>NW_026086604.1:30262369-30949563 GCF_022539395.1 Myiozetetes cayanensis | reverse complement strand
CTACTAGACAATTAAACCCTTTATTTTGTTTACTTAGAATGATTTTTCTCTTTTCATAGGTAGATTCTGAAATGTTATCTCAGATGGTATTTTCAGCATAACAACAGAAAAGTTAATTATTAAAGCAAAAGCACTAGTTACCAATCAACACATCTAGCACAATTTCATGAGCAAACAGTTTATTTACAACCTGGCAACTTTAAACAATCCCAGAGAGCATTTCTTATCTAATCCCACATCTACTGTCTGCAGATGACATTTATCAATTTACACCTTTAAAATTTTTACCAAACCAGGGATAAAAAGCACATCCCCACCTCCAAGACTTTTATAGGGGTTGTACTGTAAAGCATTGCTACAGATTAGATCGATGTCCTTCAGAAAATCTCCTGCAGTTAGATACTGGTGCATGTCAATCTTGAAGAGAACTGTTGAGAGGTCCATGGGCTGTTTAATAACAGCCTTGTAATTGGGTGCCTGCAAATGAAATATATGTGCTCAGAGATTTAACGTAGTAGCTACCAAAATTATTTATTATTATTATTAATTATATTTACACATTTATATAGTTATATTACTATAGATAATGACCAAAACAGCTACATATCTCCTTTCAATTTCAACCACATTGTTCTAAAATAAACCTTATACATATAAACACCAGTCATTCAGCGTTTTTTCACTCTAATCCACCCCAAGGGATTTATTAATAAGAACCTCAGTTACCCCACCTTCATGGGAGGGTTGTATCAGCATCTTTTTTCAAATGAGCTACCTGGACAATTTCTTTACTGAAACTATAAAAGGAGCCTACTGAATAGTTTAGATTAGGACATCTATGTTTGTTTAGATTATTCACATCTCAGAAAGTACAAGGAAAGGAAAAGACAAGTCAGTGGATGTATAGGGGAATGAGACTTCTCTGAAAGGCAAAGCTATCTTAAAACTAAAACTTACTTTGAAGTATGTGCCTCTGGCTTAGACTTATTCGATAAATAAAATGAGAGATGTATGGGAAAAAGGAAAAAACACACAGCCCTTATGTTTGATCTTATACTGAGGAAAGATACAGATAAAAGTGAGAATGGAGACTGAAAAGTTATTTGACAAACTGCTGCTTCTACTTTTGTTCTCACAGAAACTATTGACAGTCAATTAAAGAGCTTTTGGCTTTACTAAAACAACCCTATAGGTAATGTTTGTAATTGTAGAGAAAGAGATTTCTCTACTTTTCAGTACTGTAACATGCCTACATATCTAAGCCTTTTCACTGGCAAACTGTGTTGGCATTTGGTGTAACTGGCACTTAGATGATCCTTGTAGGTCCCTTCCAACTGAAATATTCTAATGTTTTAAAAACATTTTAGAAAGAACACAGGACTTTCAGTGAAGACTCAAATAACAGACTTTTGAGAGCCTCAAGGAGTCAACAAAAGTAAAATTCACTTCCTGCTCCTTGAAAAATCAGAATAGTATGGTCCTAAAAACAAAGATAAACTCCTAGAAACAGCAAACACTGAGAAACATACACACAAAGAAATCATGAATACATTATATAGAATTACAGATCAACACTAATTTACCTCCTCTGGGTCAACAGGCTTCATAAATGGTTTGAAACGTCTGTCAACAATAAGTCTACGAACCACATCCCTTAAGTAAATCCTAAGTTCACGCAACGTATCCTCTTCCTCCTCCTCCACCTGTCTTATTTCTTCCTCTGTCAGCTGTCGAGGCTTAGGTGGTGGTGCTATGGGCAAGACTTCCAGTGGCTGCCAAGCTTAAATTAATCAGGAAATTATAGTCAGTTGATGGTACTCAAATATCAGTGCATGAGAAATGATTGATAAAAAATTACCACCAAAGCAAATACTGTATTAGCCATTAACTTACAGTTAGCAAAGTTTTATACGTAGAATATCCTCCTCACCTGTGTTGTTTTTTGATGCAGGAGGTTGAGCAGCTTGCTTCATAATTAAGTCCTCAAAAAAATGTCTTCTTTCAGCAGAGGTAGGCCGCGGGATTTTGAAAACTTCTTCATATTCATTATTAAACAATGCTTTTACCTAATGTATGAGGAGAAAAGAAACTTTAAAGTAAGGTAAACAAGGCCACACAAATTTTTTATATTCTGTTCCAAAAGGATGAGTACCTCTCTAAATTAAACTGAATACTCATCTGGATAAGATAATCAATGAAAGGTTATCTTCTTGGCCTTAAAAGGCTAGATTTTTATAGCATGTCAAATTAAAACACCTTCTTTGAAGAATACCTTCTAGAGTTCAAGCTCCAGTAAGAAACTGCAAGATAAACCACTGAAAGAGGAGTGACATTCACCACCCCCCAGGCTGTTTATTTTGTATTTACCTGCCTTGCTGTCTTTTGGTTTGAATCTTTATGGCAGCCACAGAGGGAAACAGGCAAGGCTCAGCAGAAAAGTGAGGGCTTTTTAGTGAGATGTTTGGGGTTTCTTTAATTATATTTTAAATTAATTTAAATGAGGTGTCCCAAATTGCTTACTTCCAAGCTGTACTCCATTTTTTCCATCTCTAATATCAAAAGGTATGGAAGGAATTTCAATCCTTTAGAAGGCCTTTATTAACAGTATAAAAACTCCTGTTACTGAGACAAAATAATCAGAGCAGCATATTCAGATTTTGAACACCTTCATTTAATGAACACTCTCAGATATCTACAAAGCTCAGCATGTTCTCATAATGAATTTTGTTAAGGAACACAGCTAAAAATTTATTTCCAAGTTACTTAAACAGGAATTGGACCTTAGCTTTCTAATTTGTCAAGTTTTCACCCAGATGAAGACCGTAATTGAAATTTTTATAAAATAATTTAAATTTGAAATTATATTCCATCAGTTAACTGTGTGACCACCATATTTTTCCAGTATAAATATTTTCAGAAAAACAGTCTTTTTCATAGCTACCTTTCAAACACCATATATTCTTCACTAAGGACACACCTAACCATCTTGAAGCCACTGAAACAATTGTCTGAAGCAAGTCTATATATCTGTCTAATAAGCTTGAGTATGTGAGAAAGGAGAAGAAGTTGGGTCGAAGTCAATCCTTAGTGAGAAAACACTTTAGAGAAATGCTTTCAGCATTGTTTTGTCTAAGCAAGTTTTAAGAAACCTGGTTTGGGTGCCTGAGTATGAATTTGCTTAAGAGCAGCACAGCACTCCAGTGCTTCAGGGAGTTATAAATTAAGAAGAAATTGAATAACAAAGAAAGAAAAGTATCAACAGAAATACCTCTTCTGGGAGATCTCTGTGTTGCACATCAGATGTTGCAAGGAGCAAAACTGGAGTAAACCTTGGGATGTTCTGCAGTAGTGTTGTAAAAACAGATTTCAGTGTAGGTCCAACAGTTTCCCACCAGGAAGGGATTTGTGGGATATATATGATACTTGGTGCTGTTCTCTGAGCTTCTCGCATCAACTGGTAAAATGAATGCTTGGGTAAGAGAACTGAATCATGTAGAACAGGCTACTAAATAATTATGTATCGGTCAAACTATCTTATGAAACAGGAGTACCTGAAGCCAAAACATCAAGACAAACCAATAAATGAATGACTCCTAACAATAAGATAAAATTTTCACTTTTACTAAAATACAGACATTGATATGGAGACAGAAGCAGACCTGAATCTCTGTCAGATTTCAAAACTCACTTAGGTGTAACATAACTCCTTAAGAGCCTCAGAACTCAGCTGATGTGGTGGTGTGCCTGAAGAAACAAAGACTAACCCTTCAGCAAAATGTATTAGCCTGGAAAATTTGCTACACAGCTTCAACTATTCCATTTTCAGTTCCGAGTGGACACACACCCAAGTCAGACTGATGCACAGTCTGAACAAAGAAAGACCTATGTGAAAAGATGAGGACTAACACTGCACAAGAAGCCTGGTTATAGTTCATAACTTCAAGCACATTTTATAAGAGGTGACCAGTCCTTAGCCTGTCTGAAGAGCTAAATCACTCACAGCCTCTCATTACCAAAGGATCCACCAGACCAGATGATGTGCTTTGAAGACCACAAGCCACTGCCTCCAGATGGCACCTCAATCACAGAAGACAACGCGTACCTACTGCACGAGGGAAGCCTCAACAGTCCTTTCACACAACAAATTTCTCCATGCACTGTTTCAGATAAACAATCTGGAAAGGAGATGTTCCTCCTATGTGACAAATTAGTATCCAGTCACATAAGATGTCTGTCCTGACTTGTACAGCTCTCAAATGCTGCTACTAAAGATCCAGATGTTTTAATACAGTGATGCCAAGCAATGAAATGGATTTCCTGCTGAAAAGTAAAAAAGAAAAACAGCACTAATCTACTTATATTTCATTTTTCTAGTTAATGAAAACACACCACTGCACAAATCCAAGTGTTCCATGAATTTTAATGATTTTACTGCATGTACTGCAGCAGTATAAGCTGTATATCTATGTGTAAAAAAGGAAACTATTCTTTTCCTCAAAACCTTGACTGTCCAACAAATATAATTAAAAAACAAAACAAAACAAAAAACCAACCAAAAAAACCAAACAAACAAACAAAAAAAAAACCAGGCTACAAAATGTGCATACATGCCGTCAGGTTGATGCAGAGCCATCTACTGGTAGCACAGAATCTTAAGGAGCAACAAAAACAACTTTCTGGATCCCACTGAGACCAGCAGGATTTCCTGACACAAAGAGAGGTTTATCAGCAGCACCTCCCAGCTTCCCAGGCTGCTAGCAACATTATCCTTGCTTCATTTCAAATGAAAAACGTGACTACGTATAATGTCCTTACTTGGTATCATCCCATGTAGAAGAAAAGTGGATTTTAGGAGAGAAGTAAATGTAACAGAATGTTCAAATCAGGCCACCTCCATTATCAATCAATTTTGCCTACTTCACTAGTTTATATACAGTTCACCAATCCTATGAGATTAACAAGAAAAAAAAGCTACCTGTACACATGTTTCATCTGGTGATGTGCTAACAAACAAAGTTGGTAAGTCTAGTGTATAAATTGGAAAGGTTTCAAGGGTATGTATTACTGCAGCTGCCAAATCAGAAGCTTGCCCAGAATCTGGCTCTTCAACTAGTAAAAACCGTGGCCTGTAAGATGTTGGCTGGTCACAAGGATTTCTAAAGCAATAAGAAGAAAATAAGTTTAAAAATGAGTGATGAATAGGCACACAGATGTTAAACTTTTTCCTATGCACTTCTTTTTTTTTGTAAATACACTCCTTGTTCCACCAAATAATAAGTTGGTCTGTGACCAGGAAGACTGTTAAAGCCTACTTTCTCACAAACTGGTACTATACGTCCGCTAAGGAACCCTGCAAGTCCCCAGCATGGCTGCCATTCCTTTGGCTGGGTTAAGTAACAGCTCTTAAATCCAACATGGGGACTGTCCAGCCAAATCCACACACAACAACTGGTCAGTAACCTGATACAGGGCAGAATAACAACTCTTTCTCTCAGCATAAACCAATTTAGGTCTCTTTACTGCCCATACACAACCATTTTCATCATGTCTTGACTTTTGGTAAATGTGAGATGTCAAGTTTAGCTGAAATTTGGCCATAGTTCCTGGAGATGGTGGGAAGGAAGGAGCAAAACATATCCAGGAAAAAAATTAATGTGGGCACTGAAATACATCAGCAGTATCTGAAGAAACACATGACTGGACTGGTTAAATTACAGCAATACACTACACACATATAAAATTTATTTTATTCAGTCATTGTAATGGTTTCATCTTGAATAGTCTCCTAATCTTCTGGTAATCTTGCTTCACTTATGTGAAACATACTTGTGAAGAGGTCAGCAGAGCAATAGAAACAGAAAAATAACTGACCCAACAGTGACATGGATAATACATTTTTTTAACAGTTGGCTTACAGGACAACCACAATTAAAACGTCAAAAGATTAACATAAATTCAGTAGGTTAAAGATACAAAATACAGACATTGTTCAAGTTTTTCTCACAGTGTTTTAACAAACCATTTCTCAATTTTGTTTCTGCTGTGTAATTGGCTACAGGTTTAAAAATCTTGGAAAGTAAAAGGACAAAAGATGGCTACGCAGTCCATGGAGTTTTTTTAAGCTAAAAGGACAGAGAACACATTTTTTGAGGTCTTGAGTCTTCCAAGGAATACCATGGATTAAACCAAAATGTTCTAATAATCTGTGGTCCACTTTGACTTAGGAAAAGAGGGGTGGGACATTCAGTTTGATGGGTTAGGGCAGTGTACTCAGAACATTAATACACAGTTGTATCTTCACGCTTATTTCTTGCAAATACTGATCCCCCCACACACAACCCCTTAACTCCATCCTGCACCACTCACATCAAAACAGTTTACAGATCCAGCCATTTTAAAAATGTAACCTTTAAGAGGACAAACATACCTGCTAAAAGTGCAGAATTCTGCCTTTTTGTGATCAGACGTTTTATGAGTTGGCTTCTCTTCAGAGATTGATGGCGATTCCTCATCACTGTCAATCACATAATTTCCTACAATAGGATTTAAAGATAAGAGAAGTTTGTTAACTTTCCTGTATATTCCATATCTCTTGCACTAATACATCTTCAAAATCAGTGCTGGAAAACACTTCTCTTGTATTTCGTCATTTGAATGCGATTTTCTGAAGTGTTCATTCTACCACAGATCAAAGTAAATTGCAAAAAGCTGTCTTACATCCCACAATTTGCATTAGGCATTACCTCTCTATTGACAAAAACTTGGTTTTTTCCTTAGAATAATGATGACTAGGAACAACTTCAAAAGTTTCCAGACACCTGAAAAACCCTTCTCCCTCCATGTAAGCATTAATTTGGAAAGAGGTGCCTCATACTTTAAACCTTAGATCCATCTCTGAAATGATAAATGCAACTTTAGCTACTGTCAGAAAAAGGGTGCTCCAGCAAAGAATACATCGTTGTCTGCTGCATACTGTGAGCCACTCACAGCTCCATCCGGCACTGTGCACATGCAAAATATAAAATTGTGTTGTAATTACAGCTGACAGTTTTGTGTATGTTGACTGCACAAATCACAAGATTTTCTTTGTCAGATTTTTAAACAAGTGGATGTTATTATCATACCTTGCTGTTGGTCCTTCTTTAGTGCAAGCTCTGCATGGGGAAATACTCTCTGCAAGGTTTGTAAAATTCTTTCCAGTGTGTTTTTTAACAGTGGCTTTGAAATAGCTGATAGCGCTCGCCCAGGGGAAGGCACAGTCCTCTGTGAAGCTGGAACAGTCTTCTGCATGGCCGCAGAAAAATAATTTGCTTTTATTTTAATCAAATCCATGTTTATCTGCAGTCTTTCTCTACTTTTGTACAGCTGAGGATAGCGATCCCGCAAAGCACAGAGGCCAGTTTCGGCACATAAGGCTTTAATATCAGCACCACAGTATCCTAATAAACAAAACAAGAATCAAATGTTATCTCAGTCTCAGGCAAAACAGAATTCAAGGCCAAGATTTCTAAACTGCACCACTGAAAGACTTGGTACGCAGCTAGAAATCACCAGATTAAGAGACAATTGAAAGAGTTCCTGCAACGCAGAGAAGTTCTGTTACACGGCTCACAGCCTGCTTGTCAAAACTTTGCTCCTGGGAAAGATGTCCCAAACCCATTCAGTGTTCTGAGGGACAAAAAGAAAATTGAAAGCAGCATCTAACTTGGTTTGCTCCGAAGGCATGTCAGCTGCCTCACTGCCTTGCTCTGCAGCAAGGCACAAGAGCTTGAGTACTGCCTGGTACAAGCTGAGGTTCCCTAGGACTCAAGTTGAGTGCAGGAACCCACCCTGTTTTCAAACTCACCAACACATTCTTCAGCCAGCTCTTCAAGTAAATTGTCCGATGGCTTCGGGTTCCAGTCTCGTGTGTGAATTTTGAAAATCTCTTTTCTTGCCTGAAAACAAAACAGTTGCATTTTACTTTGCCCTAACTTTTAAAAAAACAACCACAATGCGAACCCACAAAATCTCTTACACTAATACAGATACTTTTCTTATCTGCTAAATTTTAAAGGTCAGTTATTAATATGCCCTTTGCATCTTCAAGAAGGAAATTTAATAATTCTCTGCTTGTTACAACATGGTTACTCTAAACTCTTGTTGGGGACTCCAGTGAAATAAAAGTCATTTATATCTTCCATAAAAAGTGAGTTTTCACCAGTGTGAGACCTAATGATCATGAAGTAAAAAAATGTAGTAAAAACCTTTCTCAAATGGAGATTTCTTTTGTCAAAGAAAATTCTCTCAAATTTAGCGAAATTTCACAGCGACAATCTCATTTCTTCATCAGATTTCCTTTTCTACCAGTTCATTCAAGTAAAACAGTCGTCATAACGGTATATATTCAGTACCAGGTTTGCCCTCCACAGTACAACACAGTCTCTCCAGACAGCCCTCTCTTGTCCGAGCTGTACACTACTGATGGAGACTTGCATAGCTCTGCAAAGCTGCCTTGTTACAGGGGTTTGTTATAAAGGTGGACTTTGCCACATAAGCATTAAGGTTGAGTTGAAGTTTTGACCTCTTTGTTTGGCAAGCTGAAGCGGAATTCTCGTTCAAAGCGTCCAGGTCTTCGTAAGGCAGGATCTATAGAATCCAGTCTGTTGGTAGCTCCAATTACCACAATCTCTCCTCTGCTGTCTAAGCCATCCATAAGTGTCAGAAGTGTCCCCACAATAGAGCTAACAGAAAAATACAATTTTTATACACTGGTTTAGGAAATTTTCTTCAGTTCCACATCACTCAAAAGGACAACTTTTTATTGATGAGATGCTGATTAGCAGAAGACTTGTTATAAGACATAACAAAATACAGATAAGGTATCACAGACCTTGTGCTGATATCAAGTTTAGGAATTGTTTTCAATTACTGTTTAAAAATCATCTGAAATTCATTGGCATCAAATTACTAGTTTTCAAGATAAATGAATATGTCACCTCAAGTTAAATAGGTTGTGGTCTTCTTTTCATAAAGATCAAACAGCTTCTATGTAGATACAAAACATGTCCTACCTATGAACTTGGTCTTGTTTACCAGACCGTACAGGAGCGAGAGCATCAATCTCATCAAAGAAAATAATTGAAGGTCGCATCTGGTAGGCCTACAATGAAAACATAGGAATACTGACATTAGTAAAACAGCATTATTTAAAAGATAAAATGGATGAAAAACATTATGGTTGGAAAGGCACAAACTAGATTTTTCAGACTAGTATCAGGGATCTCTACTAATCGAGCTAACAGAGAGAAGAGGCACAAATAACAAAAGACAGCAGCCTGTGTCAACCCACTGAGACTGGGTGACAAGAAACAAACCATACCAATAGTTTTTATGGCTATTTGGCAACCACCAAGAACAGAGACAGGACTTAACTCAGCTACAGGTTCTGGAAGCAGCCCTCTGTTACCAATTTAAATGACCACGCTTTCAGCCTCCATCTATTTCCCTCCGATGTAAAGTCACCACCTCCTGCTTCTTGAAACCTTTTTTTGTGACTGTTTGCGTGGCTGCTGGGTTTTTTGGGAGTTTTGCAGGAGTTTTTTTGGAGGGCAGGGGAGTGGAGGTGGTAGTGGTGGCACTTGGCAGGATTTTCTTGTCTGTTCTACTAGTCTTTCCCAATACATGTCAAGATTTCAAGCCCCTAAAACTCCACTGAAAAAGGAAACACTGACAGTCCCATTTCAATGGAAGGAGTTGACAAAACATGAAAAAGAATGATTTCTTCTCAACCATAGAAAACTAGTTAAAACTTGGTCAGAACGCAGTGCATGTTTCAACCTTACCTGCTCAAATAATAAACGAAGCTGTCGTTCAGATTCTCCTATCCATTTACTCAAGCATTCAGCACCTTTCCTCATAAAAAAGGTTACTCTCATGTCACCTTGACTACATTCATTAGCAAGTGCACGAGCAAGCAGTGTCTTTCCAGTCCCTGGTGGACCATAGAACAGACAGCCTCTACAATTTAAAAAAATTCATTTAAAAAAATGACATCAGAAAAGACATCGTGGAAAAGTACCTATTATAATCCTCTGTTCCTAAAACACACAACTCTGCTCTCCTAAACAAAACACTTCATGGATAAGATAGCGGTAACAGCTGAAGTGTCCGAAAAGTCAAAAGTGTTCCTACGCAATTCAGCAAGGCAGCAAACAAAGTTAATAAAGAGGATAATGCAGAAATACAAAACCTTGAGAAAAGATTGTAGTGTCTCAAAAAGACACTTTTAAAACTTCCGACAAACAGGGGTGATTGGAGCCAAACAAGAAAAAAATTCCAGTGCAGAATCTGAGACTGGGCTAGCTTTTCAATGATACACTATATATATATATTTCTGTTTTCACAAAAGGCAAGACTTTATAGTAAAACATTTAATTCTCCCTTGAAAAGTTGTAAGTTTTTGGAAGAGGAAGTAGTCTAAAGCTGGAAAGATATTCTGCATTTCTGCATTTCCATCAAGTAGAAAAGCCAACACACTGCTGCTTCAAAAAGAATTTCAATGAATAAAGAAACAAGACACATAAATATTTTCTTTTCATTGTTTGCAATACTTTTAAAGTTGCTGAAGGCAAAGGATTTAAAGTCCTAATATAACACAACTGGGTTTTGCTGGCCAAATATATAAAGCTTACAATTAAATCCCTAAGAATTTCATTTTGTAACACAGAAGTCACTTAGCTATGTAAAATGCAAACAGTTTCTTATTTTAGCTCCAGCACAACAAGCACTACAAGTTTTTAGTTGCATGTCCTATCAGTTGTAAAACTGATACTTTAGCATTTGAAAAAAAAAAAAATTGGTGGGAGAGACAACTGGACTTTCATAAAACAAACTACAGTTGACTATGAGTAGACAGTTCCTTCCTACTTACAAACTAGTCAAGTCCACTTGTATATGGGACTCTAAAGTAAACATTTCCAACTCCAGGTCTGACAGGTGAGACACTTCTAAATGATACTCTTACCACACAGTAATTCTTAGGACCTACATATATGATGGATTCTATCAATTTTTTTAAACATTACACTTTTCTACTGTTAAACAAACAAACAAAAAACAACACTGCTGCGAATTTTTAAGTATGGGAACATATTGATATCTCAGTTGAATATTCCCCTGAAAATAGGTGAATGAGAACTTATAGTTTTAAACAGTGTCTGTTACCTTGGAGGCTCAATTTTCAGTCTCTCAAAGATTTCTGGATAAAGCAAGGGAAAAATGACCATCTCCTTTAAAGATGAAATGTGGTCAGAAAGACCACCCACGCCATCAAATTGTACCTAAAGTTGAAGTCAACAGAACACATTTTATATGTTAAAGAAAAATGCAACCTCAATAAGGTTCCATCGGAACTCAGATGTCAGCACAAAGGAAATGTTCATGGCAATTTTCAGATTGCTTGAGAAAACTGTAAACTGAGGGAGCTGTAGGTGACAAACCTCTCACTGACACAATGAAGCAAAAATACTTACTGCATCTATTTGCATTTGCTCAACTCCAGCCAGACTGGTTCCAGGTTTTGTGGTATTCTTGTCAACTCCCTTTAAGTCACTTTTCTGAAAGCTGAGCAAAAGAGATCTGACTTGAATTAAGGAAGAAAAAAAGAGATGCTTTCTAACTTATGATGCAGATAGAAGATTTCTGGTTTTCTAATGATAGCAAGTGAATGCAGTATCAACTTCCTAAATAATCAAATATTCATTCCAACTTTTACACTTAATAGCCATGAGTAAATAAAGGAAAATGGTCACTCCAGACATTAAACCAAGTTAATTATTTTAACAACTCTTAGCACTTATTAATATCCATGCCAGTCAACACACCACATACAGGAATGCAAGCTTAGAACAAGTTATTCCATATGGGGAGACCATGGACTGACTTTGATTAGTATGATGGAAGAATCCCTCCCCTCCCCAAACACACTGATATCTTTCAAATAGTTTTACTTTCTACATTCAAAAAATTACAGCCCAAGAAAATACTTATTTCAGTGGGGATTAATATTATAAAGGCTGCCCACCACTCCTGGACCTTCCTGAGGATTTTGGAGCGTGTGTGCCAGAAGATCCGTCTGAAAGACGTCAGGCTGAAAACGTTTTTGTTAGATTGTTACTAAAATAGTTTTTCTAGAACATTTGCTAAGTAACAAAACCTATTTTCCCTATTTATAACATTTTCTGTTATGACGCTTTACTTTCTGAATAAACTTCAGTAAAGCACAGAAGCACTAAAATTTCACATTAAGAAATTATATCAAAGTGTGTGTCTCTACCCTTTTCCCCATTCCCACCTAGAAATCAAATTGCTTATTAAAAATCAATTCTAAAAATCCAGTTGGAGACAATTCAGTTACAGTTGTCAATACCAACAGATATGATTGAATATTGCCACAATTTAGAAGGGTACAAGATGGAGATGGCCACACTTCATGGTTAGGCATATGCAAAGTCCTCCCAAGTAGACTCCTCCCTCCCCTCTTCTGCAATTTCATTAACCTTCTTAAATTTCTCTTCTTCCTCTGTATCTCAAACTCCTTATCATCAGATGAGGAAGGGGAATCACTGTTTGGGACCACATGTCTCCGCCTGCAAACATTCAAACAAACACAAATTCAAACAATTAAAAGTAAAAAATTAAAATGCACACATACACAAATCAAATTTCACTTATGTAGCTACGGTCTGTGAACCACTGACCTTTTAAACTCATTTAAAATTTGGCTTCAAAAATCCTTCCTTCAATAACTGCCTGCTCTCAAGGTTGCTAAACAAAGTGTTCCTATCTAGCAAGGGATGGCACTCTCTCTGCTCTAACTGTTTACAGGATGTGATACCCCTTTGTCATTACTATTGCAATTTAAAATTTATAATTTCATTTAGTATTTTTCTTGTTTAAGGATACTTTCATCCAGAAACATGAACTAGTTCCAAAGAGACACCAGAATCAGTGTTTGAGAGATTAAAAAAAAATCCATTAGAACTGTCATACAGGTACTCCATCTAAATTTTCTTCAGTTTTAAGAAAATAATTTACATCCCTCAGTATTAAATAGTCTAAGATTTTCAGAGGGAGATTTTGCCTTCAGTTCCAGAACAAATGAATTTTAGTTACACAATCTCAGACACAACCCTCATCATCACCTTATCAATGACCACAAATACTGTAGTCTACATTTTCAAATAAAACCTAAAAGCTTGTAAAAAGGATGGCCTCCCCCAGCCAGTGTTTGTTTTCTTTATACCCTTAGACTACCATGGCAATAATCATACTACTGATCTATAATTGTCACCTGTCCAAAAACCCTTGAAAGCATTATTCAGTCATGTGACTGAAAAACTATCACCTAATCACACACAAACCTTTTACTCCCTTTGCATGAATCTCTCTCTCTGACAGGTGAAGATGGGGCTGAAGAATTTGTCTTATGTTTTCTTGGTTCTGTTGAAAGCAAAGAGCAAGTTTAAGAGAAAGCAGGATAGTCAAAGAGGCAGAAAACGAGACACGTATCACCCATCTCTAAGTTCATGGGAAGTTTCAAGTGGGGTGGGGGCTAATCAGTACACAGTGGAAGTGAAAAAACACACACCTGATTTTTAAGGAGAACTGAAAACCACATGAGTTAGATTATCAAGTCTCTTTAATTACTATTTTTTCAAGGATAGATAGGTCACTTTTTTTACTGAAAACAATAAGGATGCCAAATGGCAAAAAAATCAAATGTCCGCAGGTTACATGCATTTAATGAATGAAGGTAGGAAATTTGAAGTTGAATGTGGAGTGTGTGCACGCATTTCCACTAAAAAAAAAAAAAAATCTCTTCCATGCAAGAAATTATCTCTTAAGAGAAACTTATAACCCACTTTTCAATGGATCTTGATAACGCTTAATAAGGCAATGCTTTTCATTTGCCTCACCATCACTTTTGCTTCACTTCCTTCTGGTGAAATTACTGCACACAATGTTAAACTGCTTAAGTACTGCTGCAAAGGATGATATATTCAAAATGCATTACATGACGTGTTCCCACCTCTCCACAGCCTTTTATCACATAAGCATTTTGGAAAAACAGGGATTTGGAGTTTATTTCTCTGAATACCTGTGAGCTTACTACCAGAACAGCCCTAGAATCTGTGGCTGTGGCTTTTAATGTCAATAGCAACACAGATGTTTTTTAATAGATGAAAAATACTCAGTAGTTCAGTCCATTTCAATTGTTTAAGACGATTGGCTAGGTTTTTGGCTAGGGCATAGTCAAGGAAATGTAAAAGAGAACTAGCCTACAATGCTACCTGGATTGTCAGTTGTTTCTTCATCAGTCGTTTCCATATCTAGGCTTTCCTACTTTAAAGAAACAAGAAAGATCAGACATAAATATGCAGAAAACCCATGGGAATATCTGGTGCCTAAATAGTATCATTATCAAGGCATGCCATTACACAAAAGATTTAATTAAGGCATAGGAGGAGGGAACAGGAACATCACTCTGGCACCCAGGATTAGTAGCAAAGATTTCTACTCTAAAATAGGGTTTGGTAGATGTGAAAGTTATGCAAAACTGAGTGTATCAATTTAATGTTTTTCAATTATCAGGTTAATAATCCAAGAGTGGGGTAGAACCCAGGACAAAGCTATTCCAAGCAGATAAAAAAAATCACACTGGCATTTGAGAGATGATAAAGTACTATGGTCAGTTCTGGTTGAAACAAAACCACAAATTAATTCAGATCTAAACAAAAGCAACTATGAAAGCAACACCTGTCATTCAAGAGGACAATGGACTAACTTAATTTAATAGAGTGAAACCAAGAGAGAGGAAATGTGATTGACTGGAGTCTATCATTTTAACATGACTTCCTCTCAGGAGAGAGGACTGCTTAAGCTCACAGGCAAGACTAGCACAAGAGAAAATATAGTAAAAACTGAATTCACTGATACCTGCTTTATCTAAGATCTGAAGTGAAAATGCAAGACCTTAAACATCTGTTTGTAAACAGTGTCCATTCAAAAAGCATAAGACAATTCAGAAAGCATAGCATATCATTTCTTCTTGCTGAAGAAGATATTTCCTTCACCCTTACAATGTAGCTGTGGCATGACAGTAACCAAAAGATGTTAAACTGTAATTAGAAAGCAAGAATGAGATTTTCATTTAGACTACACTATGCTTTGGAAGAAGTCTTTTTCAGCTAAATTAAAATTATAACTAAATAATTTCTCTATGTGAAATGCCACTTACATAGAAAAACAGCAAATTAAATTAGTATCTACTTCTGTGTGGTGGAACACCCCATGATTTCCCATCCTTCACTGTCTAGACCTCTTCTTCATGTCATGCAGATAGGCAAATACAAAAAAAACCCCATTGAAAACAACACACATAATCAACATAATATTTTAATAAAAAAAATCTCAGGAGTAAAAAAATTATTCTGAAGATCATCAGGAGGATGACAGAAAGAAAATATGGCAGTTTTTCATAGTAATTAAGTTGTTCTGCATTATAGCATTAAGTAACTTTTAGTTTACAGCCTTCCTCAGACAACAGGTTACTTATTCTTCTCTTAACTAGAATTAAGGTCTCATGCAGATGTTGCAGCTTGAAAACAAAAAAGCTTCCCTGCTGTTACACTTTTCAAACCTTTCAGAAAACAATGTCAATTTGGCCTTCACAAAAAGAATTAAGTCATGGACACACAGATAGAAACACCAGGACTGCTTCACTTTACCTGTATCCAGCTTCTGCCATTTCGTAACTTAACATGACATTATAAAATTACTCATAAGCATGAAAGAAAAATTAATTAAACATGAAGGTGCTTCTGGTGCCAAGAAGACTGAATGAGAGGGCAAGTTAAATCTACTCAAAGTCACAACATAAAGTGATCGTTTCAGTTCACAAGAACCAGCCCACATATAAAAGATGCTCTGGTGTGAAGATCTCTCTGCAACTGGCAATCCCAAGATAAAGACAACAGTGGCCAATTTAAGCATTGGCCGTGCCCAAATTCTTTACAAATGAAGCACCTGCCAAATACATCCTCCCACACACACTCTCAGACCTGTAAGTTTTAAAACAAGCCACAAGCAGGAGACTATACCTGAGCAACTGCAATGGAACATTTATGGAATGTTTGTGAAGTTGCTTGGCAATGCCCCAAAAGTTCCAGACTTGACCATGCCCAACCCCCAGGTCCCTGGTGGGACTCTGCTATGGAGGGCACCTGCCACACAGCACTTAATGATCACAGAACCTTTGAATGGTTTGTGTTAGAAGGGACCTTTAAAGATCATCTAGTTCCAACACCCCTGCCATGGGTAGGGACACCTTCCACTAGACCAGATTGCTCCGAGCCTCATCCAGCCTGGCTCTTCCAGAGATGTGGCATCCACAGGTTCTCTGTACAGCCTGTTCCAGTACCTCATCACCCTCACAATAAAGATGTACCATATAAGTAGCAGCAGGTAGGGATTTCTCAGCCTAACCACTGAATACACTTACCTCTTGCTGCCAGGAACAACAGCACCTTTTTCTGTTGTCAAAAGAATGAGAAAGCCCCTAGCCAATACTATGCCATAGCACAAAGGTTTGCTAATAAGGCTCATTTTAGTAGCTTTGCAGGATTAAAAATCTACTTACTTTGTTCTAAGTTTGCCAAACAAAAAGATTGATTTGCAGTGGTGCAACAAGCTTGTCAAAGTCTTCAGCTTCATTGGATTTCCAAAGCCTCACTTTCTTCATCTTTTAATCAACCAATATTACAGAAAATATAACACAAAGATGGTTTGATAGGGTTATTTTCCATAAACACAAGTGAACTTGCATTAATTCTGCTACTCACTTTTATTTATTAATTCAGTTTTACATTTGCTTTTCCATTATTTTTACAAGGATTTACATGACACTGACAAGTCCATAACTACAGTGGTTATCTCTTTTATTCTTTTTATATATTGGCACGTTCACTTTCTTTTTCACTCTGGAAATTTTCCCTGTGTAGCAAGAATTACTGAAAATCAACATTAAGAGTCAAACTCCTCAACAGGATGATAGAAGCTACCCAAATCTGCTAATTTAAAATGGTTCCTTTCCTGTTTCAAAGCAGAACAGAAACAGCTTCAAAGTTCCTAAAGCGCATGTAGCTCATAGCCCTCCAACTCAAGCCAGTAAGAATTGGGAATGCTCAGGCTCCCCCATCATTTCAAATAAGGCATAAAAAGCAATAAATATAATAAACACAAAAATAATTTCTAACGGTGATCCAGAAGAGAAGGTCACAAATGAGTACTCTTTGACCTGTAAGTTGTTAAAACACAATTTTTCTGTTTCAGCAGATGTGGAGACTGAGATGTGGGGAACCTTAGCAAAACCCACAGTGTGGATCATCTATCAAAAGTAAAAGTCAGGAGGCCTAAGCCCATCCAAGCCTTACAGCTATAGGCAGTTCTGTTATGACCTGCCCCAGAAGGGGATGGTAACCCAGGTTCTTGTCAATAAATCCCTTGCAGTGGATTAGAGTGAAACAACACTGAATAATCGGTGTTTGTAAATATATATATGTAAGGTTTATTTTAGAACAGTGTTGTTGAAAAGGAAAACAGGTGTATAGCCATTTTGGTTATTATCATCTATAGTAATACAACAACATTAAAGCATAAAAATAACACTTATGGAAATGTATAAGGAAAGAAAGAAAGGATAAAAGTAGAAAGATATATATATATATAATCACCACCTACTGGATCCAGTGATGAAACTTGTTAGTTGCAGCTTCAATGTCTGTTGGTTGAAGTGATGGTCTTGATCTACTGGGGCTGGGGGAAGCCCAGCCCAGCCCCAAAACTCAAAGATTTTATGAGTTATATACACTTAACCTCAGGTGGAAATGCCTAGTACCTCCTCTAGGATGGGGAGTTTTAGAATGGATGATGTCCATCATCTGAGATGAATAGCCTAGGTGTGAAACGTCCCAGCATTTGCTTCTTATCAGCCTCTTCCCTTATCTCATTTGTAACCTTAAGAAATCTTAGTCTTGCCCAGAAAAAAATAAACTTCTCTTTCTCTATGAAATTCCGAGGCCATACTGGAATAATTTAAATAATTTTTTTAAAAAATATCATTAATTCTGTTTCCTTATTTTCTATGCACAATTTTAAATCCTCCCAGCTTGACTTGTGGAATTTTAAAATCTCATAGTTATAATTCAACATTTCATAGACTGCAGGTCTTAAAGGAATTGCAGCTACCCACAGTTCATCAGAAGTTGAGTTTTAGGATACCTGCTATTCATTTAACCAAAGTCACTGTGATAATTTGTGCTTTCCTCTTTTATTATTCTTGGAACTTAATTCCAGAGGGCTATAGGCAGTCTAAACTTATAAGTTACTATGAAAAATCAGGTCCACTTCATCTTAGGCATCCAAAGTCAGTGAACAATTTTGGCTATACTTTGATATTTTGGAGTTTTGATTTTTTTAATTTTTGTAGATCTTAGAAGTAGTTATGTAGTAAATGTAGATTTTAGAGTAGCAGCATATAATCCCTTTACCCTTTAACACACCAACCACACATAGCAAAACCTGTTACCCCTTCCCATATCATTCCCCTAAATTCCACTGGCCTGTTTAGTCTCATTTTCAAGGCAGAATTGTAGAGAACACCCTAAAATCTACGCAAGAAGATATAGCCATAGATGCAACAACCTTCAGGCCTAGGACTCTGGAAGGCCTCCAAGAACATTACATGCTCTGAGGAAGATGAAGATGAAGAAGAGGGGGTCCCAAAACACCCCCAGACCCAATTCCTGAGAGGCGTGGCGGGGACAGAACCTGGGTGGTGGCCAGATGGGGATTGGGTGAAAATCATTATAAAAACTGTGAACACCTGTATTGGAGAGCATGTGTTGAGGGTATTCCAGAAAGCCTGGGGGCTCATTAAAGCCTTTGTATCCTTATCTTATCTCCTACCTAATTTGGCTTGGAATCTTTTTTTCCCCACGGTCATTTAGGCAACACTTCATTTCCATCTAAAATATAGAATGAATGGAAACTGAAATCCACATATAGTGTCTGAATAGTCATAAAAAGGTGTATGTTGGCCAATATTCCAGTTCTTTGTCCCACTTCCTGAGATAATGAAACATCCATAGTTGAACCTGAATCTCCATCAGTAGTCCTCCATTCGAGGTGTTTGATGTGAATTGAAGAATTTCAAAGAACATCATAAAATGCACTTAATGTGCAACCTGAACATCAGTTTAACTCACTTCCAGCAATCAAAGGTGACACCACTGTCTCAGCTCATGAGGGTAAAGACAAAGTAGTGGTTGTTTCTGAAGTGCTCAGAGCAGAGTGTGATAAATAAAGTGCAAGGTTACATGTTGAAATGGGAAGAAAATAATAGTGAATTATTTGGGCACAATCTATTCTATCTAATAGATGAGGGAAGGGTATATTGAAAGAACAGTTTATGATCTGATATTGCAAGGCCATTAAAAGGTGTCTTCACAGAGGGGCATGTTAAGTTTGCATGGATATTTTTAATTCTGACCTGTTCTAAATGATGTCATCTTTGCTGATCCTTGGGCAATAACCATGTACATGTCTGTTTCTGTGCCATTTCATAGATTTTTATTAAAAGAAAAAGTATCTACTTCATATTACACAAAGATATATAGATGCCATTTATTTCTTATTACGTATCATTGTGACTTTCTAGTTCCCTAATTTGTTGAAAGTCTAAACATCTAAATTTGAATTATCCTTAACACATACATACTCCAATTAGCCAAACATACCTGACATATGTACTGCATACCCAACCCATTGTGGAATTAGTGCACAAACAAGCTCAAGTAGATATAAGAAATTAGGCATCCAACTGAGCAACTTCCCCTGATGCTTGCTTTTTCTAACCATCTGGTCTACAACACAATATTATTGTCACGTACGCTTTTTTTGCCTTATGACTTCCACTTTTATTTACAGATCAAAATATGGGTTTAAATAAATGACTTGATAAAGATCAGTTGAAAATCTGTGGCACTGCCAGGCACCACATCTGCATTTACAAATCCCTGGTCAGTGCTTTTGGTCACAGTAAAATCCTTCCTTCCATCTATTACTCAGTAGAATTCAGTTCTTACAATATTACTCCTATAAAATTTTGTTGAGTCTTGTGATTTTTTTTAAAATCTATATAGCAAGAGAAATGCTTATTTCCAATACCAATATTCAGTGAAATTAAACCTTGATTCCTGTCTTGCTTTCAGCAGGATCCAATCTCCAGCTCAGCTGTATTCACTTCAGTTATCACTTGCATGGACTTTACTTCCTACAGCATTTTAAATGGCCTAAATTTTACTTCAAATTTTCATTCTGTGTACATCACCACCTGTGAGAAAAGGAATGTTCTTTGTGTTCTTGTTTTTATTTGTGGGCTTGTTCCAGTGCAAAGCTAAGTCTTCTTAAACATTCAGTTGGGTAGCTATGAATAAAATCTTTATCCATCATTCTGATCACTAAATATTTCATATATCAGTTATAATATATATATATTATTCTAGCAAGAGTTTTTTCATTCTAAAAGTTGTTTCATTCATTCAAGAGTTTTTTCATTCATAGAATGCCCTCTAAAATTTTCACCAATACAACATCCAGCAAACCAGAGTATCACAGTGTAAGAGGTGTTAGGCTGGGGCCATCTACTGGCTGTGTGCTGAGCTTTTATTGACAGATTCGGGAATCCCTTTACACGTGTAATTCTACTGTAATTATAAAAATAACAGCATATATTAATACATGAATCACCTAAGTACATGATGTTTCTTGTGTAATATTTGTTTTTAAGTTTAAATATTCCAGGAATTTAATATGGCCAATTATAAAAAGAAAAAAGTAATTTACTTATTTTGCTTTCATAAACAAAATAAAAATAAAGGGGAGGGGGCCTAAAAAAGCTCTTACTTCCCAATATCAAAAAGAAAACAAGGAATAAATTAATATTAGTGCCAAGATTTAAACAGTTTAGTTTAGACAACTTTAGAATTATTGCTGTGATGAAGAGGGTAAATAATTCTTATTGCCTGATTTGATACTTTGTAAGATTTTACCCTGTATTTGTATATGTTGTTCTAAAATAGCTAAGATGAACTATCCAGTTTTCTTGGGATTAAAGAAGATCTGTCAATTTTATTATGTTCTTCATAGGTTTTTATTAAAAATAAATTCAGACAAAAAAAAGTAAGAGATTAACAGAAGGATAAAGCTTTTAAAACCACAAGTTCTATAAATAAGCTACTTGAAGTAAGAGTAATACAGACAAATTAGTTTGGAGACCAAAAGTATAGTTATATAATGATGCTGTTAAGTATGTATTTACTCATTTATTATATGATAATATTGATAATTATTTATGCTGTAATTTAGTCTTATTTCTTATTTTAACTGTCTTCAGGAACAGGAGAGAGCATTTTTTTAACACATTTTACAAGTTTAAGTGAGATCCTTTGTCATCATGGCTAGGCTTCGCGAACGAAGTTTTGAGAAGGGCTCTACCCACGCTTGCTACAAGCGCACTGAGAGATCCTTTGTACTTAATAAATTACTATACATATACATTTATGTATATGTATGTATACACACAAAGACACAAAAATATATACATATTATCTAATTATTCTAATGTATTCTAATTCTAATGTATTCTAATTCTAATGTATTCTTATTCTACACATATGCAATACATATATATATTCATCTATATCTGTATGTACATATGCACCCATGCATGCACATGCATGCACATCTATATATCACACCTAACATCAAATATGTACATTTTACACTCTTGGTTAAACAAAATCCTCTCCTGTATCATAGTAGTACTGGGATTAAACATTATTCACATTTGCTGTCAGCAGATCCATCAGCAGGAGAGACTTTCTAACAGGACCTGTAAGCGGCAAGTAATTTTTTCAAGAACTGCAAGTTGCAATTTAAAATGTTTAAAAGGCAGGCAAACAATAAGACTTCCCAGTATAAACAGGAAAGTGTTACATATTGCAGGTTTGGAGACCAAACTATGGGAGCTAAAACTAGGAAGACATTGCCATCACCACAAATGGAACTGCTAGAAACACCTGCATGAGAAAGAAAAAAACTGGTTTAGGAATTAATCCAACCAACTGTGATTTTACACCTCATTCATAAAAGTAATAATGTATTCTTTGCCACACTAGACTACCATTTGTTGCCCTGCTGCAAGTTCACCCAGGGCATCTGACTTCAAATTGCCTACAAGACAGGCATCTTTTCTAAAATGCTTATTCAGGTTTTTTCTGTCATCAAGTGGGGAGAGAGAGGTAGTGCATGAAAACCATTTGTCCACATATGACATTAAGGATTCCTAAAAGACACCCAGGGCTGGGTGCTGTGCTGGTTTTGGCTGGGGCAAAGTTAATTTTCTTCACAGTGGCTAGTATGGGGTTATATTTTGGATTTGTGCTGAACACAGTGATGATACTAGAGATGTTTGTGTAATTGCTGAGCAGTGCTTACACAAAGCCAGGGCCTCTTGCTTTTCATACTGCAACACTGGCAAGGAAGTTTGGGCTGCATGGGAGGTTGGGAGGAGACGCAGCTGGGAATGGTGACCCAAACTGACCAAAGCGATATTCCATTTCATATGATATCATGCTCAGTACATAAAGTTGGAGGAAGAAGAGATTATTATTTGTGACTATTTTTGTGACTATCCGCTTTTGATTCGCAGTTGTTCAGTTAACTTTTGCCTGCTACCCATGACTCAAAATAATCAGTAAAAATATTTTGTAACCTAGTTCCAGTGACTCCATATGGCTGATGTAGATGAGGTTCCCAGTACTGGAGTACAATCAGGCTTGCACAAGTCAATCATAAGCCAGCCAGGAAATTCAAAGTAATTTGTTAATGTAATAAGGTCAGAGGGGTGATAAAAATGGATGCAATGGTGGTTGGAAAAAATCATGACTGGTGCTGTGACACGATTTTGGTCGCTGGGAAAAGGAGCAGACCAGCTAGGGGTTCTTGGACAGCCTGTAGATGTACGTGATGGCTAGCTCTGAAGTAGCACGCTATGCTTGCCCAATAAAGGACACATGAGACAGCTATGTTAGCAAGAGAGCAGCCAGGAGCTAGTCCAAAGCTGATCTGCGTTTATTAAAGATGGAGGGCTATTTAAGGGGAAAGGTAGAGAGGGTACTGGAAGGTAGGTGGAGCATGCAAATCCACTAACACAGATTGGGTAGAGGTAAATACATACGCAACAAGGGGGTTGAACAGCCGATGACATAACTGGGGAATAACTGGATTGGTGGATACCTAACATCATATTAACCAATAAACAGTTGTCTCCATGCCATGAGGCATAGGTCTCAACTACAAGCAGGGTAAAACTGGAAGATAGAAAATCCTACAATCTTATCTCCTCATTTCAAACACAGTTCATTTCACATGTCAGTTGTTAGTTCAGGTAGCATCTCTTCTCCTGCCACAAAGCGCTCTTTCCAATCTTCATAAGATGTATCCTCTTCTTCCTGGCCATCCCCAACAGTGCTGGAGTGGACATTAAGGTGGATATTAGAACACGTAAATGTCCTGACTGACTTCCAGCATAGCTTAATTGACCTAGTGTGAACTTGCTGCTACTGAGAGCACCAAATATTGAGAGAGCAATGGAGGGATGATCCAGGCAACAGAGGGGATCAGCCCAAGTGACTGCCAAAGCAACTTGAAGCAAGCAAAGCATTAGTATAGTCCAGGTGCCATGTTATGAATCACTGATAGAAAAAGAAAAATTAAAATAGAAGAAACACTTATTATTTACCAGCAATGCCTGGGGTTTTTGTTTTTTTTTTTGTCACAGTAGTTAAACATTAATGTAATCCTAAGGGTGTTTCATTCAGGAGCCAAAAATTTCCCGGGGAGATGACAGCAAGAAGGAGTGCTGCCAGCCAGAGCAAGCCAGGTAAACCTGCTGGGGCCAATACCACAGTAGTGAACTGCCCAGCAGAAGAGAGCTGCATTTCACTGTCATGCATCACTAACACACATACATGGGCAAGGAAAGAAAATGAACACTTTAGTCTCCAGCGTGACCATGGTGGTGACACGTTCTACTGTCACAATGAAACTGCCAACACAGGTATGTGCAGAGATGGGGTCAGCAAATGTGCTCTTAACGAGATTTTGCTTTAGGTGGAACTGGGAGATGCAAAAGATTGTTTCTGAACAAGAGATACTTAATATTGCTTGTAAATTAGCTGTAGCCTATATTGTAGCTAGGACTAATATTTAGTGGTCTATAACCAAATGCTGTAAGGAACACAGGTCTTGCTGTGACCTGCTCAGCATAGGAAGTTATTAGAGATAGGGAAAACAGCCCTCCCCAAAAGGGTGGGAGGGGGCAGATAGGGTGTTTTTCCCTGGGAGTTTGCAGTCTGGGTTCCTGTCTGTAGTTGTGTCATGTACTCCTATGGGATTGTGGAGATGGACCTGTGATGGGCCCGGGAATATCCAGGGAATTTGGGGTCTCCCTCCCCCATCACTCGGTGCTCCCTTGTGGGTGTGCAAACAAGCTGTTAAACACAACTTAACACAGACCACCACAAAACAACAAAAGGGCACAGGCTGCAGGCAGAGGGCTGAAAATGACACTGAATTTGTACTTTCCTGTTAAAGTTAATCACATCAGAAGCATATTTACACATTGTTTTCAGACTGAGAGACAACTTAGTTTTTAAAACATTGTCCTCTGATGCTGCCCACAAGGCAGGCAGAAATGTTATAGTACTGCTGTAACATGCACAGATACCTCGGAGTTTCCAGGTCTTAGGGGTGAAGATAATCTAAATACATAAATTCACCCATAAATAAAGATGATAAAGGAAAATCAGACAACACTCAACTGTTTGTTATGGAATATAATGTAGTTATCGTGCATTGGTTGGGAGGTATTTGCTCAGGTCAGAGCCTACTTTGTCTTCCCAAAGCACATTTGCAAGAAAATATCTGTTCTCTATTTGAACCACTGAAGTCAGAATCCTCTGAAGGCGTTCAGAAGAAAACCAGAATATGACTGCTGCTGAAAAAGGTAACAGTTTGCAAGTTGGTGATACAATTATTTGATCAGGGTAATTTCAAGATTTGACATACCTTCCTGTCAGTTTCTACTACAAAACTCCCAAAATGCCTGCTCAGACAAACATTAATGCATAATGATCTCATTTTTATGTCTAAGTGGTTCATGTCAAACACTCTGAAAATTTTGATTTTCGAGATTATCAGCAGCCTAATGTAGCCTGTCACAGTTTCAGGCTTATCACTATCCTGAAGTACTACAAACAACATGCCAAGTAACAGGAATTTGTCCAGTTTGAAGAACTTATGTCCTTAAAGTTGTTACTGTAGGTACACATGTAAACACACATTTGAAAGCTCACTACAACATAAGCTTACAACTGTTGCCAAATATTGTCTCTTTCAAAGTGCAAATTTAAATCTTACATTCTATTAGTACAGCTGTCCAAACAGATTATTCTTTTTAGTTAAATTTTCTTGTCTCTTTGACCTCATTTTTTTATGCCACAGCAAGACTGCAGCAGGTGCATTTAATGCGACCACAGGAGTCAAAGCCAGCAAAGGCCTAAGCAGCTCATTTATTCTGCTCCTTGATACCACACTGTTCCTCCCTGGAGTGAAGTACAGCTCAGAAGGCCTTTCACCAGATCTACCAGAAGATTGTTCGACCCTCCATCAAGTCTCTGAAAGAAAAACCCTTCTTCCCCTTGGATTTTACATTTTAACACATACAGAGTGTTGCCTTTCCAGACAGATGCACTCCACACTCCAGCTAATTCTGTCTCTCTTCACAGTCCATCTGAGGCTTCATTGCCAAGTCCAGGCTTCCACTTTCCGGTCATTCCAGCCTCTGCAATGCTGGTCCTTCCTTCTTCCAGCAGCCTTATCTCTCCCGAATCCACATGAAGATGTGCTCAGAGAAGTCCTTCGTCTCACACATGCACAAAACGGCCACGTTCGCCTTTTATTCTTCCAGGAAGCGTAGGACGTGGCAACTCCCATTGAAAGACACTCACTCCTTCCACTCCCAGCCTCTGGCACCGGGAGGAGTTCGCCGGCCAAAGCGAGCGGCCGGGCCGCGCTGATTGGCTGTGACGGGCGAGTGGGGCGGAGCCGGGAGGGGCCACTGCGCTGATTGGCTGCAATGAGGCGAGCGGGGCGGAGCCGGGAGACGCCA
This sequence comes from Myiozetetes cayanensis, assembly GCF_022539395.1. Lineage (NCBI taxonomy): Eukaryota > Metazoa > Chordata > Aves > Passeriformes > Tyrannidae > Myiozetetes > Myiozetetes cayanensis. Next base: position 30,923,228 of record NW_026086604.1, on the reverse strand, counting down.
CGGCGCTGATTGGCTGCGGCGCGGCGGGCGGGTTGGGGTCGGCGGCCGTTGGCGCGCAGTTTGAAGATGGCGGCGGCGGCGGCGGCCGGCGATGGGTCCTGGGGTTGCTCGGCTCCGTTGGCTCCGCCGGAGGCCGTGGCCGCCGACTGGATGCTGGAGTTCGCCTGCTCCTGCCTGTGCCGGCACTTCGGGGACAGGATCGGGGCGGAGTTCTGGCGGTGGAGCGACGTGGCGCAGTGTGAGTGGCGGTAGGGGATCGGGGGGTTCCGCCGGCGCTCGGGGCTCTCGCAGCGCCGCCCCCGGGCCGCTGTGTCCTGCCTCCGGCAGCGCTGGGGACGGCGGTGTTCGGCTCTTTCGAGCGCTTCAGGAGATTCCCGCAGCACCGGGTAGCCTGCTGAGGCCGTTTGGTGGTGTGGGCAGCACTCGCACAGGCAGTGAAGCAGTGCAGGCAGAGTTTTTGTTTGCTTGTTTAATGCGCCGGTGTTCGAGCTCGATTGTTGGCGAGATAACCGCAGCTCCTGTGAGTTAATGTTTTGGTTGAATGAGACTGAACCTTTCCAAGGGGGGGAGTTTCAGACGTTGAGGTGAATAGTCATTGCTGTTAATCTGTAATGTAAACATTTAAAGGCTTCTTTTTCTTTGGAATAGCTCTAAAGGAATTAACTTTGTGTAATCAAGACTGTTCCATTGCACAAACCAAGTACAGGAGGTTTGCTTTGAAGTGACATCCCTGCTCTGAATTAAAGTGGTAATGTAGGTGCACCTTAAGAGAACAGAGAGAGCTGAAAATCTCAAGCTGCTTGCCAAGATGACCCTTTTGTTCTGTGGAATTGTTCACCTATGGTATTCTGCCTGCTTCCAAAATTTCAAAGTTCTGCCTTCATCTTCAGTGTATGGTGTCTATCATTAAGCTTGTCCAGACCCTTTCTGAAACTGGACTCTCTAGTCTGCTACGGAAGGTGCATAAGTGATCACAATGAGTGACGCTTTACTGCTGTTCTAAGTGATGTGCTCTTTTTACTTCATATTTTGGCTATAGGAATTAAAAGCTCCTATATAACCTGTCCTCACTGAAGCCAGTGGAAATGTTCTTCCTACTCCAAATGACAATATTCTGCTTGATGTTAGCTTAGGTAATCATTCAGGGCTGTTTACTTTGTAATTTCATGCTTATCTATTCTGTGTAGGAGATGATCATACTCTAATATTCAAGTAGGCTGAGTACTTCCAGGTGAAACAATGTGTTATGTGCTCTAGTTGTGTCATTGCAAAACTCAGGTGTTCTGTGCTCCAGGATCCTGGCTTTTTTGCTAGGATGACACTGAAGTGTGTACATAAACAATTCCTGGACTAGAGTGTTCAGTTTGCAACTTGGACAAGTAACATGACATGTTCTTCATAATTCTGTGATTTTGTTGGGCACAAATGGAAACACAGGAAGTTTCAGAGTACAAGGAAGAACTTTACTTTGAGGGTGACTGGAATAGGCTGCCTAGAGAGGTTGTGGAGTCTCCTTCTCTGGAGGTATTCAAAACCTGTATGGATGTGATCCTATGCAACCTGCTTCACCTGAACCTGCAGGGAGGTTGGACTACAAAATCACAGAATGGGTATGGTTAGAAGGGATCACAATGGGTATGGATGATATCCAGAGGCTCCTTCCAACCCCAACTATTCTGTGATTCACTTTTCATTTTGAATGTTACTGTATTTTGCTGTGAAGATGAATTACTATATCCAACCCAATAAAATAAGAAATTCACAGCAACCAGCATGATAGTTCCCATTCTAAAATATGTAAAAATTCTTGTGACCTTCCAACCTTGAAAGGAGGGTTTCCCTTGTAGATGTACATTTCTGACTGTGCTTTCCTTTTAGCTTTTACTGCTTTTTGTCTGTTAAATTGCTGTAGCAACATGTTAAGTGTTACCAGTCTGCCTGTGGCTCGTGGTTTGTGGGCATTCCATAGAAGTGTACTCTGGAGCAGACAGATGTCTTTTGTAGTAAGCTACTTGCCTAAACAAAATTTTATTTTGATGCCATGGTCTTTGAATCTGAATATAAGCCTGTGATACATTTTATTGCTTCTTTGGAGAAGGATATATTTTTCTGTTTAAGTTCTTAAATATTAAGTTTTTTTAACATGGGCAATTACTAATTAAATGTACTTCATTGGTTTCTTAATGAACAAAAAATTAGATTAGTAGATCATTTAAGTCTGATAACACAGTGTCTAGTATATGTCTAGCCACATTGTGGCAGTACGGAAGCAAGACTGACTTCTCACTTGTCTTATTTTCCAGCTCTTATCAACGGCTTTTTCAAAATACCAACACATCAGAAAAAAAGGGTTTATGTCTGTCAGCTTTTGATAAGAATTGCAAAAGGAAAAAACTTTGGTAAATACTCTGATTCTTTTTTTTTTTTTTTTTTGTCACTTGTCTAAAAATATTTGTGTGAACTTGCACAGAGGTGTGTTAGATATGCTTTCACAGAGCCTTTACTGTACATATTATAAATACGTATGTGGTTATATATTTACATGTAAATCGTACATCTCTGTAAACACATATACAGATAAGTATGTGTAAATAAATGCAATGAACTGCACATTTTAGACTATCTTTATTCCACATGTGACTGAGTTGTATGCAGGACCAGTGTTATTCTATGCTGACTGACTTAGCTGCTCTGAGTTAGAATTACTATATACTTCTTAAATTATCAGTCTATTTTTGTCAGGGTAGCATCAACAAAAGAAAAGACTGACTAGCTCTTAGTGAGAAGTACTTGCAAGTTTAAAGCTCGTGATGTACATTGCTTTCTGCACACATAACTAGAGGTTAAAGAAGGACTAACAGTAGGAATAAGAATATGGATGAAAAGGATGACTGCCCTTGTTTCCTACAGAAGGCTGTAAGACTTTCAGCTGGCAGCAGGTCCTTGGGGCTCTTTTTCACTACCATATCTCCTCTGGCTGTATTTACAACTAACTTGTTGATTCAGCCAAGATGATTTTGTTTCACAATGAAATTTTTGGAAGACTTAACTTTTTTTGCTGCAGATTTTTACTGTTTGATAAAATTCATTGTAAGACTTGAGAAGTAGACTTATTTTTATAAAATTAATTTCTTTATGTTTCTTGCCAGGTAATAACAGTTGTCTTGATTTATTTTAGCTTGAGAATCAAATTCTAATATTGAAAGTAGTTCGTTTTATACAAATCATGAAACTTTTCTGATAATGCTCTAAAACTATGTTATTGTATATAACACTTGGTAATACGACTTTGCTGTGCATTTTTTTTATCAGTATAGAGAATGACCTGTGTGGTCAGGAAGATTGCATATGCTCAGCAGGTATTACATCAAGTGTAGCTGCACAGTGTACATGGAAAGCTGCTCTATGGTAGCTTTCCTAATTTTTTTCTAATTATTAAACTATTTAATCTGTAATGAATCTTAAAACAGAGTAGGCTGTTTCAGATGCCAGCTCTTTTAAACACTTCGGTTTTACAGTATTAAAACAATCTTAATATGAAGTGTCATATTACTTGATTGAAACAATAATTAAAGAAACATAAAAGTGGGGTTTTTTAATTATGTGTATATATGCACATAACACTGAAGTTTTACTGACTGACTTATTGTAGCGAGTATAAAGTAATTTTTTTTTTTTTTAAGTATTGCTTAAATTGTTTACTCATTCCTTAATGAAAAAAAACACTTGTTCACCTGCCAGCTCCTCCTGCTTCTTTTACATTCGCTTGTGCAGGTGTGTAAGGACCAGAATGGGAAACTGTTTTGAGAGTGTTGAGAGGATGACTATTTGGCTAGGTCAGGTCTCTGTCAGAACTGAGCACTGATCCTTCTCACTGGGAGTTTACACAAACCTTGATGTTGGCAAAGCAGTACACTGACATGGGAAGTTGCTTCTGCTTATTCAGTGACACTCCTGTGAGTGTCAAGCAGTTTGAATTTCTCTCTTGGTTTAAGCACTTCAAATACAACAACTGAACAAGGACTTAAGAAATGGAAATATTGGGATAGATTCAGAAAAAAACCCCAACCTTAGGATGGTGGTTTACTACAAAAATTAACAGTATCAATACCAAATGTTTTGATATCTGATGCTAAACTTACTGTATTATTAATTCCAGCCCAAGTACCTAATGCTGAACTCAGCATTATTACAAGTGGCATTTTAAGTGAACAAGAATTAGCTGACATGTAATATCCCTTAAAAATCAACAGTAATGTCATTAGCAAGGGTAGGAAGAACTAGTCTGTCTGAAAAGAAGATAGTTACTTCAGGTTCTTAAACACACCTGGAGAGAAAGACTAAAAATTATTTCAGGAAGAAGGAATTCAACAGATTACTATTTTGCATTTAAGTACTGTAATATTTTTAGCTTTATCCTTTAAAGTACTTTTTTTTAAAAGTATTTTTTTTCCCTCTAAGAATTACAGTTTGAAAATGGTAAAAAAATTTCACCTTTGGAATCTGCTCTGTCTTTCTGGACTTTACTTGAAAAGGAAGAAACTAAACTGGAAAAGCTTCATGAAGATATTCGTCACTTGATTCAAATTCAGGTCTGTGTGACTTACTCAAAATGCTTCAGGATACTCCCTATTCATTGGGAATGAGTAGCTGGAAAGCTGCCCAGCAGAAAAGGAGCTGGGGTTGCTGGTCAATAGCCAGCTGACCACGAGCCAGCAGTTGCCCAGGTGGCCAAGATGGCCAATGGCATCCTGGCTTGGATCAGAAATAGTGTGGCCAGCAGGACCAGGGCAATCCTCATCTCCCTGTACTTGGGATACTTGGCACTGGTGAGGCTGCACCTCGAGTACTGTGTTCAGTTCTGGGCCCTCACTATAAGAAGGACACTGAGGTGCTGGAGCGTGTCCAGAGAAGGGCAACGAAGCTGTGAAGGAGTCTGGGGCACAAGTCTTATGAGAAGCAGCTGAGGGAGCTGGGGGTGTTCAGCCTGGAGAAAAGGAGGTTCAGGGCAGACCTTATCTCTCTCTACAACGTAAGGAGGCTGTAGCCAGGTGGGTGTGGGCCTTTTGTCCCAGGTAGTAAGCAACAGGATGAGAGATAATGGCATCAAGTTGCACCAGGGAAGGTTTAGATTGGATTTTATGAAAAACCTTTTCACACAAAGGGTTATAAAGCATTGAAACAGACTGTCCAGAGAAGTGGTAGAGTAACCATCCCTGGAAATGTTTAAAAAACCACGTGGATATGGTACTTGAGGATATACTCTAATGGTGAACATGGTAGTCCAAGACTGACTGTTGGACTTGATGGCCTCAACTCGAGTATTCTATGATTCTGTCTTAGTAAAACCGAGCCCCTTTTACAAAATGCCTGGGCTATTAGCAGACTGAACTGAATTTTCAAAGTTTTAATACAGAGTAAATAAATCTGTACAGGGGACCTTTTTCTATCCAAAGTGGTTCCTGTTCGTACCAGTTCAAATTTATATCAAAAGCTGCCAATCTGAAAAAAAAAAATATGTCACAATTGATATCAATTTCAAAACATTACTATCTTGAGTTATTCATATAATATGAACAACTTTTTTTTTTTACTTAAAAATATTTATTTGTATTAGAACACTTGATTTCAAAGAGGAACATATAAAAACACATTGTCAACTACTGGGAATGTGAAAGTCTTTCAGGAAGAGTCAGAAGCAATGCTTATTGGTAAATATGGGACACTGCCTCAGTGATGGTCCTTTTAAATGCCTGATGGAGAGGCTTTATACATGGTGTTTAATATTACTTCAGAACTAACTTTTATAACTAGGTAATTGTTGGTAACCCTTAAGAATTTTGGAAGTCTTAGAAAACTGTAGTATTGTGACTTTTCTTGGGTTTTTTTTTCTGATTCTCAGGTGAAAAGTGTTTCAGCATATCTTGTAATTATATTTGTTGCAGATTGTAGCAGGTCATATAGAGCATGGATATTTTAAGGAAGCTACCAATGTTCTTGAAAGGCTGTTTACAGACTCTGAATCAGATAAGGTAATAACTTTCTTAACTTGTATTAAACGCTTCTATTTTCAGTGGAGAAAGATGGGAGTGGGTTTCCAAAGCTAGCAAATGCTGCCTACATAGCTTTGACCTAATTGTTGTCTATGCGGTCACTTACACACCAGTGGCACGTTTAAATACAAAAGGAAATTTTTGGCTAGGGGATTGATGGAAATAACGGGTGATTTGGGGGAGTAAAATGCATCTAGCAGTTGTTTTTTTCCCATTTAATATAAGGAGTGAGGTGACACTGCAGATTCTGGGAATTTAATAGCACTGTTTTCTCAGAGCAAAGGCAGTATAAACATGCCAGTAGAGACATAACTCCCTAATAATAGTCTGATGACTTCTGTCGCAGTGGACTCTATTCGTCACCTCTGTTAATTAGTGTTCCATGTACAGAAGCATCACAGGGAAGGAATACTCATTAGCTTCTCTAGTGTGGACTGAATGTTGTTACGCCTCTACTTAGAAAAGAAAACATATGTGAGTCAGGACTCTTCCTGGTTTGAAGTTGACTGCATCATTCTGAAAGATGCAAGTTTGAGTGCGTATCTCTTTAAAATGATAACTGGTGCACACACCTGAATTTCCTGGGGTGGAGAAAAGAGCAAAAGAAAGACTGCAGGCAAAAAGAAAAAAAAGTTAAAAATACTGCCTGTATCTTCGTTTGGTATATTAGGACACGTGTTCTATGGAAGTAGTAGCATGTGCGTAACTTATTCTTCAGATATGCTCCTCATTCAGAGGATTCGGTCATTTGAAAAGTATAGACTGTGGTAATAGTATTCAAATTCATAATAAGAATGCAGCCTGTATACAGAAGTCAATTCTCTTGGCTGTACTGGTTTCTGTAAGATTCAGAGTGATTGGTAGACAAAATACAAATTTCTGATTATCAGTATTGATGTGTCCTTAAGGCTGATATACTAAGTAGTCCTTTTCCTGAACACTGTATACCCCTTTCAGTAGCAGTGTTTTTGAGGCAGCAAATGAGAAAAGAGAACTGAGTGGCTTTTACTGGGTGTTTTTTGCTCCATTGACAACCCTGCTTTCAATGTTATTCATAAAGAAAATGAGGATCTCTGAAAAGTTACACTTTACCATTTACGGAGCACATAAAGTAAATGCCTGTATTATGCGTATTTTACTTTAGAACCCTTTCAAACTATAGCGTGAAGTTATATAGACATATTCAGGAAGCTATATAATCATCATGTTTACTTTCTGTATGTCCTGTTTAGCATAGATACCAAGTTTACTGCAGAATTTATGTTTTTTAAAGCTGTGGTTTCCTTAGCCTTTAAGGGTGAAGCTGGCGACCGTAATTAAAAACAAGGATCCATATGTTCCTCTTCTCCAGAGCTTCAGTTACGGTCTTTTAATAAGTAAAATCAAGTCCTACATTGAACTTTTCAGGAAAGAAAATGAAACTAACTTCTTAATACAGGTATGTGACGAGCATTTTCAAAACTTTTCGAAAGAGTTACCTGATAAGATTAAATGAATTTATACTTTCAAGGGAGTTGTTTAGGCAATAGTCAGTTATTGTATTAGATGAAAAGGAAACTTTGTCTTCCTTTAGATTGTCTTATATTCAACCTTTTTGTTTTAATTAATAGGTCTTGGAGAACGTTATTAGGAATAAGTCTCCTCTAAAATATCTTCTATGAATGTTTTTTCCACTACTGTTTTGATTAGAAAAATAGGAAAAAAGCATAAGTAAAATAAGATCTGTCAGCAGTGTATGTTTAAGAGAAACAGTTCTGATCTGGAACTCCTTAAAAAATAAGGTAGCTATATATTTGCTACTTATTTTGTTTAGGTCTGTATGACTTATATGAAAAATAAAAGACCAAGACCTGTTAATTTCGCTAAAAGCTTTAGGAATGTCAGAGAAGTTAGGAGGTAGAAAACTATTATTGCTGTTTTCCTGTAAATAATAAAGGTCCTTACAAAGAATCTTGCTCAAAAGTGATTTAAAATGGACAAGAACAACATTCCTCTTGCAGTTCATCTTCAGGAGGATTGTAAAGAATTTCTCTTATGTTTACTTCCTATTAAAAAGTATTGAATTATTCAATTACAAAAGCACAGACATCTAAAGGTAATAAGAAGCAAATTTTAAATAAACAATCCTGAAGTTCCTCTGTGTTTTTCATTTTCTTACCTTAGAGACTAGACAACTTATTAAAGGCATTCAAAGTATAATACAAGGAATACCTTTTAATGGTTTCACTTGACTGTCAGTTTTCAAGTTTATTTTTCAAGGCTATTTCTTTGAGTCCAAGAGGAAATCAAGGTTTGGAGGTGTCAGAGAAGGCCCAGAACTCCACACTAGCATAGATAGGCCCTCTGTTGTTGCACCCGCACTACCCGCACGTCTGTCCTACTTTCTGCACCAACTCTGCAAATCTTATTTTGAACAGAGTTATTCTAGGACATGGAGGAGACATCTTTGTGATGAGTTCCCCCTTCTGTATAGTACATAATGGTTCCCCATCAGTGTTCTCTACAGAAGAGCACTCCAGCTTCAATTTTAATATCTCTTCCCTTTCTTCTAATGCCAAATGTAGAAGTATAACCATAGAATAGTTTGGATTGGAAGAAACCTTTAAGGATAATCTAGTCCAACCCCCTTGCAATAAGCACGGACATCTTCAATTAGATTAGATTGCTCAGAGCATATCCAACCTGGCCTCAGAAGTTTTCAGGCACAGGGCATCTTCCTCATCTCTGGGCAACCTGTTCCATGTTACGCCACTCTCATAATAAAAAAAACCCTGAACTTTCCTTACATCTAATCTAAATCTTCCCTCTTTTAGTTTAAAACCATTAACCCTTGTCCTGTTAAAACAGGCACTGTTAAAAAGTTTGTCCCATCTTTCTTTTAAGCACCCCTGAAAGTACTGGAAGGTGCTATAAGGTCTCCCCAGAGCCTTCTCTTCTCCAGGCTGAACAACTCCCGCTCTCTCAGCCTTTCCTCATAGGAGGAGATGCTCCAGCCCTGTGATCAACTTTGAATCATTTTGGTATTTCAATGCTACAAAGCAGATCACCTTTTGGGGTGTGTAGTGTTAGATGGAAGATGATTAGCTCTGCTTGCACAACTGGCAAGAATGAACTTGTGGACTAAGTTGGACTACGTGATTTTTTTTTTTTTTTTTTTTTTTTTTGAGAGTGTTTTTATTACATCAAGTAAGTGGGAAAAATACAGGGAAAAGTACAAACCTTGAGATTGTCTGGACATTCTATAAAGAGCAATGAACTACTACTTCCTTCTCTTGGCAATAGAGGAGAAGTAGTCTTAGTTTGTCACTAAAAGCTTGAGCATGATATTAGAAAAAAATTTTTTGCCAGTGTGAGAAAGGTTATATTATAAGCCTAAGGTCTGATTAGGAATGTCTTTTGAAAGTGTTATAGGCATTCTTGATCCTCACATGTGCTACAGAACTGGATAAACTTGTAAGACCTGTTAGTCTTCCATTTCTAACCTAGTTATAAAAAACAGACTTTGATGTAATTGGATAATATTTGCAGTCTTAGTTAATCTCCACGATATACTTCACACCTTCATAAGTTCACTCATTATGCAAGTATTAATTGTATTTCTTTGTGTCCATATAAGTGTCACTTGCAGCTATGACTAAAATTTCTCAAGTTATTGGTTGATAAAGATCTTTATGGGTTTCAATTTAGCAAGCTAGAGTTGTTTTGAAACTGCTTATTTTCATGGTAATACCTCCAAAGTGTCTGTGAAATAAGCACTGTGAGTCCTAATATGAAGTACACATATTAATCCTAGTGTGAACTACTATCTAGGTATTGGCTGGCTTTAATTTTAAGGTATCAATTCCATTTCTCACAGGAAGCCACAAAATATGCAGAGTCTAAAGGATTGGAAGCAACAGCATTGCAAAACCAATCTGTGAATGTCAGTGAAAATGACACAAGTAATTTGGACACAAAGCAAAGGTTTGTATTAAGGATTATATTACTGAGGGGTGTACTTGGACAGTAACTTGAAACTTGAAGAATTAAGAGTAGGGAGAAGGAAGAACGTTAAATTCCAAACTGCTGTCCAATAGAAAATTAGCTACAAGCATATTCCCTATTTTCTTAAAATTTGGGGTCTTCTATAGTTGTTATTTTCTGCATTTAGATCAAATAGCTTTGGTTAAGTTTAATTATTTGTAAATATACAAAATTTTCAGTTTAAACAGCTGTCAGTCTTGTATAACAATAAAAACATGAAAAGACTTTGCTTTTTTTAATGCTTGATTGCGCACTTTTTAGTCCAGCCCTCCTAATTTTAGGCTATAAGTCACCTCAAGAAAGAGAATAAGAAAATGGAATCAGTCTGTTACATTTTCCTTACACAAGATTCTGCTGTTGATGCTAATGTGAAGGGACGTAGTAATGTTACATCATGATTCTGGAAGTGTGAACCCTCAATACAATTACATGCTTATTTTAGAATATACTGATATTCTAGGTTTATTGCCTTGTTTTTCATGGAGAATATAACTGTAGTCTTTAGTTGGGATAGAGCTTCTATTTCTGCAGTGTTATACTTGGAATATTTGGCATCATTTCAGTTAAGGAAATTGACTCATGCAGACAGTATAGAGCAAGACATTTCGTAAGGTTTGGTTGGTTGGGTTGTTTGTTTGTTTTTGGTTTTTTTTAGAAAGACAGCTCATGAAACAATTACATCTGAGAGATACGATGAAAGACCTGTTAAAAAACCCTATGGAAGTAATTTGTGACGAAAAAATAGATGTGCAAAATGCCATCAACTTGAATGTGTGAGGCAAGATTAAGAGGGTTAATGGATTGATGGAGTTAAGTGTTTGTATGCCACTGTTTCTGTAGAGAGATCTTGGTATTTTTTTTTAATTTAAATATTGTTGAATAATATAAATGGCAAGTTGCTGCTTAGGAAATTTTTTTTTTTCTTTTTTTCAAGATCGGTGAAAGAGCAACAGTATATCACAAATCAGTCCCCTGGAAGGTAAAATTTGTTTTTGTTGCTTTTGGTCATAGACTTTTCATGAAACTCTGTGTATTTTTACTCCATTCTATGTTGCTTGCAGGCCTTATTCAGGGCAGAAACACACAGGGAGCAGAGTTCTTCAGAGTGAGTATTAGTTTATTTTTACACTTTCGAAACAGTCATGTCAAATACTTATTTCTAAATGTGATTGGATTAATAAAAAAATGGTTATGGGGGAAAAAACCCTCGTAATTTTTGTGTTTAGTTTCTATACAACTGCAGGTTTGGTGGTTGCTGTATTTAGGAAGCTGTGAAGTGGCTTCTCCGGCAACTCATTTTGTGAAATCATTCACTATTTTCTGGTTTGCTTGGGGTTTTTTTGTTTTACTGTGATTTACAGTATTCTGTGAAAAAGAAATTCTTTCTGAATTCTGTGCTAGATAACTTTGGTGGGAAGGAACTAAAGAGCTTGGCTGATTGTGCATTTTACACTACAACTTGTTTTTCCAAAGTTAGGATGTTTGTGCATTTTCCTGGTAACCCTAACTTAACAACATGGATAATGTAATATTTATTTATAAGTAGGTTCTGAAGACGATTAGCAACCTCTTACCACAGAGAGATGATGTTATAGTTTCTGCATGTGGCCACGTTGTACATGGAAGGACAAACTCTTAAGATGCCTTGAATGCTTGCCACAGTTAAAACCTGATACATGTACTCAGAAGTAATGGAATCTATACACAAAGAATCATAGCTCTGATTGCTTGTTACTTCCCATTCTCTCTGTGTAAAAAGAGAGCAGTATGTATAGTAAAACTGCTTTTACCAAAATGAAATGTTCCATTATTATGTACCAATTTTTACTTAATTTAACTAATTAATTTACTTAATTAAAATATAATTCTTCTGTGAACTCTATTGTATAGAAAATGTGGTGATTTTTTTTTTTTTAAGAGGCTATTTTTTGAGTCCTTGGACTATGGTCAATTAATGATTAATGTGTATTCATATAAAAAAGTGTATTTATATGTAATCAGACACTGAAATTTTCACAATCTGTCATAACATATCAAAATAGGGTACATTCTTGTCTCATGTACATGGTAGAACGCAAAACTGCTGCCTTAATGGTGACTCCTCATTGCACTGGATTTATATTAACTGTCTCCTAGGTCTGAACAACTTGCATAATGTGGAAAACCATGGAGTTTCAGCTGGTGGCCGAAGAAGACAGGTTTGTACCATTCTCTGTTCTAAACTGACATAAAATTAATCTGCACTGCACTGAATTTTTTCCCCAGCTTTATTTGACCTTCTCCAAAATTACTAGACTTAAGATTCTGTAGATTACTCAAGCTGTGTGTGTGCTACAGCTCCTGAAACTGTTAAATCAGGCTTTTTTTTAAAGACAGGCAATAAAACTTATTCTGTGCACTTTCAAATATTATTGTTGCTAATGCTTCTGAGCCTTTAATTTGTTGAAATACACTGTTTCTAAAGCTTAGTTGGATTCTTTTTTTTTAAATGTGAAAAAATAAAACATTTTGTTGGGATTACAGAATTCAGGATATCATTTGCCCATGAGAATTTTAGGCAAACATCAAAGACTACTTGTTTTCCAACTTAGAAGGCTAAATATTTAGCAATTTCATAATTCAATAATTTGCTTATGTTAGGTGAAAACATCTATTTACTTGGGAAAATATTTTAGTTTTTATAAACCAAATAATAGGGTCTTCCTACAATGCTACATTTCAAATCGTCCTTTGCATTCTCTTCATGGGTGAGCCTACTTCATTTAATTACTTAAAATAATGCTGTTATGTTCCCTAATGACAGAATTCCCTGTTGGTGGGAAGTACAGAAGTGTATGCCTTAATTTGATTTGGTGTTGGGGTAAACTGTTCCAAGCTAATTTTTGCACATAGCCAATTTTCATTCATAATTGTTCACCATCTTACCATGATAACTGGGGAAATTAATATTAAGTAAATGCATTGCCTTTGAATTCATTTTCATAATATCTCTTAGGAAGCAATTTAGAGTTTTTCTGTTTAGAGAACAGTACACGTTACCGTCATACATCCATTTTGGTGTGAGCTGTTCCATTTTTCTGGTGTTCATTTTGACATTTCGTTTTTTGTATAACAGGGAGGGCCAAACCTGCTCATGTTTTTTCTTTTCCATATTGTCATTAAGGAAAGTTGTACTTATTTCTAGTTCTTTAAACATTGTTACTGCAGTTGAAGTACTGGTTAAATCTTCAGTTACATGATGTCCTCAGATTGGTTGAGGTCTTAAATGAGAGCTCCTCTATCCTTGGAGGTTGAGTCCCTATAGACAGTTTTTCACTTTCCCACAAATCTCAGGAATAGTTAAATCACTGAGAGCCTCTTTAAAAGCTACAGATACAACCAGTGCCCTAAAAAGAAAAAAAATAGAAGCACTTACTGGATTTGTTCGTTGCCTTTAAAAATATAATTAGTTTACTCCAAAGTATACTTGGATAGGTACCTTGCTAGCTAATCGCTAGTAAGCATGAACGCTTCCATAAAGCTTGTTTTCAACATCACGATTTAAACTATTTGGACCACAATTGACAGCTAATTAAGAACTCTCTATTCACATATTTTCATGCTGAGGTAGTCTGTTACGAGGTCACCTCCAATCAGTGTATCTCGGTCTATGGCTTATACACACATTTTGTTAGAAAAAAATAGATGTTGTTTGCTTAGTTATGTTGTTGTATTTCAACCTTAATTGAAATGTAAAGACAAAATTTTTAGAAAAATGCATCTGATAGTAGCAAGGAACTCTTTGAAAATTTTGTAAAAACTTGAATGAAATTTAAGATTAAGAACTGTGTTTCTATAAACACTTAGAGAAGTTGTAGGCATTTGCTGCCTCTGTGACATTTATGCCATACTCACTGCTAATGAGACTGCTAAGAAATATTGTATAGAAAGCAATGATAATTGGCCTTTTACACAATAAATCTGCTCCTCTGCCTAATCATCTGGGTTATAAAATTGTCTGCATGCATGAAAGAATGCAATGAATGTCAGAGCTGTTGACTTCTAGAACTTCCTCTTCCATGTAGTCCCTCTTTCAATGTTGGCATTGTTTGCTCTTGTTTTGTAAATGGCATTTCATTGCAATGGTTCAGTGCCCATTTTCAGCCTTTCATTGCTGTGTTTTCAGTTAGCTGCAAATAACACTCTGCAGTGCCATTGAAAGCAAGCACACTTTATTTTCTCCTTCCTAAATTAGGGGATGCAAGTGTCACGGAATTTAGGGAACTGTTTGTACTCAATTTTATATCCTGTACTTGTATGGAAGTCCTTTGAGTTGTTTAAAATCTGACTGACAGTTTCTTTAAATTAAAAGATGTGTCTGAAAATCTGGATATTCAGAATTTAGTCAGACTTGAATGGGAAAAAAATCCATATATTTAAACCTGAAGGAAAAAAGTCAGAGCAGAGTCCCATAATGCATAAAGGAAGACAAAGTTACTAGAGGAGGACTGATTCTAAGGAGTAACAAGATTTTTAGATATGACAGGGTATGTCTCCACATTCTGCATGGCAAACTCAAGTTTGCTCTGCCTGCATTCTAAGCTGGCCAGATGTCACGTTGCTCTGGACTAGGTGCCGTGATGATGTGAGCTCAACTGTAGTGCTGCATTATGTCTAGGCTTTCAACCAGCCTTGGTAGCTTGTAACAGTGCAAAGCTGGAATCTCTAAAAGTGCTGTCCCAGAGGTGACAGGCAGTTTGTTGGTGAGCAGGGCGGGAGGCAAGTTACTGCTCTGTACAGCTCCTCAGTGAAGAGAAAAGATGGCAGTCCCTGATTTACCTGTAAGGCAGGCTCCTCATTTATATGTTAAACTGAAGAAAGTTATTTTATTAAAAAAAAGCTCTATATAAGCAATTTAAAATCAAAACCAGCTAAACCAGCCCTTTCAAGACCAAATGTAACTAATCATTGCAAGTAACAATGGTGGTGATTGTCTCTGATTGAAGTATTTGAATTATCTGGTGCTCTAGGTCAAGATTAACTCTGTTACTTGAATAAAGATTTTATTTAGGAAAGTTTTCTGGCATGCTCTGAAATGAGATGAACTACATGATTCCAATGGAATCTCTGGCCTTTTAATAAAGTAAAAAAAAAAACCAAAAGCCATTCACTGCTAATGTTGCAAAATATCTGTGGAACAGGAAGTATTGGGAAAAGGAAATATTCTTGATAAAGGGTAGACTATTTTAGAGAAGTTTTAGGTTCCTGTTTAGAAATACAGCTGAACTGCTATCACTTGTAATTCTTTCACTGCTTAGTGAGGTTTGTTAGTGATCACAGCTTACTGAAGAGGCACTGATAGTTGCATTAAGCTGGACTAAGTCCAATTTTGAGATGTGAGGTTTAGTCTTCACATACCTCAGCTTCTACTTTGTGTTAATAGCCACATTTTTCCTTGCTGTAGAATAACCAGGATACAGCTCTGATCAGGCTGAGTGTTATCTAAGCTTCTTCTCCCTCATACTCACACCCCTGCCTTTCATGTTTGAGTGCTTCTGACACTTCTAGCAACTTAAATTGAAGGGAAGTGGGGAACCATGCGGAATGACACTCAGTTGTCACCTGGCCCATTCCCAATGTCTGAATTGATTTTGCTTTTAAGAGCAGAATCTTTTAAGGATCCCAGAAGGGTTCCAGGCCTCTCATTCGGAGAGGAGGTGAATCCCATATCCATGGATGTGGGATTTAACACAAAAACCTCTTGTGCCATTGGCAATCATACCAGCTGATCCTGGGTTTTCCTGTCCATCCTCCCTTGTGCACCAGCAGGATGGTATGCATTTGCCTAATGACAGCAGCTATGAGATTTACATTTCCACTGGGTACGTTATGTGCAGAATTAAGTGATGTTTGTTCCCCTGTAATTCACGTATTTCCTCACACTTATCAGATCTACTAGTTGGCTTTATCAAGTTTAAATTTCTGTAAGTTGAGGCTGTTCCTTTGCACCCACATTTCCCTTTCTGCCCAGTTCTTTACAATTTTGAAAGTTTCAGTTGTCAAGGTGAGCCATAACATGATTTTCTAGTGTTCCCTTTTGCTTTACAGACAACACCATTTATCCATTTGATAGTTGGAAGTGCTCTGTTACTTATAGAAGGTTTTATACATACTCTGGTAAATCAACCTTTCTTTTAATCCACAAAGCTACAGATCTTAGGTCTTCAGATTCAGGCATTTACAATTCTTATGGCTCTTCTAATGTTCTACAAACATTTATTCCAATCAAGTTATTCCAATTAATCCAAGACTTTATTAGCACAGGCCCCCATCAGGCTCTACAGGCTCAGTTACAAATTTATCATTGTAGGTGCATTAGCAAAGGATTAGTCAGTCCCCTGACACATAAGGATTATATACATTTAATCTCAGGTATGCTCACAACTCAGCCAGGTTCTGCTGGCTACAAAGCTGTTAAGGCATGCTGGAAGAGGCCACCTCCTCCAGCAGGCCCAGCCCAGGACCCTCCTGTCTGGCTGCTGGAGCCCGGTGTGGAGCTCAGGGACCTGGGATCACTGCTCAGGCTGGGGGATGTGGCTCCTGCTTTCCCATCTGCAGGTTTGCCTAGAAACAAAGATGAACACAAATCCCAGACACACACACAGAAGACTGCCACAGAAAAGGTGCTGTCCTCAACACCCATGTGTGGTACCCGTGTAAGACATAAACACAGCTGAGTCCTCTTCCCTTGTCTGTCTGGTAGAGGTGTTAGTTCACTGGTGAAGGCACACACCCCCTTCTCTAGGTTCACAGGCATGTCAATGTTTGCACATGCCCAAGTATGGGAACAACCTTTCTGCCTGCCTGGTATCCTTGCCCACATCACAGCCGTCCCATTCCTTTCATAGGTCCTTAACCTCCTGACTGGTGCAGCTGGATGGACCAAATATGAGCACTCTTCTGGCTGTATTGCACTGTACTCTTGCAAATTGTATCCCTTTCAGGTAAAGGGAGAAATTGTCACTCATTCAAGGAGACAAAGAAAAGAGGGGACCTGTGCCTTCTGGGTGGCAGCTCGCAGTCACTGCTTCTGGGATGACCCTCCAACCCAGCAATAACCAGTAACTCAAAGGAAAACTGCAAGACACACAAGGGCTCCTCTTGGTCATAACATCTGTTGACACTCAGCTGAAGCCCTAGCAGAGATTTCAAAAGGTTCTGTACCTTCCAAGTAGTGGTAGGGATCAGCCCACGGTCTGCCTAAGTGAAGCAAGACATGTGAATCCCATTCACAGCAGCAGGTGCTGTTGTGGAAATAACCTGAATTGCAGTTTAGATCAGTTGGTGGCTGTGGGAACAGCAGTGACAGCCTTTGCTGATGAGAGTTCTGCCCAGCTGGGACAGCTACAGAGTTCTATAACTTTTACAAACAGCTTTTCACAAAAATTATGTCAGATAAGCAGATTATGGTACATAACAACAGCAAATTCAATTTCTCAGATGAGGAGGCTCGAGTTGGTACATTCTTTTACAAATAGTTCACTCCTTTGTCAATTTAAATCATTCTGACCAGCAAGACCATTAGCTGTAAATGCTTCTTAACTCCTTTGGCCCGCAAAGGCCTATTCAGAATTTTAATTTCACACACTGAACATAAGTAATTGCAGTGCTTTTGATCACTTGCCTGTATAAATTTCGTAGTAGTTTTATGAGCAAAAACACTGACTTTTTTGCGATTTCAGAGCAACTCCAAAATCAGTAAAGCACAGGTGATGGTTAAATGCAGAAATAAGGGAGTCTTTTGTTTGGATTTTCAGCAGTCATTTGCTCATGACATACACATAAACACATGCAGATTTTGTAAAAGTCTGGTAACTAATGGTTTTTAGATATGGAATCTGTTGGAGATCACAGAAATGCCAGCATGAGACCAGTGAAAATTGACCATTTGTCTCCTTTCATAACTTACTGTGGTCCATGAGACCATCAGGAGAAGCAGGGCCCCTCTTGTGCAAGAAGCAGAACTGAACACAAATACATTAAATGGAACAGCTGCACAATACAATTCTCTGTGCATCTCAATATCATAAACGTTTTTAAGTTTTTTAAGTTTAAGTTAAGTCTTTGCATTTCAGGTTTTGGGGGAATAAATTTAGAAAGAACATGTGGTCATATTGCAGTTTCAAGTAGAAATTGATACTTACTTTTTAGAAACAGTTTTTCTACGCAGTTTTTTCAACTGAGGATTCTGTCCTATGTTTGCATAGATAATGTGCAATTCAGTTTGCCTGAGGAGGTGTGCTGATCATACATCTGTATGATTAGTTGTGTATTAAGCAAGCAAGGATTTGAAGATATTTGTGGAGGATCAGATTCTAGCCAAATAAGTTGTTTTAAAATAATTTCATATTAAAGTTGTTAATTGCTATTTCAGAGTGAAAAAGCTGACTGCATCTAATACACCTTATACATAGACATATCAAAAAATGCAGTAAAAAAAAGACACAATAGGATATATAGAATTTGTAAAGTTTTGTTATATATATGTCTATTTTTATGAAGTTATGCTAAAGGAAAACTGATACTTGGTTCTCCCTCACACTTTTCTGTAAAGGTAAGATTTTTTAAATCAGGTATTTTGTTTTTAAAAATTCCGTTTTCTTTCACCCTACGTGTAGTCTTAAAATTGTTTGTATTGAGGTACTTGTACCAAGAAGCAACTAAGAAAGAACTGGAAGGGATTGCTTACAGATGTATAACTGCAAGTAATTTTCTCTTACTTTTATGAGAGAAAAGTCATCCCCTGAAGATTAAAAAGCTTGTAAGTCATGGCAGCCAGACTTAAGTACTGGGTTCAACAAATGGCCAAAAGCAAATGCATAACTGTTAGCTGAGAATATGGATGATGTCACTTTCAAATGCAATATATATAATTTTGCTTCTATGAGCATTTTAAATATAGACTTTTTTTTTTACTAAGCACATGGAAATTCTTTCGTTGTTGGTAAAAGGTGTCTTGATTCTCAGTCCCTAGCCTAATGTGTCACAGAATGCTTTCTCTTTTGCAGTGCATACTAGGATCAATCAAGGTTTGTCTTGGCTCAATTAGCTAATAAAGTACAATTTTGGAAAGCATGTTTTGAAGAAAGCAAAACTTTGCCCAATATCTTTTTTCTTTTCCTCCTGCAACTTGTGATCATAGAAGCATGCTGTTCTCATTCCAGGTGATATCTGCTACTGTGTTGTAAAACTTGACTTGATAACCTTTTTGTTGTATTTAGTTTCAAGATTTAGATTCAAGTTCAAAAAAAAAAACCTCTCTGACATCTGTACTCTGTAATAACTAGAGAGCAGTATGAAAACTTGCTTTTATGTTTGCAGTAAGGTTACATTTTACATTAATACCTTTCTCTGTTCATATATCCCATATTTTTCTCTGTTCTTCCTCTAGCGATGGACTTACAACGAAGACTTGGAACTGAAATCAGGAGTAAGGACATTTGGAGTGGGTAACTGGGCTAAAATTCTGGCCCATGGTGACTTCAACAACCGAACAAGTGTCATGTTAAAAGACCGGTGGAGAACATTGTGCAGGACTGACCTAGCCTAGCTTTCCAGAATAACAACTTATTTTAGTCTCACTGTCCAGCAGCGTTGCTGTCCAAAAACGTGTAACGTAAAGAACAGTAATAGGTATAAAACATTAATGTAAGCAAACTTGTTCAGGTGATGACCTTAATGTGAAGCCGAATACAGAGTGTGAACTTTGAGGCAACTGAACCTTGGCTAACATTAAAAAAGTTCCTTATTACTAGTTAAAAATCCTCATGTGTATTAGTGACATGACGTTCTGAGAAGTCTACTTCCTTAATACTGACTGTGGAGTCACCTATGAAGATGAGTGAACCTGAGAACTGCAGTGTACAGGAAGAATACTTATGCACTTGCAGTATAAACTATTGTCTAGATGATGCTGGGAAGGAATTGAGGATCTAAACTGAAATCTGGTTTTAACGCTCAAACTTTCATTTTTATTTACTCTTGCTATTTAATGATGACAGTAGTTATCCTCAGACTTGAGAATGTTTGGCTGGCTCACTACTGAGTAGGAGCAGTGATTGTAGACAGGGCTGTGGCCAGTAGAGAATGTGAACTTGAGGAAAAGCAACTACTATGATTAGAAACATTAGCTCTTATTTACCAAAAAGAAGCATGGAAAGATGCTTCTAGTGTTCTAATAGAAAATCAATCTTAGCGTTTTGTATTAAGGCAGGAAGTTTCCCGAAAGGCTTCTACTAAAGTTCTGAGTCCTTTAAAATTTGTTTAGGCTCCAGAAAATGCAGCATAAAAATGTAGATTTCTTGGCATTGTTGTTAATATTCTCGATCTTTTTGTTGTTGCTGTCTTAAAGGTCTTTTAAACTTTTATGTAAAAATAAAGCTATGCACCAGCGGACATGAACAGTGTTCCAGTTGTCGAATCTTCTTCCAGGTTCCTTGGCACTGAGAGTTGCCAATTGCTTCCCAGTGTAAGATTTTACCTCTGAAATGGGACAATAAATGAGGAATTAGAAGACTGAAAATTGTGTATTCATGTTAATGGGTTGTGTTGTATAACATGTCAGAAGAATAGATTTACCTTATTGTGTCGGACTCATCTAGCTCCTGAAATGGTTTATGAAGCAGGCACTATATTCTAAAGAATAGTATACAGGATGGTGGATTGAGTATGTGGTTGTCCAGGTATTGAGTTGTATGCATATGAATGAAATATGGATCAGGTAAAAATGTGTTATGAATAATAAATGTCTACTTTCACATTTAGTTTTCTATAAACCAGGTATATAGGTTTCAGGGGCATACTGATCCACCACTGTTAAACCTGGAATCAGATTTGTGTTATGGCAGGAAATACCATTTTTATGTAAAAGTGCCTGTAACTGTAAAATGTCTTCTTGCACTACAGAAGTTACATTATTCCTTTACAATTGTGAATAAAGCTTGCAAAGCATTGAACTCTTATATTGAAATTACTTCCCAATTCTGTGAGAACTGAAAGGGTAAACCTTCTGAGCTCTACATTTGGTATGAGCTGTTTCATTTTTTAGGTATAATAAATGCGACTTTTAATGAGACCTTGAGAAGTTTTAACTTCTGTGCTGGGTTTTGCTCCAGAAGAGAGAACAGAAGGAAATGCTTTCTTTACCCGTCCGCATTATGGCCATCCCCAGCACAGCGATGCGTGTCGGTGTTCATAGCTGGAGGCTGGCAGGCGACGCACACGGTGTGTCCTTCACGCAGGTACTGCATCCAGCGAGCATATGGACGATTCTCTAAAGCACAGTGGTGTGAAAGCGACTCTGTTCTAAACTCCACACAGTACCTGCTCAGCAGAAAAAGTACTAAATTAGTTATGACAGATAAAGCACAAGCTTTATCTTTACTTTGAATGTACTTACTCACCAAATGGGTGGTATTTGTGAAGTGCAAGTTAAGCATCATCATTGCTACCCAGTCTCTTTCTGACCTAACCTAATCAGTGGATTCTTAATTTCTGGAAACTCTTTCTCATTCTATGCTCCAATCCAGTGCTTTATGTATAATTCCACTTTCTGGTTGTGTTCTGTATTCTTAAATTATGTTGAAAAGCAGATCTTGGTAACCCATATTTTTGCTTCTATTCTGCTGAAGGAGAAAATGGAAAATAGACTAAGAATACCGATGGGATTTATTGTTTGGGGGGAAAACAGCACAAGACAAAGTGTTATGAGCCTACAGACCCAGTAATAGCCTAATTTAAACTTCATAGCCATCTCAACTGGTAACCAAACAAAATTTTTTACTGCTTGTGTCAATTAGTTAAAAAAAAAAAGGTCTCTTGAGACCAGTCACATTCAACCCACTTTGTGAGTTCAAAAGCCTAAGTCTAATTTCTTAGACTCACACTCAGGATACATTCAGCTTTGGTTTAGCATTATGTACTGTTGGCTTTCAAAAGCAGCTGTCATCACACTTGCCATGATCCCAGCAACTAATTCAGGACAATTAGCAAGTAATAAAGCACAACGTCTAGAACATGCAAATAAACTGCATGAAAGAAAACCAGTACAAGCTATAGCTTATTGTTTAATTGTTTCAAATTTCATTACACTTTTCCCTGTAGCCAGCTACTTTCTACCGAGCAAGATGACCCACATGCATATGATAAATAGATTACCCAGCTGCTTCTTTGTCTGAAGGCCAGAGAGAAGATACTGCTCGTTGTTTTCTTTCTTTACCGTATTCAGAGGTAGTTATGAAAGCAGGGACTGAGGAAGAAAACAGTTACGGTAAGGCAGCAAGACACGACTGAGCCATATTTCAATTACTGTAACAGAGGATGAATGAATCAGGAGCTTGCAGATGGTGATGTGATGTTGGCTGAATTTACTGAAAAAGTGGTAAAATGTTGGCAACATCAGATGTCAACCCCATTCTCTACAGATAAGCTCTCCTTATTCAGAAGAAAAATATCTAGAAATGCATGCCATCTAGCCTGAGGAAGTAGGATGTGCTGGAAGCTTGCAAGGAGTACTCTTTCCCGTTTCATGATGAATCATAGAATCATAGAATAGATTGGGTTGGAAAAGACCTCCAAGATCATCAAGTCCAACCCCTGATCCAACTCTAATTACTATATCATGGCACTAAGGGCCATGTCCAATCTCTTTTTAAAAACTTCCAGGGATGGTGAATCCACCACCTCTCTGGGCAGGCCGTTCCAATGCCTGATCACCCTCTCTGTAAAGAATTTCTTCCTAACATCTAACCTAAACTTCCCCTGGCAGAGCTTGAGCCCATGTCCCCTTGTCCTGTTGTTGGTTGCCTGGGAGAAGAGACCAACCCCCACCTGGCTATAACTTCCCTTCAGGTAGTTGAAGAGAGTGATGAGGTCACCTCTAAGCCTTCTCTTCTCTAGACTAAACAATCCCAGCACCCTCAGCCTCTCCTCATAGGACTTGTGCTCAAGTCCCTTCACCAGCCTGGTGAATTTGTGTTCTACCTTTGCACAGATATAATTTGATACTTACTGAGGGGCTTATGTCCAGAAACTGAAGGGAATGCATGCAGCTTAATTTAGTTGTTTACTTAACAGAAATTAGAAATGCCAGAGTGGGGAAAAAATAATAAAATTAAGAGAAATACGACAGTAAAAAGCAACATTTTCAATTGTATTTTTAACTACCTATCTTCAGATAGATGTTTGTTTGGTTTTTTCCTATTCATTAACAACAGTAAAATTTATGATGGCCTTGATGGACACAATGTACAGATAAATCAAAGAGAGAATACCATGTTCATGGCCGCATTCCTCTCCCTGGTAAGTCAGGTATTCCAGGCAGCCAGCCTTCTCCTCCAGAGCAGGACAAGGTTCCCCACCATTTTTAGGTTCCTGTTGTACATAGCGCCTACGTACTCTCAGACCGGGATGACACTGTTCTGCACAGCCGCTCCAATGACTCCACTCCCCCACAACACACGGAAGAGCTGCAAAGGAATTTTGAAACATTACTAGCAGTCAAGGTTTCTGCTTTATCCTAATTGCTCTCAAAACTTGAGGTATTAAGACTGTGTTGGGATTTTTTTGTTCTGTTGGGGGGGGGGGTGTTTTTTTTTTTTTTCCTTTTCTACCTTTATTTATACAGCTTTAAATGCTCTTCCAGGAGTTTGCATCCTCAGATTTAACATTCAAACCTGCCTGAAGTGCTTGGCTCCATATTCAATCCCTTGTGCATAAGCCAACAGCCCCTCACCAAAAGCTTTCACTACAGCTATGAGGTTCTTCTGCACCCTCTTCTGAAGCGTACAGCATTAGCCCCAAAGGAGACCAGTTTATGGGTTATCTAGACCAGAGTGGTCTGACCTTCCCTGGTAGTTCCTACACCACTAGATTTTGTTTAAAGGCTGGAACATTAAGAAGCAGAACTCAGGAAGCCTTTTAGCACTCTTGATTCCCCTCAGATTGATTTCTAACCCCTTTCTCCTCAACAATTAAGTAAGAAGCAGCGCCACAGCTTTGTTGCCCTGTTATACACAGGGTGTCGTACTCCATGGTCCTTGCTGCAAAGACAATTTTTGTGGAAAATTTTGCTTTTTTTTTTTTAGTCTCAGAACAATGCAGGCCCTGCTCATTCCCAACTATACAGCAGCCCACTGAACATTTGAATTTTAGTTCTTGTGGATAACAAACTTCCTCTGAACTTAACCAAAACATTATGGGGAAAGTGCTATTATTGTGAAAGTAAACTTTGAATCATAAGGAAATGCATTTCCCTCTAGCAGAACATCAACAGCACAGGTACCATATACTTATACCTTTAGTCTCTCCTAACCCAGTCTAATAGAGATACAAAGAAATTCTCTCTTTGCACATAACCTTTAACCCAGTTGATGGCCTTTGACACCTTTTTGATTAAATAACATCCAGGTTCTTTAGAAACAGACTAAATGACTGAGACTGAACACTTCTTTCACGTTTGTCACTTCTTTCTGTGAGAGCTGTACAGGGTAGACTTAGCATCTCTCATTTTCAGCACTGTCTTTAAACTCAAAAATTATCGGATCGGTTATCCAGTAGCCATTTCCTTCCTTATTTTATTCTCTGCAATGCATCTAATAATGATGGCATTCTCTGTGTAGTTCTCATTTATATTAAGTATGATATACACCTTTCTGAGCTGGAATGCTCCCTTCTCTTGCACTTCTCTTTTATATTCTGGCAAAATAGAAAGAATTCTCTGAGAACAAGCAATCATTCCCCTGCATGAGTTGTCCTCAACCTGTAGCCTACAAGGACATTTAATCTGACCAGCGGTCCATTTATAGTAGTTTCTTTTCCTGAAGGCCACCTGGTAGGTGCTTCAGGTTGGACAATGGTACAAAATACCCATTATCATCAATGGTCACGCTATCTTAAATTGGTTCTGAATTGTTTTGTGTCATGCTTCTCTAGTTATCTAGTTAAATAGAACTTTTTCCTTTCTCATGTATGCTGTTTCTCATTAGCTTATAATGGAACATATCACATGCTTTTGATTTTTTTTCCTTGTTTTCTGATTACAGTTTAAATCCCCAAGAAGCCTTACAGCTTAACCACTAATTACATACTTATATCAGTGTTGCAGAAAAGTGATGGGACCAAACTAGTCTTACAGGAAAATATTTTATGCCCTTTGGGATTCTACCAGTACAAGACATTGGGAAGAAAGAGTAGAATGTGATAATCTCCTTGGAGTTTGTGACTTTTCTCATAAAACATAGAAATGGCCATGTTTGCTCTGTCACTACATCTCTAATTTCTTGGAGCACTACCGATATCATAAAGCAGATAAAACCTCTCAAAGAGGCTACTTGGCAAATGTCCTTACCACACCACTATAATTCCCCTCCTCTGTTCTCACTGTGCACGGTTCTAACCAAACTTAGTGCCCTGACAGCACCAGGTGTATGAGTGGCTGAGGATGCTGCATCCCACACCCTAAGGAACTTTACTGAAACAAAACCACTGAGCTGCTCTGGAAACTGGGCTACCAGTTGTCCATTCTGCTCAACAACTAGCATTCTCTGGTGTTTTCTTCTACCTACTGATAAACCCCTTCCCAGACAGCCCTTAGGTATGATTTGTATAACAGCACTGAGAAATAATGGAAAAAAAGCTCCCTTTGCCACATGCAGATACCTGACACTGCACCACCAGGCGCTGCCCTCGGACACATCTGGGTACCCAAAGGTACATGACACAGTCTCTGTGGCTGTGAAGATATCAGGATGACATGTTGCAGCACAACCCTCAGACATTTGTTTCAACCATTGGGAACTAGAAAAGGAAACCAGTGATAGTAAAAATGCCTTAGACCCCACAATGGGATAGCCAGAACAAGTGCTAAATGTAGTATGGACCTGACAGTCTTCACCCATCTGCAGGGTCAGAAAACAGTCCTTAAGCCCATTTTTTTTAATAGTACAAGGATAGACTTCAATGCCTGATCACACATCTACAAATCATTACCACAGTACCCAAAGGACAGTAAGTGTCTCGCCTGTTTCCTTATCTGTTGACTCTCTTCCAAGCTGGTCTGCACACGTAAGAATTTCCACATAACTTTAATCCCATATTAGCACCTTGATATGCAGATAACATCTGCAGGTCTAACATAATCTTTTCCACACAGGAAACTCCCAAAAGAACTGAGTAACTGCATAACAAATAAAGCAATGACTTCATATCTTACTGGAATTAAACCAAACTGGTCATCTGTGGCAATACATGGCAATTTTATGGTCATCAAGATTTAGAACAAGAAGAATGAATTGCCTTAGTCATGTGGAAAAATATGAATATTGGGTTGCTAGAAAGGAATTCAGTCAGTGGGATAATAATGTCATTCTTGCAGTCAGTACCCAGCAACTATTAAGGGACAGTACATCAGTGTTGTGTCTCATTGGAAAGACGTCAAATTCCTCAGTATGACAGAGAATGGGTCCCTGAGATGATATACAAGGAATGGTGTCACCTTTTGAAATACAAAAAGAACTATCAGGGACCCATAGCTACATCTTTATGGTCTCTATATTGCTTTTGGTTCAGCTTAGTTAACACAACAATGGTAGATGATGACTTTTTGAAACAACAACGGAGATGCAAGTCAAAGGAACCTGAATTATAGGATTTGTGCTGAGAAACTTACTAAAATGTGGAAGCTAATGGAATTTCAAAAATACACAGAAAAATTACATTGCTACCTTATGAATCACAGATTGAGTAGTCAGAACCTTTTTCTTGTCTTCCATTTACAGCACTATGAATCATAGTTCTTTTTTTCTGAGTCAAATTCCATTTAATTTTGTCCCATGTCTGGAAAAAAAGGAGGATTACTGTATGTTCATTGCACAACACGCGTTGTAATGTATAAGGATCTGTGGATTTCCTCAGAGTAACCACTTCAGTTCAAGCGACAAGCTCATTCGTTTCTCAGCTTTCTCCTTGTACAGTAGTTCCTATTTAAAATGCCCTCTATGTACAAA
Organism: Myiozetetes cayanensis; assembly: GCF_022539395.1. Classification (NCBI taxonomy): domain Eukaryota; kingdom Metazoa; phylum Chordata; class Aves; order Passeriformes; family Tyrannidae; genus Myiozetetes; species Myiozetetes cayanensis. The sequence goes on along the minus strand of NW_026086604.1, from coordinate 30,896,110 downwards.
AACATTCTTTCATCATTGTTAGAACTATAAGGGAATTTATTTAAAAACTCGTGGACTTAGGTTCAGAAGTCCATGGGCTTCTGCTGAGCTATCTACTTATAAAGTACCAGAGCTACTGCAATTTTTAGGCATGACAGAATTTAACTGTGCCATTGGCAGTTTTAGGAAGCCCCTCCTTTCAGAGGTTTCTATTATTTTGGAGCATTGTTTTTTATTATTCCTAACACATTTCTTGATTACCTATCCTTGAGGCACTTTACACTTTCCCTAAATACTTCATCCTGTTAAATATTTGCAAAAGGATGAAATGTCATTTCAGCAGGTGCTGAAATCAAGAGTGGTGAACAGGTTGACAAATGAGCGGTAGTACAAGAACCATTGATCACCTTTCTTCACATTTATGTTTTCAAGTTTTGAACTTTACATTCAAAACAGTGAACTATGCCAACAAACACTCTTGATGTCATTAAACACAGACAGAATTTAGAAAGACTCAATAGAGAGACCTCTACATCCAACAGGAACAAAAGCAACTTAAAAATTTCCAGCCATATTTGTGTCAGTTGATACCAACTCCCACTGGAACTATCTGGAATTTCTGTTTATATAAAATACAACCTAATGACTGCTTGCCATGGAAATTATATATAATCATTTGCCTTTAAAAGAATGACTTGTGAACTTTGTGAAACTTGGAAGTTTTGTAATTTTTGGATGCATGAGTTCTAGGATCACTTTCTCAGGCTGCCAAAATCCTGCCCTCCCAGGCTACATCCACCCCTGCCAAATGTGCTGTTAGCTCTGCTTGTGTTAGCATTGGAGCTCACAAAACCAGGCAGCAAGGCAGTGCAGGGAATCAAAGCAGTCAGAAATGGGCAACAGAGAAAACAGAAACAATTCCCTGTGGGTTTAGGTCCCTGAACTGGGTCATTGGAGACTGTCAAATTCTGACTCTGGTGTGGGAGAGGCAGAGAGACTTCAGAGAGACTCCATCTTCCCACTGCCCACACAGGGTACAAGAGAGAGGCAGCACAGACACATAATGCCTTCTGAGGAAACCACCACTGAGCATGAGACAAAAAATACTATCTTGATAACAGTGGGGCATCATCAGATGCCAGAAGTCATGGTAAGGAAAGTGTTTAAACTAGAACTTTTCAAGTACAAGTTTGAGCTTCTTCATGAAGAACACAGAAATTTTTATTGGATTAGAGTTCCATCTTAATGCTAATACTGAGCATGTTTATCAGCTCTCTCCTTTTATACTTGAATATTAAAAATCACATTATTTACTGAAAAGATGCGATATGCTCTGACTGTACGACAAGCAAGCATTTTGTCAGTTCTCTCCCTACTGATTTTCCTGAATTATAGAAAAATGCATTTTAAAAAATGCTAATTTTAAAAATGTTCCCTTCTGTTAAACCCTGTGGTGCATTTTTTTCCCCATGTTATTCTGATGAGATTAATTAGTGGTGAGAGAACTGACTGTTTTTCTTCCGGAGACCTGAGGTCAGAGTGCTGCTCTGCCGAGTTCTTCTGTGAAGCTTTATATCCCTTAGGATGTGTCTACAGCATCTGACAATCATACTCCCCCTTCCCAGTACAGGCAGACCTAAGCCAACTTGGGTCCCAAAGATATGTGGCTATGTCAGCACAGCACTGAGCCTGCTAAATACACCCTAATTAGCAGAACTGTGCAGCAGAGGCTCATGACTTTTCGGCTGTAGGCTGGCATCTGTCCAGCCAGCTGGGAGGAGACATTAGGCTGAGTGAGTACTAGTGCTGCACCTGCAAAGCAAGGGCTGTGACCTGCATCAAAGACAGAGGGAGGGAAGACAGATTGTGAAGACCCCAAAGAGTAGAAATACCACAGAAAGAGGCAGTGTGAGTATCTACAAGGTTGCAACTCAGTTTGGTAGAACTGGACCACTTTCCCTCCTTGCCACTGCTGCCCTCGGGGCCAGGCCTTTCCCCAGGGGCTGGCAGAGGACCCTTTTACAGAATCATAGAATATTCTGATTTGGAAGGGATCAGAAGAAGATCCACGAGGATCATCGAGTCCAACTCCTAAGTGAATGGCCCTTACAGACTCTGCCATTATTAGCACCACATTCTAACCCAATGAGCTTGCACTCATTCTCTTATGCTTATTTTAAAGCCCTTCCCTCTACAGTAAATCCTTGCTGATTCATACCCGTAGCAATTGGGCCAAAACCTCACGATGGGGATTTCCACAATCATTTCATTGATATTTGTTGGGCAGGATGTGAGGAATCAGCTGAAAGACACAGACTGGTGCTAAATGAACCTCCCTGCTGTCTCTGTAATTGGGCACACACCTCGCAATCAACGCGTGTTCGGGACTAGCAGGAGTGAAAAGTAAGTAACATAAAATTTTAGAGGTAAAATAACTTCAGACTGTCAGTGTACTACAGCTGATCTGGAAACCTTGCAAATGTCTAGTGCGAGAAAATTCTCTGTCCCCCTTCCTGTGCCTGCCGCTATCCTGGCGCTGCCCCAGCCTGGTCCCTCTTCATGCCCTCGCCCCGGGGCTGGGGACGGCGAGGAGGGAGGAATCTGCCCCTCCGCAGCCCTCAGCCCATGACCGCACGCCCCAGCTCCAAACCCCAGCGAAACCTCCATCCCGCGAAGCCCCGGCAGGCAGACGGCTCCCTGTCCCTGGAGAAAGGGCCGGGGATGGGGGGTCCCGCCCGGGCCGAGCCCCACCCGCGCCCCTGCCGCCGGACCCCCCAGGGCCTTGTGCGGACGCGCCTACCTGGACACGCCTGGCTGTGGTCGTGGCAGCAGTCCCCGGCTCGCCGGCAGCCCCCGTCGCAGTAGCAGGTCCCGTAGCCCCCTCCCTCCCTCCATCCCTCGCCGACGCAGGAGGCATCCCGGCCCTGGCAGCACTTTCCTGAGCAGCTGCCCCCGGCCCCGCTCCCGGCCCACAGCAGCCCCAGCCACAGCGCTCCCGACAGCGCCGCGCCGCCCATCACCGTGCTGCCCATCACCGTACAGCCCATCATCACCGTACAGCCCATCATCACCGTACAGCCCACCACCGAGCCGCCCCGACGTGAGGATCCCGCACCGCTGCGGCCGCCGCGGGCCCCCGGCGGAGCGGGGCGGGCTCGGCGGGCAGGCGGCGGGGGCGGGCGGGGGCGGCCGGCGCGGTCCTGCCCGGCCCTCCCTGTCCTGCCTGGCCGGGCAGCCGGGCCCGCTCACAGCCCCGAGGGGCACCGGGCAGCGGCAAAGCTTCGGGGTGCGGGGCGAGCGGGAGCCTGGGCAGGTACGGTGTCCTGCCAGGTGGTGGGTGTTTCCCGCGGGGTCCCCGTGGTAGAACCCACCTAGCGATGTCCCACACAGCGATGTTCTTTCTGTAACGGGATGTACTGGGACTTGCACAGCCATGTCCCACACAGTAGTATCCCGCTCTGCAGGGACTCACACAGATATGACCCTCGCGGTGATGTCCTGTGCAGGGATGTCCCGCCCAGCAGGACCCACACTGCCATGTCCCACACAGTGGTGACCTGCAACGCACCCCATGGCAGTCTCCCACATGGTGATAACCCTCACAGCAACATCCCACACAGCAACGTCCTAGGGCGTGGTGACTCTCACCAAGGTCCTACACAGCAGTATCCCACACTCCATTGACCCCCACAACAATGTTTGACACAGTGATGTCCCTTCCACAGAGAGATGTCCTGCACAGCAGGGTCCCATGTATTGGTGAGCCACAGAGCAATATCCTTCACAGCAGCGTCACACAGCCATGTCCTGCAAAGGACCGAACGTTCCACCTGGCAGTGTCCCACACAGCTGTGAACTGCCCAGCCATACCCTGTGCAGGGGTGATGCACATGACAGTGACCCACACAATGGTCCTGGAGCATTTCTATCCATCTCCACACAGCCCAGTGGGTGCAAACAGCCTGGGACCACAAGACAAGATTTATTGGTACAGGCACTTTCTCATTTCAGGGCACATCCCACACAGCCAAGAGCATTTGCTGTATTATGTTTTTCATTTTCTTTTTTTTTTTTTTTCCCTTTTTATTTTAAAGTGTTTCCAGAACAAACAAAAGAAGCTGTACTTGCAGGTGTATAAGAAAAGCAAGGTGGATTCCCAAGTAACTTCCTAAAATACAAAGATTTGGATTCTGGTTTTCAGCTCACTTCAGTGCTAAGAGGTTTTCAGGATTAATGGAACCTGACGATTTTAGCCAAAAGTCAAATCCCAAAAGTAAGTGGTGAGGTGACTGCAAAAATATGTTAGCTTTGCACACTTCAATTTGCAGATAGCTACTAAAGAAAGAGACATCTGGTCTCCCAAATCTGCCTACAGATGGGAGGTAACAGTCTATTATATTATCTACTACATGTGGGTACTTAAACCCCCAAGACAGCTTGGGCCAGGAAGAGTTCAATTTCTTATAGCCATCAAACATTGCTGTTAAAATGTTGTCTAAATCCCTGAGGATTGGGTCTGCACTGTTATCCAGCGTGCCATTAATGAACTCACTGGCATATTGCCAGCCTAAAACTTGAACCAGTGAATAGCAAATGTTGGGGGAGTTCCTGCAAGTGGGTGGGAGGAGAATAAGACTTGCAGCCTGCCTTGGTAAAGGCAGTGTCAGAGAAGGAATGACTCCATATTTTCCTTTCCTTTAATATATTCCTGTGCATCACCTGAAAGGCAAAATATTAGCAAATAGTAGTAGAAACTACCTTTGTAAGTAGATAAATCATGTGCAAACGACTTATGCTAAAAGGATAAGTCAGTAAAACTTGGACAAATTCAGAACAGATTAAAGAGGGGCTTTGACGTAGTGGATATGTTTACAGAAAAAACAAGAAAAATATGTCTGCAATGGTCCAGTAAAAAAAAAAAATACACACACACACACAAAAAAAAAAACCAAAAAAAACAAACAAAAAACCAGAATGCAAATGAAAAATGCTATAATTTCTACTAGATGTAGTAAAGCAGATGTTTCAGAGCAAACAAAAAAAAGAATCTTAATTAGGGGAGAGAACAAGCTCACCCAATTTGTTCCGGTAAATACTTTTTGTTTTTTTCTTTTAGTGTAGTTTCTCTATTAGCAGTAGCACTAGGTAACTAGGTAACTAGGACAAAGAAACACAGTGATGTGTTCTCAGGCAGTGAGGCAGCATTGAACCCTTCAGACAATTCCAACAAAATAGGTAGGGATTTCTTTCTAGTCTGACATGAGATGATCCTCAGAAAGTTGGTGATGCTCATGCCCTTCTGTTGTTTATCTTTTTGTCATGCAGAAAACTTTACAAGGAAAAGCAGTTTGGGACAAGGGTGATTTAAAATGCTTGTGTAGGTAAGCTTAGGGAATGTGCAGAGCCCTTGCTCTGTCTTCTTTGTAAGCCTCAGAGGAGCATTGCATGTAGCAGAGGTCATCAGGCATCTGTTCCACATGTGCACTTTGTGCCAAAATATTTCTTAATCCCAGAGGTGAGGAGAAATCTAAGGACTGTATTGTAGTCATCTCAAAAACAGGTGTTGCTGTTGGCTCTGAGATTTTGAAAACCATGGTCTAGATCAATTTGTCAGCCATTTTTGTACTTCTTTCCATTTCTGCCCTATTTTAGCTTTGGAAACTCTAAACTCAAATTTCCAAACTAAAACCTAACTGCAGTATTATATGGTAGGAGGGGAAAAGAAAACAAGGCTGTGAAAAAAATTTTCAACTAATTTTTCAAACATATATATGTTTTCAATGAGTCTTGTTCCATCATTTTATTTCCAACCAAACTATCCCCATTGCCTTACATGGAGTTCTCCTTGGCTTCAAATACCACAAAGATAAAATTGAGACAAATGCATCCCAACAGTAAATTAGAATGAGAACTAGTCTTTATTATTTAGCATAGTTGTTTATGCTTTCTATGTATACAGCATGTAAAGCAGGGCCAAACTCTTACTCTCTGTCCATTCCTGGGGTGCACAACTACCCATAATATTAGGCAGAAGGCTGAAAGCACCTGCAAGTGGGAACAAAATATATGTTTGATAGTAAAATACCTCTCTTATTTTTCAAGTTTAACTTACAGCCGCAGTGACTTTGAGTACCTGATGTAAGGACTATTCAACTCAACTTCAAAGTCTTTTTCAAATACATTATCTGTCAGGCAGCAGCATTCCACATGCCCACACCTCCTCATGAGCAAACTCTCTGGAAGGTCCTAACTTGCAAAAATAGAGCTAATTTTACTTTGCTTCTAGGAGGTTAATCCAATGGCATCAAAATGAGAAGACTTCAAAGATCCTGCAGGGCATTTCTTTTTCTTTCAGACTCATGTTTGCACACAACTCTATTTATTTGAGAGAAATACCCTTCCAAAAGCAAACCGCTTACATTTTATATTGAGGCAACAGGGTGACTGATGTGACTACAAAGGTTACAGGCTGCCTCTATCCTGCTATGCAGGGCCATGCTTCCTGAGAGCACCACAGTCAGCTGCAGCTTGAGTTTGTCATGAGGCCCTTGTTCCCATTGTTCTGATAAAGTAGACTTTCTCCTGATAAGAAATAATCCCTCCTAAGGTGAATAACCAAATCATGGTGTTTGCTAGTGCAGCTGACAGCTTAAAACAATAGCAACATTTTGTATGTAAGAAAAATGAGGAGTAATTTGTCTTTGCTGACAATCAGCCCATATAAAAGCACAGTAGATGGTACATAAAGGAAGGTTTCTATAGTTTTGTAGCCTGTGCAGTTATACAGAAGGCATGATGCTGTTTCAATGACTAGCTTGTCTACATCAAATCACTCATAAGAGAGCAGGCTGAATACCTGCCTATATTTGAGGGAGGTCATTTGCTGTGCAAAGAGACTTTCCCTTCCACCCTCTTAGCCTTGGCAGTCCTGTCAGGCACAACCCTGTCATGGGAGATATGTTGGCTCACTGCATCTCAGTTACAGCTATTGATTTTGGTCGGGGTTGGTAATGATGCATAAAATTGCTTGAATTTCAGAGTTTAATGGAATTATAGCAGAGCTATCTATCAGGGTATTTTTAGCTTATTTTTAAAGGCCTTCATCCTCCCTGTTAGCTATTGAAGAAATGTTCAAGTAGTGAGATGAATACAAAGCTGCTGTCAAGCTTCCACATAGAAAAAGTCAGGCAAACTTGTATGTCCAGTCTAAGCATATCAGGGCTGGAAAACATCCTTTTCCTGTCTTTTCCCCTGAATGTCTCTTTTTTTCAGTTCAGGGAGCTGAAATGAAATGGAGCAGCTGAGCCAGCATGAGAAAGGGGAGGTAACCCAGGGCAGAACGGACAGAGAGGGCAGCAGGACTGCCTCCACCAGCAGCAATTAATGATGAGACTGGCTCAGCTAGTGCACTCATAAGCCAATGTGCTGAGTACCTGGCTATATTTGAAGAAGAGCATTTGCAGCATAACCAGTGATGCACAAAGTGCTGAGTTTTTTAGCTCCTGGTCCTGGAAAGTCAGACTGTTATTCAGACAATCTGTCCTGGTTCTTCAGGCCAAATAGGACACTTGTGCTTTCAAAGGCTTTGCTCAGATGTGAAGGCATCTATTCATTATGTGTGAGGAATACAGCCCACCTGACTCCTGTTTGTTAGTTATCTTCCCAGGTAGTTTTACATTTTAAAGGCACACAATCATTCAGAGTAAGAGAAGGTGGCAGTTTAACATAACCACTTTCCAAAACAGAACTCCCTCTTATAAAATTGTGGGTCCCTTCCAAGCCATCTTATTCTCTGATTCTGTGAAAATAAGTATCCCAGGATGTTATTCCACATACTTTCCTGTTTCCCCTGCTTTGAGGTTATTTTCTTTAGTATTTAGAGACCCCCTCTTTTCTGCAATCATGACTAAATCAATTACTTCCCTTCCCAATGTAGGAATCACTATTACCATTTTAAAGATAGAATAAAACAATACTGAGAGATTAGGGCACCTATCCAGCAAAACACTTAAGCACTTGCATAACCCAGGGCACACAACAACCCCACCGTAGGACCGTTCTCTTGTTCCAAGTTGTGCAATCTTGGAGGATTTACCGAAGTGGGGCCTCCTGCTGTGCCCCAGGGCTCCCTGAGACTCAGCTCCCTCACCCTCAGCTGCAGCCACCAGCCCCTCCACGCACAACCTCCGAGCAGCCACACTACTCTGCCAGATCTAAAGCAAACATCAGCCCCCATTTAGGCCCAGCTCCTTTCTCGTCAGCATATAAAGCCAAAGAGGTGAATACGTTATCCTCAAATTCGTTATTTAAATTTATGCAAAAAAGTGGCTTAGACTGTTTATTTCTCGTAACTCCAGATCAGATTAGCCCTGCTGCTTTAAACTATAACCAGTATTAGCACAGTCCAAAACTCGGTCTGTTTATTTCTTTCTCAGTTATCACATCAATAGCAAAGATTCTACATCTTGGAGCTGTTAGGTGATATTGATGATGGTGCATTTTGCAGAGAAGAATGCTGCTCGCCCTCCTGCAGCTGACAAGCATGCTCTGCTGCAGGAATAAACACATTTCTGTCAATGAAGAAAGCAGGAATAACTATAGTTTATAAAATTAGGGCACTGAACCGTTGAGAGAAAGAGTATTTTTTTCTGAGCATAATCCCACTTTTAAAAACATCTGCCAGTCTTTCCACTGGTCTGATGAAAAAGTGGATTTTGCTGACTTGAATCGTTTGAAAGTAAATGATGATTCTGGAGTACACTGGCTGGCAGAGGGAACTGTTTATATAATTCTGGGCTTGCTAATAACCCTCTTCATAGCTAGAAATGGTGCCAGGGAAGCTGCTGGCTATGTAAAAACTTTCTCCCATTTCCTTGCCTTTATTGTTTTCTGTCACAGCTTGTTTTTTTTTAATTAGTACATGAACTATTTTTAGTGCCTGTAGACAAAAATGTATTGTTCAGTCTAAAATGAGGCCAGGTACCATGAAAAAGTTTTCAGAGAAAAATATTTGGAGCCAGAGTTTGTCTTTGGCTGTGTGCAATGAAAGTTTGCCTGCTTAGTCCAATTAGTTACAGCCATGTCACTTCACGAAAGCGAATGTAGCTGTGTCAGTGTACAGGGCAGATTTTGGCTCTCGTGCTGCAGAGGAATATTCTAAACCACACACATCTAGCATCTGCAGCATCTAGAATATTCTGAATTAATTTTTTTTCCATCCAAATTCCATGCACATCTTGTTGTTTAAGAGCAGAAGAGCAAACAAAACTTTTCAGTCAGATGATGGACTTTATGCAAATGTGGTTTTTGATAGGGCACCTCTTTGTATCTCACCTAATCAGCTCTAAGAGGCCTTAGAGGCCTTGCATTGTAAACAGACTGGATGCTACACTGAGTTCTACTCATGTGTGTACACAGACCTGAGTGCACCATGCAGGTAAAGGTGCAGCAAGATTTTGTGACCCCCTAATTCAGCCTAAAGAAATAGAAAAAAACTCTTCCATATCTAGCAGTCTCAGCTGAGAGGCAAGATGTGAAGCCTTGTCATATCAGTTCCGTGTAGACTTTCAAGTCAAAGCCTGTGTTGACTGTTTTCTTCATCATTGCTCTAAGCCCAGACCCCACTATGCCTCCACTCTAATCAACCATTAAATTCCTCTAATGTGATGAGGGCTCCATTACAAGGGGAGAGCTTATCTGTGTGGAAATAGTATCCATAATGGGAACCCAAGGAGAAATACAACAGAAATTAGGAGCTCTCCCAAACAAACAAGTGCCTCCTGTACTCTGGATATTACTGCATTCTTTGATTTTGCCTAATTAAAAAGAAGCATATATGTTTACGAAAAAAGACCCCCAAAATAAGTCACTCCAAAGTACACACTTGCCCTTTTAAAAAAGACAAATATTACTCATGTTGCTAAACATGCCTGTGAAAGTTTAGCCAATACTGTGGTGACCAGAAAAGCAAGAGATGTTAAGTGTAGGATCAGTCCTAGCTGCATATATGAAATGGGTTCTGATAGTATTTTCACTAAAAGAAACCAAGTATTTCAGAAAGAGAGAAAAAAATATGATCTCCAGTCATCTGTCATCTGTGCAATGCAGGCTTTTAACACTTCACTGGATAATTCTAATGCAGAGGCAGGTGACTTAAAGTAGCTCTACTTTAGAGTAGTAGGCATTTTCAACTTCTTTCAGGTTATGGGTCCCTAAAATATTCCAAATGCTCTGACCTCTGCAGAAAGAGCACTGCTTTAGAGACTGGAAATAATGGAGAAGTCATCAGATCCTACAGTAATCCAAATAGTTGTGTTTTCACATGTGTTCAGCTGTGTTTTCAACCTCCCATCCCTGGATCCTCCCAGCAGAATAACTACCAAACCCACTGTAGTATATTAGTGACCTTCAGACAGAATGGGACAGGGCTGGATGATGAAGAGAACTTATGGGATGAGCCTCAGAGCTTGGCTTGGCTGTTGGGTCTGCTTTAGATTTGCCATAGCCCGCTCTGGTTCTTCAACACCACAGGATTTGAGTATCCTTTTCTGCCTGCAAATACAAGGGTGAGGACCTGAAGGACGTCAGGGGATGTGTAGGTGCCTCTGCAGGGGAGGGAAGCTCAGAAGCATGCTCAGGAGCTAGTCCAGTTGTTACCACTTTTTTGTTCTGTTCAAATCTGCCTTGACAGCATTAGCCTTTGACTAAGCTGCCATAAAACAACAATATGGTCCAAAATGAGCCTCATCAGCCAAGAAATAAATCAACCTTGCAAAGTTGCATGAAGTGGAGGATCTAGTCTAGGAAGATACCTCCTCTGCCACCAAATCTTCGAGGCTTCTTTCAGGAGATTCTCTTCAGGTCTCCTCAGGACTGCATCACCTACCAAATATGACTTGCTTCTCCCTCCTACCACCTTCTCCACTTGGCTGCTTCTGCCTGCCACATGTTCAGGTGCTTCCCCAGTGGTCCTTGGCACTCACTGCCCTTGCAGCACCTGATGGGTTTCTGACATATGTCCAATTCAGCTGCAGACAGGCAGCTGGATTGGGAGAAATTTTCTGCAGAGACCCTGAATGACCTTTCACCTGGAATACCCCCATCTCTGTCTTTGAAGGATGTCCTCACAGAGGTAAGTGGCCTCTTCTGGACTCACAGAAGAGTGCATGTCAAGGCTTGGGAGTGGGTTGATGTTTTTTTAGCACTTACCCCTCTGAGAGGACTATTACGTGCTTCCTTCTTTTGGACTACCAGTAACAAATATGTCCTTATTTATAGAAATGCTAACTAGGAGTGCAGGCAGGGGCAGTGATCACAGAATGAAAAGTCCCTGCTGCTGCAGTGTAAATATTCTTGAGTGCTTTGCAGTTCCACTTACAAAACCTTTGCACTGTTTTAAAGACAAATAATATAAAATTTAAATAAGAGACCAATCCCCAGTTTCAGCTGGAATCACTCCACGTGACTTACATGGAAGTGTGTTGTTTTAGATGGAGATGTACCTTTCTGTGTTTCTCTGTTTTGCCTGGTTCATGACATGCTCAGAAATTTTTGGAGTGCTCTGCCCTTCATAAAATGGCCCTAAATCAGTTTGAATGTCTTCCTGATGTGTAATACCTGCATGTTCTCTCCCCTTTTCTAAAGGTTTTTTCAAATAATTTTAAAGATATTTGGAGGAGCCTTCTTCCCAAATGACAGCTAGAAGAGGTGAGGGAGTGAGAGCAACAGCTGGGGACAAACAGTGAGAAATAATATTTTTCTACTGAGATGTTGAATTTGCAACCAGTTCAAACTCTGAACTCAGGACAGGTGCATCTCTTTTTGCTGTTACTTCAGTTGAAACAGTACCAAGTCTGACCTGGTGTACATTCATCCTGGGCACATCTTTGTCACCTAAAATGGAGATTACCCAGAATTTACAGGAGGTTCATAAAATGTTGAAGAGTGCTAAAAAGCACAAACAACTGAAGCAGCCTGAGCCAAATTCTCCCCAGGACAAATTTACTATTGTGCCATTTTTTAAGCTTTTTGGTATTTATTTCACACAGCAACATACTGTAATTTGGATGCAAATGGGTCACACTTCATTTCCTTCAAGGATATTTTAGATGGGTTCAAAGATGGTAGTAACTAACTCCTGGACTCTCCCTGCTTACTAGGAGACTCTATGAGTTAGTTACTACTGCTGCATACTTGGAAGAAGAGCCAATAAATGTGGCTAGGCTTTACATCCTGTTAGGATGGGTGTGTGGTAAGGGCAGATATAGCACTGAACTCAGCAGGAGTCAGCTCAGCTTTGCCCGTGGCAGGTGAAACAGAACAGTGCCTGCAAGTGCAAGGGCTTTTCCCACCCACTTATCCATGGCCCTGAATTTATCCCAGTATTTCTGTGTTTAAATATATGTATTATATGTGTAACTGCATAATATATAAAAATATAATTAATTTTAGGGCTATATTGTGTCTTGATTTTTTTTTATCTTTCTCTTAAATGCCTTATTTTGCTGTCTAGCTTGAATGTGGGAGTACTTCAGCAGTGTTTCTGTCTCTCCCTGGATTTCTATATTGGCTTAGTTACAAAGCAGAAGTCTCCAGGGTAGAGGATACTCACAGTTAGGCCTCTGTCTGAAACATGTTTATCAATTCTCTGTGAAGTTTTCTGCATCTTAATTTGATTGTAGACCATCACAGCATGTCTACAAATTTGATATTGAAGTTTTTTACATAATTTTTTTGTTCAGCTAGAGATATATCCATGGGAAGCAAAACTAGATATACTGCACTTAGTGCATGGAGTAAGCTTATATCTCAGAAAGGAAAGCAACACTTTTCTCATGGGATTACATTCTGGTTTTATCCAGCATTCATGAAACTCATAGAACTGTCCTCCTGCTGCACTGAATATATATCAGTGCAGAATGGACCATCAGCAATTTGTAAGCTTTTATACACTTTAACTTCATTAGCTTCAACAGTAATATACTGTAGAGACTCTTTGGTGTGACTTTAAAAGATCCTTGACACCTACACTAACCAGGCCGCCTGTTCAAAACTATTCCTTCTGGCAGACAACATCAGTCTCAGAGAGATCTCTTTGTTCATCCAAAGCAATCAAAACCACTGCAATCACTCATATGGAAAAAAAGAGAAAGCCCTACACCCATTTTGAAGGCCTTCAGATTTACAACATTAGGAAAATGTTTGACAGCACGAAGTGCTTAATCTACAAAGGGATTATAGTTGTCTTCACAACATGCACACATCATTAATGTTAATGGGAACTGCACCTCCAAGACTCACCCTAAAATGCTAACTGTAAATTGCATCCCAGTAGGATAATTAAAAGTCTGGTAGAAATAGAGCAAGTTCCAACAAACATTTTCTCCCAGGGGAAGTGATCAGAGAATTTGGAATTGAAAAATATAATCAGCCATTTGCCTGAGATGGGTAGTGCATCAGTTTTACAAACAAGCTCATACAAAAAGGCTTTTTCCAATGGATATATTTTTAGTTGGTCTATTTTATTCTATGTTTCTTAGGCTACTTGTTTTTTCCTTATTTTTTGTAATCCTACTGGACCTGAAGTTCAACCATGGGATATGTTTGTAATCATTATTGTATCAGCATTACCAATTTTCATTTTTATTTCTCCCATGTTAACTACTGTGAAAAATTATCAAAACTGTTAGCAGAATTACATCTTTTTTTCCCTCTTATTTAATTCTGATTAGGCTTAGCAGAAAACCATTTCATCACTGGATGTAATTTTTGGAAATAAATATGTCTTATGCCAAAATTAACTATCTTCTAAAATTTTAGGAGCGTCAACAACTAAACTGATCTGTCTCATTTTCTTATTTTGCTAAGGTTGGTGATAAAGGTAAAGCTAGGAATGAAATCAAAATAATCATCTAACACCCCATGAGGACCAAATTGCACTGTTAGAAGAAAATAGCCTAGAGCTTCTAGACTACTTGTAATGTCCCATACGTTATCCAATTTTGAGATAAAAGTGTTTGCCCATAGGGCAAAGTAAGTCATGGGAATCGTTTTCCTAATCCGCAGGGGTTTTAAAGTTTCTAGGAAACATTATAGGCCTTGACACATTCTCAGTTGATCTAAAGTGTTCACACAGAGGCTCAGAGTTTATCCAGTAACCTCTGAATCTCCATCACTGACAGCAAGAAACTTCAGACTTGGTCTCCACCATTGCCTTTTCATGGCTTCGGAGAAAAAAAATCTCCCAGCGTATTCGTGTATGTGCATGTTCAAATGTGTGCATGAGGTGAGTGCCTCAGCACAGGATATAAAATACTTCAAACAAAATGGACTTGGTTGTTTATGAGGAAAAGAAAACTGGTTTGGAAATTTGGAGGTTATGCCTCAGGCAGCAGCTGATTGTGCTGCAGAACACAAGGCCTTAAGCAGATGTTGTTGGAGTTTTGTTGAAGAAAAATAAAGTATCTCTTAAAGTTGAGGTTTTCAGCACGCATTTCTGCAGACTTTTAAGGGGAAAAAAAAGAATGTTTCTTTGTTTTGTTACTTGGTTTCTTGACCTCCTTACAAATCAATTCACATCGTCTTTGGAACTATCTTAGTAAAACAAGTGGTGAGCACTTCCCTTAAATGAGTGTTCATTTGTCTACAGAAGAAGACTTACTGTGTACAAAAGCAGATTAATCACTTGTACCACTCTGCTGAAATCAATAGGCACTCTCAGTGAGAACTTGGATCCAAAAAATTACAAAAATTGAGCTCTATTTCCTTATACATCATTCGGTTTAAAAATATAAGTCCAATACAGCCCTGCACAGCTCATTTAAAGCAGTGGGGATGTATAACATATGGCTCTGTGGAGGACACAGAGAAAACAGCACAAGGCAGTTCCACCTTCTGGTTGCGCCCTAAGGCAAAGAGATAGCCCGTTTGTTAATAGGATTGAATTATATAATCAGTGGTAAAAACAAAGCTGCCAACCAGCAGAGAACCTCAGGCCCATAACACTGCTGCTGCAGCACAGTGTTAGGAATGGATCTCTGCAACAGCTGGTGCTCTGTTGGAGAGTCTGAAGTCTGACCACAAAGCAGGCGATACAGCTCCCTGGAGCAATTTGGGCAGCCACTTCACACTTTGGGTGGCTCTACAGCATTTTCAGGCTAGGGAAGATACTGTAAATGGCCTTTTTCTGTCGGTCAGCCCAAGTTTACAAGGGTTTTTATAAAGGTTGCAACTGGCTATGCAAACTCTTTACATAACCTTCCTGACAGCGTGAGGTACAGAAGTGCTAAATACCATCTTGACCTCAAAAATGAAGTGACCTCAAGTAGAAGATCTTCACCTTCAAAATAATAGAAGCCAAAACTATCAGCATTACTCTGCTACTCTTGGACCTAGATGTCATCCACCAGTCCTGCACAGCACTAGCATTCCCACTGCTACTACCCAGCAAGTGGCCTAAATGACCTCACAGCTCTGGAGCCATCTTCTCATCCCTGGTGCCAGTGCCACCTGTCCCTCCAGCATCCTACCTAGCACATGTACTGCCCCTCTTCTTCAACTCTAGTGACTTGGTGCAATCCCCTCTTTTTCTGGACTGAATCTCTGGGGAAGAGCAGACGTCTTCTTCACAGTTAGAGTGGTCAAGCACTGGAAGTTAATGTCCAAAGAGCTGTAGTATCACCACCATTTTTAGAGACATATAAAATTAGATTGGAGAAGACCTCAGGCAACCTGACGTAACTTTTAAAGTTGGCCCTGGTTTGGGCTAGGTGACCTCTAAATGTCCTCTTGGACTAGTATTACTTTATAGTTTTAGATACAGCTCTCCTTAAATCCATGTTTGGAGTGATAGGAATTGAGGTATCCCTTTTGCAGCTTGGCTGCAGCATCTAGCGACCTTGGCTGTATTCTCTGTGTCAGAGCCGTCAGAACTCAGTCAAAGCAATAGTGTTTATGTGTTGCTTCGCTTTGCACAGTACACACTTAGGATTTACAGAGAGTAAATGGAGATACTTAGACTTTACCCACATTGCTCCTTTGGACTGCCCACTGTATGAAGAGAAACAGGCAAAACAGAGAGGCAGAGTCCTGCTATACAGTGAAAAGGGTCAGAAACTACAGATACCTACTGACCATGGGAAGCAAATATGGTGTAAGGATTAGGTTAGCAAAGGATTTGTCTTCAACGGGATTTTTATTGCTCAGTTAGTTATCAAGTGTATAACTGCTTTCTGATGACAAAAAACCCTGTAGTTGTTTTCCCCTCTAGTAATTCTGAAATGCTGTGTTGACTGCTCACATCAAACAGTCATACATCTGGACTTGACAAGTCCCTTACAGTATACAGTTAATTTTGACTCCACTGTTCCCCTTTTGTTCCTTTACAGTGGCAAAATAAAAGACACAGCACTACTCATTAGGCATTTGCTTGCACTAATAGATTAATGCCCTTGTCTGTTCCATGATAATTTCAAGCTATAATGTAGAATTTAGAATTTTCTTCATCCTTAATTTTTCAAGCATTGACTTTTTTTTTTTTTGCTTGCTTGCTATCAAGCAAGGTAGTGGGGTAATTTTTTATTATGATTGCATTAATTTTTACTACAAAGGTGTAAAATAGTCTTAAGGAAGAAAAATTAATCCACCCCTTGGTTTTATGCTTAGCACATGGTGGATTGATTTGCACCTGCATAAATCAGAACATATTGCCAGTGGTCAAATATCAGTTCATCTGCCCTGTTTTTGAAGCCCAGTTTGCACAGGTCGGAAAGGTTTCCTTTCCACCTACCACAAGATTGTGGAAAGGCAGCACAGTTAGTGCGAGACAGACCTTGTTACCTCAAGGTACAGTTTAATGAATAGCTTAAGGGTTTTTAGGATCATGTTTCTGTGGAAAGGATGGTCCTGCCTCTCCACTGCCACTGCTGCCCCCCATGTCTGATATTTGGGATGAACAGAGAGCCAAGTCAGCTTAGTGATTCAGCTAAATGTTAACTTTTTTTTTTTACATGGGCTGTGTTCAGGCAGCTGTGCAAGCAGATTCAACAGCTTGCATAATTGCCAGTGCTAATGAGAAAGATGTGCTGGGAACACACAACTGGAGCACAGATGATTGCAGAGGCATTTTTGATGGCAACATGGCCTTGCACTGGATTAAGAAACCATCTTTAGAAAGCATGTTGTGATGCTGGCTATGATTTGGCACTAGCATTGCCATCAAGTTTTATAGATAATGAGTATACAGCTTTATATGCTATTCATCATGGTGGCGAATTTACCCTTAAACGTAAACTGTTATGCTGCTTACCCAATAAACTCAGTTCAACTTCTTTAAACATTTAGTTTAGCTTGATAAATGCAGCTTCTCTTAAACATAAACAGAAACACAGTATTCAGTATAACTTTTCAATATCTCACAGCAAAGCCAGTAGCAGAAACTCATATTGGTAAGGAGAAAATAAGAAAAATATTTGTCTGTGCCTGCCAGCTTCAAGAGAGCTACAAGTTTATCAAGTCCAGGAATAGCCAAATTTCAATTTGGTAGCAGAGTACCCTGTCTTCCCTTGAACAATCCCATAAGCGAGTGAACTATTTTAACACTGGAGTCAGTGAGAGCTGATTTTGCAATTTGACTTCATTGGAACTCTGAGTAGACCTTTTACAAGATGCTCGTCTTTCATTTTGGTGAAAAAGCTGACTGGGCAAGACTGTTTTCTGCTAGTTTATTACTTTTTGCACCAGAAGTATGGTTTGGGCATTTTTTCTTTCAGCTTCAATGGAAATGCAGAGCAAGCTTGATTGAGGTGTTGCCAGCTCTCACAATTTCATCACAAGTCTCAACTACTTATGTTTTTTCTTAAAGCCTCAAGATTATGGCTGAGGGAAAGCTCAAACTTTTCTATTTCATAGCACTCTTCCCTTGCATTAAAAGCAAAATTTCTGTCTTTTTACTTGCAGACAAAGTATGAAGAATGTGAGACAATTATAGTTTCAGGGATAAAGAGTCCCGAGCCAGCTATGAATAACCCACTTTTGTCTTCTTCTTCATGACTTTTTTTCATCACCATTTCAAGGCTATGGGGATCATATTCTTGTTTTCTTTCAGTTTAGAGTTGGCAGCACTGCAAATGTAACAGGAAAAACATCTCTTACCAGTTTTCAGTGTGACCTATCAAATTGAAAAAAAGTAGGACTGGGACTTACAGAGCTGACTCCAAGATTTGGACAGCTAATAAAAATGAAAGGAAACGGTGCAGATGACTGAAATTGCTTTTGTGTCAAGGGAAAACATGATGTTTGAGTAATACCCAAGTTGCTGATATTTTTAGTTTATTTCAGTTCAATATTGTTTTTAACCCTAGGTCATCAAGGTCGCTAATCTGTAAATACTACAAAGGAATTTTTGGAAACTACAAGCTTTCCAAAAGTTAAATGTTGCTGTTTGTTCTGTCAAAGATACTTCATATGATAGTCAATTTTCCATATTCTGTGAATCATCTGGGAATATTATATGTAACAATGTAGATAAACAAAAGAGAATCATATCCTACTTGTGGCAAACGTAGCCATTGAAATACTAATATTGGAAAAAAGATCCTCAGAAATTATTTTATCATTTATGATGTTGTTGGAGACAATGTGCAGTTCACATTCTCTTTAGCATTAAGGTAAAAACTGAAGCATGCACAAAATAGGCATAAGCATAAGGCAGAATGGAAAAAAATGGTATTTTGAACATTCTTCACTGTTATTTCCTTCATCAATCTAACCTGCTTATAGGTAGACTCACAGCCTGGAAAGGAACAAAGGTTTATTTATTTCCTGGTTTTAGGTATTCCTTGTAAGTTGTGCAGCACAAAAATCCAAGGAGCAAGTTGGTTATCCAGTAAATGGAGAAATTCTTGTTGGAGCTTTTTACATGGCTGTCATGAGACATAATTTTTCACTGCCACCTAATTTATACTAAGTGAACACAAAGAAAAGTCAATGACACAGTTATGCAACCAAGCTAAGACTTATTAACAAAATCCAAATTATTTTTAAAATATTTCTACAAAGTAAAAGTGGCTACAAAAGTAGTACATGTTCGTGGTTTTGTGTTATTTAATTCAGGGTTTGTAATTTAGTCATAAATACGAAGCTTGACACACATACCATCAGTCTAAAAGCAAATTGGGTTATGAAACTGAAGCTGTCCATTTAAATTAAAATCTGACAAATGTGATTCTATTGTTTCAGATTTTTAGCCTTTAAAAATCAAGAACTGAAAATGTGCGTCCTGTTGTGGGCTTGATTCCACCTGCTTTGTTGTGCCATGGTTTGGAGCTATAAAAAAGTGATTTTTGGGGGGACATGAAATAGCTTTGTTCTCTCAAGCAGAGAATGGCACAGTCCAGCCCTGAGGGAGGCAGTTCTGCCCTCTCCATGGCCCCAGCATCTGCTTTCACTTCCTGCATTCTCCCCACCTCTACGCCACCTCAAAATGTCTTGAAATCACAGTAGCAAGGTCTGATCCCACTTCCCAAGCCCACGGATAACAACCCACAGCATGCATAGGTGATCCACTGTGATGAAAGGACCATTTCCACTTGAAGTCAGGGGTTACAGAAACTCTGGTGCAGAACTTTTGCGGAATTTGTTCATTTATATATAAAACAATAGTGGGACTTACAGTCAACCACAAACGAAGTCTAGAGCATTAGGAGTGGAGTGGAGCAGTGATAAGAAAGATGGCTCCAGCCAGCTTTGTGTTCATCCCACTGGGGGCTTTTTCAGGCCCCAAGCAGAAGTTCTGGAAAGACTCTCAAACAGCGAGGCTGGCCATTGCTCCCTGATTGCAGAGGCAACACTCTCCCCCCGAACCCCAACCAGCCCATCCTTGGCTGGCAACAAGCCTCCTCCTCTGACTCTCCCTCTTCCAGCTGCTTTTGCCCTCTGCAGCAGTACAGGAGTGCAGCAAGCACATCCACCAGGGGCTCTCCTGATGGATCACTAAATGAGATGTGTTTCTGTCCCTCTCTTGATGAGGGGAAATGGTTCTTGGCCCTATCTTTTTTCCTTTTCTGTCTTCTTCCTTCATCCAGACATGACACACAAGTGGAAAGGTACAGGAGGGTGTCTAGGCATTTTGAGTGAGGGAGAGACTTCTTGGGAAGTTGGGAGATGAAGAAAGAAACCTTGTTCTTATATTTTCTCAATAAATATTTCCCTATTTACAGCACCTGAAACCTCTTCTTGTCCCTATCCCCTCTAAGCTCCATTAGGTTCACCAGCTCCAGAAACATCATGGACCTGCTTCAACATTCCAACTCCACCTTCCCCCCTCAACACAACATTTCAGAGCATGTTCCATTCCCTTTGGGTTTTTATAGATTTCTTAGAGGCAATAAACTGAATTGAATTCTCCTCTGCAGGAGGATCAATCTGATCTTAATTTTTAAGCACTCTGGAGCCTGTAAAACTCAAACATGTAGAACATTTTTCTTGCTTTTGTAGGAGGACAGTATCTCTCATTTCCACAATCTAGGCATCTCTCTTAGATGAACAGGATTTGTGCCTGTCCTGCTGGGTGTGCAATACCATCCTGTCCAACAAAGCCTGTACTTTATTTCTAGTTGAAGATCAGAATGGGATTCATGTAAATAAACTATATCTCGTTTAGCCTTCTTGGAGCAGGTGCTCATGAAAGAGTAGAGATTTTCATAACATTTACTAAAAATATTTATTTAAACTTTGGATGCCTTCAGCACATACAGTTTTACTGCTAACGTCTCACAGACATTATCTCTAGATCACCTACACTAATTTTATCAGTTTACACCATATGTATTATGATATAGGGGCTTTTCCAGGCTGTTGCCCATTTTTATGTATTTTCCTCACCGGTAAAGTAAAGTAATTTTAGTTGTATGGTTAGCTACACTGTAAGGTTTGGTTTTTTTATTAATTGTTTTATCCATACAAGGAACTGCTGAAGACTTTAACTCTGAGACCAAAAATAGAGGGAAGGAAAAAGGATGCCAAACTTGTGATCCACTTTATCCTTCACTCCATTTATATTGCTATCTTCTGAGAAGAGCTTTGCAGCTCTTTTGATTAAGCTCTATAAACCAGATTCAGAAGGCTGTGGAGTTAACTCTAGACTTCCATTATTGTAAAGGAATTTGGAGTGAAGAGTTCATGTTGTATTTAGCACATGCCCTTCATATGAACAAAAAATCCAACATCATCCCTGCTCAAATAGGCTGCAAATGTGATTCCAGACCACCTCTTGAAATGCATTTTCCTGTGCCAATAATGTTGCTATTTCCCTGCTGCCTAGCAATTAACATCTTTTTTCCAACCTTATTCTGGCATATTTTTTGGTGCCAAAGTGTCCTTGACCTGGTTGATATGCATGAATGCTCTTAGCCCAGAGGCAAATACCTTCCAGCAACATGAATGGTTCCTGCAAAGATTAGAAATGGGCAAAACATCCCCGCTGTGTTTGATTCTAGTGGTGCAGCAGTCCTTTGGAAAGAAGTACTCAGTCCAGCTAAGAGTGGACCAAGCAATAGCCCATTTTCTTCTCAGTAGGTTTCTGGCATGTTTTCCATAGCCCTGCTCCTTCCTATAGCAGCATAGGGGACCAGTGTCTGCTTTTTCCTCAAAAGACATCAATTTCTGCATTGCTCTGTCAACAGCAGAAGGCTCCCCCTAATATCTGGAAAATCAGTTTGGAAAGTCTAATAGAAAAGTGTCAAAACACACTTCTTAATGTTTGAAAATGAGAAGGAGTCACTGAGGGTTTTCCGGCTGCAGTTCTGGACTCACTTTTATGGGGCAGTCCTGTGCGACTTCAGCTGGGCTAAAGCTGACATAATCACAAAACTGTGGCCAAAGAATTAGTCATTTCATTGTCACAATTTCTTGCCCATCTTGCATTGACACGACTTAATTTTAATTACGTTTTTACACTGAATAGTAGGAATATATTTGTGCCACGTTTGATTTGAAAATAAAAAGTAGGCAGAAGTGTCCCAAATGTTTCAGACAGAGGGGCTAAAGATTGAAATGTGTTTCACCAGTATTACACACTAACACAAATAACTGAGGAGAACATTTCTGACAACTTCAAGGTATATTTTGCTAAGACAATTTAAACATGTGGCATGAAAACTTAGGAGAAATATTCATAAAGTCTCTGATAAGAGTAGATATTTTTTGTCAGGCTTTGCAAGGAAATAAGACTTGCAAATCCTGCTTCTCTGCCTCTGTCTCTTTTTTTCTTTTCTTTTTTTTTTTTTTTTCCCCCGTTGGTTTGACATTAAGGTGGAGATTTTACACATATTTGAAAAACTAAAAGTATGTTTGACACAGAAAGAGAAACCTTCAACACATTTAGTACCTGTAAACTTTGGGAAAATCAGAAGATATACAGAAAGACCACAGTAATTTCCCTGCCAAGGAAAGGCAGTTTTAACACAGTTGTGTTTCTACTCTGTAGTGCAGCTTCCGTTTGACCAATGCACCCTACTACTTGTTCATTTAAAGAAGATAGCAAAGGATCTTGATCCAAGACACTCCTTGGAAACTTGACTTCCAGAGAAGTAAGAAAACAAGGGTGTTCATCATAAAACACCTGTTTGTTGTTAATTTAGTAAGGACTTTTGGGTCACAGCTTGTTATAATTCTGTCTTTCTGGTTCTCCTTAAACACTCCAGTAAATAATGTAGCTAAAAGTAATTTTTCAGGTCCCTTTCATCTCACCATTTTGAATATAGCTCTGATGCAAAACTAAGCCTTCCATTCTGAGATTTTTGTCAGGTGGGACATAAGACAGACACTAGGCCTTCAAGTCTTTAACTGACTGGTCCATATATAAAGGAGAGTCCTTGGGAAAATTTTTCTAATGCATAGTAAAAAAACCTGAGTGTCCCCATCACTTAATTTCCTTTCTTCATTTTCCTTTGACAAATAATAAATTCTTGAAATATTTTCATTGCCTGATACAGCTTGCATGCACAAGTAACTCACAGACTGAGGTCTGAGTATCAGTTTGAATTCAGTGTCAACTTGAAATTGATGAGGAATGAACTTTCCTCTCAGGCATGACAGAAATACAGTCTCAGTATTTGTGAGACTAACTGCTCCACAGTAGCATCATATGCAATTTGGTTATCTGCTCTTCCTCTCCTGTCATTCATTTGGATCACATTCAGAGAACATTACCTATTTGTGTTCTGTACCATGCAGTTATGCCAGAAGTGACATCACCTGTCATCAGATATGTTTCATATTCCCTTTGTAAGCATTAGTATTGTTATAGTTTTCAGAATCCAATGCAATAACATTCAAAAATGTTGCTGGTTCAAAGTGCTTACTTACTGTATTCCCTGCTGCAATAAAACACCTTTAATAAATGTATTTAGAGAGGACTGAAATGTTGACCACCAAATACTTTCTGTGGGTTTTTTGTTGGTTGGTTGGTTTTGGGGTTTTTTTGCATTTGGAATACAGGAATGCAGTCAAAATTATTTCTTTCCAGAAAATAGTGCAACGAGAAATTTCACATCCATGATTTTTGGAGTTCCTACTCAAGGCTGAGCCAATTCAAAGATCTAAGTGGACAGAAACTTTCTAAAGACTAGGTCTAAAGAGATTATTTTGAGTGGAATAATTTATTCCACAAATTTAATCTCTTCTTTCTAAATGTCGAATCTTATAAGTAGCTGCCTCTTCTTATTCATTTATGTCTGTAAATTGCTATAGAAATTATGACAATTGAACTGTGTCCTTTAGATTTCACAAGTGAGATATATGCCCAAATACTGCCCAGACTTCTCAACTTGTGAGGTTTTAATGCTACTTCAGTCCATGTTCACGGAAAGTGGGTTTACTTCTTGGGAGAGTCTAAATCAGTAAAATGCTACAGGTAGAGGAAAAGGCCAGACAATGCTGTAATGGCTTCTGATTGCCCTGTGGTTCTTCCACAAATTGTAGCTGAATTAACCACCAAAGGAAAGATGGAAAAAATTATTCTTATGTGGAGTGAACTCTCCTAGAAGAGGGAGCCATTCTTTTTTTATTTGGTTACTGCATGAACGTTTGCTCTGAAAATTCCTAGGGGGGAAAAAATCCTAATTAAATTCAACATTTCTTCTTTCTAAAGCAGCCATTAAGAAATACTGTTCCCAAAAGGAAAAAACTTGTATTCCCTTTTATTACATCACACTGAGTATGAAAAAGTTCAGACTGTTGGAAGAAAATGAGCATCATCAGAGGTATTCATGCAAGCCATACTAGGGTGCCTAAAAGGAGAGTTGAATCTTTAAGTTCTAGCTGAGTCAGGAAGAGGTAAAGACCCTGTGGAGAGCCATCCTGCCCAAGGGTCTGGCTTAAACAATCTGAAACCTTGCAAGTTCTGTCTTCCTCCACAGGTCAAAAAAAGAGTGTATTGAAATTAGCTACCTAAAGGTTGGTAGGCTTCTTGTTCATTACAGAGTGATGGTCTTTTCTCTGAATTGGACCTTGGTCCATAAAAGCCTGTATTGTGATAGCACACAATTTCCACAACTGGTCTAGTCCTCACTACAATTCATGTTACTGTTCCGTACCGCAGATGTCTGTTTTGGTGGAGTGGACAAGTGTGATCCTGGGCAGGTTTTTCAGACTCCACCTCCAGCTTCTGCATCCTGTGATAGAGAAACATAATATTATTTTTGTAAATGCTGCTGTCATTGCATTATCTGTCACTATTCCAAAATGCACTATAAAGGAGGATTCACAATAGGGTCAGTATTACACAAATTGTATCAGATAATGACATTGTCTGTACAGAGACTTCTCTTCTTTATATATGCAAAGAGGGCTGTTCACTGTGGTAGGACCTTACAAATTCCAAAAAGCGTGAAAATGAAAGTGATGTTAAATAAATTTAGAAAGTTTAAATTTTGTCCCAGGCAACAAGTGGATTCCAGTTACTACCCTGTCCTGTGATGATAAGTGTTCATAATACTGTACTTCAGAGGCCCAGCGTGCAAGGAAAACATTCCCCAGCCAAGGACATATAATGAACTGCAGTCCTAGTTCATCACAAAGGTAAAAAATCTAAACACAAGGTAAACAATAAGGTATTTAAGACTCATTCTGAAGAGACAGGCATTATCAGTGATACTTTTAATGGTGTTCTGGTTCACCAGGAAGGTTCTGAAGACACATACCACTGGATTACCTCCTCTTGTGACAGAATGGCACATGTTTAGCTGTACTGTATCACATTTGGATCAGCTATGGGTCGAAATAGCACCCAAAAGTCAAATGCCAAATGCCTAGAGGAGAGGTTGGACTCATACCTGAGTACTGAAACTTCACTCCAGACTTTTGAGTTTGTGCCAAGCATAAACTACAAAAAATGTATTTGCCAGATTTTTTCCAGATCCAGCCCAAGGAAAGAGTAACTGCACAAGACCTGAAAAACAAGCAGATTGTTCACCATTTGAATGTAGAAAGTTCATCCCTCAATTAATTCTGGATGCACCATGGATTTGAACTTCGAGAGATTCTCAAACACAGCTGGATTTTACGTTTGTTTCTTCACTTTCCACATTTCAACATGCAGTAAGTTCCATTTCAATATCCAAAAATTTGAGTCGATTGCTCTTCATTGTGCCAGTATCTGAATTTTGCATCTAAACCACTGAGTGAACTTAACCTTAGCTACCAGTCTGCCTGGGCTGACATAAAAGCCCACTAAAGCACATCTGGTTACTCACAGTTAGAGCTCCCTTCTATCTCCACTGAAACTGAGGTGAAGCTTCATCAAGCAGTGGCTGAGCCCTGGTCCGGGCTGGAAAACATCGGCTGCAAGTTTTTCACCTGACAATGATTCAAGTTCGTGTTGGATGGGGCTTTGAGCAACCTCGTCTAGTGACAGCGGCGTAGGAACCAGACGATCTTTAAGGTCCCTTCCAACCTAAACCCTTCTGCCATTCTACTGTTCTATGATTTGTTTCCTTGCACCATCTGGTGGTTCTTTACACTAAATGCAACAGCAGTGCCCAGTGTTCCAGCAGCGATCCCACAGCAGCTCCCAGTTGACCATGCAAATGATCTCGGGATAATGCAGGAGACAGCACCTGTCACCAGACTAGTTAATAATCAAAAACGACACAAATCCCCCTGGTATGACAGAAATTCTGCTTTTTGCTTCAGGTTGCTACTCCATCATCCTGATCACGAGCCTCTTCACAACAGCACATACAGAGTAAAAAATGAAATCTGACAAAACTGTATTTATAAACAGTAAAAATGATTCAGTCAAGGTTTAACAAGTGCTTTAATCAGGGTATTCTCTAAAGCCTGCCAGATGTATGTGCCAGCTAACAGCAACTTTTGACCCTGATTTTTGGCTTTGTTGACTCTTGGCACTCAAACAACGCGCTGGCTCAGCACTCCAACGAAGCCGACCAGTTGGACCAAATTGTATTTAAGTGGTTTTGGAGGAGGACAGCCATCATCATTAGATGATTAGAAAATCTCGAGCTCAGGAGTGGCGTAACAAATGCATGTTGAACTGTTTGACTATAGAGCACAGGTCATAGGATAGCTTAAGGAATTGAGGAAAAAAAAACAGAAATATATATATTTCCCCAAGGGAATGCATGACATTATAGAACAAGCGATGTCTTCACTTCCCACTTATGGAACCTGGAGCTTGTGACTGTGGGGAAATGGTTTAAGGTCTCAGCTGTTGAAAACAGCAAATCCAAACAGATATGATTAGACAAGTTCTGCAAACCCTGCCAGATGCTGAACATTGCTCAGTTAAAACCTGGACTAACTCCACCAAAGCCAGTAGAGAAATGAGGAACTAACAGATTTCCTTCAGCACACAGTCATGTTCTTTCTTTTACTTTATGTTATATTCAAAGAGCAAGAATCCATGTCTCCTGTCTTTGGATAACTTTCTTTTTATGGCTCGTATAATTTCTGCACATTCTGGTAGTCTCTGGAGATGTGAAAGTGGGCCATAACACCAGTGGGACCTGTCCTTGGAGAGTATTCCTTGCACAAAGGGAAGAGCTCTCAGAATGATGGTCTATGGCTAGTACCCCTGATACAAGAGCTGTCTCAGGGAAGGGGACCAGCAAGACTGGCAAAGATGTTGGACTGCTCTGACTGTGATGGGAATAAACAATACCCTCCCCACCCCTCACACACACACAGAGCCCAAAGCTGCAGGAAATTTCAGAACAGGCTGAGTCCTCCACTTCTTCTTGTCCTGCCTCTTCTCCACACCCACATCCACACAACCACAGTAAGTGAAGTCTTGTTCTCTTTCCCTCCCAGATCAACTAAATTTTGACTAGAGGGAAAACAATATTTAAACTTTCCACTGTGGAAGGAAAATCTCTATCTCCCTGTTTTGGTGGGTCCTATTATTCCGGTACTCACTGCCAAGCCTATTCCCCACCTAGATATCTGTGAGAAGGACCTCACACCATCAGGTTTTTCTCTCAAAGACTTTCCGGTCAGACACACCCTTTTTGAACTACATGGGATACAGTAAAAGTTCTTCAGAAAGCATTTCCTCTTCCCCTGCTTCTGACTTGGATAGTTGTGATTTCATTGACTTTCCAGACACTGAGCCCTGTTCTAAGGAAAATGCTGCACCGATATAGCCTGTGGGAAGAAATAATTGAGTTGTTAAAAAAACCAACAATACACAGACTGAAAAACAGGTTTGGTTTTGACCTCAGTGGTAACGATAGTTTCTCTCTGATCTGTCAGATATCTCTCTCTATTCAGTACTGGTATTCTTCCCAAAGGAAAACTCCCATGAACCCACTTTCATGAAAAATGCAGAATAATCCTCTATTCCTGAAATAGTCTTTCTGAGGTTTTGAACATTATATAGACCTGTATCTTTTTAGCCTTATTTTCTTAAGTTGATCCAACACACAGATGTGGGACATTATATGCCATGAATCCATCTTTGAAACACCTTTGCTCACATTTATATTTGTGAGTAGTCAGCTTTAAAAACAGATTCATTTATCAAGCTTGCATCTACATCTGAATTCAGGATAAGGATTTGGCTCTGATAAGAGCACAGTTTTTGCTGTAACAGTCCTGCCTACACTGGGAAGGGCTTTCTTTGATCTGTTATAAACTGACCAAGACTTAACAGTCATCTGAGAAAGTCTTGGTTCATAACTCATTTTTACAACTATCTGTTTTCTTTTCATTTGTTTGGGGTTTATCTTGATTACGAGGCCCCTGAAACAAATTTAAACCTCCCCACAAAACTATGAATGTAAAATCTCCCGTGAAGCAATCCAATTTATCTGTTATCATGATTAGTCAGATTGAGATTCTACAGCAAGGCTGTCCCAAGGCCAGAGCAATTAAGAAACTTGCATCCTTTTGTGGTTCCTGTTTTTTTTTATTTTTATATACTCTCAGTAACTACCTAGTCATTTCAGTTTAATTGCTGTAGTTCTGTAGTACCCTTCCCTCCACCTCCAAAAAGGAGTTCTTCATGAACCTTTTGTCCCCATGCACTAATCTGTTTCGTGACCTGAACAGCATTTATCCCCTGGTCATAAACGAAATCTGTATTTCATCACATTCATCGCTCTGTTCTGTGCTACAGCCAAATAGCTGCACTCCTACAGCTTCAAATGATGGCACAGAAGAGAATTGTTAGATATGCACATTCCAGCTATCCCACATCTGCCAGGTCTGTTGTGGGCAAAAATGAGGAAGCCAGAGCCAAAAAAACAACCCTGCTTTGTGTGTATGTTTTATTTTAAACCATTCTGAAGCCAAGAATGTGAAGATCAACCAAATGCTGACATGCTAGTAATATTTTGTTTTACACAGAACTATAAATATACTTATCACTGTTTAAAGTACGACTGAATATACTGTAGTCATAAGAAACACACATGTTCTAGAGGACAGATAGAAATAATTATAGGAAACAAAGACTGGAAACACTTTCCTTTTCTGGGTGTGGTTAAACTTCCTATAAAACTTCATTGGGAATAATCTTCCATTCCTTGTGCAGGTGAGGTTAATGGGAGTTTTCCAGAGGATTGGGCTCAAACACAAAGGTTTTTTTGTACCTTGTTTTCAAGGTTTTTGTCAAATTCTTTCATTCTGGGTTTGCTTTTAAGCCATCTATGGCTATAAATAGCAAAACTATTATCAGTAAGTCCAAATTCACTATATAGGAGATCCTTCACTGGAAAAAAATGTAGGTTCCCATAAATTTAAAAAAAAAAAATGTTCAAAAGAAACACAGAATTGCCTCAGCCAGGCATGAGCCATGATTAATGTAGTTCACCCTGCTGTCTCTGACAAAGACCAGCACCAGACATGGGGCTAGAAAACTGGTAGGAAAGGATATAGCAGGATCAGGAAGAAAAGGATGAAAAAACATAGTAAGATACCTGTTGTATGGGAAGAATGCACATACTGACATTCTGAACTTTCCTAATACTGAAGCTCAAGGAGAAGGAGGAGGCAGACTACACAGACCATCTTTGGTGAAAAAGGGGAAAAAATAAAAATTATAGTGATAATAACAGGTTGTAAGCAGGGAGGGGAGAAACTTCTGGTTCTTGTGGCATAGAATGGACAGGGCAGGATGAAGTGGAGGTCATCTCATGTAACAGGAAGTGTAGGATCTCTGAGTAAGTTGTACTGGATCTACTCATACCCAGGAAAGGAAATGCACACACTTGAGTGCCGCTGGGGAAGGCAATAGAGTAAGTCTTTGGCAGACTGACAGATAAGTACAACCTCACTGGTAAAGTAAAAGATGTTAGAAGGCAACCCGATCTTGAATAAGAGGAATGAAAGGTATCAGATGAGATTTGTCAAAATTAAGAGGGCTGCCTGTCTATATAACATTGTCTGGGAAGCATTTCTGTTTCAGAAAAAGAAAACACAATTTCCCGAGTCAGTGCCTGAGCTGGTAGAGCATTTCTAGATTGAGGGGGTCTGAATTCAATGTTTCCTCTCACCAAGTATTGTACCTCCCCCTGGGTGCAGGGACACCTTTGTGAGTCACTCTGGAGTACCATGAGTAACTCCTGGCCCTCAAGCCAGACCTGCATTCACATGCATCAGGAGATGCACGTCAAAGCCCATTCCCTTCTTCATTCATGTAGCACAACACATACACAAAAAAAACCACTCACAAGCCCAACAAGAGGCAGCTTGAGAGACAACCAAAAGGCTCTCCTTTCTTGCTCTTGAGAGGAGGCAGGGGACCAGAGGGAAGCTTCCAGTTACCCACATCTGACTTGTGTGCTGGCAGTCAGACCACACTGGTTTTCCATATGGTATATAAAATGAGTAAACATAAAAATGGGTATTGATGAAGTGTGATTCCACCCTTAAAATACATCTGAATTCAGTGTATCTGTCCAGGCAAGTGCCAAAGAAATGAGGGAGATGCAACATCACATAATCTATGAAATGAATAAACTCAGAATTAAATGGACCTCACAGTATGAATGCAAGACTGCTCATCTAGTGTGAGGAAGTCTCACAGTATAAATAAAACTCAGAGATAAATCCTGAAGAAACTGCAACAAATGGGATACTTAAAAAAATTTCAGGCCTGTTCAAAAACTATCGTCACAACCGTTTAATGGCAGTAGCAGAGGCATATTGAGTTCAGCAGTTTGTAGATATCCATGGGTAAGCCAATGACCAATGTATGTGCTTATTTTCTGCTCATTTAAACTGTTCAATCTTTGGAAATTTGTCATCTTTGTATGGTTCTATTAACTCACTTGGCTCTAGGAAAAGAGTTGGTTAGGAGGGAATGAGTAACTTTTTTTTCACCTTGTTGTTTTTTCCCCCTGGTTTTTTCCCCCAGGAAAGGAGCAGAATATTCTCTTTTTTTGTTTTCCTTGTTCTCTGCCAGCATGCTGAAAGATAGGCATATTATCAGACTGATAAATTTTCCGAAGAATTCTGATGGGTTGATCTAAACCAAATGTAAATACTAAGCAATGCAACTCTTGTCTTTTTTTTTTTTTTTTTTTTTTGTTCAGTGTGGTTACAGGAATCATTAAGTTGAGTAGGGCTTGGACTGAGATCTGTAGTGCTTTTTTTCCATGTCCATCAAAGATCTCCAAGTAACTTGAAAAATGTGCTTTTGTATCTTAGTAAACAAAAACAAAAATTTAGACGAAGTTTTCCCTCTATATCATTCCAAAGTGAAACATTTTAGCTTTCTTTGAGGTTTGTTCTTCCCTTGAAAGATATATTAGAGTTTAAAAAGTACCATCAGAATGACAGACTGGCATGCTGAAACTGGTTGGGTTGTTACTGATGTTTTATGCTCTCCGGAGCATGACTACTACAGTTATTTGGTTCTCAGTTAAATATTCCCGTGGGTAATTCCACTGCCGTCTTCCAAGGAGAAGTTCAAATACATCAGCAGGATTTACGCTACTTATTGAATTCTTGAACCGAAATCTGTGGACATTGTTTGTAAAACACCTGAAGTTTATTAAGTGCTTGGCACTCATGGGCATCTTATCTTTTTCACCTAACAGCATCTACCTTCTATTTATCAAAATCTATGTAAATCTATACAGATTAAACCTGGAAATGTATCATCACGACAGACAGCCATAGAGGAGTTAACTAAAAAGTGCAAGCTAAGTCTCAATTTATAATTAATAATTAACCTTTATAAGATTGCAAAACTTTTACTCCCTCTGTCAGGCTGCTACTTATCAAAACATTTTCAGTGCAGTCAATGAAAGCGTGTAACTGCTGACAAACGTGAAAATGAGTCTGCAAGTCTTCAGTGCTTGGTGTACACTGCTGAGCCTTAAATAAAATCTTGATGTCATTTATTCAGGACAAACTAGATCCGTTATATAGCTGCTGCTACTTTGAAAACTTGTTGGTTGGTTGGTTGGCTTTGTTTGGTTTGGGTTGTTTTGGGTTGGGTTTTTTTTGCATTCTGGCAGGTTTTTAGGAAGATTCCTAAAAGGTTTGGAGTCACTCAGGCATGTCTACAACATATGTGGCTAATAATTGGGCAGCATATGTCAGTAAGTCAGGCCAGTGTGGAACTGGCAGGGTAAACTGCCCTATTTTGTGTGGAAATAAATCTACTGAAACTCCCTTTGATGTCTCAAATCACTAGTGCACAAAAATTGTGCCAGAAATCTGACCTAATGTGTAACAATGTACGTATCCTGACACTGAATAATGTTGGCTACATTCTTAGTTACCATAAGAGTTTGAATTTCTTCCACAGCTTGCTTCACTGTGTATGTCTGTCCCTTCACTTGATAATTTGCATTAACTGACTTACTGAAAGCTAAAAGAAAACTGTAAAGGAATGTGTGAGCACCTCCTTCTCTTGAAAGTCACAGCAAGAGAAACACTGTGATTGTTCTCCCTCTTACCAGACTTGCAATGAGAAGGAGAAGAAGGGCTGGCCTGTGACAATTACTTTGTTTACACCTGTTGCTTACAAATTTGTTATACTATACCATCTACTTTGACTTCAGTAGTATCTTTCATAGCCCACAGGTGTGAATGGTTTTCACCCATAACTGATTCCCCACACCCAACCAGCCCTCAATGCTGTTCTGGGAAACAGTACTATAAGAAAACACTGGTATTGGCTGTGACTCAGTTTAACCTTGCACATGATATATCCTTTGGGAAAAACTGAAAATAAACTATACACTAGAACAGAAACATCAGAGTAGCCACCTGGTTACATTTTCATCATTCTTCAATCTGAAAAATTATTGTGATTTCTAGAACTCTGTGTTTAACTTTCTCATACATGTAAGAGTCCCCATTTTTTCCATGTGTACCCTATTTCTCCCTACTGGTCTCAGTAATAAGAAGGTACTGAAATCTTATCTGCTGTATGTTGATAGATTGTCATGGAGAACACTAAGTTAACATTAAGTTGTGAACTCAGGCACAGATACTTTATTAACATTGAAATGGACAGTAGCTATTCACAGGAATAGCTAGAATCATATTCTTAGTGTGACACTGGCATTAGAACCCTTGTGGCACTGAAGGCATCAATGTTCATTAGAAATTTCGAACTTCCCAAGCATCTCGAAATGCCCCTTATCCTGCCAAGTACTGAACATTTGTCTTTTGTAAAAAGCTCTTCAGTGCATTTCCCAAAGTTGAAAAAAGGCATTCTACCTCCACCCTTCAGCCATTGGGAGAGATAGCAAGTTGTCAGTGTGTTATATTTCAGATGAATGAAGGTTTAACTCTGGTTTCTTACAGGTTTTGTAACAAAGACATCTATCTTTACTAATGAAGTTGTTGTTCTTCACCTCCCACGTGCTATTGCTGCTGTTTCTTATAAATAAAACTGTTGGGCTTGATTGTAAACTACATTAAGCAGCTGAGGCTCGTGCTGACTTCATGGAGGACTCTTTAAGTTCTCATTATATCAGGTCCTCACTCATTATTTCCCTACTTCATTCTCCCATTAACACTGTGTTTATTTTCCATTAGATTTTTATGCCCTTTAGTGTCTCACACTGAAGACTCTTTTTTCCTTCAGCTGAATACTAATAACATACAGCTTTTGAAGACGTTCTTTATTTCAGCCGTTAGATGTTAGTTATTAGCAGTTCACTGAAAAGTAGATGATAGTTATTATTATCCCCAGTTTTAACAAAGAAAGCTTGTGACCTTGCGGGCAACTGGTAAAAGATTTCTCCTTCCTCTTATAAATCTTTCCATGAAATGTCATTCTACCTACTGAGGACTATGTAAGGTTCCTCTTAAAACTGGAACTAGTTCTTTATAACCGAAATTAGTTGCTAGATGAAGAAGCTGTAGAAAGATTATAGGTGATGTTGATGGGAAGACTACTGGAACTGGCTAGAGAACCTAGTAATTAATGAAAATCTTAACAATTACAGGGGAAGAACTAAATATAAGAATCTTGCAGGGTTAAGGCACATTGCAAACTGTAAACTGACACTAAAATTCTCTAAATCTTTTATTTTCTTGCCTTTAAACACATTTCCTGAGCAATTTTTAGAGTATCTTTGGAAAGAAACTATTTTCCTGCAATTTTTGTGACTAATGCTTTTCCCAACATTCTTGAAAAGCCTGACTTACAAAACCAAGGGGCTCCACCCAAATTTGTTAAGTGCCTAAAGGAACTGATACTTCTTATGTAGTACTGTTTGTACAACGAGACTGCAACTGGTGAGAAGAATGGTATAAAGGCTGCTGAATGCCCTTCTTATTTATGGGGAAAAAAATTCTTAGAAGAATTTTTTTAGTAGGAATAAAAACACCTTTTTTCAGACTTTTGTACAACACCTATTTCTTAATGTGTTCAGCATTTCTCTTATACACTAATATTTTGGATAGTTGTCCTGTTTGAATGCATAGGCCTCCCAGGGATAGCTTTGGATGACTGAATCTGAGTATCTGGGCAGTATCTCCAACAATTTTGCTTCTCTGTTTCATGAGAGAGAATCCAGCTTTATTAGATTTTTTTTTCCTATTTAATGTACTGGGTATGTGCATGGTTTGATGTACAGCATAACGCTTGTTTGGTTTTATTTCCCCTCTGTGACATATAAAATCTAATAAGCAAGTCTTTTTCTTTTGTTGCTATGGCAGAAAGATTCTTGAAACACTTAATGATAGAAAATAATTTTAAAAAAACCAAACAAAACAGAGTGGCATCTCACTTCTATTTTTGGCAAGTCTGTTCATATATGTTTACAAAGCCAGAACTCTGAAATGCTCTAAGCTAAGATTTCTCCAGTGAAACCAAGCCAACCTCATAAAGCTTAGTAACTCCAGAGTCTAAATTCTTATGCTAAATGTATTATTGTTCAAAAAGAACTTGTAAGGATCATTTACTCAGAAGGCATGCCTTCCTAATAATTTCCAAATAAAACATTGCATGATTGCCACAGCGAGGCAACACATAGGGACTGTGCTTTACAGGCCATGATTTCAACCACACAGTTACTCAGTACTCAGAACCCCATTTATAAACTTTTCAAGAGATTTGCTTGCCCAGCTCCATCTGAAGTTTGGGTGTTTTTCCAAGTGTAACTGTTACAGAAATTTTTAGAAACATTTACAGTGTTTACTGGTTTTAGGTTTCAGGAGGTGCAATATTGGACTGTGGTATAAAATGAATAGGACAGAGAAATACAAGGTGATGTTTCTGTAAAAATGTAGTAAGAAATCATACCACTTCAATGGGATCTCCTAGTTGTGTGGTGTTTTATTTTGGAGGATTAATTTTAATTTTGCAACCACATTTGATAACTAAGTGGAAGAGGAAGGGAAAGCTTAATACTTACCAAGCCTTTAATGTTTCTATCTCTTCCCCTACATATACAATCTTTGCCTTCCATCTTCCTGCTTATTTATCTCATTTCCCATCTTGTCCAGTACTCCCAGAAACTCTCCTGCATCATCTGTTCTACCATGACCAAGTTTTATTCAGCCTAACCTCACAGAAAGTTATATCCACTCTTTCATGCTACCCCCATAATGCACCCACAAACCACCCAGACTCCTTTCGGTCTGAAAATGTTAGGAGAGAGCAGATGTGCAAGGGAATGTACTGGAGGTGCAGAGAAAAACTGTAGGAAGAGCAATTTCTATTGCAGTGGGGCCTTTCTGCTCTCTTCTGTACTTGCTGGTACTCTTGCTTCCTTCAGGGCACTTCTTGAGCTCTCCAGTTAAATATAATAAAAGTAAATATAAAATAAAGGTAAATAAACAATAAAGCATCACAGTCACATTATGCTAATGTTACCTTTACGTGGAAGAAAAGTGTTCACCCTGTTTAACTGGAGGTACCAAATTTACGCTTGCCCTGCAGGCTCAGTGGCTTCCACAAGTCAGATAATTCAATGAATGTTGTAAGCAGCACCAAGGTAGCCACATCAGTTTCACTTGCTTTCACATCCATACTTTTGTAATGCGTTTTCCTGTTTAAGGAAATTGTCAGAGCAATTACTAAGTGGCTGAATAACTCATCCTTGATAAATGTGGTATCAACAGAATTTA
The DNA here is from genome assembly GCF_022539395.1 of Myiozetetes cayanensis. NCBI lineage: Eukaryota > Metazoa > Chordata > Aves > Passeriformes > Tyrannidae > Myiozetetes > Myiozetetes cayanensis. The sequence goes on along the minus strand of NW_026086604.1, from coordinate 30,860,074 downwards.
ACAGCCTCTCAGGCAAATCAAAATTGTGTGGCAGAAATTTGCTTAATAAGTGTCCACCTTAAGTCAGTAAAGTGTCTCTACCTGGGACAAAAAGCATAGCTGAGAGCCAAGGGGTTTTTTTTACTGACTCAATTTTGATGAAACAAAGTGAGTCTACAATTCTGCTGTTGCTTAAAAGACAGCGGAGGAAAACACTCTAGGCCAGTTTAGTGTGTAAGATAAGATAAAGAGAGTAGGTCCTTTAATCTCAGGCCTAAGGCCCAGGGAAAACATACCCTGTGTGCGTGCCAAGACAGTGGCTCTATGATTTTATAATAAGGTCCATCCAATCCCAATTGTGTCCACCCCTGGTTCTGCCCCCCAACACACCCCTTTGGGAATTGGGTCTGGGGGCATTTGGGACCCCTTCTTCCTCATCTTCATCTTCGCAGCACAAACAGTCCTTAAAGTTCCTCCAAGGTTCTGGGCTTGAAGGTTGCTGTGTCTCTGTGATATCTTCTGGTCCAGGCCTTAAGGTGTTTTTCTACAATTCTGCCTTGAAAAGAAGACTAAACAAGCTAATGGAATTTTAGAGGGATTGCTATGAAATGGGGTAGCAGGGCTGGGTATGTGTAAACATTATGCTACAGCATAAGGTGTATAATACAGCTGCATTAACATCTACATTCACTACACATCTACTTCTAAAATCTATAAAAATTTAAAAATCAAAAAAAGTTCTGAGGCATCACTGTTAAGAGCAATTTTTAACCTATTACTTTTTTCATGGTGGTGTTAGAAGTAACCAAATATGGTAATACACTATATACGTAGTACATGTTTGTTGTTTTCTTGCAGTCCTAGCTCCTAATGGAGTCATATAAGAACTTTCTTACAAGGACAAGATCTTGCAGCAGACAAGGGACTGCAGACAAGGTCTTGGGGACCCAAGAAGGGGACAAGCAAAACCTGGTACCTCTTCCAAAGGGTGCTAGGATTTGCTGGTGCCAGGGAAAATTAACATCCTGTTTGACATAAATATAATTTTTATGGATCAGAGGCATAACATTGCTTTAATACAAAAAAAATATTTATGAGAAAACAAGGAATTTACAGTATTTTGTAGAAATATAATCTGAGGAAATGATGTAATTACATCTTATAATGAGAACCTACTTTCAATTATTTCTCTCAAATTTTTCTCCATGTCCCAAATGCAAATAAAGTTGTTGCTACAGCATACACAGCAAGTTAAAAAGTAAGACAAGAACAGGTAAACAAACTCCACTGTGTTTCATTTGGTTTTGAATTAAGAGATAGCAGTAGAAATTTCAGATCTCATTCTGCAATACTTTATGACATTGGGCATGACACTTTGTCTATAAGTAAGATGCTACAAATCTCTTTGATATTTGTACATGGGGAAGATAATAGGAAAAAAAAATCAGATTATGAGCCTGTTAAAAATTTATAAACTCTTCTCTAATAATTTCTTTCAGATCAACAGCACTCATCAACCTCTGACTACACTCAACCTTCACTTAGATACCATTACTCCAGACCTAGTTTCATCCCAGCATGCCTCAAGAGCTCTTGATCTTGCCTTGAAGTTTTCAAAAACAGACAGCAAGAAAGCCCCATCAAGATCAAACTCTTCATGGACTGTCCCCAAGACAAGCTCAAGTCCAAAGTGGAAATTCATGAGGGCCATCAGGTGAGTGTAATGGCTAACAGAAGACCAAGCTTTGGGGTGGCACGGGGGAGGATGATGGATGTAGGAGGAATTCTAGGTTAAACTTGAAAGTCAGACAGATAGTTCAAAACAAATAAGCAAAACAAAAGAAGGTTTAGGAAATTCAGTGATGGTCTTTCTTAAGGTGAGAGGTACCAGAGCTGCCTGGCAGCCTCTTGCAGCTTAGAACACAACCCAGAACACTGTAATTGGAGGGCAAAGTAAGAGTAACCAGAAATCCAGCCCATTATGGGATTGTGAGGCTTGGCACACCTCACAACAAACTAGAAGGTCAAGTTGAGCAAGGAATATCATCTGTGCAACTGGAAACACATGGTATTTGGGAAAGAAATAAGCATGTATTCATAGGAAGCAGGATCTTGGAAAACAAACCCTAAGGTTGTTTACTGAACGTAGGAAAAGCTGCTGGTAAGTTCACTTTAAAAACTAACTGATGTTTAAATTGTTTGAAATATTATTAAAGCTAATGTCCTAATCTTATATTTAAAGGTAGTTTTCTAAATTTGGTCTTTATAACGTTTCACATTTCTGAATCATATGCAAACCAAATTAGCACCCAGGGTGCTTAATTTCTTTCTGAAAGGTAAGCCTTCTATTACAGTGTGTAACGTACAGCACGATACTTCCCCACAAAATAAGTGGATTTAAAAGAAGCCAAAGAGCATCTTCTTTTTTTATTATTTTCCACTTGTGTCAGACTGGCCCTCATTGCAGTGCTGTAGGTTTGAGTGCAGGGATGAAGGCTCTGCTGTGCTATCGCCAGATACCACTGGTTTTTGAGTTTATCAGGCTACTTGCTCTGCTACACAGCACTGCAGAGAGGGAGACAGCCCTGTATTGAAGAAGAGGGGAGGGCTGAGTCAGCGCTGTTGCTGTTCCGTGCTGTGTTCAGCATTACTGCCCTTTCCTACTTCATGCGTGGACTGGAGGATTGTCCCAGCTTCACGCTGTCTGTGGTCTCCAGTTCAGGGGAATACAGAAGTGGTTTATTTGCCTCTTACTCTTTACAGGTTCTCTCTTCTTCCTGCAATCTCCTCTTCAAAAAGCAGTCATAAAATTCTAGAAGTTTAAAGAGACTTTTATTGCACTACAATACCATTTTTGCACTGTGTCCTTCAGGCTAAGGTCTCATGTTACAATCAAATGATGTGGTAGTGAGCTGTTGCCAAAAGGAGCAGGCCCACTATTTGCCCCCCACCTACAGATACTTGCTCTGGCTGCAGCAGCAGCTTCACCCTATTACATTTCCATCCACCGTAGTGACTGAGTGGTTTTAGGATTAGTCTGTTTATGTGGCCCATGACATAGGAAACTATTCTGTTTCTTTTGGATCAATTCATTCATGGTTGCACCTTTTCTAGTTTTAAAACATAGTAATACTGAGTATTTTGTTGTTCTTTTTTTCTTATTTCTTTTAAATATGATTATAAAGTTCAGTTGGTAAGGAGGAAAAACCTTTGTTTTTTCCACACATACAGTGTGTGCAGGTGCCCATTTCCAGTGCCATTCTCACATACTAAAGTAAATCCAAAATGATATTTGTCATTTACACAAATGGCATTTTTCAAAATTAAACAAGGGGGGAACATGATTCATAGTAAAACACTGAGGAAGGTGCTGTCTATGCTGCTGTCACCACTCTTGTCTACTCTGTGATGATTTCAAGCCTCAAGAAAGTAATGAGAGAACTTTTCAAAGACTGTGGTGAAATATATGTCTCATTACAAGAACTGAGAACTGTTCACTGATTTTTGTATACCTCAGAAATCTGCAGTCTTCCTTGCTTTCCTTTCCTTTGTGGATCCTTGGTGTTGCAATCAGTTCAAGCAGACTTGGAATTCATAATGAGAGAAGGTCCGACCCTAATTGATGTGACTCATCTCTGGCTGCAAGTGCTCTGTGTTACCATGCATGTGGGTCAGAGACAATCATCCTGGGCAGCATGATTAAAAATGCAAGACTAATTTCTATCAAAAGCTGCAGTGAACACTGCAGAGAGATAGAGGTGATCCAGGTGGTACCTGCAGTTCAAGCAGGCACAAGCTGTTGACAAAGACACCTGACTTCTTCAAGAGTCCACCTCACAAATACAAGATGTCATGACAGCCTTGGTAATAGAGAACAGATCTCTTTATAGCTGACAGAACATTTGTTTGCATTCCACTGGATGATTCTGTTTCCCATCACTAAGAGCTTAAAGAATTTCTTGACATTATGAGTTTTTTTAATAGCTTTCCTTCTTAGTAACTTAAACAATTTTCCATTAACATGCCAGTGTTCTAACTATTTGTTTAATGTCTGAGGGTGATGTAAAATCACCTTCATGGCTGCTATATCACCATTTTCTGTGCTGGTCTATTATTTCCCCAATATGTAACTTGAGCCATCCTGTCTTTAAGAATCCTATGTTCTTGCTGGAACAGTATGTTGTCATTATAGCAAAAACAATATAAAGCACAGTCAGCCTCAGAGAGTTCTTACTCATAAAGAATACAAAACTGATATCCAGAAGACTTCAGTATGTGTGGCAGTGTAAGAAACTGCTTTTGAAGAAAAAAATAGGGGGGGTTATATTATTTTAGCTAGTTTTGAAAGTGTTTTTAGTATTCTTTGCTGAAACCCCCAAGACCACTCTTTGCAAACTCGCATTTTATTCTTGATTATTGCACCAGTGTCCCGCCATTCTTAACCATTTCTTGAATGTTTTAATGACAATTTATACTGACAGAAGAGAACACTTCATCATTACAGGGAAGGATTATTGTGGTTCTGAATTAATGGAAATCATTCATAGTTATGGTGTATTCATAGTAATCATATACTCAATCACGCTTCATTTCTGAATTTGTAGCATATAAATGATTTATCCAGAGTACAGAGGTGACAGAAAAGCAGTGAGTTGTAGAAGAAAAACTGTATTGATAAGTTCAGTTTTCTTTTCATTTAAAATATGTCCAATACGCCTTGCCTAAGCAGTCAATACACATCATTAAATCGATTTTTATGTTTAAAAATAAAAAAATCGTGTCACCCATTAATGTCAGTCTTGTGTAATTGTGATCTACAAATCATTTGACTTTTGAGAAAATTTATTCCATTAACCATTGGGAAAAAAAATTAGCTGGATGGCTAGCAAAGCAAACAAACATGAGGGTCTGGAAGAACCTGTTTGGGTGCCTGTTAGACAATGACAATACCAGGACGTGTTGTGAAACATCTTATGTCTGTCTACTACGTTTATCAGCACTATCATATATCATCTTCGGAGTAGATACACACGTCCACTCTTTTATTTCCAGGGCTTAGGAAGCAAGTAAACAAAGATTTTCTAGGTGTGGATTTGAGAATGAACGATTGATCCTTTGCACACTGTCCACACCTTTTCTTTCCCTTTAGATTTTACTCATATACATGGGTGGTACAAAAAAATATCAAGACACTTAAAAGTAATCTGAGTAGGACTGGATTTTGAGAAGCCCTAGTCCAACATGTCTGCACATATGGGCAATATGATATGTCCTTCTGGGGGACAAAAAAGCCAATAAATTGAAGTATTTATGCACATCTACTCTATATTTTTTAAAATTTCATATTTGAAACAGATCATTTTCATTCAGAACGCACCATCAGGCTCTATTTCTGGTCATAGATATCTGACTGAAAAGACTGCCTCAGGAAGATCATTTGTGTGCTTTTCCTTTGAAAGTAGCTGGAGGAGTGATTTGTTAAAGACACAAAAGATGAAACAAAGTAAATGGCTAAACCTGTCATTTTTTGAACTGCAATGTGGTTCAATTTTAACAAAATCTACCTCACTGCAGTCTGCAGCTTCCTCAAGGTAGGCAGTGAAGAACGGGTTCTGATCTCTCTCTGGTGACGTGTGGAGTTGGAATGAAGCTGCATCAGGGGAAGTTCAGATTAAACACCAGTAAAATGTTCTTCTCTAAACCAGTTGGTCACTGGAACAGGCACCCCAGGGAAGTGGTCATGGCATCAAGCCTGTCAGAGCTGAAGGAGTGTCTGGTCAATGCTTTTAGTCATATTGTTTACTTTCAAGTTGTTCTGCAAGGAGTAGGGAGTCGAACTCGATCCTTATGGGTCCCTTCCAACTTCAGATATTCTGTGATTTCTCATGAGAATCTGGTGACGAGAATCAAGTGCTCTGTTTTTCTGAGTCTATTTCTCCATATTAAGTTACTTCTCCTTAGAAAGTCATCAGGCTCTGTGTGGGCTGGCTAATTATCTACCTTGAATTGCAATGTCACTGCCACCTCTGCTGAAGGCAGCCATATTCTGCCACCCAGCTCATTTGAGCACTCCCTGATCACTCCCTGAGTGATCAAAACAAGTCAGTTTAACAGAAACTTTATGCTTTTTATTAATTTAGCTCTTTTTTTAAATGAAATTAAGATAGGAACTCATCACACAGCAACTCTGGTCAGTGGGACAGTGTGCTTGGCATGAAATTCATGGCAAAGGTACAGAAGTTTCCTGTGCATTCTAGAACTTCAGCAACTGAATTCACAGGAGTGCTATTTTAAATTACTAATACATCTTACATTTTCTACTATTTTTAAAGGTTTCATGTAACTACGGTAATATTGTCAGAACATTACATGAATAATTTCTTCTCAAAAAAAAAGCAAAACCAAAACCAAAACACCTCTGATTTTAAATTCATAAAAGGAGTTTAATAAGAATTAGTTGGTTAATGTTCTTTATTATATCAAATGTTTGAGTTATGATCAGATGCTAAGGTTCTATATGTGTCTATGAGTATTCATTTTAAGTAGAATATAGGTCAGTCTTTCAGAAGAGACAGAATGAAGACGCTGTTCCAACACCTAATTTTGCACAGGGACTCCAGACCTGTCAAGTCATCCTGTCTCTTGTACTTCAGATGAAAAAAAGATTTGGTGCTCTGCAACAATTTCCAACATGGCATACTATATATATGCGTGTGCTTGTGTGTGTGTGTGTGTGTGTGTGTGTGTGTATCTCTACAAAACAATTTTTTACAGATAAAATGCAGTCTGAATGATACTACTTTTCTATTTGTCACAACTCTTTGTAGGTGTTTATTGCTGCATTCTCAGTTATTTTTATGTCCTGAGGATACCGAGGTGAATGTGTAGGTTATATTATTTTATTATTCTTGAGTGACATTTACAGAAGAATAGCACTTACAGTGTACACATAATTCTGAAAATACCTTTCCATGAAGTTAGTAAAGAGATCAAAAAAGATTGCCTTTCCCTTCCAAAACAGAACAAGTTTCACAGTATGTTCTATGCTCTAAACTATATTGTAAATTAATATTCAGTGTCATAAGGTCCAGTCATGGAACAGCACTGTTACATTAATTGAAAGTACTGGTAGAACCACAGATATAGTGTCAAACCTGCACTGACTTTCTGTTTGTGTCATTTTTGCTAGTATAATAGAACTTTTTCCTGTTATTGCTGTGGGCAGTTTACGTAAGGAAGTGTTTCACTGAAATAGCTTAGACTACATGGTATATCCTTGTAGAGTAATCCTGGCAAAAGAGCAAAGGACCCAGCCTTGGAATAAGTGGTAGAAGATGCTTAGTAATAGTTTCATTCTTTCTTCAGAACATTACAGAACAAAGGCCTTCTCTTAAAAAGCCATAGATAACTATGAATGGTAGTCATGCTGAATGAATGACTTGTGTGAAAAAATAAAGTTCCTGCTTTAACAAGAACAGAACACCTATATCTGTGGACATTTCCACCTTTTAGTTTCAGAGTGTTTTCTCATTTTATTTCAGACCAGATCCCTGTCCCAATTCACAGCACATTCTTCTGTGAAAACAGCATGGAGGAGAGGGGATAAACAGCAGGTGTGAGGGTTGGAGAGCAGAAAATATTTAGGCAGCTTTACTCCTTTCTTATTTCAACCTTACTATACTTTACATTAAATTATTTATGCAAGCATCACTCAGTTCATGAAAATGTCAATGAGGTTCACATGAAGGACATGAGTAACTTAGCCTTCTTGTACAACACTTTCCCATAGTCTTAACAACCATACAAAAATGAGTTCTGTCCTGAAATCTAATGCACTAATAAGCAATCTGGAGTTGCCCTCATCACCATTTCTTAGAATGTTGACTAGATTGGATCCTACTATAAAGAGAGATTTTGGTTTTTAATATGTTGTCCTCTCTGCCACTTGGCAGAAATACTCCTAGCTTTTTTAAAAACAGATCAGACATATTTGTGCAGCCTCACATGTTCCAAGTAGCAGCGAAATAATTTCCCCAGTACCATCTGTACCAACTTCACTATCCAAAGAGATTCAGTTCCTTTCTTTACATGCCCACAGTAACAAGACTCCACTGTTGTGCTCATATTTACCCAACAAAATTCAAATAGTTGAGCTCAGCCCTTCTCACCCTTTGTGTTGCTTCTACCAGGAGTGTTCAGGGTTTAGATAACTTACTGGCAAACTGTTCAGTCGTCTATTCATTAACTTTCTTTCAAGGCTGAGTTAGTTCACTATTACCCACTTCTTTGAAACAGGACACATGGGCTTGCCATCCCTTTATACATTTCCTCACCTGTGCGTCTTTCAGGTCCGAGGCAAATGTCAGGTTTTCTTACTGTCTTCAAGAAACCTCTTCTCTTTGCATGCTTGTTTTACGCATTATGTAATTTAGTATTGACTTCATCTTGGTTTCCACCCACTGAAACAATGGAGCAGTTTACACTTCAAAGCTCTTCTTTGTAATAACTGACAAATGTATGCCTGTACAAGTCATCCATTCTGGTTTTGGCGGAAAGCAAATAATGGTGAAAATGAGAATGGCCACATGTTTTCTTCACAATAGCAATCAAAATAAAAATCTGGTCCCTTCATACCACTTTTTCAGAAGGACTACTTCTCTCTGTGGGGGAGCTGTGCCTGTGATAGATCTGCAGGTGGGGGAGAAAGAATCCTTGAAGCTGGGCATTAGAAGGACTGCAGGTATGTATGGTGGAAGGGAGAGATGGAAAACTGGAGATATGAAATTTGTTATACAGCGTATGGGGGAAGAAAAATTTTATTATATAGAAAGAGAATACTAGTAGTTATCAGGCCACTGCAGGAAACTTGGGACCAGTTGCTGGAGAGAAATAAGAAACAGCTTGTGTTTAATTCTCTAGACAGGCTCACTGAGGTTAGAGGAGTGCCTGTCTACTTCCCTGTTGCTGTGCTGTGTATCTGCATCCTAAGAACTGGAAAAACTTTGGGAAGGGTAAGGTGAGAAAAGAATCTGTATAAAACACAATAGAATAGTTGTAAGAAAAGATGAGTTCCTATGAATTTTGTTGTTGTTGTTGTTATTGCCATGGGGGTGCATTTTTTTCTAATACAAAACATAGTATAGAAAATCCTTTCATCTTTGGTTTGGCTTTAACATTCACTGCAGTTTGCTGTAGTGTAATTTCCCAGCCTTGAAAATCCTTCATCCTACATACTCCACCAGAAACATAAAGAAAATTAAGATGAGCACAACTGAGAAAATTGAAGCAGTTTTTTCTCCCTTATGGCATGAGCATACAATGTATATGAAAGGTCCAAAAATGCTAGGGAAGTTATTCGAATGATGGCAATTTATTTGGCACCAAGCTTGAGACTAGCTAACGGATTCAGCACGTATCTGGGAGACACAGGAGTATAGGACTGAAATCCCTTCACCAAACAGGAAAGAAACAGGAACTTCTTACTTTGACATGGGCACTGGAGGAAGCAGTGTAGCTGTACCCAAGGAGGAAGGCATCTCTGTTTGTATTTTATGTTTAAGTATGATGCTATTACACAGTACATTTATTTTAGGACTTTTGAATATAATTATTGATACAAGAAAAAAAAATCCACAAAATTTCTAGATTGTACACACTTTCAGAAGAATCCTACCACAAACTTGATAAGAAAGGATATATAATGGTTTCAGCAGTCTTTCTTACTTTAATCAACTCCTTAATTGGAATTCTGTAAGAATTGCGATGACCATCAATTTGTGGTACAAGATTTTTCATGCTCTCTCTTCCTTTTTTCTAATAGTTTCCCTGGTTTTAATAACTGTGTGTTTTCATTCAAGGGATACTTTAATATAAAATGAACATACACATTTTTATGGGACTTTAAACAAATTACAGTCAATACTGTGAAATTCACTTTGAATGCAATTTAATATGTAGAAGACTCAGATATATAAAGGCAAATATCTTTTTAAAAGTGGGGTTTTCATATTATCATTGATTTTTTCTGCTTTTTTGCTCATATGATTGTGTATATCAATAATTAAAATGGTAGTCTGTATTAAAAATTATACCAAAATAGATAGTGGGTTTTGTGATTGTGATGGAAAGAAACGAAATGCCAGGTATGATAACTGTAATACAGGACTTTAGCACTCAGTGTGCCTCCTAGTTATATGCATCATTTATTTTTCCACATTTTGCATGTAGGGTATTCAACATTTGGAATATTGTGTAAGTACTTGTAATAAAATACAAAATTATTGGTTACTCCCTGAGATAGATACTTTAATAAGTATCCCACTACACCAAGCGGGGCATGATAGGATTAGAGGAATACATGTATTTCTGAATATGAGGAAAAAAATAAAAATTAGGAAGAGCCTGAAATGCCAGGTATGATAACTGTAATACAGGACTTTAGCACTCGTGCCTCTAGTTATATGCATCATTGTTTTCCACATTTTGCATGTAGGGTATTCAACATTTGGAATATTGTGTAAGTACTTGTAATAAAATACAAAGTACAGTGGTTGCTCCTGAGATGCTTTAATAATCACTACACCAAGCGGGGCATGATAGGATTAGAGGAATATATGTATTTCTGAATATGAGGAAAAAAATAAAAATTAGGAAGAGCCTGAAATTGTGCTTTTTTGTGTGTTGTGTTATTCCAACTAGCACTTTTTGTTAACTGTTTGGGTAACAAGTAGCACCGACAGAAATGCCTTATAGGTTAGTTGTGACTGTGGTGGGTTGACCTTGGCTGCATGCCAACTGCCCTCTAAGCCAGTCCATCATTCCCCTCCTCAGCAGGACAAGGCAGAAGAAAACTGGATGGAAAAAAAATTGTGGATCAAGAAAAAGGCAGTTTAATAAAGCAACAGTAAGGGCTGTGTGCCAAAACAAAGGAAAACAAAAGATTTATTCTCCACTTCCTACCAACGGGTAATGTTTGGCTACTTCCCAGGACAAATGCTTCAGTACATGTAGCAGTTGCTCCAGAGGACAAATGTCTTTAATGACAATGGCTCCCCCACTGCCCACCCCATCTTCACCCCACTTCCTTGACATTTTTTACTGAGCACATGTGACACGGTATGGAACACCCCTTTGGTCAGTTTGGGTCAACTGTCCTGGCTGTGTCCTCTCCCAAGATCTTGCTGACTGGTGAGAAGGGAATGCTGCAGAGATGGCCTTGATGCTGTGTGAGCAGCAGCCAGCACAGTGGTGTGTTATCAACACCTTTCCAGCTACCAGACTAGTATAGCATTGTGAGGGCTGCTATGGAACAAATTAACATCACCTCAGGCAGACCCGATACAGCAACATATGAATGAAAGAAAAATATCTCCAAACAAAATGGAAACTCTTCAGGACTTTTAAAATCCTCTGGCTAAACAAGCTTTCTCAATGTGATCGTAAATGACTGCAAGGCAGTAGAGATAGGACAAAATGAGATACAGAGGCTTCAAACCTAACACTATTTTGTCTGAAGAAGTTATTTTAACTACATTTTCATGCTTTTTCCAAAGCACTTGTTTGTCCTCTGTCTTTACTTCAAGGTTCCAGGGAGTTACTCTGTTGAGATGATCAGTTAGATAGGCTGCCTCTTTCACTCCATCATTTTTTCTGTAATTTATTTTCCTTGGAAGAGAAACTCCAAGGTAATAGATGCTGCACCATATTCCAACAAGTCTGCTCATGGCATACAGAACTACCACCAAAGATCTAGTTAGATGCTTTTGGGAAGTTCTAAATAACATGAAGATTTTTTTTTTTTTTGTCTGGTATTAGTAAAATCAGCTATGAGTATCAGAGTTGTTTCATCATGTAATTTTTTTATCTTTTGATGGTAAATTGCTTTTTCATGGATTTCATATCTTTATTTGAAATATCAGGGAAATCTTTTCCCCCTTTTCTCCCTCAGCACTTTTCCTTCTATGATTTTAAACTTCCACTGGGTGGCATAGTCTCTCCCATGTAAAATCCAATCCATGTGATTCTGCAGTAACTTGGAACTTTGAGCTTCTCTACCTTAACTACGGCTAAGACACTGATGGCATAGATGGTAAGAGAATGCACCCTCTGAAGTACGTTCCTTCTACCTATTCATGGCAGTCTGCAGGTGGTCTCTGCTTTGAGTTTCTTAAGAATGTGTTGAGAAGAATTGCTAGGCAGGTTTCTTTGGTTTTCTCCTTTTATACCCCAGATATCTAGGGAAACAAGCACAACTCGATTTATTTGTATATGCCAGACTGTATTTATGAAGCTTTCTCTGGAGATGACAGTATTAGTGAATTTGGAAACAAAGAAAAAATGTAAGATTTGTGCTGCTCAAGGACCAAACAATAGATACTTGACACTCTTTCTAATAGATTTACAGATACAGCTGGTTGCAAAATGCAATAAAAAAACCTTGCAGCCATACTGGAAGAATTCTTAGAATCTCAAATGGGAAGTAAAATCTTCAATCATCACAAAAGAGTATTCACAAAAAAAAAAAAATTAAATTGAACTAAGGGGGTAGCAAGGGTCTTCTGCCTTGAATTGTCTGTAGAAATTGAAATTAAATTGCAAAAATATGTCTGTCTTTTCATTAATTAGAGTAAGCAACCTTCTGTGCCTGAATCTAGTTTTTGTTAATATTCATATGCTAAGTATTAAGAATTGACCCTAAATAGATTCTTAATTTTCCACAAAGTAACTGGGCAATCCTTTTGACATGAAATTCCTACCTGATGAGAGGGAACCAACATTTTTAAGTGGCATCTGCCAGCTCGGCATGCTGTCTGCCATGAGACATGTACTGTCCTAGACCTCTTCCAAAGCCACCAATTGTCTAAAAGTTATTTGAGTGTCAAATGTTCCTTTAAATTCATCAGTGAAAACTAGTGGAGTGATCCTTGACACTGTGCACAGCTAGGAATCCAGTATTCCCTGGTTTGCTTCCAGGCCTTTGGATGTCTCACCAAGCTCTTTGAACGCACAGAAAGACAATTCCTGGCCTGTAGTTTTTGAATGGCATCCAACATCTCATTTCTAATTACTAATGATAATTTCTTTCTCCATACTTTCTGATTAGTAGTTGCATGCTCTGTCCCTGCTCCCCATTTTCCTCACCATTTCCAGTGTTTTATCTAAATCTATTTTAAGAGCAACAGTCCGGTTTTCCAAATCAAGAGTTGCAAATGTTCAGACAATTTAAACCAAAACAAACAAACAAACAAAATTTCTAGTGAATTTTCTTAATCACATATAACAGCACCATTCCATCCGAAAATCAAGAGAAACTGAGTTTTAATTTGAAATATGCTTCTCAATTGATACACCCTTTAGATTGTAGTGGTTTGTGGCTCAAGAGGGTGTTTCAGATGAGATGCCTAGAAAAGCAGTGAATGAATACCTTTGTTGAATTTCCTATCTGTAGATAGCTTCTTGGAAACTATATTAGTCTTTAAGTGTTGCACACTAATGTCAAACAACCATTCTATTGCCAGAAAATTGAGTTGTGTCTTTGATCTGAAAACTTCATAAGAAACATTCTCTATAGTGACTAACTTCTTTATCTCCTTCAATTAGCAAAAGATTTTGCAGGATTTGCAGAAAAATGCCAGGATATGCAAACCAACTCGGAAACTTGACAAAATACGATGAGTTGCCTTGAAATCCACTCAGACCTTTTAAGATCTGTCAAAGATTTCATCCTAAATTTAGGAAGATAATGCTAGTAACTCCTTTGATATGCAGGGCTAAATTGTGGGAAAAAAAGTATACAAAGTTTCACTGTGTGGATGTCAGTCTTTGGAGGAAAAAAATGAAGGATCACTCCACAAAATGCCTAGATTGTTTTGAACACAGTAGTAAGTGAAATGCCTAATTTGTGGAATGGCGATCTGAAAGACATTCCAAATTTAGGCACAGGTTGAATTTTTAAAGTGAATAGATAATGTGGAGTCTAAAAAGGCCTGTAGTTAGGTAAGTTATTGTTGGGGAGATAAATTTTTGCTTCTCCATGAAATACTAGATGTCAACTACTATTAAAGGAAGAAATTGTGATGAATAAATCATTAGATCTTGTCCAGCACGGAAGTTGCATTTTGCTTACTAAGTAGTTGCTCTATTGTAAAGTCAAAAAGTACGTTTATTCCATTTCAGGTCAGCATCTACGGGTCACAGAAGTGAATGAAACAGATAAAACTTTGTAAAGTGAGCTGATTGTACATAAATGGTGCTGTGATACCGATACCTTGGCAACTGTTATATAATTGTCTGTACTTTCTTTGTATCTCATTATTGCAAAGAAACATATTCAGGAATCAGGCTATAAACCTTCATCCTTCTCTGAGAGAGTATCCTCATGACTAAGTTCTTAATAAACCTGTGGGGTTTTGTTTTGGTGTGGTTTTTTTCTTTCTATGTATTTTTCTTTCCTCTTGCAATGCAGCTAAATGGAATACTTATGGATGGTTTTCAAAACTAGCCTTAGGACATTTTGCCAGTAAAGGGAACTGACTGTCTAACCAGGCCTGGGCTTTATAATTTGAAAAACCTGTTCTGTATTGTTTTAATTTTTTATCAGCTGCCTCATGTATCTCAAGGTTGTCATGTACTTTCATCTGTCTTTTTTTCAAAGAGGGCAAATCTTCCAAGTGGATATGATCATTCTCTAACGTTGAATTTTACTTGTATCAGTCTTTGACAAGATTTTTTTCTACTTGCCTAGATTGCTACAAGTTTTCATGACATTTTAGTTTTGATGTCTTGCCAATATGTTGTGTACTTAATGAACTTTATTTTGTTTTCCTAGAGTATTTCCTCTATAACTAATTTTTCTATCTAGTTAAGATTAGATGAGAAAACCACTTGTTTTGTCACAGTTCATCATGACTTTATCTGGTCAGGACTCTCTTTTCAGAGGCTTAACCAAAAAATGTTTTAGCTTGTACAGTTGTAGTTGAAGAATATGTCTGTCTGGATCCGAGTACTTGAATAGAATTGCTTAATACTCAAATACTCAATACTTTTGGTACTCAAAACTGGTACTTAAAACTGACATATTCTTCACTCTTTCTTGCATTTAATTGAATTTATCTAAGTCTCTCTGGCAGCCAAAATTCAAAACACCAATTGAAATGTAGATAGTTGTATTAGGCTATGCTCCAGTCCAAGTCAAATATATTTTCTTTAATGTTTTCCATTAATTTTTGGAGGATTTGGATGTACAACTTTGCAGAATGAACCTTTGCAAGTTCAGAAAACTCTTGAATATGTAATCAGTATTTGAACATATGGTCCATGATATCATTCTGTTGCTGCAACAGAAGTTTGTTCCTTTGCATATATTTCATTTAGAGAGTCAGAACTATTGTTTCCTGAAGCTGAATTATTTATCATTTTTCTCTTGATTTTCCGAATTTTAGGTATTTGTCTAGTCATCCTCACCCTTCACTTGCTGTTCAATTGTAGTATCCTGCAGCCTTCCAAGAAATTTGAACCACAATCAGGTCATTTTATGGATACTAAGGACAGTCTCCTTCCTGAAAAACTTTCTTGGCGTTTGACCTGACCATCTTTATCAAACAGAGTTCGTAAATCATTTATCCTTAATGCTGCTCCTGATCCTATGTGCTTAAGGCCAAATCTGAATTTAAGCAATCAGTCAGGATGTCAGTGCTCTCTCCTTTCTGCACTCTCTTCAGCCCATTAGACTGTTTTCTGTACTCACATGTCTTCACTTTGTTTGACAATATCAGTCCAGCAGTTCTGATGCCTGTGGCAGAGCTCCCTGAACCAGGCAATGCAGCTGGTTGCACTTAATGTTCTGCCCTGGGTTGGGCCCTTCAGCTGTTGCCCTGTGACAAAGAACTTTTTTCTAGAAATCCTTCCTACATTTTCTAGGATACAAATATCGTAGTACTATTGTATAACTATCCATAAACTATCTTAAAATTCTGAATACCCAGGAACTAAGGCAAGATATGTCTTTAGTTTGTTTGCTGAGATAAGGTGGAAAGCTTTTCCATGGTCCCATAGCTAAAAGATCCAAAGCCTTTACCAAGATCTTTTTCTTGGTATTTTCTGCACAAACAATTTAGTTTTATTATCATAAAGGCCTATTCCATAATTATTTGGAATTATTTAGATCTTTGTAGAGTTTGGTTTCTATTTATAGATTGAATCTGATTCATAAAATGATGTTTTTAATGCTGTCGATTGGGTGGTTTGGCATTAAAAAAAAAATCTGGTGGCTTTTTAAATTATATTACATTCTGTAATCATAATAAACAGTACAGAAAACCAAACCAAAACAACATAATTTTGTTCCTACCTTTCTTGCTGGAATATGGAAAATTGCGCAGTCTAATTCTTAACAGCTGGTTCTGAATATGTCGAGTTTTGGTTGATTGAATTACCATTATTGAAATAAATGGCTTATCTCAAAGAAACTAAGCAATTTGATGCCTTATTTGGTAAACAGTCTTGCATCTCTGAAGGCTAGAATTAGATTCAGCCTAAAATAAATATTTAAGACCCCAAAAGTATTTTACTTTTAGAATATGCTTGGAGCTCTCATGCTGATTCTTTTGTTTAAAGAGCACTAGCTCTAGCTTCATGCATAAGTGCTGTGGCATGTCTCTTCTGGTTTTTGCTAAACAAGGATAATCAAGAATTGATAGACAATACATTAATATCCAAAAATAACTTTTTCCTGTCATTACGCGGGCTTTTCCATTGACCTTTACTAGGCAATATTTTCCAAATGTTTAAAAAAGCTTAATACATTTTAACTGATAAAAATCTGATCAAGTTCAGCCTATCAGTTTTCCTGAATCTGTGCCAGTTGAGCTGAATCATTCTGGTTTGAGTTATTCCCAAATAAATAACTGGCAACAGCATTTAGATTTGGTTGGATAACTAAGACAGTGAAAGTACTTTAGAAAAACACCAATACATTGTTCTTTAAAACTCTGTTTAAGACTTGTGAATTATGTCACTAAGGAGAGAGAAGCATATGTGAAAGGAAGAAATGTAGGAAAAGATGTCAAAAAAAGAAATTTCAGATTTTTCCCTCCTAAGTTTAGAATGGGAGTAAGGAAATACTCAAGATGGAAGATCTTTAGGGAAAGTGTATTTATTTAGATGATGATCTCACAACAAACCACGCCAAACTGCTTTGGTTTGGTCTTTGTGACTGTGGGGAAGGACATCATTTTGTGTGTCCCTAATATGGGTGTTCTAATAAAGATTAGAGCTTCTCATTTTTCTTTAAATTAAAATTATTTAATTAGAAAAAAAAGAGTTTAATTTTATTTTTTGAAGGATTTTTTGCCTTCCATTTGTATCAAACATTACTTGAAATATTTTTGAATCCTGTAAGGAATAAGCCCTAAAAATATATTAGGTTTCTGTCTCATTGCTTCACAGTTTATTCTTTCCCATTTAAAAAAAAAAAAAAAAAAGGAAGCAAAATAAAACACCTCTACCTTGTAATACTGTTGCCTGTCTTTCTTCTATCATAACTGTTTTCTTTCAGGGTAATTTTTTTCCTCCCACTCTACTGATATGTGTTGTTCGTAAAAATTAGCTAGGTAAAGTCTGTTTTTGTAAGCTCTTGTTAAACCAATCTGACTTGTCTATGGTATACTTAATCTACAGAGCAGAGCTACTGCTCAGCAGGATTTCTGTACAACATATACTTCCAATTAGCAGTGTTAAACCAGAAGTAACACCAAAAAGTTCAGTTCAGCTTAAACCACTCCATAAGAGTGACTCAGAGGCATCCATAACATGCTATCCATAACCTCTGTTTTAGAAACCATGTTTTCAAAGTTTTCTCTTTATAATTTGAGTAATGAAGCCCTTATTACTCTAAATACTTAGAGGTCCTTGCATGTCTCACAAAAAAAAAATATAATGTTTACCATTTTTAGAAGTATTTTGTAAAGCTGAACATTTCCTGTGTAAAGTAATGCAGTTTTTAAAAGAAAATATTGAACAAACAAAAAGAGTTAACCTGATTCCACTGAGGGAGAATCTGCCTGTGAGAAATCTCTACAGCAGACTGAAATTTAGCTGCTGTTAGTTTATTTGCTGGAAGAAAACCAGACCATCATTTTGCCCACTTCCCAGAAGAAAGTGTCTGTGGGTGTTCTCTTTTTCTTCTCACCAGTAATAGATGAAATCTTGCAATAAGACCTGACTGCTGGAGAGACTACCTCAAGAAAACTATTGTCATGTAAAACAATTACATCAGCCCAAGATCCCTGATGTTGCCCTTGCACTCTTCCTGTGGTGCAACATCAGTAAAAAATAGTTTTTGTTTCTTGGAACAAGAAATACAGCAAGAATTACTAAAGCTAGCTCTAATGTTTTGCTGTATTGTTTTGCTTGCTTACAGCCTTCTTTATCCTAACCTCTAATTAGATTTCTCCTGTGTAAATATGGATAGGAGAAAAAAATTATTTCCCATATTGAAGTCTCCAGGAACATGTGATGATGGGAAGTAGCTTCTCCTACTTGTACTTGTGTGTCCCAAAATAATGTATTCCTTTGTTTCGGAAAGAAATATTTACAATTTATATTAATCCTTTATCCCACAGGACAAGGAACCAGCACTGTGATCTCGAGTGCTAAAGGAAACCTGGATGCAGGAGTCTTTGTAACCCTCATTATAGTAGCTGGATATCTGACATAAGCAGGTAAATTCATTCAGTTCCTGTCTTGGGACTGTTATGAATCCATTAAGAAAAAGCACACAGTCTGAGCTGGGTTTCTTTTCCTGATATAGTTTATTCTGCTTCCTACTGGTAGAAAAGGCTGATTTCAATGGATCATTGTTATTAATCCTAAAGAAGTTGTCCACTTTCAGCTCTAGTGGTACTGCCCTTAGTTGGTTATCACTGCCCACTACCTGGAGGGCACAACCTCTGCAGGTTTGTGCAAAAGTATGTGTAAGGGAGCTCCCTACTCCCTTGGCAGTCAGGTATGTTAGCTGAAACCACCTTCACTGACGGACTAAATTGAACTGAACCACTTTGCCAGAACTGATAAAGGATAACTTACTTTGTTGTATCAGAAGACTTAGGAGGTTGGTGACAAATATTAGTGTAACATTATCTTCATCCACCCCAATATCACAAAGTAGTTATGCTTCTGTCTGTGAAGCTAGTGTTCCTTAAAAAATGCAGTGATTAGCGAGTCAGCAGACAGCAAAGCAATTTTTACCTTAAGAATTAATGTAATAGAATGAAAAGGAATACAGGAACTTAAGTACAATTTAAATACAAAAGGACAGCGTATGGTGTGGAAGGTGAAGAGTCAGAAGCAGGATTGTCAACTGGAGGAGATGCTGGCTTTTTGGTAGCTGTTTCAGTACAATCTGTCACAGTTTGCTAACTGTCATCATTACCTCCTTTCCCCATCCTTCATCCTTGAGAGATAACTCAAATTCACTCAAGTTATAGAAAGATGATGACTATGATGGAAATGTAACCATTCAGAAATAGGCAGCAAGAAGGCAGAAAATATTAAGGTCAGGATTTCAGCCTCGTAAAAGTGACCAAGTTTGATATTCACGAAGTCACAAATGCTAGTCCACAGAAAACCAGCATCTCCTCCAGCTGACAAGCCTAATGATATTACTGCCTCCTTTTCAATAGTTATGCTTTCATCACTGTAATAATCTTCATCAGATAAATTAAGGTCATTAATGCATGACGGATGGAAAATGAATGGGGAAATCGTGGTGGGCAGGGAAGGATGTTAAACAATTGGTGATGTAACTCTAAAAAAGCTACAGTGCAGGGTGTTGCTGTGCTATATATTGAGTAAGGGGTATAAGACATTCTGGACTTAGTCTGCATTCAGTAAAAAGGCAAACACTTCCCTGATGATAACTATGGATGTAATGTTACGTCTAGCATAAGCTCTCCATAAATTACTAGTACTAGAGTTTGTATCATGGAAGTCATCTTCTTCCTTCAATGGCCCTTACAATAAAATGCAATGTCATTATATAGTCACAGGCTTTTTATTCAGCAGGACTCCTGTTTCCTTTGGTGCATCAGATGAACGATGCTCACTTAATGAACAATAATCCAGTACTGTTTTCTCTTTGATACTCAGTGTGTGGCCCTCAAAATGATTTAATACATATTGTTCTGAGGACAGAGCTATGAATTCTCTTAGGAGGTTTTCTTACTTCAGTGCGTGCATGTGTCTCACAAAGTAATTTATTTTACCGTTGTGGTAGAGGAGGGGCTGTTCCACACACAAAGGGTACATTTCAAAATACCTGCTGATTTTGCTTGCCTAATCTGAGGCATTCTGGATCTGGTTTGTTCAAGGCACTTGCAATGAATAGCCCTTCATATGCAAAAATGCAGATCCCATTACTCTTACTGTGAGTTCTCAAGGGTTTTGCAAGTAATGTCCTGAGATATCTGGGCAGGTACACAGAAAATTAGGAAACATTCAGTTGCAGCTGTTAAAAGCAGTGGAAATCAATTCTTCACAGTAGTGCGAACTGAGGCCTCTTTTCTCTTCCAGCATCCCTGTATCTTTCATACTGTCATTAGATCTCAGCTGTAAAACATGGGGATTTTGAAAACAGAAGTGTCCTTGGCTACACAAGTTCTGTTCGTGCCTAGAGGCAAGGACTAGAGGGATGAAAAGAGAAGACATGGGTAAAAGGGGCAGGAGGTCACACCACAAAAATCTGAGGTGCCTTTGATACACAATAGCAAGCCACTGTATGTAGTCATGCAGTAAAGACCAATACAATTCAAAAGGGGAGGCAATTAGGCTATGTTTGTGAGGTGACTGTCCATAGTCATGTACTCTTAACATGTGATCTGTTTCCCTAGTATGGGAAGTTGAAGCTATGAGATGCATTTGTGAGAGGTTCACCTTTGGACAGAACTTGGAAGGAGGATGAAACCATACAGGTCTCAGCCTGCAAAGAGTGTTGGGTGCCACTCCCTGAGAACACTTCTGGGACTGTAGCAGTGTCACCTGCTGGAGATGGGCCCTGGTTAAGTCATTAGGTGAGCAACCAGTTGAAGGAACAGCAGAGGAGCTGAGCATACAGCAGCATCAGAGAGGATGAACAGAAGACCTTTGTAAAGAGATACAAGAGCCCGAGTCCCACACTGTGTGGAGAGAGGAATAGTAGGACCAGTTGTTCTTGGCATAATCAGTCCTTCGAGCTGGAAGAGAGGGACAGAGAGCAGAATGATGCCTCCATAATCCAAGGAAAGATGAGCTGCACCTTGCAATGGTGAAGGCTAACTCTATGTTGACCAATGCTAGCTAGAGCATGGCAAGTAGACTGAAGAAAGGGATTATTTCCCTTTACCTGGCACTGATGAAGCTACATCTGGAGTACTGTGCCAAATTTTGAGCCTCCCAGTAAATATGTCAAAAAACAGGAAATCTAGAGGGTTACTAAGGTATTCAGGGAGATGGCATGTAGAATCATAGAAACGTAGAATCACAGAACCGTAGAATCACAGAACCGTAGAATCACAGAATTGTTTGGGTTGGAAAGGACCTTAAAGATTATCTAATTCCAATCCCCCTGCCATGGGAATACATTACAAGAGAGTGAAGGAACTGGGTTTGTTTAGCCTGTAGAAAAGAAAGCTGAGGGGGAAGAGAGAGGGAATTCTAATTGCAGTCTTGAAATATCTAAATAGAGTTTAGAGAGAATGGACCCAAACTTTATCATCATAGAAGTGCACAGCAAATGAGGCGAAAAAAGAGGCAACTGCCATATAGTGCAAGAGGGAAAATGAATTACGAGAATAATTGGGTATCATGGATAAATACTGTATAATTTCCATCCCTGAAGAATTTAAAAACTCAAGGGACAAGGCTCTGAGCAACCTGACCTAACTTTGAAGTTACTGTACTTTGAGCAGAGTATTGACTTAAAGAGCTTCCTGCCAAACTATTTTTTTCATTATTCATCTCTATTAGTCATCAAAGTTCTCATTTACTTTAAAGTTAGCTCCTTGTCACTACAGAGCACACTTTTCTGTTCATATAAATCACATATCATTGCTGCTCTGAGGCTAGAGATAAAGTTCTACTATTTGACATTTCACTGTGAATGTTAAATTGGCTCTTGGTGCTTTGCCAGAGATCATAGAGGAATACCATGGTAGAAATAGAGCTGCCATATCACCTAGTACTGTTATCCATATTCGACAGCAGAAAATGACAAAGCCATTCTCTGCCTACATTAACCAGATCTACCTCATTCTCCCTTTGCAGGTCACTATGATAGGAATAA
Organism: Myiozetetes cayanensis; assembly: GCF_022539395.1. Lineage (NCBI taxonomy): Eukaryota > Metazoa > Chordata > Aves > Passeriformes > Tyrannidae > Myiozetetes > Myiozetetes cayanensis. Next base: position 30,837,780 of record NW_026086604.1, on the reverse strand, counting down.
ATCACTGGAACAGACTGTGGTTTGGTTACCTTGAGAAAGTGCCAATAATTGCTTTCACATTTTGTGTCTAATGGACACCTTTCATCAGCGACAGATTGAGCAACTGAGTCTGCTGAGAGATGGACACACTTGCAGTTCTTCTGTCAATCCCACAGTAGGAGTAAGGATCCTCTACTAACTGGGGCAAAAAGTTCTAGGTCACTCAGCATGTGAGTATTGCTTTCTGAAAAGAGGAGTTATCTCATGCAATGAAGTCAGAAATAAAATGAGGTGATGTGGGACTTTTGACTGAGCAACTAAGGGTTACTTAGTTGGATCTCTACAAGAATTAGTGCCAGATGGGTTCCATGCAAGGCAAAGCTCATGATTCTCGGCTTGCTTCAATGGGTATTCTGCAGCACCTGTGAGCACGGTAACTGCTGGGATCTTATCTTTTTGCCAAGGAAGAGAGCAACCATGAGGCTGCAACTGTTTCATGATCATGCAGTCTAAAGCAGTTTTTCATGGACAGTGCAGAAAGCTGTATTTTTGAGAGTTGTGGTTTTCTCTTAGTCTAATGTGGCACAAAGTCCCTGTGTTTTGTTACAGGATTGGCTGGAAAGGTGCTGTCCCATAGTGCAGCTACCTTCAGCTCCAGTGAGACAGCAGGAAAGAGGAGGTTCTGAGCAAAAAAGGACTTTGAGAGCTCATAAAGTTGGTTTTAATTTGGTCAGTTTTAACACAGATGCTTTCCTACTTTTCCAGATACATCCGTTACCATTGTGAGTCTTTGAAACCACACATTTTTATGAAGTTGTGTGATGGAAAAATGAAAGCAAACACAACTCTAAACAGACTCTTTAAACAATCTGACATGGTATACATTACAAAAATAATCAAGAATAACATATAAAAGCAATTAAGGGGTATTTTTCCTTAACGTTATCTTTGCACCCTGCCATTTCTTTTCTCAAGGAAAAGAGGGGTTTTAAGCATTGGTCCATCTTTATCAATAGGTACCTCAGGTAACAACAGTGTTGAGATTCTTAAGTCTGCACATACAACATAGCTGGTAAATACTTTCCTAAATCAGTGGGCTAGTAAATGGCAAACCAGATATCATACCATAAACACAGCACCAAAAGGGAACAGGTATGACCAACACTTATCAGTGTTCACAATTCAGAAAATTTTAATGTGCAGTCAGATATTGGAGGAATCAGTATGAGATTTTCATACTGATTTTGTGTATGTAATGGATGGACAGGTGCAGATTGACAGTGAGATAAGGGATTCTAGCATTACATTAGCCATTAATATGTAGTAAAATGTCCTGATATGCAATTGTTTAGACTACTAGCACTGCAATTTTTTAGTCTTTAAGCCCTAAAAAAACCAGTAAGGAACCTCAGTAATTTCCAGGTGGATATAAAGATCTGGTGTGGGTTTGGATGTTTTCTCATAGCTGTAGGCCTTCAGAAGAAAAAAATCTTGAGTTCATTTTATTGTCTACAAAACTCATGCATTTTTGGCTCCATCTAGAGATTCATTTACAAACTGACTGTGGTACAGTCACCTGCCATGTCCCTACAGACTTTGTGTAAGCGACTAAAAGGTACATGGGGTTGAGTACCTACAACTATTTTTAATGCTTAGATTATTACTGCTTCTAAATCATGTGCCCCTGCCTTTCCCAGACATTCCTAGGAAGCAGACCCCATGAAACATGCATGTTTAAAAGGGCCTGGTTTTGTCTAGGTGAACTTTCAAAAAGTGACCAAAACTTTGTCAGAGGTTATAGCTTGAGACGTACCCTGATACATCCTACTTCACAGGTATGTCTCAGCATCCAAAACCATAAATCCATTACAGGAACTGTACCTCACTTGCTCCACATGGATAATGGGCAACTCTGGAACTGGGGGCTATTTTCTGGTCCCAACCAAAGCCTGCTCTGGATGCAATTTTAATGAAATTTCATGTAACAAATAGTAGTATTGTTGGATCTCAGTCTCACAATTGCTTGAAATAAAATGGTTTCAACACACTAGAGCTATTGCCTTTAGCTATGTGTAGCTTTGTACAAGGGTGTTACCAGGAGGAACATTTCCACAACATGTTACTGCAGAAGGAGCCTTTCTGTCTGATAGAACTGTCCTCACCATTAACTTCCGCATCTCAGTAGGATCCTGAAGGTCTTAAAGATCCCAAAGATACTCACAGTGCTTCTGTACTATGAATAAAAAGGTTTAAGTTCAGCACTTTAAGAGGGGACATTGCAGATGGCTAAGTAACAGGAGTCCTTGGGAAAAATAATCTGTGGAGGGAGAATTTCATTATCCTGATTCCTAGCTGGAGAAAAGACCTGCTTTTCTTCAGAGATACACAGACTTTCCCAACAGAATTCTGGCCAATTCCCCTGTTACACACATATCTTTATCTATACTGTTAAAACACATCATATTAAAAAAATAGGAAGAAAAAATGAATATATTTATTATTTTTTTCAGAAGTGACAGCTTACCACTGGAAAAATTATATTCACTTCAGTAGTTCAGCTTCTGAGCAAAAATTAAGAGATGTTTATTCCTATTGCAAAATCTTGGTTCAGGAAGACTCAGATTGAAAACACAGAAAGAAACTAAACACTAGAAACAAAATTTGCATTCTGGAAAGTATAATTGAGGTAGAAATAGCCCCTTTTGCTCAAGCATGCACATTTTGTGAAAGAAGTAAAGAAAGCAACAAGGGAGTGAACAAAACCAGAAATAATCTAGGCATTTAGCAAAAAGTGGATTTAAATCTAACTACGCATCAATGTTTTTAATGTAACAGGATTCACTAAGATTATATTTCAAAGATCACATGTATGTGCCCTCACTTGATGTACAAGCTCCATTTCTTAGTTTATAGTTTCTTCAGTACAATAACGGTCTTTCAGAAAGTGCTAGTACAGCATTCAGAACAAAAACTCTGCAAATTTATCTCAGGTCTTGGCTTGCTACTCAAAACACAACCGATTGTTAATCTAGATTACTTGTATAGTGGAGAATCAGCAGGTTTGGTGAAAAGAAGCATGTTAAGGGAAGGGATTGAAATTAAATTGTTATATCATTCTAATTTCCTGCTTTTTCACAGCCTAAATTTTCACAGAACCCAGGGGTAAAAACTCTAGGAAAAGAAGCCAATTTAATTTAAAAAAAGCAAGGTTGTGACTGATGTTTAAAAGCAGGTTTTGCTTATTTGAATATATGAAATAGAGCAGGGCTAAGAGGGAGTAGTCCAAGGATATTGCCCCTCAGCTGTTCCAGACCAACCCTCACTCCAACTGAAAACTGCTGGCTCAGAACTGGCTCTGGACCCAGTTCCCTTTGCAGATAGGTACCCAAACTGGTATTTAAAGTGTACCTAACAGCTCCAGTCCTGTAGGACTACAGCAGCCAAAATTGTCTCCTAAAATTCTCCTACTGTGCCTGTCCAGAGTAAAGCACATTTTGGCAGGGCAAAGAATCTCTGTATTTATGTTAAGTCTAAATTTATTTAACATCCACGATAGATGTCTACAGACCAAAAGATACTTGAGCCAGTAGGATAACTCAGACCATATGCAATGCTGAGTTCAAAAGAAAGCATAGCCATTACTCAGAAAAACTCAATTTCTAAGAAGTGCAGGTAATTTTTGCTGCAGAATTATATATGTGAATTTGAACCCATCTTGGTCACAGAAAATGATTGAATACACACAGACAATCTCTTTCCAGGTGCCTCTGAAAACCTGAGTCACAGATTCATGTTCGAGAAGACTAAATCCAGGACAGGATTTTGAGTGGTGAGTCCCAGTCCTGCTTCCAAAGATAACTCTTCCCTTGTTTGTGATCATAGACATCTGGCCTCAGAGCCCTTTCTGGTCACAGTACACCAGTGAGCACAAACCTCATTCCCAGCCACAGCTACTGGCTCCCTGACACTGCTCAGAGGCTTCTTCGCAGGTTGCAGATTCCCCTCCTGCTTCTGTGAGCTGAGCCTTGGCTCGACTACTGGTCTGCCAGGTAGGTCTGTTCTCCCAGCAGAAAGAAAAGGGGAATACTGATGTGAGTGGTGAAGTACTTCAAAGTCTGCAAAGAACACTGTCACAGAAAGGCTTTAGAAATGGAAGCAGTAGAACAGAAGTTAGAAGTATTTACTCTTCATTTGGGAAAGCCAGGGACTGCAGTCCAACAGGACAAACAGAAATGAACACCTTGACAGCAGAAAGTCTTATGTTGGGACAGAGGCTAGAAGGATGTTAACTCAGTTCTTCTCCATGAGGTGTTGGAAACCAACTAATTTGGAAGCACTGTGCAAAATACATATTCTCTGGAGTCATTCTACATTTAGCCAGACAATTTTTAGCTTTATACAGTACATAAAAACAAATAAAAGGATCAAAGGAATGCTGCATTCTTTTTCCTAGGACTTTTGCCTACTAAGTTTCATGTCCTCAGAACACTTAAATGGGAGCAACAGTTTCAGAGAGAGTCACAAGAAAGACAATAGCAGAAATCATGCAGAATTTCAAAGAACCACCAGGCTCTAAATGGACAAAGCAATCATTAAAACTAAACTAGAATGATAAGAAAAGTAACACTGTGCTCAAGTTAGAGCTAAAGCCCCCTCACCTACAGCACTTTGGGTTTTAGATAAATGCAACATTTATATCCTGTCTCCTTTAGTCTTCTAGAATAAAGAATGTTACAGAGCTAGACACTACTATATAACTAGTTTACTTGTTTTTGAACACATAATTAACACTTGGTGTGCCCAGCTAAAGCCAACTGAAGTGTCTCCGACTGTTTATTTTCAGAAACTGATCTCTTCTCTCTAGTGACTGGAGGGAACACAATGAATGTGTGTCAGGGGAGGCTTAGACTGGGTATTAGGAAAAGCACCCAACCCCCAGAGGGTGGTTGGGTGCTGGAACAAGTACCCTAGAGAAGTGGTAACAGCACCAAGCCTGGCAGAGTTCAAGAAGCACTTGGATAACACTCTCAGGCACATGGTGTTATTCTTGGGGCTGTCCTGTGCAGGGCCAGCCTTGTGAATCCCTTCCAACTGAGGATACTATTCTATGATTCTGTGATTATGCACTTTCAGTTCTGAAACTGAAAGCTTTGTGGGCTTCTCCCACAAAGTGTGTGTGTGTGTGTGTATTAGGAGAGCATTTGTACAAAGAAAAGCCTCATCTACTATATAGGTAGTAGGAAGGAATATCAAAATTTGAAAAAAGTATTTCAGACCAAAAAAAGTACTTAAAATTACAAAGTTAGGATTGACACAAAAATAATGCCAGCATTACTAGTTAAACATGTTCTTTTACAGTTCAGTTGTGTTAAATAAAACCTGGCAAAAGAAGTTTAAAATTTTTTCTGTCTTTCAAACTAAAACTAGGGATGCTTAGAGCCTTCCTTGAATCCCATTTTTCTACTTGTCTTGGCTCACTATATCTTATTTATTTTTATCTTGGAGGCCTTGTTATAATGATATATGATATAAAGTATTGGTATCAAAAATTTAAACACGCATTGTGCTGAAATTATGAGGTACTACTGTGTTATTCTATTCATGAGATATTCAGAGTTATCAGGACTTGAAAACTTCAACTGGAATTTATAGTGCAATAAAAAAAAGAGCATAATATTGTGGATAACAGCTGCCATCAGATATGCCATCTGAGATAATCCTTGCACAGCTCCTAATAAACTGCAGTAAGAATGGAAATGTGCCACGGGTAGAGCTTCACGATAGCACTGCAGGGCCTGGGCAGTGCACATTCACCAGGAGACACTCAGTACTCCAGGCAGACTCCAAAGACTAGTTAAGTTGTACAACACACCTCTGACTGCCAGAGCAACTCAGGATGGGAAGCATGTAAAGCATGTGGCATGCTGGCTAGCTGACCTGGATTTACAGCCCCTCTGTACTGCCAAACAGTGCTAAGCAAGTGAAGAGTTACACCGCTGCTTACACCTCCCTCTGTTGTTCCCTTTTCCTCCTCTACCCTAGATTTAACATTGCATGTGGCTTCTTCCCCACATACACCCCATTGCCCTATGACTGCACACTTATTTCTCACTGTTTTCCTCCAAGTACCTACTTATTTCATAATGAAAGATATTTGGAGCAATTAGTAGTTTATATGAAGAAATACTTAGCGAAAGCAGATTTTTTTGTCTTTAGAAAAATAAATCAGGGAAAATTGCTTACGGCTCCAGACTTTGAAATTTTTCTTATTTGCCATATGACCAAGGTCACAACTACTTAGTTTTCACGGATTAGGCTAGAAATGGCTGGTATGATCATCTACAGAGACTGAAAGACTACGGAAACTTTGTGTAGAAAATCGTTCCTTGAACATCTCTGTTCTTTCTCAGCACTTCCAATCCATGAGTTCTGTATTAATTTTTCAGACTTTTCACTCATCAAAAACTGCCACATGTAAGAGCTTACCTACACCTAAACCTGCATGTTTTGGGGATCTAAGATGCCTGGAGTAAGCTAGAGTAAGCTCTCAGAAAAAAACAATTATGCCAAGAATGGGAACATCACAAAAGAGAATTGACATAATCACCAAGATCCATGAAGACCAAGAAATTCTCACTACAACTTGGACCTTACAAAAGTAGTTAAGGAGAACATTTTGCCTGGAATTTGTGAAACTAAAATTTTGTTCCCTTCTAAGCTTGACTGCTTTCAGATTTGTATCTCTGTCTGCTCTGCAGTTTCCCAATCTAAGCTAAAACCAGGATCTTCTCCCTACCTTAGACTTCAGTGCAGTTTCAGTAAGTAGCAACATGCCAAGATTTTCTCACCAACAGTTTTGTGGAAAAGACAGTCTTCTGCAAACTGGGATATGGGAGGAATGGTTTGAACAAATCTATGCACTTAGTTACCCAAGTGTAAGCAAACTCATTGTGTGAAGCAGGAACACCATTTTGCTTGCTGGAGACTCAGCATGGACAGCTGCTTAATTCTTAAAACAACACACAGGTTCCAGTCCTCAGGAGAGAGCTGCAAGGTCTGCATTCCAAACAGGCAGAAGCAGCAAAGCTTGTAAAAGGTAGGTGAAATCCCAACATCTTTCTCCCGAGCCCTGTTTATGCTAAGGTTTAGGTGACTCACCATTTTGTGCACTAGGGTACTCCACCAGTTCCCTTGTGAAGCACATTAGACTCACCACCACCATTCTGCATGCCACTCAGGGTGGCCAGACACCTTAAAGCGCAACTCTAACTTGTATCCTTCAAGTACCTGAAGAGCCTGCATTCAGTAACTTCTGCTGAGTAAAAGAGGCTTCCTGGACTGCCCTCCACAAATCTCTTAGAAGTGTAGCATATGCCTTATAGGAAGAAAAAATCCCACGCCTCTATTTAAAAATGACCACTGACAAAGAATCTGGCACACTGCTGGTTAAGTGTTCCAGTATCTTAATTAGGTTCCATTAAAATTGTTTGCTTAAATCCCAAAATTTATCTGGCTTCAATTTCAAGACATTTCATCCTATTATAGCTCTGTTAGATCAAAGAATTCTGTATTATCAAACTACTTTTTTTCATGGAGGTAATTATAGGTAGATCCTAATTTCGTAACCATGTCTGCCTTTAAAGTAAGCTCTCTGAGTGTTATAACGCATGTGCTTGATTTTTGGCACAAGAACTGGATCCTGCATTTGGCACTAGTGTAAGCACTACTGGAACAAAAGTAGTATTGCCTCCCCCATACCATTTGATATTCCCTTTTTAATGCATCCAAGAATTGCATTTGGCCAAGTGGGAGCTTATGTTCAGCCGACTATCCATCACGTCTCCTAACTTTCTCTCAAAACACTGATCCTTGGGATGGGCTCCCATTCCGTTTCCAGATGTATGACTTTACACTTGGTGATAGTGAAACAGGCTGTATGAGCTGGACACCGGCAAAGAAAAGAATATCAATTAACTGTAAAGCATATAAACCTTAGCACGCCTGCAAAATTTGTGAGTTGCTAACATTTCAGTCTCCTGTTGCTTCTCCCATAGCTATTAGGTAAAGCTTCTGGCTTCAGTTCTGAGGAACTAACAGGAAGATGTTGGTCATTCTGAAAGAGGAGAAGAGTTCACAGAAATTTTATTTCAGAATGTGTCAGCAGCTGGCAGTTACGGACAGCGAGCAAGTAACAGCATGTTTCCAAGAACCTGAACTTTACCATAGAATGTTGACAAAGGATCTGAGTTATTGTTTAGGGTCTAAACTATTGTCTATTTGCTACATTTTTATTAACTCAGATTACCTCATAAATGCTCCAAAACTCATGCACTGAGTAAGTAAGTGGATAGTGCCCCATTTTCTAGTGCCCTTAGCCATCAGATTATGAGCTGTTTCTGTAAATGCCTACTACGGGAGATGCCTGAAGAGCAATACCAAAAATCCTGAAAGCTATGCAACTGTAAAAGGTGACCAACTAAATTGAATGGCTTACACACAGCTACACTCTAGTATTGGTTTCCACGCTAACATTTTGCAGCTGCTATCTGAGAGGATTTCAGAGGCAGGCAAGAAAAATGAGTTGCTTAAGTACCATGAAAACCAAATTAACTTTCTTCTCAACTAATGCTTCAGTCCATGCACTCCTTTAAATAAAATCTGGGACCTACAGGGCACTCTTATCAGCCAAACAAGGTCCTACAGCATTAGTTTAATGAGTTAATCTCGTATTCTCTACACCTATCATACGTCTGCTATCCATTTGAATGACTTCATTATATTCATGTTTTTCTCTTAATGTACTAGAACACAGGTATGAATCAAAGAACTGAAAAACTCTGTAGCAAAGTAATAGACAAACTACCAACTGAACACTTTTCTCAGGTACATCTCCCTGACATGCAAATTTCATTGCTCTTGTGTGCATTCTGAACAGAAGTAAGACTGGACGCTTACAAGATCAATCTTATTAGTTGTGCAAAGATGTTATTATATTTTTCACCATTTTTCCCTTCATCCAGCAACTTTATGAAAATGTGGTTTTTTTCCCCTATAAAACAGCTTATAACTTTATGAAGATGCAATACTTTTATGATTTTCAACTCAAACTCATTTAGCCTCTTTCAAGCATGTATCAGTAGTCTAATGACTTGCACTGAATAGCTGTGAGGAAATGCTAAATTCTTCTGATTTAGTGCAGTCAGCTTAAATGGACAAAGGTGTCAGTACTTCCACATTTAGACACAAGAAGTTGTGTTCCTGTACTCTGGAGCTCAACTCACAACAGGGGAATTATCAGTTCTGGTTTTAAGACTCCGCTGTTCGAGTATCTGGAAACAGTGACCGACATGACTGACACTCAGCCCTTTTGCCAATTCCTAACCACAATCACAAACAAAAGCACGCAACTATTTTTAGTTAACAGGCCACCATAATTTCCCAAGTTATTTTGAAACAAAACTAGCTTCTGACAAGCTTCAATAAATGAGGATTGCTGTTATAAAGTTTTATTTAAACTGAAGCGCAGAAATAAGCTCTTGCACAACCTGGCATAAAAAATAAAAACCAATGCCAGTGATTTTCAAATGGAGATTCTTCACTGGTGGTGTAAATACAGCTTGCCTGTACCTGAAAGAAGTGTTTCAGTCAGAGCAGACACAACTTGTTCATCTGTTGCACCAAATGCCTTGGCAGGCTAAGACTCCTCCAGTAAAGTGCTTGCAAGACGAGAAATCAGTTTGAATGCAGTTACGTGTTTTACTAGTCCCAGTGTTTCAACTCTGTTCTGTGCTACAGCTACACATTGTCAACAACTGCTCATATCCTCATGAATCCTACGGTCTTCACTTCTCTAAGATCTGCAGTAAAACACTGCAAACAAAATACGTAATTAAACTGAATAATTATCTAAAATAAATTGCTATTTTTGTAAAGTCTTTCATGCTTCCTTTGGTCAAAGATACCTGAAGATGTTCAGTGCTGGAAGGAATTACAATCTTGAAATCAGGATCTTAAGATGTTAAGAACTGATTCACACTTGCTGCTTCTTCACAGACGAAATTTTTCACACAGCATTTTTGGTGCACTGCAACTAAGCAGGAATCCCATCCCCTTCATAGCATACAGCCCAGGATGTAATTTACTGTACTTTTAATCACAACAAAAATAAATGTTACCACTCGAAACCTCACCTGTTACCTGCACAAATCCTTCCCAAATTTTCTTCCTTATAGTGAAGGTTAAACAGCATCTACATACTGCTCATTCAAACTATACATGGCTCTTTGAAGCAGGTTACTCCAAAGTGAACCTGGCAACCACTGCCACTTCAGAAGAGGGTCACAAAATGAGACCAATGGAGACAACAGAATGTTTTGTGCAAGATTGTTTTATTAACAGACCAGAATTCGAAATATTGCAGCTGGGCATCTGTATCTGCAAGGAAAAAAAGGAAAAGGTATCATTAGGCACATGTAGATTGGAAACCACTTTGGTCACAAGAGAAAGTAATACATTTTTACAGTTTATAATCTGTGCTGAAACACTCATTTCACGGGATTTAAGAATGTAGTAATCTTCCACACAATAACTAGCGTCTAGATTAACATCTCTCCACTGAAAACACAGATTTCAAGTGCCAGACCTAACAGGATAAACATTTCTACCTTGAACCATTGGTACCTGAACTTGATATTTAAAGATGTGCTGAGACATTGTGCATATTCCAGCTTTTGCTGCACTTTCATTTTAAGCACATTTCATGGACTATTTACACATAAAACCAAAAAGCTGACTTGAGACGAGTTCCTGTAAAGTTTGCTTGAAAAGTAATGAAATTCAGTATGTTGCCAATACTGAATTGTAAAAAATTTGCTATCAAGTACTCTGCTCTTTCCCCCCAATCTACATAAAGGAATCAGTTCTGGAAGTCTATTTTTTAATTCATTTGAGACTATCACTTAAGTAATAAGAAATAAAGACAAACAGCAAGAAACCATCTACACATAGGAAAGAGGAATACTCATCTTCAGATACATGACCATTCATAAAGACAGTACTTAAAGAGTACTGTCAGCACATCACCTGAGCCTACTACTCTAACTGCCCATCACCTCAGTAGAAACTATAACATTGTTCTTTTTTCTACCTGTAAGCTACTTGTGTTTTAAGCATGCACTCTATCTAAAGCAGCAGGAAAACAGCAGAAGCAGAGAGTGGAAGAGACAAGAGCAGTCAGTTATGTTAGATTTACAGAGTATGCATGCTTGATATTTGCAGTCACAGAAGCACATCTGCTTACAAGCATAAAGTAAGAAACTGCATGGTCCCTTCTCAAATTAAAAAATGGAGTAAAACCCTAATGTAAATCCCCACTTACATGGGATGCTGAGCTACAAGTCCAACAAAAAACACGAGCAAGCAACTGAATCCCCCAGTTTCTCTGCCAATGTACTAACCCTCATTACTAACCCTCACAGGCATTTACACTGCAATACTGAACTAGAAGCCTCCCTCCTGTAGGAAGGCTACTGAAAACAAGACTACCAGTATACATCTGATGTTTGGCAGGGAAGATGGAGAAAGGATCTACCCTGACAGAAAAGCTGCAGTGTTTCCATTAAAAAACAACAGTTTCCATCTTATGCTCAAAATCCAGACAGGAGCATAGGGTGAAACTAGTTTTCCCTAATCTTGGTTATGAAGCCTCATTGCACTAACTTCAGGGAAGTATCTACCAGTACTGAACATTTTGCCATTGGCAGCAAAATTTCTACAAGAATACTTGAATGGGTAACACAACATCACCCCAGACAGTATTACACCAAATGTTACAGCAATTCCGCTTCTCAAAGCTACCCCGCTTCTTCCCACAGCTGACCTAATGAGCTTCACAAGGGCACTGTCCCCAGTAAGCAACTATTTTCCTAAAGTGCCATGTAACCAGTGCTTAAAAACTCTGCTGGTTTCAGAGATGGAGGTAACAACAAAACATGCAAGAAGCCTGGAGGGGGTGAAAACTGAAGACAGCAGCCTACAAAAAAACCTTCAATAAAAGCTGTCAGTCAAACAGAAAGTATTTCCTAGGTCTTCTTTCACTCCTTGGACAGACATCAGACCTCAATGAGTTCAGCTTGCTGTGCCTTGTTGGCTGTAAGAATACTTTTTAAAGACTTGAGGAAAAAAACCACAGTAAAGCAAAACTTCCCTCCCTTCAGAAACTTTCATTTCTGAGAACTCATCCAAAGAGCAACTGCACCTATTTTACACTGAAAATTCACAACACTATGCACCTTTTTTATTAACTAACACTCTGGAAGTTAAGAATTTCTAAGTAAACTTCGTATCTGATATAAAAGGAAAACCCAAACCCTACAACAAACAAACAAACATCAACAAAAAACCCAAATAAACCCCAACAAGCCAACCAAAAACCTTTTTGGCTTTGGAGGAACTGATTTGGGGAAAATTGGGTCTTTGACTATTAACCTTTCCAAGCACACTAACACAAAAAAGTTTTCTTGAATTCCAGCATACCTGCACATTAAAAGGGCATTTATCCTTGACTTAAAATAGGGTATGGGCAACACCAAAGTTAGTGTGTAAAAAGCAAAGGCAAGAACTCTGAAAAAATTTTGGCTTTGAATGGCTGAGACTTTTCACTAAAGCAACAGCAACAGAGGGACAACAATAGATGAGACTGATAGTTTGAACTAGATTATACCTTTGAACTAGATTCTACCTTCAGGACTCAGCTGTCAGTGTAAACTACTTTAGGTGTTGATAAACCTTCCTATTTCTAAAGGACAGACAACTCAAATGGGCAAATCAGTCTTTCAAAATTACCATCTTGGTCATTATATGTGAAATCTTTAATTGAATCATTCTGAAGCTTGAACGAGCTGAAAATTTAGACCAGTCCTAAACAGGCTTTTACAGACAACCTGAAAAAACTTATAACCACAACACTTCAATCAGATTAAGAATTCAATAATGAGGGTTGAAAGTTTTAGCCAAGATCTCAAGGCTTCCCATCTTAAAACCAAATAAAGTTTTAAAGCAAGTTATTGGTAATGTTGTATTTCCTAGAATAATTTAACTTCTTCACAAATGTTCAAGCTTAAGTAAAACTTGAAAAATAAAACAAGAACACTGCATTGTCCAAGTAGTTTTATGCTGTAGGTACCACCCAAGCATGAGTGAGCATCTATTAATCCTAAATGTCTGACAATAATGGCAGCAGCCTACAGAGTAGAGCTGAACAGTGGGTTGCCCTTGGCAATATCTCACCATTAGTTCATTCTCCTTATGAGCCTGTTGATCTGGTCTTCTCTGTTGCCAGCATCTCCACCTTCCACAAAGTGGATCGTTTTCTTTTTCATTCCACCTCGAGGAGAGGACAACTTGAAGGGCCAAAGGAAGTTGTTCACAACTTTGAAATGCTTGCCAACAGTGTAAATCTCATGGATCACATCTTCCATGCAGATGATGCCAAGCTTTCCTAAAATTCAGAAACATTGTTTTCAGAAAGACTACAGAGCCACTAGTCAGTAACAGGCTAAAAATTATCATGTTGTTACTGTCATGCCTACTTATTTTGATAAACTTCAGGAAGCCAGAAAGCACTCACTCGGTCATGAAACTGAACAGCCGACTTTTCCATTTAAAATGGACTAGTTGCAGCCAACTCAACATTTAGTTGGCACATTTGGAAAGAGGCATGAGTTTTGACTGTTAAATATTGGCAACTAGCAATGAGGAACAATAAAAAAACAACACTTAGTGGATCTTAAAAAAGTACTTTCAAGAAAAGTTAGATTAAATACACTTACACCACAGCTACAAGTAGCCCACAGAAATTCACTGAACTATTTAGTTAGGCTGATGAATAATGCAACAGCATCTTTGCTTAATGCTTTTCCAGTCTTCAGCAACATATTACAAGTTAACTGCTCGTAAGATACACTTGTAAAAAGAAAAATGATTATAACACAATACTTGTATGTTCATCTGTTCATCTGTCGCACTAGAAAAGGAACAAACACGACATAGCCTAATTTGAAGTAAAATGCAAATCAAGAGCCAAAAAAGGGGAGAGATTAAAGCATTTGCTTTCATTCATCCTGGCACAGCTGCAGAACAAAGATCCTCCTGGAGCAGTCCATTTCCCAACAATTGATCACCACCCTTCATTTTTTCTAAATACACTGATTGCTTTTACTAGCTATTTCTTTCAGCAAGTTTTAAAAGTCTGTTTATCAGATCACAAAAGTCTATGACAAAATATCTAACATTAAGCTTGAAAGTTCAAAGCTACGTATGATGATTCTTTCCTGCTGCAACACTTTTTCATTACTGAAAGATCTACTGGCCTATTAAAGGTCAAAGAGTCTACACTTAAAATTACAAATTTAAAACGCTAAAATTTGCTTTTCACCAGTTTCAATATTTTATAGCAGAAGTTACTTCCGGCTTGCTTTGTCTTAAGCAGTTAAAAAAGCAGCAGAGATATTAACTAAACCCTAATATACTCCAGAGACACACAAGGAGCGATGTCCAGCTGAGCACTGATCACCCAAGGCACCAAGCTGGTGCCTGTTTTGCCCAGCAGTGTTTACCAAGGCGCTTCTGAATCAGGCGGTTGTCAGTGAGAGCGATGCGCTGCTTGTTGATCTTGCCGTAACCGCGCTTGTAGATCAACTCATGCACGGACTTCAGGTTGGGGTACCTGCAACAGACAAGTTAAAAAAAAAAAAAAAGTCTTTGCAAGCCACATTCCAGGTTAACATCCCTGATTTAGACTGCAATAACAAACAATTTAAGATCATTTCAGCATGCCCCAAATGTAAATACAAGAGCACCAGGGAAGCAACTTTTACTCACACCAAGTTCCCAAGAACACCAGTATGAAAATGCAATCATATCCATCAAGCATTACCTTTAAAGCACTGCCTTAATCATGTTTTCAATCCAAGGGAGGGAAAGTGCACTGAGAATAAAAAAATCCTGCAAGTCCCTCATAGTAAAACACAAAAAGGCGCTCAACATTGGCACGCTGATGAGGTAAAACTGGCCATGTCACTCACCCCCAGGCGATGTAGGGCTCCACAATTCGCAACATGTTGATAGAAGCTTTGTTGAGCTTTACAAACGTGCCATTAAAAATCTGACGCAGGCGAAGAAGCTGCAACACTTTGCGGACCTTGGGGCTGACACCATTGGTACTGGCGAAAGAGGGGAAAATCCTCGGTTACCAACATCCCAGAAACACCAGGGAACAGGTTAAAAAAGACCAACACACAATAGCATTGTTCCCACATTAAAAAGCATCACTATTTCACCAATGACACAAAGCAAGCTTAGTAATTAACTTACTATCTCTGTATATTTCAGTGTTAAGCTGAAATATCTCCTTCCATGAAATGAACTCGAAAGTATTATACTGAAACAATTTAGAACTATCCTGGTACTCTCCTGAACATAATTCTTCCAATCACATCTCCTGTTAGTTTTTTTTTTAACATCTTACCAAAGAATTAAACAAACACTTGAAGAAAAGCTCAGTAGAATGTCTGGGAGTATGGACATGCAATTTTATTGAGCTCAGGGTGAGACAGAACAACTGTCTGCACATATTTACAGCAGTGTCTTCTTAAAAATCAGCGATTCCTAAAGACAACAGACAGCCAGCAAAATGATTTAGCACCTAATTACATACACCTCTGGTGTATTTACAACATACTGCCACTCCACTACTTAAGCCACTGATGGAAGGCTTGATCTTTTTACATATTTAGGCCCTCAAAACACAGAGGTAACAGGAAAGTCAACTCCTGTGCTTTTGAACATAAAATTGCTTACACCTGTGCTCAGCCTTACCCTCTTATCCTGATCACAAATGCCAGTTTGGGCTCGGCTGGGACGTAGTAGTTTCCAGCTTTCCGGGCCATCCTGGCCATGCGGATCTCCTGCCGGTACATGTGCCTGTACTCCTTGTGGTAAGCCTGGGCTTTGGCATAGATGAGTTTTCTTTGGGCCTTACGGTACTGCAGGAAATTGGGAATTGCAGAGGGTTACGTAAAGCTTTTCAACACATAAAAATCACCTTCAAGTAACGTGCCACGTTTTAGAACTTCCCACAAATGACACAGATTAAGTATCACACAGCTCAGAACAACCCTCACTGATGCTCTACAGAGCCTGCCAGGCTGTTACATAGCAGTGCTGCTTTGCCTCGAACACTGTCATCATTCCTGACCCTTCATTCAGAAACTGTAGGGACAGGACAAGGAGTAATGGGTACAAACTGAAAGAGAGGAAATATAGGTTAGATATCAGGAAGAAATTCTTTACTGTGAGAGTGGTAAGACACTGGAACAGGTTGCCCAAGGAGTTTGTGGATGCCCCATCCCTGAAAGTGTTTGAGGCCAGGCTGGATGGAGCTCCAAGCAACCTGGCCTAGAGGGAGGTGTCCCTGCCCATGGCAGGGGGTTGGGAATAGATGATCTTTAAGGTCCCTTCCAACCTCTTAACATTCCATGATTCTATGATCATGCATCAAGCTCACCCTCACAAAGGCTGTAACCTCCTGCCTCGTACAAGACTAACTTCAGTGTGACAGACAACAGCACGCTTGGCCCTTGACTGCCTGGAATTGGTCTGTTATCAACCAAAAAATGCATATTTTAGTTCAAATCTTGAAGAAAGTATCAACATGCCAGTCCTAAATACCGTGTGTTGGATCACATCAGCAGTAGCAGCAGCTGACACTGGAACAGACAAACAATCTAAGCCAAAGGGTCAAAGAACATTCACCTTTTTTATAGCCAAAATCTTCTTCTGCCGCTTGGCCTTCATGGCCGCGTAAGCCTGCCGCTTCTTCAGCAGGCTCTCGGGCACAGAGGGCACCTTCTTTGCTCTGAGTGGAGACAGAAACAAAAAACACATCTTTTAGCTGAGATGAAGAGACCCAGAGAACACTGTTCCATGTGACAAACATCAGTGATGGCTCTCTTAACGCAAGGTGTGCACAAGCCTCGCTGCCTCCAAACGCTTCCTTGTTCCCACTGTGCCCAGGCCCAGAGCAGCGTCCCAGGACATTTCCCTGAGACTGAACCAGGTGATTTCCTGGGTTCAGAACCTGCACAGTTCCCCTTCAGGACAAGGAACCCTGACAGACCAACTGCTGAGCTGCACACAGCCCATGTGGATCGATGACTGCACAGACTGAGACCCCCCCAGTGCCAAATTTTTTTCCTTACCTTGCTGTAGCACAATTTGTACTAAAACAAAGACTGGCTCAAAAAGAATTTCTCTCTGATTAATAAACATTTCAACGGGTGCTTGAAAAGGACAAGCTAATTTGGCAGCCCTCTGAGTTTAATTCATGGCACTTTCAAGTTGTTTGGATATTCAGAGAATCACAGGACAGGTCAGGTTGGAAAGGACCACAGTGGGTCACTCGTCCAATCTCCCTGCTCAAGTAGGGTCATCCCAGAGCACGCTGCACAGGATTATGTCCAGATAGCTCTCCATGCCTCCAGTGGGGGACATTCCACAACATCTCTGGGCAACCTGTTGCAGTGATCAGTCACCCACACAGTAAAGAACTTGTTCTCCACACTGGGGTGGAACTTTCTGTGCATCAGTTTCTGCGCGCTGCCTCTTATCCAAGACATCTTAAAATCTCAGACGCAGCAACACTCGCCAGCGCAGAGTTCACAGAACCACCAACAGCCCGGGTGAGCTCCCGTCCCGGCGCGATCTCTCCCTGCTCCCGTCCCGGCGCGATCTCTCCCTGCTCCCGCCCCCCCACAGCCCTGACCGCGCTCCCGCCCGGCCCGGGGACCCCGCCGGCCCAGCCGCGCCACTGGCCCTGCCCCCCCCACGGCTGGCGGCCCCGGCGGCGGCGCGGCGGGGCAGTGTCCGTGCGGGCCGGGGAGCGGTGGATGGGGCGGATGGCGGTGGATGGGGCGGATGGCGGTGGATGGGGCGGATGGCGGTGGATGGGGCGGATGGCGGTGGATGGGGCGGATGGCGGTGGATGGGGGCGGATGGGGCGGGAGGGGCCGGCACTCACTCCTTGTCCGCCATCGCAGCGCCGGAAGAGAAGGGGTGCGCGCCTGCGCGGCGAGCTCTTAGCTCATTCGTCCGCGCGGGCGGGGGCCTGCGCGCCGCTAGGTCCCCGGGCCTTAGGCCATTGCGCCTGATCTCAGGGCGGGCTATGGGGTGGCCGACGAGTGCCTGAATTAAAAGTTCCGGGAGCCGTGTCCGCCCGGTAAGGCTGGAGCCGGGCATGTCCCGGGATTGGCCGTGACCTGGGATTGGTTGTGTCCTGGGACTGGCCGTATGCTGGGACTGGGTGTGTCCCCAGGCGGGGCGGCAGTCGCTCCGCCGCCAGAGCCGGCCTTCCCTGCAGGAGGCTGGGATCGGGCTCTGCCGCGGCGGGGCTCCCAAGGCGTTTCGCATCAAGCAGGGTTTCCGCTATTCCAGGCTATTCCACCCTGTGCTTAAAGGCTACGGGGCGGTACCTGCCGGCCGCGCTCGGTACCGAGGCGGGCATGGGGCTGAGAGCGGGGAAATGTCGCTGCCCCGGCCCCGGCAGGAGAGGGGAGCGGCGGGCCCTGCCCAGCCCCGGAGCTGCCCGCAGGAGAGCGCGGGGTCCCGGCGGCTGGAGCTCGGCTCTCGGCCGTGGCGCCCACTGCGCGGGCAGGATCGCTCGCCGGGATGCGCGGGGAGGAGGGAACTGCGGGCTCCGTTTGTGCCGGGATGTGCCTTCATTAGGCTGGGCGTCTTTGGGGCTCGCCGTAGGGAAAGTAACTGCACCGGTGGAGAAGAGAGGCGGCTCGGGAAACAGCGCTGCCCAGCACAGCTCTGCGGCTTGTAAGGCTGTGGCTCGTAGGTCTGATCCTATTCTGATCCTACCCGTGCTCCTAAAATTACCTGCGGAGGCGCCGGCACATCATTACACACGTACGGGAAGAAGGGAAATTAGTGGAACTCGGAGCAGCACAGAACTGTCCGGTATAAAAGAAGTGTAGGCAACAGGGCTGGGGATAAGGAATGCCAAGCTCTGCGTTTCCTGGGTTTTATTTGTTGCCTGTTGACCACACGCAGAGGTGCCGGGTGGCACTAACACCCGAGAACGTTATTGAGAATTCTCAGGATTCTAGTTACAGCTGTATCGATGCTGATTTTTTACAATAGTAGTATTTTGTGCTAATACAGACGTTTCTATCACTTGATCTCATTAGAGATACCATAAAAGGGGGTGATTAAAATCAGCAAATATGAACTAAAACACCTGCAATATCTACTAAGGAAAAGGTTGTCTGCACATTTTTCTGAAACTTTTGAACTCGAATTTCTGCTAAATCCGAGAGGCAGTAGTCACAAATACAAAACTCCAATAACTTTCCTGAAAACGGGTAGCTGCGCAGGGAACAAAAGGGCAGCGTAGGAAGAAAGGGACGCGGCTGCAGGCGGGCAGAGACAGTGGGATGAGTCTCGCCGGTCCACGTGTGGGAAATTGCAAGGGCACGCTCTGCTCCTCGTCCTCTGGAGCTGGCAGATGCCCTGGAGCGTGATGCTCGGGTGCCGAGGGGCCGCAGGGTGCCCATCTACAGAAAGAGGCCGCTGTTGTCGCACAGCAAAAAAAAAAAAAAAAAAGCGTTCCGTTTGCTGGCACCTGTGAGCTCCCATTTCAGTCCGTGGCTGGTGAGATACCAATGGCCCTACACCTGGCTGACAGACCGAGAAACCATCGGGGTTTTGTTCAGCAGGGGAACCCGAGGCCCGCGGGTCCCGGGCACCCTGCGGGGATCCCGGCGGCTCCCGGCCACTCGCCGCTGCCCCGAGCACGGACCTTCAGCCCCCGTTCGTGCTCCCCCGGCCCGCGCTGCACAGCCCAGCCGCCCTCGGCCACCCCGCGATGGCGCTGCGGGGTTCGGGCGCACCCGGAACGTGTAGTCCCATGCCGGGGGCGGGGGACCGCCGGGATTCCCGCCCCGGGCCGCGCGAAGCTCCGACCGCTCCCACTGCCGTTCCCGGCCGGGACCTCCCTCGTTGGCGGGGCGGGGCGAGGGCGGGGGGTCCCGGGAATGCGGGGCGGGACGGGCCAGCCCGGGGGCGGGGGGTCCCGGGAATGCGGGGCGGGATGAGCCAGCCCAGGGGCGGGGCTCGGCCGCCCGGTCCGCCCTATATAGAGGGCCGAGCGAGCAAGATGTGCACTGCCAGCAGCGGGACCGCGGGCGGGACGGGGCGGTCGCAGCGGGCGGGCAGAGCCGCGTCCGGGCTCCTTCCTCGGCTTGTGTGACTGAGGCGGGGCGCGGGGTGCCGCGGGCGGAGAAGGCGAGCTCGGCGGCGGGACCCCGGGAGCGGAGCCTCTGTCGGCGCCCGCAGCGGGCGGTCTCGGGCAGCGGCGGCCCCAGGTGGGAGAGCCGGGCGGCGGGGAGGCTCCGCGCCGCCGGCCCCGCGGGTCCCCCCGCACACCGGCAGCATGAACATCCTGCTGGAGTTCTTCGTGGTGACTTTCCGAGTGCTGTGGGCGTTCGTGCTGGCCGCGGCCAAGTGGCTGGTGCGGCCCAAGGAGAAGAGCGTGGCGGGGCAGGTGTGCCTGATCACCGGGGCGGGCAGCGGCCTGGGCCGCCTCTTCGCCCTGGAGTTTGCCCGGCGCAGGGCGCTGCTGGTGCTGTGGGACATCAACACGCAGAGCAACGAGGAGACGGCGGGCATGGTACGGCACATCTACCGGGAGATGGCCGAGGAGGCGGCCACCGCTGCCCCCAGAGGTAAGCGCCGCGCTGCCGGGGCGGGCTCCGGGAGCTGCCCTTCGCCGCTCACCTGCCCGGCACGGGGCCGCCTCGCCCGCGGCGGGCTGTGAGAGCGGCTCCGGGCCGGAGACCGCGGGTGTGGGACCCCCGCGGCTGCCGCTGCCAGGCGGAGCCGGCCCCGTGCCCGCAGCGCTGAGCGAAGACCCTTTTCGCGCAGCCTTGGGCTCCAGCGGCGGCTTTAAAAGCTGCGGCTTTTCTTAAAGCGCTTTGACAGCGGTAGTAAATAGACGAGTCCCTGTGTATTGCGCTGACACCGAAGTAAATGGAAGTTTTGCTGGTTTGCGATTGTATTTGCTGTTTACGCTTGACTACTTGTTTGAATGTCAAAAAGCGAGTAAGAACTTTATTGCTCCCCCACCCCTTTTGTTCTCTTATCTGTGTTCTTTAGTAGCTGGTGATGGAGAGAAAGATGCGCTGCCCCACTGCAACTTGCAGGTTTACACCTACACCTGTGATGTGGGCAAGAGAGAGAATGTCTACTCCATAGCTGAGAGGGTCCGCAAGGAGGTTGGCGAGGTGTCTGTCCTGGTTAACAATGCTGGTGTGGTCTCCGGGCACCATCTTCTGGAGTGTCCTGATGAGCTTATTGAGAGGACCATGATGGTCAACTGCCACGCGCACTTCTGGGTAACTATAAACTCCTTTCTGCTGCCCTTTTTCGGCAGTTAATTTTGGGAAATGAACTACTGTTGCTTAACTTCTTGAGTTTTGTACTTTCTCCTTTTCATTAAAAGCTCACTGCTTTGAAGGTTTCTTATTTTGAACTGACTGTTCTGTTTAAAAGCAATCATGATATCAAGATTGCTAACAAATAGTTTTAAATGAGCATTATCCTGCCAGAATCCAGAGTTCTAAGTCTTGTGCCCATTTCTGTAGCTCTGGATATGAAAACCTTTACAAGTATAACCTCTGAATTTGCTTAAAGATTATTACTGTTAATGAATGGCTTCTCAGCCTTCCTCACATACTCTTCTGGCAGCACACTAGCAGCTTTAAGGTGCTGTTTTAATGATGGTTACAATAGCAAGCTTGCACATTTCTGGAAAAAAAGTTTAAAACTCCTGCTGGAAACGTTGTTTGAATTGCCTTGGAGGCAAATTGTTGCTTTTGAAGGCTGGGAGGAAAGGCGAAAAAGATTTCTCAAGAAATCAAGCCAAGAACACTTTCAGGAATCCTGCATATTTGTCCTCATAGCTTTCTCTGAGGGCTGCCTGTAGAAGAAAATCTTTAATATGATTTCTGGGATGGCATTGTCTCCATAACTAGCAGATGCTAATCGAGGAGAACAAGCTATGTGATCTTGCTCTTTTTGTTCATTTAAATCTTGTTTTCCTGTTTGGTTTATTTTTAAACTCGCGGTGGTGTGGCGTTACATAAATTGGGGTGTTGAAAGAGGGCACGATGCACACTTGGGTTAGCATTAGCTGTCAGACTGAGACCATTGTTAGTTTTAAAACTGTTCTTTGATTCTTCAAATAAGGTTATGAAATACACTTGCATAACAATGAAAGGCTTAAGCAATCTGAAATATACTTCAACTTAAACCTTCTTTCACTGGTCTTACCTGTTCATAATAAAATTTTGTACAATGCTCCATCTTCAAAACTTAGAAGGCCCTCCCAAACTGAACTCTGTTAACGTGCAAGTGAAATGCTGTTTCATAACCCTAAAGGAGCCCCTTCAAATCTGCACTGTGAAATACTTAATGGCAGAGCAGTCTCTTTCCAATGTATTGTAAAGCTTGCAGAGAGAGTGCTTAAACTTCAGTGCACACAAAATAGTATGTTTAGAAACACTTTTGAATTCTGAAAGTAAGTTTTAAGGCAATCTGAAAGGTTCTGAGAAAACTCATGTGACTTCTTATAATTAAGAGCTATGGATGTTCCCCTTCATAAAAGCTAAGTTGGTGCTTAAGCCAATAGAGATGTGCACTAGATTTAATGACTGTTATTGATGTGGTTTAAATGTCGAATTGACAGTTCCAAGAACTCTAAATTATGACATCACCATGAGTTAAAATATGGGAGGATCCTAAATTCTCCAGCTGTTCTTCCTTCAGGCCTAAGTCATACACTTATTTATAACAGTTTCAGGAACCTTTTTAAAGCACTCTGTGTGTTCTGAGTCTCTTACAGTAAGAGAAACCTAACTTATAGTATTACTATGATTGGGTTTCCGCAACAGTTCCATTCATCCTTAAGTGTTAGTGTGAAGTAACTTGAAAATTTAAAAAAAAAAAAAAAATTACTGCAAGAAGGTAAAGCTAGGTCTGAACTGTGGAACTTGAGAACTTGGCTTAAGTTTTTTAAGGAGCAGTCAACACCCTTTATATTTAATTGAGGATCTGTTCATATGTACACTTCCTGTAGATCCTGTGTCCTGCTTTGCTTTTCCTCTTTTCTTTTGCTCTTGGCAGAGCTCTTTTCCTTGTATTCCACTCCACAATCCCAGAAAAGGGTTGGCTTGACCAATAGTGGGTGGACTTCTGTTGAAAGTAATACTACTTAATTCAGAAGATATCATCTGAATCAGCTGATTTGAAGCCAACTTTTTTGATGCAAGTCAATGCTGACTTAAATAGAACAATGTGTCTAGATGTGTGAAGTCTTATATAGCTAGTCTTTTCCATGTCAGCTAAACTGGTGGTCCAAAAGCAAAGCTAATACTCTGGAGCATTATGTAGGCTTTTAACTATTCTTGGAGGGTGTTTAGTCCAAAAAGCTGTAAATGGATTTTGTAAAGACATGGCTCTTGCATGTATTATTGCTTCAGTAGTTAAGTTTCTGTACTTTCTGGGGGTTTGGGTTTTTTGGGGTCTTTTTACTGTGGTTCAGGGGAAATTATTTTTCATCCCTTGATCATTAATCAAGCCTCACTGTGCTTCTATATAAAAACTGAAAATAGGGCTCTAGTACTGTTCCCTTGAAACATCTGACATTAGACTAATTGCCTGCTTTCCATGCAGAATGCAGGTGATCTGAGCTTGCTTTTATGTTAGCAGCTACCATCTGAAGGCTGCCCAGCTTCTGCAGTAGGCGGTGACATGAAAATCTGTCACTGTTTTGCTGTTGTGACTTCAACTGGGCTGTGTACCCTATCACAAACTGGCAGTCAAGAGATCCTTAGCATGCCACAACCTAAACAGATGCTTTCCATTTTGCTGACATTTATGATTTGTGTAATCCTTACTATGAGTGTTCTACATAAACATGTCACCACTGCATCATGTAGCAATTTCCACAGCATAAAATCCACTGCAGTATTAAAAACCTGTTATTTCATGCTGCGATAACTTGAATGCTTCTGATATTGGAAACATAGGGACAAAATCCATTCCCGGTTTGAAACAAGCCAGCTCTGGTTTACTATAATTTGCAGATGCATAAAATTGTAGCAGGAGTGTAACACTATCTTTCCTGCCGGTCTATTGCAAGAATAATAACTTACTCGGCTACACTTGTCAATTATTAGAACTGAACTTCCGCAAAGAAGTTTTCCTCCTGTCGTATGTTAGGATTCAAACTTTAAAAAATGTTAAATCACATTATAAGTTAAAGCTGTTGCTTAATCAGTTTTTAGGAAATATAGGAATAAGATTTTTTTTCTCATAGTTTTACAATAAAGCTTAAGTATCAAAATACTGTGTTTTCGATTGCACCACTGTGTTGACCAAAACGCCTGTACAAATTCTTATTTTTTGGGGCAATTTGCAAGCCTTGCACCTACTCTAACATTATTTTCCAGAAGAATTATTTATTGCTGGATAGATGGATATTAATATTGTGCAGTACCTGGGAAATGCTTCTATATTTGGTTGTTGAGGCAGAGGCAAGAGCAAGGTGATGAGCAGGGTCTGAAAATCTCTTACGTGAAGATGCTTCTGTACAACAGATCCACAGTATTCACCTCTGAGAGAACAGTGATCTGTGTTTCTGTCATGTGGATACTCCAAATCTTTCAGCTTAGTCTCCTCCTAGAGTTCTCTTCAACTTACCAAAAGGGGGAAGCAAAAGCATTCTCCTCTAGCTCTGTCATATTAAAAAAAAAAAAAAAATCCAAGTAGAGAAAGACTAGGACCCAGAGTTTAAAGACTTGTGTACTACTTTCTTAGCTGGAGTAGTTACTTCATGTATTTACAAATTACTTGTTTTTTGGGGTGTTTTTTTGGTTTTTTTTAATGTATACTGGCATATCTGTAAGAATTTCGAAGTAATTTTTTAGGTGGCCTGACCTTGATAAAGAAAGAGATAAATACTGATTTAAGAGGGAAATACTAGTAAGTATTTAGGGCATTCATGAATAGTCTAAAACCTCTAAATTTTAAATGTACCTTGCAAAGATGGTTAATACAGAGTTACTAAATCAAATACCTATTTTTGCAGCTGCTGTTCTTATCAACCTAATTAGACTGACAGGATTGCTTGGAGAGTAACAGTGGCTTATAGTTGTCTATAATATATCAGTAATTATGTATTTTTATTCTAGTCTCTTATGCCTATAGTTTATTTAGTTCAAATATGGAAGTATTACACTTAATGTGCACACTGAATCTTCTATAGAAGAAAAGGCAGCTTACGTTATTTGAAACTATACCATGCTGAGTCTTGTGACCTATCAGCATAGCAGATTAATTTTTGTCATCAAATCTAGGATTCAAACATCTGTGATCAAATACAAAGACAATATTCCACTGAAGGGCAAGGTAGCTATATTTAGTATTTTGGATGAGTGGAGTTAGCAGCTTTAACTGTTTTTGGTTTTTTGTTTTTTGGTGTTTTTTTTTTTAATTTCATGATAATGTACCCCAAGACAAACAAGTGTACTTGCAAGGTTTAATCTATGCGTTATTGACTTTTTTCCTTTGAAAAATGAGTTGGATCAAGTTCAAGCAAAACATATGTGTGTGATCCAAAAAGTAACATCAAAACTAACTCTTCCCTTGCAAAATTATTCCAACTACACGCCACCAGTAAATTACCCTGGACAGCACATGTGTTTCATATGGTGTGGTAGCATGCTAGGTAGTGAGTATGAAGGAAAAAGCAACAGTACTCTTAGCTACAGAAATAGTCATATTAGTCATACTTAAAACTTATAAGTGCTTTGTTAGAGTTCTCCTGTTCATATGTTCTTGAGTTCATTTCTGAAGAAAATTGAGGGAATCTATCAGTTGAGAAAACATTGTCTTTCAGTTGCATGTCCCAAAATCTGCACTTTCCCATTTTATAAAGTAGTGTATTTAAACACAAGTTATTGGAAAAATAAGTGCATGGATATATATTTCTGAAGCTGGAGTGAGCATGAGACTAGTGGTTCAGAGCTTTCCTCACAAATTTATGTCATGGTCTATGAGGACTTGTCTAGCATTATGTCAAGCACAGTTGTCATCAAGCATGCAATCTTTAATTTTGTAACCTGTATTTTACAATCTGTGTGAATCTATGTATCTACAATTTAGCTTTGTAGTCATATTTTAGTTATAGTGATCACTCAAACTTTCAATTTTTTTTGTTTTGTTAGTTTTTTTCCCTTTTTTGGTGAGGTTACCAACCCAAACTATTTAGCTAGGTTCCTATATGTCTGAGCTTTGGCCAATAGCAGCAATCTTGTATCAGTTTCAGAAGAGTCATGGATGGGGATAAAAATTACTTCAGGCAGTGTACTCATCTGAAGAGCCAACACGCATAATTGAGCATGTTGAGATGGGGTTGTAGGTAGGTCTTAGTCTTATGCAAAACACCTCTTCATTTGCCTTGAGTAGGAATCATATGCGTTTGAGCATCTATAATTGAGATTCCACAGTACTGCTGACTGAACTGTGGTTGTTCCATGTATTTCTCAGCTTTAGTCTCTGAGGGATGTTGAGGCTGTTCCATCCTGGTTCTTCATTGTCTACTGTATTTTGATGACAAATGAGTAGTTATGTATTGAGGAGTCTGAGCAAAAGAGATTAATAGCAATTTTAGTTAATTAGCAAGACTTCCATCAGGGCTGTGGGAAAATCATATTGAAGATTTTTTTGAATGTGTTACAACACTAACCTTCCTACATATACTTTCTGTGCTAGGACATCTTCCTTGCCTGGTGGAGAATGCTGACTTGTTTTATTCAAGTGGCACCTGAAGTTTTGCATTTCCCTTCCCTTTCGTTGATGATGTAAAGTATTCAATTTTCATCCCAGTTAGTTAACAAATCTAAAATGACCGTTGGGAATGTTTTTCTTACACTGCTTCAGTCACACCTGAGGTTTTGCAATAGCTTCTCACAGGCGTACTTTGGAATTTAATTTGCTGCACCATTTGAAAGGTGCCTGCATCTTAGACTGTCAAAGAACAGAAAACAGAGATTCTCAGATTGTGACCCATGAATTTTGTTGCCTGTAGATTGGTGTCCAAGATGGTAGCATGAAGTGTGATCAGCCAGTTACTTCCATGCACTAAACTATATGAAGCTTGAAGAATTTAGGTGAAAACAGTCATATGTTTCACAGAAAAGCAGTGTGGAATTTCTGTTAGGGAAAGTTGTCCTAAAGAGACCACGCCAAGACTTCTCAAACTACTTGAAATGTATATGAAGTATTAATCAATTATTAGTGGCTTGCAATTCTACAGCCATCTAAAATAAAGCTGGAGTTGTAGTATGGCTTGCAGAGGTAAACACTCAGGATAATTTCACTCTTCAGTCTTCTGTGACTTTTTCTGGGGGTCACAGACTTGTCAGCAAACTGTATGAATATTTTCAGGATTGCTAATCTACTCTGAAAGCATGGTCCTGGATGAGCGAGCAGTGTGATGCTTAAATTCCTCCTTCTTATGGGATGAGGTAGGTCGGCTGAATAAGCATAAACCTCTGCCCTGACATTGATCTGCAATTATGCTGCTGCTTGAAGGATCTGGGGAGACAGGAAAACCTTGAATGGAATCATAGTCTTTGATGGTATGGTGCCTAACCTTGCTAGAAGCGGAAAGAGTGGCTCTTCAATGTTTTATTGAAATACTCATCTAAAGGTTGTATGCCTTTCTTGTCCTGTGGAGGTGAGGAGGACAGTGGAGTTTAAAGTTCCAGATTTTTCTATTTACAAGTAGCATCCACTGTTATTTATGAAAAACAGCTAAGTTAATGTTATGTCATTATGTTATTAACTTTCTGTAATAACCAAGTGACTACAGCAGACTTCTAGAAGACAGGTGTGTTTGCGTACTCAACGGTGGAGAAAAGCAATTCTAATTATGATGTAGCTAAGTGTCCTGCTAACCCAGTGGTTGCATCACTGCCTAAGACCTGTCTGAACTGATCTGTGAGGGTAAGCAATCCTTTTTCATAGGTCTCAGTGTCATCAATTACTCTGACGGGACAGGCTGAGGAAAGATGAATGTTATGTTTTCTAGCACCATCCCTGCCACTTTAGCACTGCAGTTCTTAAATCTTTTCTACTTTTATCTTTATCAGCTGTGAACTATTATTCTCTCCCAATGCTTCTCATGCTTTGATTTCACTTGCAGGATTTTTGGGGAGGGGGTGGGGGGATGGGGGTGAGGAGGGAAGGAAAGGTTTTTGTTATGTATCTCTAGTACTAAATCTTTCCACAGTTCTCTGTATATAAAAGCCAGCACATCACTCACTTTGATAAGCCTTGCTCTGTTTGACCTTTGAGGTTTCTGGCTATTGACACTGATGGTAAAACTGAGTTACAGATACCTGTCTGTCTTTTGTAAAAAATGGCAGACGTCTTTCTGCAAAGGCAAGCTGAAACTGATTTACCTGTGATGCTGTATGCTTTTTTACCTGTTGTCCCAGGCTGCTTAATCTGTTTAAAAAATGAAAAGTCTTTCAAAATGCAGTTATGATATAGGTGAGTAGACATAGACTTCAAGATTCATAGAATCTTGGGGTTTGAGAGTTTAGTTTGAAAAGATGTGTCACAAACAGGGGAGAGATTTACATCTTTGCTTATACTTCTGAATGAACACCCTTGTTCTTGTAAATAATTATATTTGCATAATGATTTATATGTCAGTCAAATTAACACTTGACACCAGTGAGTTATCACAACTGGGATGGGAGGGCATGGTAGGCCAAGGAATGCCGGAACAGCTGTGGAGCTGAGGTGGCTGACTTGGTGTGAGCCTTTTGAAATTCAAGTTTGTTTGGCTGTTGAATTCTGCACCTAAATGTGCCCTGGTGCTGCTTGCTTCTGCCATCTGTTTGAACTTGTGTGACAGCTTCTTGAGCACTCTCCTTTCAGTGTTGTTTTGGAAAAGCATATGAATGTATGCTTAAAAGTAACTTGTCCAAAATTTCTGTTGACTTAGAATGAAACTACAAGGAAGCTTAGTGGTGGCAAGCTGTCATGTGGGACCACCCCTTGAATCTGCATCTTACCTTGCACTAGTTTTCATATTCGTCTGGTCTTCGGGTGAGCCAGTTCAGCTCACTAACTTTTCTGGAGGGCAGGGAGGAAAACTTGTCTGAATTGATTGGTTTTTCTATTTAGAGACTAGAATTACCTTATGAACGTTTCAAACTTGGAGTAGTGAGCGTGTGGGGATGAGGAGAGATAGGATAAAACCATGTAGCTTTGAACAGGGCCTCTGTGGCTATTCTAATGAAGCCTCATTCTTTAAGACTTTTTTCGGAATAAGATTTATAACCTCTAAATAGTTAAGTAGTCATAAATGGTTCTGAGCTGTAGCAAATCTGCCATTGGCATAGCAGTCTGAATGTAACAACTTGACTTCTAAAGAGATGGCAGTACTTTAATTATACTTTATTAATAACCCTTAGATAAAGGCAAGTTAGTTTTCTGTACACATCAGATAACTTTGTGTTAACAGCTCTAGCTTATTTGCCCGAGACCAATACTATGGTTGCTGTTGTCTACCATGAAGAGTGGTGATCTCAGTGCAGTGTACTCCACCGTTTGACTTCTTTGGAAATCAGCTGTACTAGCACACAATGTGGAAAAGATCTGTCCAGAACCATGTTTGAGCTTATGGAAACTAAGCAGTTTCCACAGGCAGGCAAAGGAAGTGTCTCTGTTGTTGAAAAACTCAACCCCTAAGAAAGTGAGCAGTTTACTTTGTTTGGTTAAAATGCCTGTGTAGGCAGAATCTTTGAAAATTGTATTAGTTACTGGTTTAGTCACTGTATTAACTGGAGTCTTCTGATCATTTTATCCTTTGTTGGCTTATGAAGTGGAAGTTTACCTGCTAAGACTATTTTCTGAACACCCTTTTTTTGAAGGATGAGGAGAATTATAAAACAGAAAAATCAAGGTATTTGAAAAACCTCTAAGTTTCATGCATTTTAAAAAAGCTATTTTCTTGGTCAGTGAGTTACTTCATAAAAAGTTGTAGCCTTTTAGGGTCTTTCTGTTTCATAAACAAATATTGAAGCTAAATCTCTATTCAGCTATATCATCTTGTCTTTTTCTATTTCCACTAAATGTGAAAAGGGAGACTTCCTTTCTAAACCTCTTCTTCTTGTGAGATATGCTGTTGTAGCATAATCACTTTCTTTATTGTAAAACAGATGATTCAAAACAATGACTTGGTGAGTGAGTTGGGCAGTATGAGTAAAGTGACTCAGCTTCATCTGCCTGCAAGTACTCTGGCAGTTGCATTGTTATGGAGGTACTGGCCTTAAGGTATCTATAAAATGTGAGACAGTCCTTTTCTGCTTAGCCACTTCTTGAAAAGTCTGCTACGTATATCATAAAACATGAATGATGACTTCATATTTTCCATAAGTAGTTCTGACAATACTGTTCTCTAGTAATGTTTTGGAAACCTGTAGACTAAAATACCAAGTTGTACTAAATATTCCAGAGGATGACTAAGCTTATGGCAAGCTGGAGAAAAATGTGTATTTAGAAGTTGGATTGTGTTCTTGTTCCTTGAACATTATATTCTGAGGTCTTATCTAATTTTTCCTAAAATGAATTTGTTATGTGGATTTTTCACAGACTCATGGGGCATGTTTTCATTTTTGTCAAGGTTATCAAATAGCTGGCAATAAATAACTGCTCTCCAAATGGTTGGACATTTGCTGCAGACTTGTGCTAACGGAAGGTGAGGAACTAATGTGTTTGTTACACTAATGTCAACATAGCTCTGAAACACTGCAAATCCTTTGACACAGCCATTTGTCAGTATATAAACAAGGACTTTCTAGTCATTTGACTTCAGCAGGGCTTAAATCAGCTTTTGTGGAAAGGAGTAGGCAAGTGTTAACTTCGTGTATCACTTGACCAGAAAAATCTAAATTAATTTCAAATCTGACATTTGAATAAATGCCAGGTCATCTGGTCATCTGTACTGATAGATCTGCCTGTGGAAGAATACAAGGTTGGTGGTGCTACCTACTTGTTTGTAACTTAAATTCCCGTAAATTTACGGGAGCGTAACTGTGCTGTCGCTCACAGCTGCGTTGGAGCTCTGTGTTTATCTTGGGTACATAGAAAGCTCAAATGCTGACATGGTAGATCTGAACAGAAGGATTCGCTTTCTTTAAATTGCATCTTGCTTTTCGGTGGCTGCTGCCAACTGTGTAATACTTTGTTTAAGTTGAGTAATAACTGTGGTTTGGTACCTATGATAGTCTGAGAGTAGAATAAGATTAATATTTATGGACAGTAAATATCAACTTGTCTAATAAAATGCCTTTGGGTGGGAGGCAAGAGATCAGCTTTTTAGCATGAGCGCTTTGAAACCTTCAGTTGTCAGGCTTGGTTATGCCCCAAGTTTGTGCTGTCTGGAGAAGTCTGCAGGTATGCATTTGTTTCCAAGTTTCACTTTAGTCTAGACTTGCTTGTTCTGCAGTATAAGGCAGACTAAACACATAGGTGGGCCTCCAACAGCTCTCTTGCCATGCCATCTTACCTACTACTATTCCTTTTCATCTTTTAGATTAGTTTGGTATTTGAAATTCACAACAAACATTGTTTTGCACTTTGACACTGCTTAAGTAGAGATACTGTCTTTTGCCCTATTGGTTGCCAACTGTTGAGAATCCAATATGTGATAGCTCTGACCAAGCTTTAAACCCCATTAAAATTCAAAGTGGGCAGAATAGTTTGTGAAGGCAAGAGAGTGTTTACTGGAGGCCTTCTAATAGCCAGGGGGATAATAATTAGTTTTTGAAAACAGTATGGTATGTGTGTATTCTGAACTCGACTGAAAATGTTAATTCCACAATAAATTAATCTAGGTGCTCTGCACTGCTTCATTGGGCTCTCCCTTAATCTGAAAGGACTTGAGAGCAAAGGAAAAAGAGAAATGGAAGTAGAACAGACACTGTTTCAGACAGAGCAGGATAATTTATTACAGGCAAGAGCTCCTGTTGGAGAGATACAAGAGAGATGTGGCTGAAGAATCGGTATCCTTTTCAGTTAGTTAAGTTTCTGTGTTGATAAACTTGCTGGTAACATACAGAGTGCAAGGTCTCTGCTGGCTTGTGAACTGCTTCCTCTGTAAGAGGAAGAGGGAATGGGCTGTTGAACAGGGAATTGGTATACTCAAGTGTAGAATTACAGAATGGCTGAGATGGGAAGGGTCATCAGGTCCACCCCCCTTGCTCAAGCTGGGTCACCTAGAGCCAGGGACCTAGGCCCGTGTCCAAACAGCTTTTTAATACCTCTAAGGATGGAGATTTCCACAACCTCTCTGGGCAACCTGTGACAATGTGCTTTATTTTTCATACCCATATGAAATCAAAGGCTTGCGAACCCTTGAGGAAACAGATCAAAATATATAATCAGTGATTTGAGCAATTATGTATACTGCTGCATATATAGGAAGCAGTTAGACATCAACCAAGCAATATCTAGAAAGTAGACAAGTCAGTGTGCATTTATGGTAGTGTGTATATATACAAGAATGTCCATTAAAGGCAGCTAAGTGTTTCCACAGAAATAATTGGTGACATATAGTCATTAGACAGCTTGGACACTTCACAGGATGAGCCTGACATCTGAGGATGGAAGTAATTTAAAAACTATGTAAATCTAAAATCTGTTTCCTCTTAGGAAGAGGAAGTTCTTAGGAGCAGAAAGGTGGAGACTGCATACCAGTAACATAAAGGATCTAAATTCCATTTGCTGGCATAGCGATAACAAGGGTAGTTTAGCTTGAATACCTGAATTTCTTCATGCCCAAAAACCATATAAAATAGTGAACCCTCTAAATGGAAGTGAAATGTTCTTAAGGAGAAATCAGTGCTACCTTTGACTCTGTTCTGCTTACCTAAACCTCTGCCCTAGGTAATGGTGCACTCAAAATCTAGAGTTGTGCAGTGGTGGGGGATGCAGAAAAGCTTTACTGAAGAGCGTTTGGAGTTTGAGTAGCAGCAGAGCCCCGTAAAGCTGATGTAGTGATACCTTTTCCACCTCGACTCTCCAGAGGAAAGTTTCTGAAGCCAGAATTGTATTATTTAGGTAGTATTCTTGAGTATTTAACCTACACTTCAGATGAGAGGGAGAACAAAGCTGGTTTTTTACCCCAATTTGGGGTAAGATCCCAGGAAATTAAGCCCTTAAAAGAAATGAGGGAGAAGACAATGTAGAGACATAAGGCAACAGTAATGAAAGTTTCTGTTGCAATGTCCTTCCTAAGCATTTTTCATATCCCTGTCTCTGTGGACACAGCCTTGTTAACAAGCTATACAAAAGGCAATTTAGTCAGGCAATGTTCAGTTGCCCTAGGCATAGCATAATTAGTTCTAGTAGTAAAGAGTGGAAATCAATGATTAATGTTTGAGAGATAACTAGTGGTATTAGTTTCCTGTGTGCTTTTTTTGTTTAATAGCGTTACTTATCTTATCTTTACTGTCTAGCCATTGTAAACAGCTTTGTGGCACTGAGTTCTGATTAAGGAAGCTACTTAATTCAGTTTCATCTTTCTTCTAATATACTTAACATGAGTTAACTCCATGTAAAAGAGGAACCACTACAATGACTGAAGCATTCATAGGAAAGAGTGGCAGCTCTTGGCTTTCAAAACTGGAGAAATTTTGGAACTGAACCCTAAATAATACAAATGCTAAACAATGTAGTAACGTAAGTATGGACCGTAGCATACTTGTTCTTTAGGAAATGGTACACAACAGATACTTGTTAATACTAACAAACCCACTTACAAACTTCCATAAATAAGATTTCACCTATTTTTGTAAAACTTTGATGCTTCTCAGCTGATTAAATGCCTGAGAAGCAGGGGATTTTATGTCTATAGATCTGTCATGAGGGTGGAGAAAATTACTTCCATAAATTAATAATAAATTATAAAACAAGTGATTCAAATAGTAGCTTATGACTATCTGAGACTTCATGTACTTCAATGCAGTATTTCACACAGAGTTGGAGAGAGGAGAAAATATGCTTCTCTATAAATCAAATAGAGTTTTAAAGTACCTGATGTTGCTTTTTGTTGTAACTTACTCCTTCTGAGTATTACCTTCACTTCTTAAACTGAGTAGATTTTTATCTGTAGTTTCACTCTGTCTGCAAATATAGCCTATCCAAGGTATTGGAGAGTGTGTGTGTGGCTTTGCTTCCTTGTACTCATCATTACAGACTTCTTTTAAGTCTGTGTTGTTCTTTCATGAGTTTCTGGTTGCAAGGCAACTGTAGCATGATTACTGTGCATGTATGTTAAGCATTAACTGCGGGTGTAGTTCAATATTAAAGGAATCCCTCTGGCCCCAAAATAGTGGGGGTTTATGAGAAGGACAAATAAAGCTTTAATGAGAAATTGAAGGTTGTGTTGCCTGCCAGGAGATAAATAACAAAGGGACTTCTTTTGAGATGAAATATTGGAAGGTCTAGCTTTTTTTTGTCTGAATGCAGGGCCTGTGCAAAGCACACTTGAGGACAATCCTTGAATAGTTAATACAGCCGTCTAGGGAAGCTTGGCTTGAGGACATCATGTTTATCTCCTGATTCTTTTCATTTCTGAAGGATCTGGGTGGACCCATAAAAAAATTCAGAGAAATGTGATTTTATTTTTTATTTCATTACTTTAGGAAGATCATGTAATTCTGACCTATTTTTCATCATTGTTTCTTGAGAACAGAAACCAAAGATCAAAAATTGTTCTAATTTCCACAGCTATTCAAATATTTACTTAGACAGTGGCTAATTATCCAGAAGGGGCCCAACACTTCTTGAAAACAGTCAGTAGAGACATTTGAGGTCCTTTCAAGTACAGCTTTGGTCCCTTGTGTTAGCAAGGTCAACAGTAGTTGTAGACTTCTATCTGCCTGCTGTATTCAGCCTGTTACTGTCAGAGCCATGTCCTTTGTACTGTGTGGTCTCCCTAGTCTTCAGGGAGACCTGAATTGCTTGTATGAAGGAATTTAAGAAGGATATGGAGGTTATATGGGAAAAGTAATTGAGATGATAGTGCAATGACAAGTACTTGTGCTCTTGGGAACCAAATAAAAAGTCTAGAAGGAAAACAAATGGTTAAATCCAGGCTTGTAACTTCATGCTTTGGTGCTTGAGAAGGCATTTTGGATATTATAGTCTCTAACTCAAATTCTCCTTTGAGAGTAAGAGTTCTAGGGCATATTTTCAAGGCTTC
Source organism: Myiozetetes cayanensis (assembly GCF_022539395.1). NCBI lineage: Eukaryota > Metazoa > Chordata > Aves > Passeriformes > Tyrannidae > Myiozetetes > Myiozetetes cayanensis. The sequence goes on along the minus strand of NW_026086604.1, from coordinate 30,802,394 downwards.
TTCTAAAACTATTTGGCAATTACTTTCACTGTAATCCTATGAGTGAGGTTTTAACCTGTGTTTATAAAATGTATTTAAAGTTGTTGTCTACTGAAACAAGCTGGGATGTATGACTGTAGCTGAAAATAACTTCAGTGTATTTACTGATAAGCTTGCCAAGGGGATTTTCTGCCTTTTGGCCACCTTCCTTTTCCTTTTAACATATAGTAGTGCATTACTGCTATACTGTATAGTTTGGACAAACCTACTTCAGGTAAAGCTGCCACAGCCTGTCTGCAGAAGAGTTAGAGGTGCTCTTTTGTCAGACCTTTGTACATTTCTTCTCAGTGACTGGAATGGAACAAGAAATTGGGGCATGTGGAAATCTCTGTATTTGGTTCTGTGGTGGAGTGAGTGGTCACATGTTGTCCTGCACAGGAATGAGGGAACTTGCAGTGTGTTTTGCTGTGGACTGTGAAGAATAATGGGAAGAAAAGAAGTCTGAATGTTCATGCTAAGGGAGGGAGAGGTGGTAACATATATTTTAGAAAAAAAACACAAACTTTTCTTGTCACTGTGAGTTATAGGAGTAGCTAACATGCATGGCAGCAGGCAGTTATGGTCTCTGGTACCTTAGTTATCAGAGATGTCTGAATGTGAGTCCTTGACTAACCACACCAATTTAACTTCTTGGATCTGGCTGAATAGTTTTTAACATAAAGTTGAAATAACGCATTCACCCAAATGTTGCACACATTTGAGCTGTCAGGCAGCTGCCCTGGCAGTCAGGAGTAGCTGTGGCCTAGGAGGAAATGTCTTATGTTATACCAGTACACCACTGTTGTGGATAACTAGTGATGTAAAAACTCACCTGTTTAGATAAGCCTAAAAAAAAATAACCCATGCTTTCCATCTTCCTTACCTGAAGGAACTGTGTGGAAAATGAGCTATTCCTTTGGTATAAAGGGATTCCTGCCTTACAGTAGTGCAGTTTATTTATACCATCAAAATAGTTTTAAAAGGATCTTGACAGAAGGCAGAAAGTGTGAAGAAACTTATTGTATTGAAAAATAGAAACTTAAAGGACCTCATGTGTTGGTACCTGCTTGTTTCTTTCTTTGATACAAAGGCAACTCTCTAAACTTGAGGTAGCTTGTACTTTTCTACTTTGATGTGCTTTCTGCATTCAGGATTCATTGTCTTGAGCTGCATACAGCTAACATTGTTTTCTGTGGATGTTTGCTTTCTTCTTTAAGAATAATTAATCCAAAATTTAATTAAAAAATCACTTTCCCAAACACAGTATTTCTTCATATTCTCATTTGCTGTATTTAGACTAATTTGTCTTGACATTGCAGCTGTGCTGGTCTTTGTGTTGCACAATCTTTTTGAGTTTTGTTTCATTAAGAATGGAACTAAAGAATTTGGGGAAGGGGAGGGAAGAAGTGCTAGACTGTTAGAAGTTAATTTGCCGTAAACCAAAATGTTGAGAACAGATTACGAAAGCTATGAAGTGACATGTAAATGCTTGTTCAGTTTCACACTTGTGAGAAATAAGTCATTTAAGCTGTGTGCACATGAAATACATGTTTGATTATAGCTACTGGGAATAGTTTGTTCTTACTGGTATATTCAGAAGCATGGAGGAATATACTTAGACGATATTGATCTCTAGGCTCCAAAAAATTTACAGGTTAAACTAATTTAAAAACTAACTCTACTCTCTGTTCAGAACAGCTTCATATGTTCTATCTATCCTACCTAGTTTCTGTGTATCTGAAGTATGTTGCAGGTTAGAAAATTCATGTTCTCACTATGTCACTATGCTTTTGGGATTTGTTTTATTTTCCTTCCTCAACTGAAAAAAAAAAAAAGCTCATTCTGGGTGAAGAGGATGCTTAACTTTCATTTCTTGATGTTGAACATTGCATGACTTCGCTGATTCTTCACCCTAACACATCACAATTTCTTTCATCCATTATATTCTACTTATTAGTTTCTCTCAGTGTTGAAAACTGGTATGTTTGTCATGAATAAATGACCTAGTGCTGGCTTAAATGTTTTGTTTAAATGCCTTTCTCTGCAGCTGTGAAAGGTAAAACTGAAACCTCAAGGATCAAACCAGAAGGCAGATAGTTTGATTAAATCACTTGAGTTGATTTGAATTATTTTGTGGGCCTGGTTCATGACCTCTAATGCCATGGACAAAACACATTTCTTGCTTGCTATCTTCTAATACTTTTCTTTTTTTATGGAGGATTAGCATGTCCATGCATCACCTCAGAAGACTAATGTGGGCTGTGCTACCTGTTCAGACAAACTCCAGATGGGAAGGCCACCCAGGAAGCATCTTACCCCAAACCAGTCAAACTCTTAACTAGTTTCTCAGCAGCACAACAAGAACACTGAAGACTTCAGGTCTGGTAGGCAGATGTAGCTGAAACTGAAAGAAACTAGAAACTAGGTTTATCTGGTTTATGTAACCGGCAGAAAAACTGGGGACCAGAGTGTAGAGGAAGCTGCTTTGATCAAGAAAGCGTGCTGTGCCAGAAACTCAGGAAGAACACTGATTTATTTGGGGTTTGCTTATACCACGAAAGAATAGCTTCACTTTGGGTTTGTTTTTTCCCAGCAAGAGGAGGCTGGGAGGAGCAATGGGCAAGCCATTACTCTGAGCCTGGAAATGCATCCCCCCCCTGTAGGGTGTGGCTGCCTCTGACAGTGCTTGTTTTCAAGTGTTGACTCCCAGCTGCTGCAGATGGCTGGAGGGTGGCAGCAATCGAGATGACTTTCTCTGACATCCATTTAGCTGAGATGTTGATAGTTGACTGCAAAGCTTCCTGCATATGATAGTTGTGCTATCTTTATAGGCTGCCTCAGCTTCAGGTTTTAAATGGATTTGTGGGATAATATCCCATGACAAAGTACAGGGGTCTGCTCTGAACAGGCTGCTTCAGAGCACTGAGGTCTCATGCAAAGATTTCTATGAATTGCTAATTGTCTTCAGAGCAGAGGAGCTGTGTTTTTTTCCTGTGTGGCCATAAATGACTTTAAGAGATGACTTACATGAAGTGACCATAGTTCTGCACTGGGAGTTGTTCAGTCTGCACTTGAGATGCTGAAGACGTCACCCAAAAGTGTGCTCAACAGCCTTTATTTGTCATGTGCCAATTTCTCCTGGTTGAAAATGAGTTACTTTAGCCACAAGGTCTGAAACCCCAGATTTTGTCATCTTTTTGCTTTGAAACAGCATAGCATAGATGAGCAGGTTTTCTGCAATTGACTACTCTGGTTATTTCCCACATTTATATATATGACTCTGAAAATATATGTATATTCTCAGACATATATAGACATTTATGGACACCTAGTTATAGTTCATCATATTAACACTAAAATAAAAGGAGGGGAAAAAGGCAGTGCTATGGTAAAGATGCACTTTATAACTTGGTGCACTTACCTGTTTATCTCTTGGCAGAAGACATTGATTCATGCCTTGAAAGTGGTAGGGGAAAAAAATCTATTATCACTTCTTTCCCTTTTTTCTCTCCTCTAAGACAAACTCAAAGCAATTGCCCCTTTCCTTAGTTGCTGTGGTTTGCAGCCAGAGCTTCAGTCTGCATTATCAAGCTTTCTGGCAATGGGAGGTGGCAATCAGTCATTCCAATGTGATGTGGACAGATAGCTGAGATGTAAGTGAAAACTGATGATGGAGCTGACAAATGCTTTGGAGGGGAGTAAATTGTTAGCAAAACTGAGTTGAGGCACAGATATCTTATAGGGATAGCACAGAGGATCAGGGATAGTGTACATGCCACTGGTGTTGGAGTGTGCAAGGCAGGCTGCAGATAAAGAGCACTCTGTAAAAGTTCAGTGCCATCCAAGCGAAGCCTCTTACGTTTTCAGCCGGCACTGCCCGATGATGACTGGGCTTTGTTGCCATGCAACAAGGGAAGAGAGGCTGAAACTTTGTGTGCCTGGCACAGATTAGTTTAACAGCAAACTGAATTCTTGTCCGAGGCTCAGTACAAGAGGTTTAGAGATCCCTGCCATGAGGAAAGAAACAAATGCAAGGCAGCTTGCTCTGATTATTTTTTTATAATTAGCTTCATTTTGTAGTTATGACAGAATCTAGGAGTTGTATGAATCAACAGTAGAAAAGGCAAGGAGTCAGGAGGTCTGTTAATCTTCTATCATCTGCCAGCTGTCCAGTGAAAACACTCTTTTGTGTGGTGTTAGGAGGTCTGGATTAGTCATTTAACACCTGCAGGCAAAAATGTTGTACAGGAACATGTGAAAATCATTAGAGCAAAACTGTCCTGACGTCTGTGATTGGAAAATGCAGACAGCATAAGAATGGAATTAGATGGATTCAGCTGTAGCTTGCATGTCTTTTAAAGAATGCAGCTGACACTACTCAGACCAACAATTAAGCAAGTAGCAAATACTTAAGGGGCACTTTCATGCTCTGAGTTTGGATACAAATTACATGGGCAGACAAGGTTTCTGGGAGGCTTTAATTAGGTGGTACTGAGTGAGTTAGAATACACTCGTAGCTCTGTCACTAATAGATTAGTGTATTAACTAGTGGTTAAAAAGCACTTTCTGAAGTTCTTGGGCAATTTAAGTGATCTCATGGTACACTGACCACCTAGAAACCAAAGTACATTGTAGCGACACATGCCATTTTCCCACTTCACTGATTTTTGTAGCACATATGGCACTCTGCTTAATACTTGTTTAAAATGAGAAAGTGTTGAGTCACCTTCAGAAGAGAGATATGACAAAGGTACATAATCTAGTCGGGGTGATCTTCTAGCAAGTACCTTCAATTTGTTGCTTAAAATTTAATTTTTTTAAAGGTGTTAACTGACTCAGGTCAGAAACAAACTTTGTTATAATTAACATTTAAAAATTGGAGGTTAAAATGAAAGTGTCTTCTTGAGACTTGCTTTTGTTTGCTTTATTTTTAAACTGCTAAGGAACTGGTACCAGAAATGTATATCTTGTCTTTTTAGTTATAGCAATGCTTCTAGATACTAATAAAGATGGAAAGTAATTTAGACTAGCAGGTGTTTACTGTATTGTAAGTAAAAAGTAGTATCAGCAAAAACTCTACCTTCAGTATTTCATTTAATGTAAAATGCCCAAGGTGGTAGATATGGCTAATTTTATCCAAATAACTTAACTTACAAAACACAGTCAATAATTAGAACTGGTAATTGGTACTGGTCTCAGCAGATATGCTGGATGGTGTAATTAAACACTTTGCATTCCTTTTTCTGTCTTTAAAAAAATGTGACTTCCATTTTAAGGTCAAATTATCTCTTTCTGATAACTAGTCTCTTGCAGAAAAATAAACATGTCTGAAGTCAATTGATCCTTTAACCTTTTAGGATTTCTGGAGATCTAATCCTTGCTGACTTGCTGTCTGAATTCACAGGCTGTAGATTTTCTGTTGACATTTTTGACAAACTCAGAAGTTCAAAACCAGTACAATCATTGTACTTTTATCTTCTTGATAACAAATGAGAGAGGTTTTGAAAACTTATTACTAATGTAGCTTGTTCATGGTGTGTTGGTTTTTTTTGTTTATTTTGTTTGTGTGTGTTTTGTTTTGTTTCTTTTCAATTAGACCACTAAAGCATTCCTTCCCAAGATGCTGGAAATGAACCACGGACACATCGTGACAGTTGCAAGTTCCTTGGGATTATTCAGTACTGCTGGAGTGGAGGTTTGTTAGACTATACTTCACTAAAAAAAATGGCACTTTTTGCTTAGGATAAGATTTTTTAATTTTACCAGCTGGAGAAAATAAAGTCAAGTTTTCAAAGATACTTGGAGGCTATGGTGATGGTACCCTCAGGGCTCAGGTAGCCATAGCATTTGTCCACTTGGATGGTGGACTTACCACCTAGAGCGAAAGCCCAGGATGGCTAAGGGCTTCGGGATGCTAAATGACCTTTGAATAAATTTAGCAACTTGAAAGTTAACCATCTACTCCTGTCAAGATCTTCAATGCTAAGCTTAAAGCCAGAAGCTTTCAGAAGTGATGTTTTCTGTTGGTTGTTTCTGTGAGGAAATGGCTGTAAACCTTCTAGAATATGTGTCTCACCTGCTTCATTAGCAACTGTTTGAGAACTCCAGTTTGTGAGACTTGTTTGGTGCATAAAAACAGGTTAGGATTAGAGCTTATTGTCTTGCTTTTTGAGTCATTAGTACAAATGCAAGTGTGAACAAAAAGCATTCAGTTAGTAATAATTAATGTGTCTAAAATAATAATGGTCATATTACCTCATAAGCACACAGGCTTCTTTGCATATAGGTAAGGCTCAATCTAGGACCTTAAACTGCAGTGTTTTGTAACACAAATGAATGAAGCTGGTGTAACTCAAGCCTTTGTAGAGTATTTACTGTCTTGAGAAAGCTACAAAGAATTTCCTGTGGGTGTGACCACCAGCAGAGATGGACACATCCAACAGAAAACTCAAATGCTACTGCTGTCTATGCAATTATTTTTTATTTTGCTGAATTTAGTGTATTGTTTGTGTGTGTCAAATATTCAAAACTCCATTATGTCTTCTGTTGAAACTAATCTTAAAAATAACACCATTAGAATTTTTATGCCTATACTCTGCCAACTCTCCAAGTGTTTTCAAATCTGACCTGAGGTAGTATTAGGTATCTCAGTCCTTTGTTGTCCCATTTATTATTAAGCAAGCTGGTAATTGGAGTAACTTGTCATGTAAGCCTGCCTAATTCAAAGACTTGAATCCAAGGTAATATCCTCCTACATTCAACTTTCCTGCTTTCATGATTCTGGGCTAATTGCCTCAAAAGTAAAGTGATAAATGAGTTGATGTGATGCTCTATTCAGTGGGTGTCTTTTGTTGTTGCTTTGAAAACCTGTGCAGAATCACCTCAGGTATGCTGACTTTGAACCTCATTCATATCTGTCCTTTCTGTGTTGCTTTTTTTTTTTTTTTTGCTTCGTTCATTGCCAACACAGGATTATTGTGCCAGCAAATTTGGAGCTGTAGGTTTCCACGAGTCTTTGAGCCATGAATTGAAGGCTGCTGAAAAGGATGGAATCAAAACTACTTTAGTCTGCCCTTACCTTGTAGATACAGGAATGTTTAGAGGGTGCAGGATCAGGTGAGTAGAATTCTCCTTCTGCTTTGTGCTTGTAGTGCTGTAAAAGTATTTGAAGGTAACTCAACTGTTACCATAAAAAATATTAAAATTTAATATCTGCTTTAGTATACGTTAGTGTTAGACTCAAAAAAGAGACTTTCTGAATTTGCTGTCTTCTGTCATTTTGTGCATAGGCAATGCAACTTTTGAATTAGTCTTTGTAACTTAACAGTGAATGTAAAGTTCCAAAGAAAGTGAGTTAATGAACTCTTCACTGAGGTCTGTGGTTCTTTATGTATCATATCAATCTGTCCTAAATATTTCAGAAAAGAAATTGAGCCTTTCCTTCCACCCTTGAAACCAGAATACTGTGTGAAGCAGGCTATGAGAGCTATCCTTACAGACCAGCCAATGATCTGCACACCTCGTCTCATGTATATGGTCACCTTCATGAAAAGGTAAGAGCTGAAGTCCCAGTTAGTTGGCAATACAATGCCAAAATATGAGTAAAACACAGGAGTGTGTCCAATTTCTGAATATAAACACCCACCCACACAGACCATAGGTGTGGTTTTGTTAGAATTCATAAGTCTCTCTCTTGGCTTGCCTGCTTGTAGATTGCTTGCTTGGGAAGCTCTATAAAACTGAGATCCCATGTGTTTATGCATCCTTGTTTTATCCTTCTGGTATCTCTCATCCTTCTTAGATTTCTATTTTCTTTTCAACTGACTTTTACTTCCACTGTTTGAGATGCTCTTTAGGAATGGGGCACAAGGCAGCAGACGAACCTTTAGCCACTTGTCTCTAGAACCAGTGTGTAGGAGGCCCTGCCTGCAGATTCTTCAGAACTTACTCAAATATTGTAAATAAACTGAAAATCTGCACATTTGGGACCAATTTTTAGAGTCAAAGTCTGCAGAAGGACTATTTAAAGGAGTTACTATTTTTGTTCTAATACACTACAGTTTTTTGGATGGAAACTGTTTGATCTGTAACCAGGCTGACACTTCAGGTAATGCAGGAGTTGCTGCAGTTTCTCTGATGCAACATCACCTGCATTCTAGTTTATGGAGATCAGCTTCAGAGCTGTCTATGGTTTTGTTTTAAATCTGTAGTATATAGGGGAAACCTTTAAAATATAGTGCTGTCTTATTTTCCTTCTGTTGAAGGATGGTTGAAACTGAGAACCTTAGTGACCTTTATTCTACTTACAAGGTGGTTCTCCTCCTCAAGTCTCTCCTGGTGGACAGGCTTACCAAAGAATAGAGGAATCTTCACTACTCACCTCTTCCTGGAAGAGCATTTATGTGTCTGTTCTGCCAACAAATGAAGGCCGCTGTCAGTATCTTTAAGAACGAACTTCTTCAAGCAGAAGCTCAGAGGGTGCTTCAGCGCTTCCTGCACAAGCAGTGCCTTACACAGCAACAGTCACATCAAAGGCCCTTTGGGTTTTCTTGGTTCAACATTTTAGCTTCCAACAGGGAGATCAAAGCTTCTGCATAATCCATGCCCCGGGCAGCAGCCTTTAGATCAAAGGCCCTGCAGCTACTGCACAAGCAGTACTGCTGGCAGTGAGGACACCTGTACCAGTGACATCTACTTCTTGGTGCTTCAGTGGTCATTACTCCTGATGGCTGGAATTTGTGCACTGCTTTCCACTGAATGTCTGCCCCTGTTTCCAGGGGCTGAGGAATCCCATTTTAGTCCTTTACTAGAGCCCCTGAGTGCTACTCTTGAAATAAAACCAATATATTGTGCATGTGAGAAGGAAGGGAGGGTCTGTAGCTAGGTATCCATCACATAATCACCTCTTGGAATTTTATCTGGAGGGGGGAAAAAAAGGAAATTGCTCTCTTCAGACCTTTCTTTTTGAGGATGGATGATTGCATTTAGAATATAAATCAAGGTTGTTAGACATCTGGTGATCAAAGAATGGCATTAACTAACACTAATCCCACATTAAAGAATATCTTAAATGTCTGATGACCTCTGCTGATGTGGCTTTCAGCAGATGCTTTGCCTTGAGTAGACCTTCTGTGATACCCTTGCCCCAGCACTTCCCCCCACCCCCTACCTCTTTAAAACAAGCTGTCACACTGCTTGTGAAGAAACAGAAAATCATGTCTAAGCTGGAGGCATTTTAATAAAGAGCTGCTTCCTTTCTACTTGCTTGTGTGGTTGGGACTCCAGAATTTCAATTCTCCAAGTATCCCTGTGAAATGAAATTCCTTTAAGACTTAATAGCTATTATGTTGCTTTTAAGGAGACCAAGTACATAGTGCATGTAAGTGCATATACTTACAAGCAGAGGTTTTGTTCTATGCTGTCTAACAAATTTATAACCTCTTTTTTCACAGTATTCTGCCATTTGAAGCAGTTGTATGCATGTACCGATTTTTGGGAGCAGACAAGTGTATGTATCCTTTCATTGCTCAACGGAAACAGGCTACAAACAACAATGAAGCAAAAAATGGAATTTAACAGTTTTGGATGGACTAGCATTTATAGGTGAATGCAATAATGTTACGTGACTGAATTGTAAAGTGCACTTGCATCTAACAGATGCAAATGTCAGCATCTTAATGTGGCATTCTCTCGGGTCCTAAACCTGTGTGTTGAACTCTAAAAATCAGTGCATTTTTATATACTGTAAATAAAACTGACTAGAGTACTTGGGAAATGTGATAGGTAGGTCAGATGAATTCACAATGTAGCTGCCACCATTGTCCTTTAGAATATCACTGTATGTACAGTAAACTAGTCATACTACTTGTAGGGATGCACTGTATGATATCTCTTCTTTAGCCTGCCAAGGCTTCTCAGAGCTGTCTCCAACTAGAAGATGCAATGTTTCAGAAATGATTTGGCTTTCCCTATATTAATTGGAAGGGGGAGGGAGGGAAATCTTGCAATTTAAGCTACTGCTCATGATTTTACAGCAAGTTCAAAGACAGTTTCTGAATGCATCTCTTCACTTGTTCACCCAAGTTCTCTAAAGGACACATGGCCAAATTGTGGTGTAATTCTCTTTTGTTGCAACTGTGTTCTATTTAAACAAAGATTAAAAGAAATTTGTAAGTCTCTGCTGATTCAAAGGCAAATGAATGTCTTACATACTGTCAGAGCAAACTTGTACTGGGCACCTGTTTTTTTAGGAATTCAGTCAGTGATTTAAGCTGACATTTTTCAAGTAACTTGATTTGAAATATGCTCTGTTCTGTTTCCCTTTATATGTCAGAGTCCAGTTTACTGTTATGGACTACATGTTTCTTTTCTTCCTCCTCATTCTTGCTTCTGACAGAGTTCTCCCACCCCCCAAGGAAGCTGTTGTGTTAAATTCTGTAACTGGACTTGTGCCTAAAGGACAAAGCAATTTAGCTGAGATACTTACTGTTTATGTAAGTGCTGGTCATGCCAATTATTAGCAAAGGAAAAATGGAATAATGCGTGATGCAACTCTACATGCAGAACATGAAAGGTTGTAAAGATTTGTTTTGAGTCGTACTCACATTGTAGAACAGCAAATGACATTTTTACAGTATTTTTTGTAAAGCGAACAATTTTGTGCCTTGAATTTGGTAATCTGTATTAGTGAAGCATTGTAAAAGTGAACTTCTACCTCTGTATCTTAATGTATACCATCCACTTGTAAACTACTATCAGACAAATTGTGATTACTTTTTTAGAATGTCTTGTTAAATAGTGACCAATGCCTGTGGTTATTAAAGTGAGCCACCTTTTCCTTAAAACAGCGATTGGAATGTTTCCTTTAAAGACTGAACTAACACAAACTACTTGTGCCTGTTCTGCAGCTCTCTAGTATCAACACAGATCAAATATTTATGTCTCAGTTCCTGTATCCACTTCATCAGCTACATGGTTTACAGTGTAATCTCTTAAGTCTATCAGTAAGTACTGTGAAATGAGGCTGTAAGAGCTGACAGTTTTGTCTGTTGTCCTAAACTCATTGAAGAAATAGCTGGTCAAAGATTTAGAAGAATAATAATTTTGGTGTTCTATAGAGCTACATTCAGATCTATGAAAAAATGATTTGGGGTGGATGCAGTTTTAGTGAATTGAGTAAATGTAGTTTCAGTATAGCTGTAGTTATTACTGCATATACACAGCACATAAAATAAAAATTGGTATCTGTGTCAAGAATAGTGTTGTTAACTCTGTTTAGAAACTAATTGAAAGTAGAAGAAACTGTTTACATTAACCCTTACTCCAAATTCCATGCTCTTTTGAAAAAGTCTTTTAATGACTTCCCCAGAGCCAAATTAACTCCCAGCAAAGTCACTAAGAGCAAGTACAGCAGGTTTCATTCTATTACATAGCATCATTTTACTGCGTATTTGTTTTTAAGATATCTCAATCTTTACTGCTGTGTCAGACTAAGAAGCAATTTTAAAAGTTTGATGTGTTGATAATTAAGACAATTAGACTGACTGAAAAGGAAAAAACAAGAAGCTGATCAGTAATACCAAGGTTCTGTGAAACATCATACCACTTTCAGTGGTTACAGACTTACCTAAAAAGCAAGTTTCAAGGCTTGCAGAGTTCTCTTTTAGTTTCTGAATGTGTGGTTATCCTGGTTTCTCTAAGGTTACTACCTTTTCTCTCAGTTTTTCAGCTGTGTGGCTGAGGGCTGGCTTGTGGCTGCTGTACTCCAAGTATGTTATTAAAACTTCTCATCTCCTATTCAAAAGTCATAGATACATATAGAGAAAGGGAATACCAGATACCTTATAGATCTGCTGAGACTTGCTTAAGTGCTTCTGGGGAGGACCTTTAGTCTGCATAGTGCTTGTCTTGCAAAGTGGGAGGCTGAGCTTAAATTCAGTTCAGGCCTCCAGAAAAATTCGAATTGTTTTTCTGATACAGATGAGCTGTTTTTAAAACAATCCTGAAACTTCTGTCATCTCTAGTCACACTGTTTAAAAAAAAGGGGGCATGTAAGGAAGCTAATCACCTGTCCAAGAGGGTTTTTTGTTGACTGGATGGCTTCCCAGTTGCATGGGTGACTCCTGTGAAGCAGGAAGTGAAGATTTGTGCCTGAGGATGGAGTGGGAACTGGGGTACCCTGTTTGTTACCCTAAAGTGTTACCTACCGTGTGATGCTGAGAGTTTCCTTTAACACTGTGATCAGAAGCTATAGAACTGCCGTGTCTCTTCAGGGCTATGGCTGATAAACTACATTGACTTCATGCTGAAATAATACTGTCTAAGTAGCTCAGGTAAAAGTTTTCAAATCAATATTTTAGCCTAGTAACTTAATGTAGGAACACTTGCCTTCGTTCCTTAGGATGATGTGGAATTTTACTGTTAAACCCAGGTGAGCTGACATGGGTACACCTCCTGTCATTTTCTGTCCTGTTGTAACAATCTGATGGGGTATGCAGCTGATGAATTCTTAGAAAGCTCCTGTCTTAATGATGCTAAGCTTACAGTCACGTAGACAAAGTGTTTGAAGATCATTCTGTAGCACTCTGCTTCCCAGTAAGCAGAACAAACTGCAACCTTGGTTCATCTACAGTGCTTTTCTAGGGCTTCTATTCCCCAGTCTTTTAAAAAGAATCTGGGATTGCCAGATCTCTAAAATGGGTGTACCAACTCAGTAGTTGGAGTGAGATAAGACGAGTTTGGGCTTCAACTGTCTTTGCTTTTGGCATTAGTAGTTTCCTGTATCGTGTGCTTGTAGGTTATTTTATGTATTACTGTAGTTGCAGCTTGGAGCACCTAAGCTAGGTGCCCATTATAGCATAAATTGTTCTTTCCCCTCCATTAGGCCTGTCTGTGTATGTAGAGTTGTTAACACACAGTAAGTGTGTACCTTAGCTTACCTCATAAGGACTTGTGCAGAGGACCTAAGTGAGGTAAACTAATCAGGAGCATACCCTTTTACTTCATAATGAATAAATAATTAGGGGCAAGTGTTATTCTTTAGATTCAAAAACCATCATAGTCCTAACTCTTGTGTGTAGACAAACTCTGAGTCTTGTTATCAGCTCCTTTGCCATCAGAGCTGTGTAGTGAACACACATAAATTAAAGGATTAAGGTTTGAGCTACTATGGTTCTGAAAGTGTGCATTTACTCAAGAGTCTGATGCATATAAAAGCATTAACTCTGAACTCAGTAGCTCTGAATTTGATTCCTAATTTTTCTTGCATCTCTGAGTAGACAAGTCCTCTATTCAACAAAGGCAGCTGATCATAATACAAATGGTAATCTGGTTTTAGCCTCAAGAGTCTGTTTCTGTCCATTAGTGCTTTAAACCCTGGTTTTCCAAGTACAGAAGCTTTGGGATTCTGCTCAGTTTTCTCTTAGTGCCAAGTTCATACCCCAAAAACAGGAAATAAAACTTTCTATCACAGAGATGAGGTCTTCTAACAGTCCCTGAAACAGCAGCTCAGGCAGAACTGGTTGATGAGTGCACCTATTTAAGGCTTGTTTTGTCATCCTGAGCCTAAATTCCAGGTGTTTAGTCACACAGCTATTTTTCTCCCTTAAAAAAAAAAAAAAAAAAAAAAGCTGGGAGCCGAGGGACAGTCCCCAACAAAGTTAGAAATTTAGTTACATCAACCCCAAACCCCTGGTATGCTAATTAACCTGCTCTGTGTATTTGCCTGGCCATGAAATGTTGATGTATCTAATGACAGAAAGTGTGGCTTTATCGTGCCCTCAAAGAAATGAAGAAATTTGTAGTAACTTTATTTAGACATAATTTAAGTGGACAACCCAAATATTTAAAATAACTTTAGAAATAACATTTCAGCTTACATACTTATCTATCTGCTTAATGCTGACAATACACAAACAATTAATTTCTTCTGCAAAATAATAATAAAAAAAGCTTTTGAGCTAAATGATGAATATGCAGCCGTCAGGATCAAGTGTTTGTGTTGTTTGTGCATAAGTTAAATTGGCAGGATGTTTTTTTCCCTCTTCCTAAGCAGGGCAATTGTAGCTCTTAGCCAAGGAGCCACAATGTATTTTGAAAAAAAAAGTCTTTAAACACATTCCTGTCTGTACAGGCTAACCAAACTGCCTTTAAAATGTTATCTATTTGTATTGAAAACATTTTGGCAAACACTGTGCCTGGGCCAGTGCCTATGGCACTGGATTAACTGAAGCCTTTCTTTTCTAATCCAATTATTGATGAAAGCTGCTCTGACAGTAAGATGCGGGGAATAGCTAGAGCTAAACCATTACAAAAGCTAGTAGCTGTATCCAGGGAGAGGTTTTTAGTGGGAGAGGAAGAATGGGGTGCTAAGATGGCTCTAGGGATCTCCCCTCCACCGCCCATGCTGGCAGCTTCTGTTACAGAGTGTGTGCAAGCGCAGCGTCCTACGCATGTTCTGACATCCAGCCCTGCCTTCTCATCACAGCTGCAGGCAGCCCTAGTCCCGAGCTCATCTACCAGGGCTCATCTAGACATGACCCTGCACAAGAGTTATTCTGAAATGACTGCACTTAAGTGTGTGTGTGTGTACCCTAATACTTTGCAATAAGCATAAACTGTTTCAGCCTAACTTAGGAGCAATGCCCTGGAGTAAGAAGTTCTGTGCTCTGGGACTAGCCAGTGTGTTTTGAATGCTTGTACTCTCATCTCCATCAACTGCCACGTCTAAACAAGCCCTTAGAAGGTAATTACAAGCCTTCATTTAGATGCATCCACTCAAGCTACAGATAAGCAAAGTTAGCTTAAGCTTGTTCTATTTTCTTAACAGGCAAGTGCAGTTTGATCCACTGTTCAGAACAAACTTTACTGAATATGAGTTAGGTCTCTACATACATCAGTAGTTCATGGGAAGCATCCCACCGTGCTTAAGGATGTTAGGTTTTCCTGCCATGCTGAGGGCCAGGAATATTGACCTTTGCAGCTGTTTTAGAAAGGAGCTTCAGCCTAGTTAAACCTGCAAGGTAAGGAGTTTTATGTCAACAGTAGGATCAGAGGAGAAGGTGGAATTAAGATCTCCCAAATATCCCCAAATCAAGCTATCATCAGTGCTCTTTGTTTTATTGGTGTCTTCACAGGGGTTTCATCCCCAGTCCTTGTCTTGTGGCTCTTGCTAGTTTGCTATGGTAGCAACAGTGGGAGCCCTCATGCAGGCTCCAAGGGACCAGTGTTTCCTCAAGGCCACTGCTTTCCCAGGGCTTGCCTGTGAACTGCAATGCTTGAAATGCCAAGGGCTGCCGGCTTCTTCTCCAGCAAGTGCTCACAGTGGTGGGAAATAAGCATGAGGCAAATGTGACCACCTTCCAGTGGAGGCATCTTAAATTAGAACAGTCCAGCAAAAACACTGATACACGGATTTCTGCATCTTTCTCTTGTATCCACGATCCAGTCAACCTAATAAAAAATGGCAGCTTTTCCCTCCTTGAAACGACTCTCAATAAAGATAATTTAAACAGTTTTCCTCTGTATTTTATTTCCGAATTACAGAACTGATCACTTCTCTGGTCCTTTAACTAAAAACTTTGACATTTAAAAATAACGTGACTCACATAATACATCATCTGTTACCACGTGCTAAATAAGGCACTTTGTTAGTCCCAGGACTAACCTGGGAATTTTGGAGGAATTTTAGAGGGTAGTTCTGAAAAAGCAGGTTGTTCAAGCAGTTGTTCAGTCTCTTTCACATCTTTATTTTGTGTAGCAAACTAGAACAAAGGAAGCAACTAGAAGATGTGAAATTGTTCTTACTAGATGAGTGAACAAGCTAAATAGCAATAGGTCTGTGAAGAGGTTATAAGCTTTGGGAGTAAGTTTTTAAAAATAATTTGAACTATATTTTAATATGGAATACTTATTTATAGGCAAAGCATTTCTGAGGCCACAGCTGTTGGTAGATGGTGTTTTCTCAAGGAAATAATTCATTTCTCCTTTGCTGAAAGGGAACACTAGTAACTTTCACCAAGCCACTGTCCAAAGCCTTGGGGCTGGTTGGGGCTGCGACTGAGACAGAAACTGGCATGGGGACTGAAAGAGAAATTGTGCTCACGTTCTTCATTCCTGGAAAAATTGCAAACTTCTAGCTGAAATTATTGGCTACAGTAGACTTGGAGGTAAGCGTTTCCAGAATCTCCAACAACCGGCTTTTACCTTTCTTTATCTTTTTGGTATTAATAAGTATTTGCAGTCCCCTGTGAAGGTTCTCCTCTGAAGACCTAGAGCATCTAATAAGAGCAGTCAGGTCAGCCTTTGTACTGAAGGGACAAAATTGCACGTGAAATTCTGCCACCCTTGAGCTTGTGGGACCCAAGTGTCAAAACCCTGCATATTTTCATTTTTTCCTTTCTCCTGATGCTTGAATGATCAGATGTGGAGATGCTGTCAGTGTTCCTGGGATTCACCTTGGGAAGCCAAGCCTTTGTTACTAAATATTTGGAAACAGCCCTAAAATTATTCTCTCACTGGGGACTCATAACACAATCTGCTTCCCTGAAAATTCTTACACGAAAAAGCTTATGGGACTGGGATGGCTGGGAAGCAGAGAAACTAATACGGCACTTTGGGCCACAAGGAGCAAGGCAGAGCAAAAGCTAAAGCCCCACTGGGAAATTCATTAACTGCAGCTCCTACAGCTGCTGTAACTTCCTGCTCTGTCACTGTCTGGAGCTTTTCCTTAAGTCTCACTCCCTGAAGACGATTCCCAGTGTCATGGTCAGGACTCTCAGGTTTCTCATCTGCCGAGGTGCTGCATCCTCACCTTCTCTCCTTGCTGGAGGTGATGGGTCTGGTCCCAGGGAGGCCAGGAACCTAATCACATGGGCACTGCGAGAGCTCCCCATCTGTCACATCATTCTCACAGGGGGAAAGGGGGAGTTATTTACCATCATCTGTGTGCTTTTGCTTCTCTCCCAGCCTACACTGAAAAGTTGCAAGTGCCCACAACAAAACAGGAGATGTAGTTACCACTCGTAGGCTGGTCCACACGTGGGGGTGATTTTTCTAGCCCAACCTTCTGAGCTAGAGAAGTTTCCCCTTGAGCCCCTGTGCTGCACTGTCTACTTCTAGCCCTATGAAAGCATCTGTAGTGCTGGGAAAGTAACACACAAGGCCATAGGCAGAGAGCACATATCCTAACCTGTCAGTGAAAGAGTGTGAGAATGTATGTTTGTAAACAGGAGTGGATGTAGATGGTTACGAATTTCCGATCCCTTGGGCAGAGCAGTGTCTGCAGGGAGCTGCAGTGTCCCCATGGGCAGTCGTTTTCTGTCAAGCACCTTTGACTTCTTCCCAGGCAGGAGCCTGTTGCACATACATCTTTCCAAACAGAAAGGCACAACACATGGGAGAACCTTACCCCTTAAAGAGGACAAAGCAATGCATCAGTTGCTGAAACGTGGCAGCAAGTCTGTCCCAGCTTTACTGATACCCTGGTCTCTGAACAGTGTGTCATGCCCAGATGTACTATCGGCCCAGCCGTGTGCAGTGGTACCCTTGAGGAATGGCTCCAGATCAAGCTAAGTCTTTCCACATGGCAACTGTGGTTGAACTGCTTACTTTTCACCGATTGAGGTTGTTAGGCCAGATCTGCCACTGCCTGTGTGCCAGCAGCAGGAATAACTGAAAGGATTTCCCTTTTACTCTATTAATAGCCATCTTCTCATTAAATGGCCTGGCAGCTGTCTGAACCAGACAAATTGTTGACTTTTCACCTGGTGTCCTTTGAAGGGGTCCTACTGCTGTAGTGTCATATAGCTTTGCCTCTCCTGTGCCAGTGCTGAATTCCCTGGCTCATGGAAACCCAGTCGTAAGTACAGGCTGCAGCTTCCCAGACAAGCAGAAGAGCTGGTGAGGGACAACTGAGATGAAAGGAAAGAAAAGCATAAAGACTTGCTGAAGACTCTCCTCAAACAGAGCTGTGTGGCAGTACTGTATTGTTAAATCACTGTCCACTGTTCCTCTGAGCATTCCACTGGATTATTCCACAGACAGATTCCTGGAAAAAATTGTTATTTTTTTCTCACGCATTACTTCAAAAAAAAAAAATCTTAACTCCTGGATCATCTTTCTTTGCAAATCCTTGCTGCATGAGAACCTGTGCCTTCTTCCCTAGATAGTCATGCTGTGTTAGATCAAACCACAGATTTTCATCCCAATCTAAGGCTTTGCCTTTGTAATTTGACTCACTTGGACACTCCTTTTAGCTTCTAAGTCTGCTGCACATGCCAGCACTGTAGATCTCTAAGGAATGAGTGTGCTTGCAAAGAGCAGTGATTACTAGCAAGTGCATATCCAAGGCATACTGGCATTTGAAAACAAAACTTGAACACAGAGAAACAGAATTTTATAGCCATCTACCACACATGAAAAGCAGATCCAGCACACAAATACCACCCTAGTTCTTAAATCTGTATTTTTAACTGACTTTCAACCAGGTGTTTCCACTTTAATTTGATCCCAGGCATTCCTAGAGGTGATGTAAGATCCAGATCCACAAGGTAATAATGAAGTCAAGAGTTGAAAAATTATCAAGGCCTAATCTGGCAATTTAGTCCCCTGTAAATCATTGTGGTTAGTTATTGCAGGGTCCTTCTTACCAACCAAGTTCTCTTGAGACTTCGCATTAACTTCGCCACCTGTGTGACTGTCAAAGAGATAAATTTCCTTGAAGAGAATCTTCCACTCCTGACTTTATTTATGTCAGAGAGGGGCAAAAGGATAGATTGACTGGGAAACTTCAACAACAAGGGTCTACATATGCAGAATCAGGGATTGATGCAATTCAATTACTCTGTTTGATATTACACATAAAGTCCCAAAATGAAACATGTACAATCAAGGAATTCATCTGACCTATTTGCTGGACAAAAAGCTCTAATGAAATGTAGTCAATTGATGTTTTTTTCTTCTTTTTCTTTCCTTTTTATTTTTTTTTTTTTTAACAATCAGACACAAAAGTCAAAAGATCACATCAGAGTTATTCTGTAACCTAATACTGCGTGCCTTTCAGAGCACCTGTGCATTCAGCGTCCCAGTGGCTAATACGCAAAAACTACATCAAGGAGTTTGAAAAAGCTCTTCTACTGGGAAATAAACAGGATAATAAAAGTAGGTCAGTGGGATGGATCCTTCAGCCTGGGTTACAGGAGTAAACCGTGAGTTAACTTGTAGGCTCTGAAATGTGCTAGCGAACTGAGCAGCTTGCATTTCGAAACAAAGATAAAGCAAAATACTTTCACAAACTCAAGCTAGAGACTGTTATATAAAGCATAAGCTCAAATTGCTGCTCAGGCTTTTTTTTTCCTTCTCTCTTTTTTTCTTTTAGGAAAGTCCTTTGAAGCAACTGAAAGTTGAGTGGACTAGGAGTAAAGAACAAAAAAGAGATTTTAGATTTCAAATCTGTTATTTCCTCACACACGAGTTGCTTATGACAATATTGTCTCGAGTTTCTTCCATTTGGAATGACGTTGCTTACAGCGTGGGTTTTGTAGTGAGGGGTTCTGGGTAAGGACACTCACAACTCCCATCGTTGCCTCCTCTCATTCAGTACCCCCAATCCAAACCAATAGTTTATTCTGTGTAAAATCTGCCCACCTGGCAAGTAATTTTCTACCGCTTACAGCAGTTTTCCATATATCTGTCATAAGTGGCACTACAGTAAACCCATCCAATTGATGCTGCTTCTGCCAAAAGGCAAGAAAATGCCTTCCTCTGCTTCTTAACCCCATCAGTATTCCTGACCACACAAAGCAACTAGTGTAAAGAAACCTTTTACCTGAGTTTAGACAGAGTGTCTCATTTCCTTGGCTCTTTAGAGGGACTTTTTTGTTTTATTCTGTACTCTTGAAGACTGCTGGCAACAGTGGAAGGGAAGCTGTACCTCCATTGGCGCGAGGGTAGAGAGGTCCTTGTTCATTCCAGGCTGGTTTACCTGCCAAGGCAGTAAGAACAACCAACAAGCTGCTCTTTATCATCAGGGGTTTTTCAAAGATTCATGAGAACATGTGGGGTGGCAGGGGAGGGGACATCCTTTCAGCCACAGAGAAGATCTGTATTCAGAGATGTAAACTAAGGAACAGATCAATGGAGATGAACCAGCAGAGCTCTGGAAGACGCTGTGAATAAAACTGGGAATAAAAATGCATCTTAAGGAAAAAGTAAGTAAGATGATATAGAGTTTAGAGAATACTCAGGATATGATTCAGAGGTGTTTTTTTTCAGGGTGTGAATGCTTTTTATGTTCAGCTGTATAATGGGCAATGCCAGGACTGTGGGCTTCAGCACTGGTTCTATTCTCCTCAGCAGGAAATGGGAGAGAGGAGGGAACCAGAACTGAAGTCCTTAAACACACCTTTTGAGGGCAGTGAATATGTCTCCATGTGGATGAAAGCCTTTTGCAGCTCACTGGGAACACTGTCAATCAAGCTGTCAGGGAAGGTATACGATACATCCTAGTGCCCACTGGCATTTCTAGAAGAGATTGACAAGTTTTAGGTCCGGAATCCCAGCAGTCCATAGCCCAAAAGACCTTGGGCTGTTTAGGAACCATTCACTGAGTTAAATTCATGACATTACTTTGATTATACTAATATTACTCTTTGACCCAAACTTTAGCCAAGTATGTGGAGCTGCAGGTGTTGCATGGGAAACTGAAGATGGAGTCAGCTGTCTCTCTGAGACAATCCTGTTTACTTACAAAAAAGTTCAGAAACTAGGGTTTCTCTGGAGGTCTCTGGAGGTCTCAAGCTGCAGGTGACAGTCCTTTTGCTCCCTGTTTCACATTGCTGTCAGCCAGCATTCCATTCGGGATACTGCCTCCCCCCAAGCTTTTCTCAGAAACACATTTCTGGACAAATTTAGCAATGCAGAAACCACCCAGGCAGCATAGAAAGTGGTATGACACTGCAGCCTGTTTTTGGGGAGCCTTAGTAACGTATTTTTTAAACTCTCTGGTCACTGAGTTTAAAAAGAAAATACAGAATAAGTGACCAGAATTCAGCAGCTTCCCAGGCAAGTCCCAGAACATTTAGCTGTGGAGCCACGGTACTGCTTGTGCTGCCTCACTTGCTTCTGGCCCAGCTTCAGCCAAGAGAGGCTCTGGGGAGCTACCTGATGGAAAAAGTCCTTTTGCAGACAGGGGTGGCACAGCTTTGGCCACTGCTTCCTCCTTCAGTCAAAGCATTTCAGGTTTATTTCCTAGAAGAAAGATCCATTCTTTAACAGGGACCCATTTTTCTTCTTTCTGTTCTTGGCCTAAGGGCCAAATGAACATTCAAAGCAGGCTGGGATGGGACAAGTGCATCTTTATGCCCAAGGAAGAAAAGTGTCTGGGGAGAGAGGTTTGCAGTTTTGCTTTCTTGCTTTTTGCTGAATTCAGGCCCACTGAGCCTATAAGCCTTTTCCTTTGTGTGACCAGAGATCTTCCAATATCCAAATGCTGAGCAGCTCAGGCAACCAGATGTCCCCAACTCCCTGACAGATTGCTTGCAGGAGCAGATAAACAGTCAGGTCTGTGCAAGCATAGGCTGCCTTGTGCCCAGGCTCCTCAGCGCAGGCAAATGTCCCATACTACCAGTTTGGCTTTGAACTCTCTCTCTCATCTCTTGTCTTTAATCCCTAGGTCCTTCCCTTGTTTTCATCTGCAAAACTGGAACTGGTTATATCTCTACTGACCTGGGCAGGCAGTAGGTGAAACGTGTGGGAGACCTGTTGATAGATGGTGTATTTGTGTATGTGCAAAATAATCACGTGATCTACAGTCATTTCCCTCCACCATCATGTGCCAGTTTTCAGCGAGAACCACGCTTTGAGAGGAGAGCTGGGAGACTACTCTGGCTTTTGTGGGCCAGGAGTTTAGGAGATGGGTGGAAAAACAGGGTAAGAGGGGTGAGAGGCTGTGATCTGATGAGCACTTTGGAGGACTGGGCTTGGCTGGCCAAGGTGACAGGGACCCAGGAGGACAGGGAGGGCAGAGGGCAAGTGCCAGAGTGAACGTGGATTGACCCTAAGTGGAAGCCATCTCCTTGTACGTAAGTGTAAGAGAAGTGAACAGACTTGTGCAAGCAATTTATTCTGGCATTTCTTCGCTGTTGAGTCCTTGGATCACTTAATTACAATGTTTTTCACTGTGTTGATAAGAACATATAAAACATACACATGCTTAAGATGTATTAAAATGAAAAAAAGATAGTCCAGAGCTTCAAAAATAGCGTTGGTCTTACAGAAAATTAATTAATCCTTTCCCAATCCCTCTTTCTAACTGTTATCTTTTTGAAAAATGATCAAGAAAGGCTGTAAAAGATAAAGATGGAAAAGGAAGAGCCAATGTAATCAGAATTGCAGAGAAATTTGGGGTTAAGTCCCACGGGCTATTTTTAAAATACAGCCCTATAGAGAGAAGATTTTGTGTGTTCAAAGGTATGAATTAAGGCCATATGAGACCAAACTCTGAATTTCCTGGCTCATGTCAGACTAAACCATTATAAAAATTTGTGTATAGGGGTGTGGGCACTTACAAGTCATGCCTTTTGGCTATCCGGGATACACTTTCGTGTTATTCATATATGAAATTTAACAAAGAGCTTGGAAGAATAAAGCCTGGAGAAGTAAAACCTCAATTATAATTTGAATACACACACTTAATTGTGAGAAAACAGCCTAATCAGACATTAATTTTCCAAACACGTGAGTTTAAGATGATTAACTGGCAATTGGGTATGCGCACATGTACACACACACAGAATTGCTTGCACCCAGCTTTACAAGAAATCTCGGAAAATATCCCAGCCTGCTTTACAGAATTACGGTAAGAAGAATGTGACACCCTTTGCCATTATGTTTGCTGCCAGTGATTCAGGCGGGGGTGGTGGGGGAAGGGGAAAGCTTTTGGCAGAACAGCTCAAGGTCCCCCTACACTTGAACTTTGAATAAGCAGTGACTGTATCTTCAGGAGGACTGTGGGTGTTAGAGCAGGACAGTGAGATAGAGTGAGAGTAAAAATACCTCAGCAGGGGTTTTCCTTCTGCTTTATGGAAAATGATGCAAAACCATTCGTGAGTTCCTTGTAATGGGAGTGAAAAGGGACACAGGATTATTTTCTTTTTGATTAAGGCAGACAGTAGTCATCATTCTTAGTCACAGCTATCTCACAGCAGCTGAGCAGCTTTTCTGTCTTCACCTGGCTTCATTGCTCGTCCTGTTCCCTGGGGGACTCTATTCCCGACCAGATTTGAGAGGGCTGTTTGGACTGGAGGAGCTTTTAAAAACAAAGTCTATTTCCTTGTGATTAATCCTTTTCTGGTTTCTGGTTTCTTTCTGGAGCCATCTCCAGCCAAAAGTGTGGCCAGTTCTCCATCTACCAATACTGCATTTATCTATCTGTCAGGTTTGCCATTTGTCTTTGCCCTGGAGGGACAGCTTAAGAAATTTCTGAGAGGGTTGGAGCCTTTCCCATCATCTTCACATGTGCAGGACTACCAGAAAGTGAGGGTTAAATGGCAGCACTACCCTGGTACAATTCCAGGCTCCCAATCTTTACTACCTATGTGGGGCTTGGATACTGAGCCCCTCATGGGGCTGTGCTGGGGGCAGAGCTTCCTGTTCCATCTGCCCACCCCCACAGTGAGGGCTTCACTGCAGCTGGGCTCCTTAGGAGTGTTTCCCCCCAGCCAAGTTCCTGTGAGGAGGTGGTGAGCAGCAGAACCCCAGCCTGCACTGCCACCATACTTAACCCCATCCGTGCTTAGGTCACTGAGAAGACCCTGCTGTTGCAATCCCCCAGTTGTTTGAAATGAGGGTTGAGGAACCCCAGTGTGAAAGAAGAAACATTCATGTCTTAATAATCAGAGAAAAAACTGCATTGCAGACAGCACCCTGTGAGAAAGGCAGGTTGCCTAGTGAAAAAGCATAAATGCATTTACCTGCACACTCACAGGTACACCTCATTTAGACAATCAGCACCCACTGGGGTCTTCCTCTTCCTGCCTGAACTTAAATGAAAGTATAAACTTATTTTCCATATAGACTTTGTTAAGATGTGGGCACTTCAAGTGTATCTATCTCATGTATTATGATTAAACCCCATGTTTCACCAGCTGATATAGCCAGTGGAAAACTCACTCTTCAGTCAATGGTTGTTTGAGACCCACAGCTAGTATCTGAGAGCTTCCTGACTGTTTGCAATTAAACTGTATCCCTGAAAATATTACTAAATCCTATCAAATTCTTCTCATATTTCCTTCCAAATCAACTCTACCCTTATGAGCTGAGAATTACGTACTATGCCTCATGGCAGGTTTTCAAATAACATACCATAACTGTGTTTGCCACTTGCTAGCCCTAGTAAATTTGATATTTACTCTGTCATCAGCTAAAGTGTGTTGGGCTCCTGTTGTGTGACTTTGGGGATTTGCTAAGGTTTCTATAAAACACAGGCCAGCTGCAACAGGGAAGGCAGTTCACTTTAATAAGCTAATAAATACATTTAATGACCCTCATTATGTCTCACAGTGATATCTGGTATTAAAGTGCAAGTGTTAGCCCGAGAAGAATGTAAAATAGAAAGTCCCCTGCTGAAATGGTGCAGTCTCTGTGTGCATGTCTATATACATAAACACACACACATATGCATATAAACCCATTGGAAGGTTCCTATAGAAGAATGCTATGGCATTTATTTTTCATTAATTCTTGAGAGATTTCAGCTGTCTTTGCAGATTGAAAGAAGAAATAATTTTAAGTTGTAAGAGAGTAGGGTAGATAGGAGTCATGGGATAGTCATTACCTGTCCCAATAGCAAGGTAGATGTTTGCTCGTTGGCTGGCAGACACACTGCACACAGGCTGTGCCACTAGTGGGTAGCCAAAATAATTTCCCGTGTGTCTCCCTGTGCCTTCTAATAGATTGGGAGAGGAGGTTCTGAAACCCCCACGACTTTGAGCTGCCATGGAAAAACTGGTCACCAAGTCCACATTGGGTGTGTGCACCAGAGGCTCCCCTTGGGGCTGACAAGTGGGAAAATAGACCAGTTACCCTCGCTGACACAACCTGGAGATAATGTTGGCAGCAGAGGCACCGAGTCCGCTGCATCCTGTGCAGCTGTTGGCTTTCTGGGCTCTCTCCTAAAAGGATGCCATAGATAATCCCCCAGGCCAAGGTTCTGGGGTGATCGTCCAGCCACTTGTGAGACCGTTCTGCTTTGATGTGAGGGAGGAGGACCACACTAAGGAACCTGGAAAACTGAAACTGAAGGTCCATGTATCAGCTTGCTTAGCCAAGCTTATGTTTGCAGCAGAAAAAGCCAAACAGAAGCCATGACTGTGAAGAAAGCAAAGTGTGTCTGCACATCATACAGTGAACATCATGCAGGACACAGCACATCAGTAGGTGCCCAAGACAGCTGAAATTGATTTCCTCCAGGACTGGAATTAGCCAAGTCAAGACAGTACAGCATCAAGATGTACAGTATTATCCCCAAGGGATATCTACCCTGCTCAGACTGCTACGGGCTCAAGCACAGAGCCAAGACTGATGTTGGGAGGTAGGG
Source organism: Myiozetetes cayanensis (assembly GCF_022539395.1). Classification (NCBI taxonomy): domain Eukaryota; kingdom Metazoa; phylum Chordata; class Aves; order Passeriformes; family Tyrannidae; genus Myiozetetes; species Myiozetetes cayanensis. The sequence continues at coordinate 30,776,782 of NW_026086604.1, read as the reverse complement.
AGGTTTGACATTTTGGGCTATGTGGAGACTATAGCAGGTTTTAAAAAATCCCCTTCCTGATCATGAGTTTGGATAGACAAAATGAAAGGGAGATGGTGTATGGGTAAAAGATTTAAAGCAATTAAGTCAAAAGAAGACCAATTTTTTGTTTCAAAATAAATCTTCTGGTAAACTATTCAGCATGTAGTTGATGAATCAAATATGGCAATCACTAGACTATCTGGACCAAAATGTCAAGCATGTGTTCTAGGCATAGACATATCTTTTTTATGTACAATATATATAAACTCATGAATTAGCAGGCTGGTATGAATTTGAGTGCTACAGAAAGCAGTGTAGAGAGGCTTGAGTTGTTTCTACCAGAAAAGCAAGATTATCTTAGAATTCCAAATATGTCCAATCTTTATTTTTAGTTAATATGTTAATCTGCTTAACAAAATCTCCCTCTCTTGCAATGCCCCTCTGCTTTCCTGCTTGCAGGTTAGAAAATGATGGTGATTATAAAAGAATCCACTCAGGCCTTGTTTTTGGTCATTTTACCAGACACACAGGAACTTTTCTGTGTCAGACAGGCATTGTACTAGCACTGTGACTTTCCAAGCCAGGCCATGTTTCCACCACCTGTCTCCTGTAAGTGGATGTCTCTGTGTGTCTGCCCACCTACACTCTCTGCTCTGGGCTCTTCTCAGGGCTTCAGAAACGCTGTGGTGAGCTCTGTGTTCCTTCGTTCTCCACACACAGTTAGTGTTTTCCCCCTGTAGGGACCTCAGCTAACTTTCTAGCACCAGCCAAGCCCTTTCTGGGGGTTGCAGTGTGTAGCTAATCATGATTACAATTTGCTTGGCTACCGTAAAGATGGATGCTTACATCAAATGTGCTGTGGGATTCTCTGATAGTGGCAAGTACAATAAGCCACACTTTTGCTTTAATTAACTATTCTCATCAGGAACAAACTGATGAATTATAGCTTCTGGAAGGAGATTTTGTGGCAGGTCAGAGAGATGGACAGGCTATAAAGCACTGGACCACAGGGTTTCAGGGACAAAGGAAGCGTTTGGACAGCTGTCTGAAAGCAGGGAGAGCCAGAGATGAGGCTGGGACATGCAAAACAAGCTGGTCCCCCAGCAGCAGAAAGACTGTTTTCCTCAGAGTTCACTAGCACTGTTAGTCACCGAGAAAATATTGGAAAATGTAAACTACGAGTAAACTTCTCATGGGCTAGAAAGCTAAGCTGATTCCCAGAGCATCCCCTGTGAACTGGAAATGGGAACAGTATACAACCGCAGGCTCTGAAGTCAGTGACCCACGTTCAGTGACATGGCCTGAGCTTCTGTGTCCCCGGACAGAGTCAGGAGGTTAGAGCTGACTGCCTCTAACCAGCGTTGCTGTGTTTTCCTTTGTCTTACCATAGAACAGTGTGGCCACGTGCTGTGACTCATCCTAGGAGATTCTGTACTATTTTTCTTAGAAGCTCTTGTAGCAGAGAGAAGCTGTGAGAAGCACAAGCCTTGGAGATCACAACTTATGAAGACAACAGAGGAAAAGACCGATCTGTTCTCAGGTGGTTTTCTGAAGTGTGATTTTGTGAGCCTCTCAAGGGCAGTAGGCTCACTGGTCCTGTTGCTTGTTTCCGCTGTGGACTCTTCTGCAGATGGACATAGATATTACAAACAGCTATTTCCTCATTTCCAAACGCATGTGTATGCCCTCACAGCGTGGCGGTGGCATTTGGGAAGCTGGCACGGAGCCTGCTCTTTGCCAGAGTGTCAGGTGACTGGTTACGTGCTAAGAGACAAACAAGGGCAGACAGGGAGCAACATCTCCCTGTTTGATTTTTCCTGTCATGTGTTACCAGGTAATATTCCAAAGTCTTGCAGACTGCACAGCAGCACTGGCAATTCACCACTGCTTTAGGGAGTTCTGAGACGAGCTGTGTCCAAACTTGTCCCCAGTGTTAAGGATTCCTGCAACACTGCTGTGATTCATGAGATAGCCGTTGTCTTCCTTAAACTCACCAGCTGACTCAGCACACGACTCTCTTAACTTTTCTTGTTTGGTTTTGTTGCCTTTTTTTTTTTTTTTTTTTTTTTTTTTAAGGGTGAGTTTCTCTTCCTAATGGATCATTTCAAGATAAGGATGGGTGTGGAAGAGAACTGAAATGTGAGCTGGTGATGTTAGCATCGGCAGACCTGCCAGCTCACTGTCTTTTATGGTGGGTGTTTCAGATTATTTAAGGACTTCTCAAACCAGCATAGCCACACCACTAATCACAGGAGAGCCTTGGAATCTCGTACAGCCCCAGGGGCCACATGCTAGCAAAAAGATAAAAGTTGTCCACCTCTGTTGGGCACAACAGGATCAATGCAGAGCATTTCCTTCATGCACCATGAGAGGTTCACTTGCATTTTTCAACACAGAAATGTGCTCCCAGAGAGTCTCTGGGGGAATGCAACATACTTCCGAAGGAGAGGGCCACATTTAAACAGATCTGGATGATGCTGCATCCCACAAGGGCACGGCAAAGCCACGGTGCCTGTTGCAGCCTGAGAGGAAGCAGTCGTGCATTGGTGAAACCACCTGGGCTGGAGTGGCCTGCCAATGCCCTTTTGTAGGACAATCACAAACAGGCCTCATATTCTGCAGAAACCTTGAGGGCTTTCTACTGTTCTGTGGGTTCATGGGAAAGCATCATATCTTTTCTTAAAATAAATTTCCTTTTTTTCAGGTTGTGGTGTTGTCAGTCCAGAAGTTTGAATCTGTGCCTGGCTCCTGCAGTCCCCACTAGCTTTGGTTTGGCAATAGCTGTACATTTGCTTTAATAAAAACAGAAAACTCTTGCTGTGGCACTTCCTAGTGTTTTGAAACCAAAAGGTGCTTTTCCAAACACTTTGCAAGACAGAAGCCCTGCACCTGCCAAGGGAGCTAGAATGGAGATGAGCAGGCAGCCAGCTGGGAAGGCAGGTAGGCAGAAATGGAGGCAGAACTGGTGCAATTCCATTTAGCATTTTAGTATTTTCAACAGAAATCAGTCTCTTTATATGTATGTTTTCATCACAAAGAAAACACATTTATCTAGAAAACTTTTAACTAGTTGTGCTGGCAGGGATGGTACCACTTTCTGGGCCATAGGAACCGTAGGGGATCTTTCCCTTGTCCTTAATCAACTCTGAAAGAAGCTCTTGTAGATCAGCAGGGGAAGGCCTTGCAGTTCCTTCTACAGTCACTAAATTGCCTCTTCTGGACATACTACACACTGCATCATCGGCAGTGGTTTCGCCTGAACCTTCAAAATTATGTGTCTGGTATTTCTGTTGACTAAGAACAGAGGAGGAAAAGAGCTTTTCATTACCACTGCTCACAATGCTTTTCCCACTTTTTATTCATCTTGATAACCTCAGCCATTCTCTACTCCCAATTTAAAAAGAGTTGGGTGGGTCTGATCAAAACCACACTCTTTCCAACCAAACAAAGAGCTGCACTAAATCATTATGGTGACAAGAATATTCAGGCTGGGGATACATCTAGGACTTGGAGCCCATTCTTTCACTTGAAATGGAAGAAGGGTATTTAATTTATTTGTATTCTTTTGAAAATGCCCACTGAGATGACACAGGCACAAAGCAGACTCAGCCTACACAACCCTGAATGACAAGCCTGCATGTGGGATATGTAGTGAAACCTTCCTGCTCAGTGAAACCCAGATTATTTCACAGAAGCATCTCCAAAATGAAAACTGAATGTTGTGCCAGACAGAAAGATCAAGGTGTGTGATTTATCCGTGTCTGCCCTGCCGCTCCAGTGTTCTTACCGCACCTGAATTCCTCCTTGTATGCTTCCTGTCTTGGACTTGTAAGCCCAAGGTGTTGAGGGAGAAGAAGGCTGTCTGAACTTTCATTTCCTGCAAGGGTTTCCTGTATGATGTAAGAATGAGAGTGGGAGCAGCAAACAGGTCCTCAAGACCTGTTTGTGTCAGAATGTTTGAGACTGTGTGAAGCAAATGGTACTCAGAGGCTCAAAGGAAAGTTTTTCTTCATCGGTAAGTTTAATCATTAGGGAAATATTTTTTTTAGTTTTCCTTCTCCCTAGCTCTCATAGGAATTTGAAGGTTAGGAAGGGGCCCAAGAAGCCGAAAGGAAATGTCCCCTCTCTTCAAGTTTATTATTGAAAGTGGCCAGATGTTTGTTTGTGACTAGAAAAGGGAAGTTATATTACAGAATATGACACTTCAAACCCCATGGTAAAAACAAAAGTGAAAATGGAAAAACATTCAGCTGTGCTCATTTACATTTGTGATCCACAGCCTGGGGCCCTGTGACATGGTGATAAGAACAGAATATTATCACATCTATGTGCACTGTGAGTGTTGTCTGTCCTGTACATTTGATTGATCCAAAGTCATCTGGAGTGGTGGAGGGTGGTGCTGTAGTGGAGGAAATGCACTACATGAACTGGTTTGAAGTAAGATTATGTTAAGGCCTTTTTAGTTTCCCATTCCCAGTTGGAATACCCTTTTGTACTTGGACTTAAACCTGTGAATTGTTGCCTTGCATGGGATATGAGATCTGCTAAGAAAAGCTTTGTAAAGTTCTTCAGCAATGAACTAATTATTCTGGCACCTGATTCTAAGCAATAATCAGAGTAGGGGAGGTAGAAACACCCTAGCTTGTAGCTATCCTACTAACTTTAATGTGGAGGCACCGGGCAAAACATCTGCTACCATTCATTCATGGATTCATATCATCATTAAGGATCTTCTGCCACTGCCAAAGAATGAGAAGGCTTATACTGCCCTTCAGCACTTACACCAGCAACGCTTCTACATGCCCCTTGAAATCATTTAAGCTGGTTTTTCTTTTTCAAGGAACATGAAAAAGATTGACCAGTGAACTCATAGGTTACGACAGAAATTATACACGTGCCATGACATCAGATTCAGGTTCCCTACACCCAACCAGTTGCTACGAACTTCTCCAGTGAAAGAATATCCTGGAATGAAAGACACATTCACACTACAAGTATGATTCACCCTACTTTCTCCAGAAGTCTGCACAAGAGCCAGACGCAATTTCTGTGCCATGAATGGCTAAAGAATATGAATAAGAGGTGAGACCAGCAATTCCTGTCCCATAGACTTCCAAATATGAGCAGAATGTTATGACTTCCAGCTATATCACCAAGTGCTGAATGTGCCCAGAGAAACAAATAAAAATCTCAGTGCTGTCAATCAGATTCTCTGCAAATTCTTTCTCACATATGGTCACTTTTTGTGCATGTGCACGTGACTAAGTGTTGCTCACACAAATGCGCACAGAAGTGCTGTCCAGAAGCATTTCTTTTGCCAGCCAGGATTTACTACCCCTGAATACATCTTGGATCTAAGAGATTTTGGACTGGAAAGGAGTTAAAAAGTGCTCATGTTTCTTAGAGCAGTATCATGGGAAAAGTAAAACAAGTCCTGTTCAGGACACACTGGGCATTCCTGTGTTAGTAAATTACATAGTAACAAAACACATTCCTAGGTACCTAAATATGTTTATGTTGCCACATTTTTGCTATTTTCCCTGGCACATTTCTGGCTAATGCCAAGTAGCATTTTCCTAAAATTTTCCCTGCCTGTGTCAGGAGATGGCACAAACCATGGACCAGATCCATTAGGCAGAATGAATGTGCCTATCCCATGCTTTGGTGGGCAAGAAAGCTCAGGAGTATGGATGTACCTAGAATATGCCTCCAGGTCTCAGGGTTGGCAAAGTCTGAGTTACCAGTATTGACATAGCTACTGGTGACAGAAAAAGTGAAAAGATTTTTGCTAATCCCACTCTCACTTCATTAGTCATACAACCATCATGTTTTGGAATACTACAGGAGACATACCAGAAAACCACTGGAGACAAACTTCGCACTTTCTGGGGGAAAAGAAACCCAGCAAGTAAGGGGAACAGAGAGCATGCCCAAGCACTCAATGGAGAAAGTAGGTTGTCTGGCATGGGTAAATACTACTCTGAGCCTGAGGGTCCTCAGGTGTGCTTTTCAGATTACATCCTAGAGAAGCTCCTAGCTGTGTTCCAGGCCACATGGAGACAGAAGCATTCAGCCTATATTTGTGTATCACCTTGAAGATGTTTGAGGCTTGACTATTGCTAATGACACTTCCTGCCACAAGGCAACTCTCCATAAAGAAAAGCTACCTGAAAGAAGAAGAGAGGAGGGGCCAGAAGGCCACCTAATGGCCTGAAGTGTCAGCTGCTCTGAGTAAATGGGTACCTTTCTGGTGATACTGTTCCAAGAAATGGAATGTTGTCAGAATGTCTGTAAAATCATCCTTGGTAACAAGATGAAAAAGGGTTGATAAGCCATCAGTAAAGAGATATACATCAGCATTTGCAAACTGAATAATGGGGTGTCCTTTGAGAAAGAAGCAATTACTTGTTCTCAAGGACATCTGCAAAGTAGAGGTGAAGGAACTGGGTTCTTGACTCAGTATCAGGTGAAAACACTGCCTAGGCTAAAGGAACAAGGCACTCCTTACCATATCCATGTGTGATTTTCCAAGCACTGCAGCGGAGATGAAGAGTCACTCAAAGAAATGTGCAGACTGATTGCCTGTGTAATCAGTACCTACCTGCTCACAGAAATCAGAGGTCTATGGACAGTCAATATGGATGCAAACTACACTGTTTTTCATTAGACTTAAGCTAGGGTGGAATCGTACAAAGCCTCTGGAACAGCACAACACCTGTTAGTTACGCTGAGTGCTGTTACAGCCTCTGTGAGATACAACTATTGGCTCTGTCTCATGTGTGTCAGCATTATCCAACCCAGCTGGTTGAAATATTCTGGATTGCTTCACAGATTTGGTACAGATAGCCTGTCTCTGAGTCAGTGAACTGCCAGGTCACAATGAAAACATGCTTTTCCTTGTACTGTCTTTCTTCACTAGTAATAGCCTAATTTCCTTGGAATTTGACATATACAGGTTATGAGTGGTTTTGTGCATTTTAATCTGATCAATTGCTCACAGTAATTTATCATTTTTCGAAAGTGAAGAAATAAAGGTATTTCAAAAGGGAAGTCCAATTCTTAAGTCCTCCATTTAGGCTGCAAAAAATACAGGAACTAAACCCTTACCTTAAAAATGAAATCACAAAACAAAGATGAGTGATGGACCTGACGCAAATTAGAGCAGACTTGATTTAGTTTGGGTATTTAAAGAGTTTGGGTTTTTTTTATTTGCCATGCAGACTGAGGTAGGACTGTCCCAACTGCAGATAATAGGAAACTCTACTATAAATGAGGAGTAAAACTTTGATAAGCTCGTTTGGCTTATTTTTCTCTAGTAACAGTACCAAACAACAGCTGACAAAGGACTCAGAGGGTGCCACCCATCAGGCAATCTGCAGGACCTGGTCCAGTTGTGGTCCAGCGTTCAATGCCTCTCCCAAGCGTGATTTGTGCCAGATGGAGCAAATATTTGATACAGTCTTAGCTGGCCAGGACAAAGCTGAAGTGTAAACAAAGTGAGTGAGAAGAAGCCATTTCAATTGAAAAGAGGATCTTAGAGATTTGTGTTCCTGGCATATTCAGTGGGGCTTTCCAGCACAAATTAACAATGGGCCAATTTATATGTGCTCAGTGGATTTGGGCTTGAAGACCGAGCTCAGCCAGAGGATTCCAAGAACATTCCTTGAGGAGCAGTATTTGCCCTGGAACTGGATGCCGTTCATCCAGAAATACACAGATGAAGAAGCAGCTGCTAGAAAGGAGGCAGAAAGCTGGCTTCCATAAAGCCTGTACATACTGCTCTGTGTCTAATATCCATGAGGAAAGGAGGGATTCTGATCTGGCTCATGAGTTTACCAAACAGTAAGGACAGATAATGAGTTTATGCTGCAAAGTAAGGAAGATATAATATGGGTGAAATGTCAACCATGTGGGAAAAAAAGTGATACAAAGGAGTGCTGTGAGTACAAGGCTGGACATGGCAGAAGAGCATCATTAGTGTCTTCTATCACAAAACATGACATGAAGGGGTAAAACCTGGAAATGGGGATCAAGTCTATCAGTGATGAGCACTTGAGATTGAATGGCAGAAGACAGGAAAGGCATATGTCTGTCTATACTGATCCAGGTCAGACATAAGTAATGTTACGATTATGGAACAGAAGGTCCAAACCTGGAGCAGCCTGTAGCTCATCTAACAGCGAGAGAGTGATGAGGGAGTGTGGGCTTATCCACGCAGCAGTTTTGAAAATGGGACAAAGTGGCACTGTAGTGCAGTCAGTGCTCAGCTATTTGTGTAACAGGGCCATGGGAGAAGAGCAGCACAAGGTGGATTCAGAAGGACTCCTGCAGTGACACTTGGGTGGGTATACAGAGCCCAGCCCAGCTCACATCCTGGTACATCAGTGTCAGTTGTGCTGGGAGCTGCCTGAGCCTCTGTGTAGAGGTCTCCATCTTGCCATGTCCTTACCTGGGGACAGGATGCAGTGACATTTGGCCTAGGCCAGAATGCAGCCAGCTCAGGCTCAGTAGGACACATCTGTTCAGGCTCCACAGTACCCATAAACAGCTAAGCCATTTTCCAGCCCAGGCTGACTGTGGCATCCACGGTGGCCTCCTGCTGTCACTAATTTACAATTGTCCACCAAAGATGGACAAGACCTGAGTGACGTTGTTCTTATTACAGCTGGATGTTTATGGGTAATGGCAGCTGAATATGTGTTTATAACCCAAAAAGTGATTATACAATATTTAAGCTGATTATCACTCATAGACCTCTACATGCCAGTTGTAAAGTCAGTTGGGATTTAGAGCCAGTCTCATGTTTAATTTCTTAAAAAGCACAAAGCTATTAGGTTTAAGATACTGAGGCATCAGCCATGAATACACATATAACTGAGGAAGTTGTGGTGTACCTGTTACAAGGATGTATTCTCATGACCTTAATTGTGTGTCACATATCTGCCAATTGCAGCGGAGTCAGAAAGGTGCTGATTGCTGTAAGTGGCAGCTCAAGCTCGTCATGTCCCCTTTTCTGCAGTATAATACAAGCTGCCTCACTGGGTGGTGGATTAGTCTTGAAGACTTCCATTAGCTCTAGGTTCTAGAGACAGGTTCTAGAGCTCTATGAGTCCTTATTCTCCTTAGCACATCTACAGCACATCAGACTCTTCAGTTAAACATTTGGAATGATAATCTTCAATTCAGGGGAACCTGCTGCTAGTATATGAATTTCTCATTGTCGAAATGTAAAACCACTTAGTGATGGCCATGAAGAAATTATTGTTTCACAATGGTCACGAAGAGGTGCAAGGAGAGTTTGCTTAGATAACTTCTAGATAAACATTCAAATGAGACAAGGCTGGGGAAACATGAGCCATGCCGATGAATTACATGTACAGTTTATAATGCAAAATGTGTTGCTCCTTTGGCTCAGAAACCTGAGTGCAATGTAGACACTGACATTTAGTCTGTTCCTGCTGAATGAGGTGGGGCTCCAACTTCCCTGAAGTATTTTGGAAATCCCTACCCCTTCTCTTCATGATCTGCAATGCAGCATGTCTGTGTGGACTTGAAACACTTCCTAACACAGCCTTTCTTGCCTGCAGCTTGACTGAAGAGATTTGGCCATGCTGCTGAGCTTGTGCTACCCAGACTGGTTCATAAAGGCAAGACTGTTAAATTCTGACAGTGTCAAACAACACGTTGAATTTTCTTCAGTGGTCTTGAATCTCTGTGATTACATCTTTAACACATCAATAACTTAGCCTCTGGTTAGCAAAGATCACTGAAGCATGACTAATCAGCAGATGAAAGTGTCTTTGTGGGGATTAGCTTTAATGAAAAGAAAAGGGATAGTTATTTTGGTAGTTTGAAATCTTCCATAAATCAAAGCGAATACTGACAAAGCAGGTTCATACGGTAAGAATGAAGCTATTGTGAATAAAATTAAGGGAACAGCTACTTTTATATAAATCACAGGCCAGGACAGCATTTGTAAGAGTTCATGGGAACGAGATCATTTAACTTCTTCAGGTGTAAATAAGTGATATTCAGCTAATGTTAAAGCATCCCTAAAGAAAAACAGATGGATGAAGGTCCTTAGTAGGCAGTTTCTTTTTTGGTTTTCATTTTCTTTTATTTTTTTGCATGCAAATAATACCTAGTTTATCTCAGACAATTTATTCTGTTCAGGGACAAACAGCCAACATATGACTTGGCATTTACCAGTTCTCGAGAGGAGGACATAACCAGAGAAACTTTAGTCCGGACCCTGATAGCAGTTGTTTCTGACTGGTGAAAATTATAAAGTTTCTTGGTCCTCTGAAATGTAGCTTGAAGGAGCTCGCAGTGGCCATGGGGATAGGGGCAAATAGAAAGAAATGCAAAATCCACACCTTTTGGAGAGTATTCTTGTTCAGCTCCTGAACTTTAGACCTCCTGTATACTACTGGGTGGTTAATGTGCTGTATAAATAATCACCCCTTGAGCTCCTCCAGGCAGTGACTCAGAGCACCCACGCTGAAAGCTTAACCCTCTCCAATGACTGTATGGGAAGCCTGAAGTTAGACTGCATGTGTTGATGTACCTAACAGCTCCCTTTCCTTTATGTTCTCCTGTTGGTTTATGCTGTGCCTCATCCACTGCTTTATTGTGACTTTTAAATTTAATCCCATGCGAATGGACCCCAAACTCATAACTGTAATATTCAAATGTGTCTCTCTGCCTCTGACTTAACTGAACATCCTTTCAGGTAGCCTGAGGCAAATGGAAAAAGTGCTCAGATCCAGGTTCCCTTGCTTTCAACTATGCCTTTGTACTGCTATCATATACACTTTATGAAAAAAACTACCAAAATATCCAGTCCTCAAGTTTCAGAAACTGATGTAAATGGTTGATTGGAAATCATAAATGGTTGCTCATCACTCTAAAGAAATGTGGCATTAAAGGTAAGACTCTACATAGAAATATTGGCTTATGGTACTGCTCAGTTACCCTATTGGAAGGCTTCCCGTACTCTGGAATCTTTCAGTTTGGGTGCCTTTTTTTTTTTAATTTTATGCTATTTTTTCTTGTTTCTTTTCTTTTTCTCATACTCACAGTATGAGTTTTCATGGGACTCCTGAATGAATGGCAGAGCTCTACTGAAGAGTTTGTGATCTAGGGTCTTACCCTAAGCTATTTAGAGTTCAGCTTTTAGACAATTTCCACATAGCTGAGGCTAGTGATTATATACTTAATGTGGATTTCTTTTCTAGATAGTGCCAGTTTTTCTTTCTTCTGATACCAACATGTTTTGCATTCAAAGTCAGTGGAAAGGTGTACATGTGTGTGTGTGTGTGTATCTGGGTTCTAAAATCATAGTTTGGTTATTGCAAGTTTTCTAGGGAAATTAAAACAAATGACTGTGTGGTTACATAGGGACAAGCGTAGAATTAAAACATAATTTTCATGGAAGAATTTACCATGCTGTCTGGTATAATTATTCTTCCATTAAGTAGTTTTTAGGGTCATGGTGAAAAAAATAAAAAACCCCAGACCAACAAAACTGTAATTCATGATGTTTACATGATTCATAACTTATAATGGAAAGGAAAAGGAACGTTATGTGAATAAATGCTATGCACATTTTTGCACAACATTCTACTGGTATATGAATCATGCTTGTCTTTGGTTAACTCAAGGGAAATAATCCCAGTAATGTATGTAAGGCAGTCATGCCCACATGTCTGGGGTTTTTTATACCCAGATTTCAGTGGAAAGAGAGATACTTTTTAAACAGATGGCAAACAAGCCCCTTTCCCCCCAACTACTTAGCAAATTTAATAACATAGCTAATTATAGGACCATGTATGTTAATCCATTCATGGGCTTGCTCCATATATTTAATGTCACAAGTGAAAGGGATCTATGGAATTGCTGGGCAATGGCAGCTAAATTACATCCAGACCATATTCCCTCTTTAAGCATACTTTTGAGACTGCATCTCTTGGGATTCCTGTTGGCAATTCAGTACAAAAACTGATGTAAAATTCTATAACTGAAGTCTGGAAGTGATGTTAGCAGAAGCTGAAACACACTCAAAGACTATACTTGTCCTGGTCTAAGGTGATGGCCCATGTCACATTTATTCTCAAGGGTAAGAAGGAAGAAGGTGGGGACAGTTGCTCCCACTGAGTTTTCCCCTTGGCTGCTGGCTGTGTCATGGGGCTGAGATGCTCCCAGGGCTCTTAGCAGGAGTTCCACAGCCATCTGATGAGTTTGAAGGACCATTCTCTCCCTCGCTCAGAGCTAATGCATCTGCTTTAATCTACCTGGACGCTCCACTCTGCCACAGAGGACCTGACCACAGCTAATGAAATACTGGACTGGGCCATCATTGACTCCAGCATGTAAAGCACCTACCGAGAGCTGCGTATCGAGGGTCAGTGAGCACGAGGAACCACCTCTGAGACTGCGAAGCATCAGCCCCTGTCTTTGCAAGCAGGAGAGAGCACGAGTGCTTCTTGGTGGTGCCTCTCACGGTATGCTGTGTGCGTTACAGCTAAAGCATGTGTGACGCCACTCATGCTTTGAAAACACGCCTCTGTGAGGGGAGAGGCGTGCTAATTACCTGTGAGGACAATGGCTCATTTCACTGTGACTGACAGTCTGGAGTACCCTGTACCAATAAAAGCCTGATCTCAAGTGTCAGCTGCTCTGAGTAAATATATACAGGGTTCTTACATCAAAAGCTGTCTGTACAGTAAGGAAAACAAGCTCAGAACCAAACCATCCCTTGGCCAGTTTTATATTTGTCATATGTAAAAGATTTGCCCATCAGGAAGATCTGGTTGTTTACATCGCCAGTTCTTTTTATGTAGAATTCAAAGCACATTACTAAGAAAGTTTAAAAATTCAGGTTAAAAATGTGAAACTTGTAAGGGAAAACAGTAATACTCTCTGGATCAGGTTAAACACCAAAAAAGGCAGAGAAAATTAAGAGTGTTTGAGTTCCATAATCTATGGATCTGCCTACACGTATCTGTTTGCTTCAAGTGCCCTTTGTGATCCGTCAGAATTATTTAAAAACTTTTAAAAATGTATGGAAAAAAATTTAGTCACGTATCACAGACTAGCTCAGGAAAGAGAAGAGTCTCATAAATCACAGAGGGATTAAGGTGGGGGTGTGGGGATTCAGAAAAGTGAGGGTTGGTGACATCTGTTTCTGTGCAAGTGCCATCCTCACCCTCCAAGTGTAGGGGCGAGGTGTCTTCAGTTCATTTAACCATTGTGACATCCATTCAGTTCCCACAAAATGCAGAAAATTCAAAATATTCATGCTGCAGAAGTGACTGAAAGCTAATCTCCTGTTTGAGTTTCCCTGCTAATTTCCATAATTTTGTTAATTTCATAATTAAAATTATTTTCTTCCAAATTTTAACTCTTGGACCTCTCAGAACGAAAAACTGCAGTGAGTTTAGAGCTCCTACATTACCCCTCAGAAATGCAGGGTTTTCCCCAGCCACTTGGTCTACCTGTGAAGCTCTGGGTGGGGTGAAGGTGCTGCTGCTCCGGGCTGATGCTCACCCTGTTGCTGCTGCAGGTTTGTGTCCACAGACCAACAGTCTCGGGCTTCTGTGCAAAAGTCGTCACTTGAAAAAACCTTCCAGAAGAGATTTCCACTGAGACCAGTCCAGTGACTCAGCCCTCTCTGCTATTCCTGCTTTCTCTGGGACCACATCCCAACCCATGCCTTCACTCAGAAGGCAACATCCCCTTCCCATAGATGTATTTATGTGAAGTAACTTGCAATCCTACAACAACCCCTCCCCTGACCCCTATATCCTGTGTTCTTCCTAAAGTCTGTAGGTTGCTTTTAAAAATAGAGCATACCCTGGCTGTGTGTCTCACTGGGCAGAGGGCCTACTGCCTGTCATCCTTGATGTCTTTGTTACTACTTGTTTCAGCTGGTTGTTTTCTCGGCATTTAAAGGCTTTGTTGTCTTCCACACTTTCAATTAAGGAGGAAAAATGCTCTCTCTATTGTAAGAATGAAACTGGCAGTTGTATGCTTTGGTTTGTAACATAAACAGTTGCACAAGGATCCATTGGCAACCTTCCCTTCACTAAGGAGGCTATCAGCTAAATGTCACAGATGTGTCTGGGTCTTGCCAAGAGCTGGAAATGTACTGGGAAACTTCTGAAAATGCCCTCAATGAAAACAACAACAAAAAAAAGCTCTCAAAGATGTAGAGAACATGTGCTAGCTGCAGCAGAGGAAGGAGACTCTGTGAGCATATGGTCAGCATCTCCTCCTGTGCATTCCTCCTTACCTCTGGAGTGCTCTTCCTCGTGTAAGAGGCTGTGCCTCTCCCTTCACTCGAGGCCAATCTTCTTCTTCAGCTGCTCACTTCTTCCGTGTGGCCTGTAAAGCTGAGCTTTTCCTTCTCGGTAACAGGATCACAAATAACATAAAACATTAAAAATGCCCTAGCCCCTTGACACCTTCATTATAACTAAAACAACAGCATGATCTTATTGCTGGAATGCACGCCCTCCTTTCCCTCATCACCCATCATCACTTCATGGTTTAACTACAGCCTAATCCTGCAAACACTTCCTACCCAACAGAGCACTTACCAGCACCTAAGTAGCCCACTGACATCGCTGGATTATTCCAGGTAGTACGTTCTAGGAAAGCTAAAGAAGTGTTTGTACCACTGGGCTGTTTGGTTTGCAAGCTCTTGGGGGATATTACCTTTTGTCTATAAAGACGCACGCACACGCACAGTGCTGTATAAATAATTAATAATAACAGAATTCACATCAAACTAGCACATATGGGAATTGGTACCACTGGCTTTTCTGGCTGCTAGAAAGAAAATCACAGAATTACAGAGTTTGGAGGGAGCCTCCTGATAGCATATCTGAGTTTGTGGTGTTCACCTCATTTTAGGAAAGTGTTCTCTCTTCCTCTGCACCAGAGGAAACACTGAAGGACCTTCACCTGGCAAGAAATGCACAGGAAGCATATTTTAAGTTTATCCAAAATCTGATGAATATCTCTCAAAGGTAAATTAAAGTTCTTATCACCCTGTCTAACCTTTAATTGTATAAAACAGGAGGTCTGGGTTTTATCAAACTATTGACTCTTTGTGTTAAGATTTCTTTGGCTTTCAGCAATGTTGCACAAACTGTTCCTTGGTAAAGGCCTTAAGCAATAAAGTAACTGCTAATTTTATTTCCAATGGGCTCACCCTTTTCGTTCTCAAATTTTCTCTCTGAAATATAATGGAATGAATCTGAATGGATAGAAATTATCAAACAAAAAACTTTTGGGTCTAAGGGAAAAACAAAAACCTACCTTTCTTTTAATGTGATTAAGAAGGAAAATAAACCTAAGCTATTTGTTAGAACATAATCCCCTCTTGACTTCAGATGCAATCTGGATCCATGAAGATGAGCCTTTCCGTAAAGATACCGAATGTGTCATGATCATACATTTCTCAGGCTTACATCACCTGTTGATAAGAGGGAAGTTCATCACTCAAGTGCAGTAGTCATGTAAGAAGGTAGTTTCCTTCTCAATAAGAAGACTTCTGTTTCCTTATGGGGAGGGTGACATACGTACATCACATTCAGCTGCTGTACTTTCCATGTGCTTTTGCAAACCAGACTGAATTGTAAGATGCACAGGGTGAGATTACTATCGATTTTTTTTGCACTGACGGTGTCTTTGAATAGCAGGTAGAATATACTTTTCCACCTCCAAAGAATGCTTTAGTCACCAAAACATGGAAGTCACTGGGCTACATCTCCATGGAAACCATTCCATTTTGTACAGGATAATTGAATATTCAGTGGTTCAGAAAGTATAAAAGTGAACATGAGTAACTGCAGTCTTCATTACCTAATATTGATATTTCACTATTTTAAGGAAAAATCCTTGGAACACCAGCCTCTTTCTATCCTACTCTGCAAGTACCCTAAGCACCAGGTAATAGGAATAGTACTCCTTTCTTGCTGATTTAGTAAATGCTTAATAGATCTGTTCCAAATTAAGAGGATGAGCTGGAGAGATGGATGACACACAGCTTCAGATGAGACTGCAGCCTGGTGGCTCAGGGCATTCTCTGAAGGAAGATGCAGAGGAAGAGAAGTCAGTCTCCAGTTTCAGCTACGGAGTTAAAAGCAGATTTTTACTGGCAAAAGTTCCTCCTTCACCAGTACTTTGTATCTTGTCCAAACCAGTAAGAATCCCTGAACATCTCCAGGATAGGGTATCCTCTCCTTGGGAGGAAGGGAGCATCCAGCTTCAGAGTCCCAAAGGATCTGGAGTAAGAAATTCTTTATGTGGCTAAGATCAAAGTGCTTCTGAACATGCCCAGAAATTGACATATGCATGGGAAATCTGGGATACATAGAGATTTTTTCCATAACTAGTTTGTCACAAGTCAGGCACTTAAACATTTGTGTATCTAGAACGTAGGTGCTTCTGTTTTCAAATTGGCAGACAGATCATTTGTGTACATCTATTGACATGTGCATAGACACATACAGAAATATGTGTAGTTTGAATCCATTCACACACAAAGAAACACACGAGTGTATATATAATTTTTAAGTATACTGTGTATATATAATGGTATAATATATATGCTATATATATATCTATAAGAAAAAATTAGCTCCATTTTTAAAAGCCAGTACTGTCCCTTTTTACAGATTTTGCAGAACTGCTACTTTGTCTTAATCCCTCAACTGAAATATGAAGGACTTCTGTCTGTAGAAAGTAAACCATGTTTTTCTTGGGAAAGGATTCTTAGAGCTTTTTGGTAAACCAAAATTTAGAAGAAATTAGCAAAAAAAAAATCATGGAAAGCTCTTAAGTATCTGATTTCTCACAAACTCTTGTTCACAAAAATGTTTTCACAAGATTTTTGAAATCTGTGTGGAAACTTTTGCTTTGGATCTTCTGCAAGTGCAGAATTTAGGAATACCACTGATGCTGAAGGAAGGGACAGAACTCTACTGCACTTAAACCTTCAGGTGCCTGCAAAATTTGCCAGAAAATTTTGTACATAAGGGCGTCAAGGCCTTGACGGTGTCATTTCTCTTCAACAAGCCACTTATTTTTGTAGGTATTCACAACAGGCTGATAGATCTACCAGTATTTCAAAAGCAGTTTCCAAGTGACTCCAAAGGTGATATTCAAGATAATTGTGCCCATTGGGGTCACATTTTCAGAAGGCATCAGAAAGTCTCATCGTTTCTGGTATATTTTAACTAGGTCAGTGCTATTAATATTCTGGCCCTGGGTTGTTTTGTCTATGAGTTAGAAGAAACGTTGAAATAGTAGCAACATATTTCTCTTCTGCTGTGTTGATCACATGCAACAAGTATTTCACAATAATAAGAGTAGCTGTGTCAAAGTGAGCTGCATAAATGGACTGCAGAGCCTTAGGCTGGGCAACTTTTCTTTTGTAAGGAGCTATTACTTTTCTGTGCTCATGTAATTGTTTACTCCCACCATGTATTGCACACTGGAGGTGTCGTCTCTGCTTACCAGATATCTAACTACACTATTTCTAGTGCATCTGTAAACACTTCCTAACTTCACCAATTATCAGGGCAGTTGGACATTCATTCACCAATAACTCCAGCAACATAACAGCTGGGGCCTCATTTAACAAGGTTGTGTGTAGAAGCTGCCCAAAGTATAGTTACTGTGCTGCACTTTGGATGGGTACTTCTTCCTTGGCAAGAAAAAATTTCTGCACCTCTTTTGCTTTGTATTTTGTTTCTGTATAGTCAAAAGTCATGTTTGGTTTGCAATAAATTGTCAGTTTATAACAATAAAAGGCAAGAAAGTTCAGTTTAAGTACTTAGGTTATCACAGTTATATTTGATCTAGCTGGTTACATGGCTTGGGGTTGCAAGATTGGGTTAAATTCATGTTCTGTTGAAGTCAATGGACAAACATCTACTGTCTTCAGCAATGCCTCGATGAGCTCAGTCTTTCAGTTTCAAAAAATCAGGTCTATTTTAGGCAATAGGTAATCCAATTTTCATCCCACAGACAGATGTCACATTTTGATTTCTTTTTCCCTATCATATTTTAAAATGTCTTCTTTGTTTTGAACCACATGTGAAGACCTCCTATCTTTAAACCCAAATAAATCTTAAAAATTCAAATCTGTTTCCAGCGTGGTTCAAATACAGTGAATTGGGGGTGTGGGGTGGGCTGGAAACAGGCAATTTTTAAACAGGGAATTAGATGACACTGACTTTACTATTATTGCCCTTGAACATTTTTAACAGCTACCAGTGGTTTAGAAAAAAGAAGATCTACGCTGCACATATAATATAGTAAATAAGCAGGTTTAGGTGATCTGTTTTACTGCACAAATATATATTGAATATATTGTACTGAGAAGGATGAACTGTTTTATCCAGATTAATTTTCTTCTCATTTATAGTGTGCTGTTGGATAAAACTCCATGGGTATTCAGGCTCCCCTAGATCCTGGTTATGATAAATAAAGGAAAATTTGGGCCTTAGACAAGTTATCTTTTCAGGTTAGCAACCACTCTGTTTTGCTTTCCCTCTTCTCATAAACCAATGACTGAGATCTATTTAATTAAGAACAGATTAGAAACATTTTTATTGTTATTTTTAAAATTTCCTTTGTACTGAAGTGCTATGGAGTTAAAACGCCATGCACAAAAGCGCACAGCCAACCATGACTAACTGCATAAAGCAAATAACAAGCTGTATGATCAAAAACAAAAGTCAGTGCCGTTCATGTAGAATAACAGAAATCATGCCACCAAAACACTTCATACATGTCTCATCTACCAACATACACACTTGCTCAGCTCGTACCACACCTCAGGAATGCAGTTACAAACCAAAAGGGACCTGCAGGAGAGGCAAATACCCAGAGGGGAATCAGCATTTCCCCGTGCCTTGTCCTGATGGTAACTTAGGCTTCAGCTTGGGGTTCATCAGCTGTTACTGCTGTTACTCAGGACATGCTTCTCTCCTTCCAGCTCTTCTAGAGATGTCCTCGGGGAGCTATGCCAAATAGACACATGGAACACTATTGCCCAGGGTAGATAACTTGCCATGTTTGAGCTGGAAAGCTCATGAAAGACAGTTGCTATCCATTCTCATTGGTCACAAAACAATGTCCCCCCAAAGCACACAAAATCATCATGCCACTTTGTATTCAGAGCTCTAACACAGTCCCTGTCTTCACCATCATTAAAATCACCTTCCACTGTCTGCTCAGTTTTCTCAGGGGTTGTAAAGGCCATTCTTGTTTGAGCAAAGAAAATATTACCTGTTTATGGGGTGCAGCTGAGACTGGGGGAGTTGTGGATGTGTCTGGGAGAGGATAAAAAGATTTTACCAAGCATATTTTTTTATATAGTGTTTTGAAAGAAGCAAACAAAACCCCAACACTCTGCCTATTAACTGGAAAACAAATCCAGTTTAAAATTTTTGCTCAACTCTCACTGCAGGAAGTGGGAAACTTTCTGCTGTTTCACAGGGAATCGGAGTAAGCCAGAAAGAAGAGCAACAAGAAGCACCACCCACCAATAAAATGCATGTAGTAAAGCACTGTCAGAGAGATCAAGGGCTTTGCATGCACTTTAGGAAGGATTAAATTTCATTGTCACTTCAGGCCAAGGAGGAGGATATTCCATATTCCTGTCATTCATCCCAACTACTCCCCTACTGATTTTCAAAATCTATTGTGATGCAGCCCTTTCCTCATGCCTCAGAGGGGAGAGATGGCAGAGGAAACAAGCACTCCTGAGGTTCCTCTCTACTGTTATCCAAAGACCCTTTAAAAATGCTGCTGATAAGTGCTAAATATTTTAAATCCTATGACTATGACTTTGATCAGAGGAAATTACATGCCAGCTTAATTCTCGCTAGAATTCAGTGAGGATTCTAGCTGAGGGTTAAATTCAGCACCACTGTAAATCAAAGGTGAATGCTGGGATGGCTGGGGACAGATATCTGCACCCTGTTTTCCAGTTCTATGGCCCCGATGCTGACATGTTTTGTATTTGTCAGAAGCAGCACATCTGTCCCTTTGGAAATCAGTGCTACATGTGTCAATGTACAGGAGAGAAACTTCCACAGTGTGTTGAGTTGTTGACAGGCCAGTGTGCTGCTGAAGATGACAACTCAGATATAAAATTAACTGTGTGAATTCCCGTCCTTCGAGTCATTTCAGATACCCCATTCACTCAGTGAGGAGCCTTTTCCTGTGCAGGTTCTTAGTTCACTGACCCCTGGAAGACGTTGAGAAGATTTTCTGGGAGGATACCTGAGGGTCCTGTTGGATACCTGAGGGTCCTATTTTCTCTTGGACATAATTCCTCCTGATTAATGAGCATTATAGCTCCAGAACTGATGACAATTAGTGTTTTGAGTCCATTTAGTGTTGAACACAGTGCCATCAGTAGTGTGCTGGATAGGCAAACTGCCTATCCTAGGCCTTGTCCCTTATTCCTGCCTTATTCCTAAGCACCAGTTTGCACCTTAGATGCATTTCTGTAAAACATGGCGTTTGATCATCTTTGAAAGTGCTCTGAGACACAGGATGAGATGTATGGGATGTGTGCAGTCAGAGGGAACGAAACTATACTTGGTGCTTTGCAAACAGAGATTTGACAAAGACTCTACTTCAAAGAAGGTATAATCTAAAAAATAAAAATAAATTAAAAAATATTAACTGCTGTCAGAAAAGTAAAGAACCCTTTTAGAACTAATATTAACATTCAAACATATTGATAGCCTTCCAGGGTCCATCATTAACTATTTATTAAACAAAACTAGATATAAAGTCTGCTTTGTCCCACATGGACTTATTTTAGAAAGTATTTAAAAAATTTTAAAAAATTACCAGGTTACTGGAAGAAAAGAAAGTAGTTTTTAGATTATTGGACTTAATTCCTCCCCAGCCTCTTTCAGCTACTGGCAACTCAAGAAATAAGAGGAACAGCTGTGAACCGACAAGACTGAATATTGGAGACAAGTCCACTGGCTGCTGCAACATTTCTGCTGCAAGGATTTCCCTCAAGCTCTTGGGAGGTTGCTAGTGATAATGCCAAACTACATTTAAGGTGCATTCCTGTACATGTGTGTGAATACTCCAGGATTTTCTCTGAGAAAAGAATTGATGCAGCTGAACAAACTGAAAGCTCTTCCTCGACACAGAAACCTTGGAGGCCTTACTGACACCAAAATGACATCATGGTATTCAGGTGCAGTGTCTTGGTGAGCTGCATACAGAGGTCTTTGTGATGCCATCAGTACCTGCAGGGAGCAGCAACTCTTTCTTCAGCTTATTCCAGGAAAAGCTCTGTCAGCCTTCATTGGGGCCTCTTTGGTAAAGCTTTTAACCGGTGTGCGTGAAAGGTGCTTTAAGACTGCCATCTATGTGCATTTTACATAAGACTGCACAGACTTTCTAACTTGTGATTACGACAATCACTAGTAAACCCTGCATTTGGAAAAGAGTTAGAAAGCTTGCTAATGTATGACCATCCTCCCCCAGTCTGCTTCATGTTTCTATAGTTTTGAGAAAAAAATGAGGCCCTCAACTCAGTTACTTGCCTTGTTTTATGTCAGAGTCAGAACCAAGCACCGTTCTGACCAGCAAGAGAATTTGAAATAACAGTTTCATAGAGATACTCCTTCTTTACTGTTACCCTGATTGGAGGGGCTGAATGAACCCTCTTGGGCTCAGACAGCTGGTTGCACGCTTTTGGTTGCATTTTGCTCATTTAGAGTGAGGCAAACATGGCTTTGCTGCACTCCACACGCACTGGAGCAAGCCTGGTGTTCAATGCAGAGCTCTCCTGTAACAAAGCAACTAATTTGAAGTTTACTGGGCACATTTTTGTGTCTGTAGCTAGAGAATGGCACCCAGTGTCAAGCTTCTGAGCAAACCAGTACAGAGTGCTCCTCTGTAGTGAAGGGACAGGGAACACACTACGGTGGTTCTGTCAATGCTACGGAGACCACACTGCCAGTCTCCTTGTCACATTCTTCCCAGTAAGCACAGCCTCTGGCTCTTTGGACAGAGTTGTCAAGGAATGGCTTTTCCTCTTCCTTTTGTTCTTGTTCTCCGTGGGAGGGGACAGTAATGCCTTTTGTATTCTGCATACTAGCAGGTACTGCTAAAACACAGACTGAGCCTGTTTCTGAGCTCTCTGATGAGGTGAAACAGCAGAATTTCTGCTCCAGTTGCCAATTAGGCAGGTAACATATCCCTGAGAAAGATGGTGTGCAAGAGCTAATTATTTTTGTATGCTGCTGCCTGAATAACTTGAGTCTGCCAGGTGCCAAATGGCTCTGGAAATCTCCCAGTTCTGTGGGAACTGAAAGGTTCACCTTGTTCCTGACTCTTTCATGAAGTCAGACCCTAAAAACTTCAAAATTCTAGTACAAAGGCTCCTTATCTGCTGGGGGTGGGAGTGAATCCATACCCATGAGAAACATGAAGTAGAAAAAAGGGACTCCATCCACTGATTCTGTGAGAACATGAGGCATGCTACCCTGAAAGCCTGGGCCAGAGGTGAATCAATGCCACCCTACCTTGCACCATTTCCTTACATTGCTGTTAGTCTACTTTCCTGCATGAGTCACTTGGGTTACATGTTTCTGCAGTCTCGAGCAATGTTGTTGTGACTGTTACGCAGTTGGGAGAAGCTTGATGTTTGTTGCACTAGGTGTGCGTAGCATAAAGCATCCATATTTTGGATAAAAAACTGACTTAAATGCCAGCGTGTCTGGTCTAACACAGTTAGTTTGCAGAAGGTGGTAGCATGAGGAAAGCTAGGTTGAACCCTGGCTTTGGTGTGGTAGCCAGTCATTTGTTAGTTTGTAGTAGTTTTCTTTCCAATTCTTTCTCTTAGTTGTCTTACATGTGAATGATAAAGAAAGAGAAGACACTGTCATTGTACACATGAACTGATGTGGTTTTACTGCATTTGGCCACACACTTAAAAGAAATATGCTGGTACAGAGCAGCCACAGGTCTTATCTCTGCTGCCACTCCTTTCACAAAAGAATGATCTTTACATCAACAGTTTTCCATCCTTGGCATGATAATGTTGCAGTCCTCCCTTTTGCTCTTGGTCTGAATGCAGAGACTAAAAACACTCAGTTGATGCAAACAGTGGGTTGATACAACACACAGAATGGGGTGTAGATGTGCTTCACACAACAGAGAGCAGAATCGAAGGGGAAAATGTTGCTTGGAGGCAAGACGCCTCTTTAATTGATTATGGCAAGGAAAATCAAATACCATATCTGCTTTTTTCCTGTAGTATATCGAGACTGATCATAACTAACATCTGTTCATGTTAAGCAAATACTTGTCATGATTTAAACTTCTGTTTGCATACAACTCTGAGTAGTGCATCTTAAAGTCATACATATTCATATAGAATGAAGAATGCATAATGTCTGCATAAAAAGATAAGCTGTATGACTATATATGAAGACAACAACTACAATTCTCACAGCACTGTCATTGGTTAATTTCAAAATATTCAAGCATTATTTAAAAAACAGTAAGCTGAACTTAAAACTACACTACAAAAAATTGTATAACTGAACCAATGCTGACTTGTTTTCCTCAATATTAATCAATTTTAAAGTTTCCCTTTTTTTCTCCTTACGCTTTTTTCTAATTATTGTTATTTTAACCTCCAGTAACACGATCAGACTTCTTCTGCCTCTGGGCAATTGAGTTATACTCTGATCTCAAGTTCTAAGGGAAATGTTCAATTTTATTTTTTTCCACAGTTGAATAAACAGTACCATGTATACTATCTCTTGTGTTAGAATAGTGTTGTCTTCACATAAGACTCAAATAATGGTATTAGTCATTCATTTCCTTGTACACATACACCCTATTGCGTGTTGACAGGTTTATAAGGATGCAGTGGCAGCCGTGGGTGCTGGGAAGCTCCTAGACGACAGCCTTTGAATCCTTGCAGTCCTGAGCAATGGTGCCTGAGTTAGTCTGTTTATTGTCTGCTTTCTCTCCCAGATGCTTGACTTGTCTGAAAGATTAATACATTAACAAGAGTGGTAAGGTCCAGGGTTGCACATCTTTAAGACATGTTTATTACCAGATGGCACATGAGATTCAAAGGTCACCGTGGAAGGTAACATTTTAAAGTGAAACAACAATATTTATGTTCAAATACTATGCTGATGAGATCATATGGAAAAATGTTTCTGATTAAATTAGTTTATAAATAGCCACAATATATCTATTGAAAATTCCAAATGCCACTTCTAGTCTTACTTCTTTTATTCTATTGCTTCCTAATTTATTTAGTAACACAAGTCTACTTTCTTACATAAACAGACTAGAAGCTGGAAGAAAAATCTTTACTGGATGGACAATCCCATTTTCTTAAAATGAAAATCCAGTGTGAAACTTGCTTCTATTGTTTACTAGTTAAAGCCAATATTCCATATCATAGTTTTTTAAGAACTGAAAGAAATTTAAACTTTTAAATTCTCTGAGGTAAAATTCATCTAGCAGTCATAAGGACTTATTGGCAGATAGCTATCCTTATTTACAGGCAATACCATGTGCTACAACACATTTGACAAAAATCATGTTACGCTACTTACACAGAATCCATACAATGAAAAGAAAATCCTTTTCTTTAGCATTTCCATAGGAGGACTGACTGTCTCATAGCTCATTAGCAAACATTATCAGCAATGCTAAACCTGAAATCATGTTTATCCTCTCAACTTGTCACAAACTGTATATAAATTCCAGAGGAAATAGTTTTGCACAGGTTTTAAAGGGCAACTAAGCTCTTAATTAACATTTCTTATCTACTATGCCACACAGGCATTAAAATGCAGAGGATTTAAATGGTACTTACTTTTCATGTGATCCGTTCTCAACTTTCATAGCCCCTTCCACTGGATCCAGTCCTTGTTCTGAAAACTGTTTCAAGGCACTTAATGCTGCCTAAAGAAAAAATGGGTTGTGAAAACAACGGTATTAACACCAAATGAAGGAAGGTATGTGTTTCAATAAACTAAATTTAATTAATTTCCTCTACATTGAAGTCATCTAGGCTGCAGAGCTAATAAGAGTGGGTACCTAACCCAGCCTTGTGCATGGGTTGAGCATATTTTCTTCTTCCTGAGCATATGAGTGACTCCAATGTGTGTCAATTCAAGCTTCATCACCTACATAAAGAACATGATACACTTTCAGTTCTCGCCTTTCTGGCTCTCCAGAAAGCCTCTCCAGCTTCCCTATATGCTTTCCTAGAGCTCACACTTTCCAGAGCTCTGATGGACAAGCTCTTGTCTTGCAAAGGTTTGCAGAAGGTGTGAGCAATGGGAAAAGCATCAGCAGGAAACTACTAATACTCCAATATCGGATCCCAAACATTACAGCCTGATGTCTTATACATATGTAGTGATGTCTGCTGAACAGGGTGAGCCAAGATGAGTGATTATGAAACATCACCAATAGAAGAACAATCGACTTTTCTATGCAAGTGTGTTCCTCACTGACCACCTTCTCTCTCATCTCTATGAGCCCTGCTTCTTCTTTCCCCTCTATCTCCTTCAGTAAAGGGCAAATGATTTTTTGTAATTAATTTAGCAGAGGTTGATTATGAAACTCCCTAACACCACGTGGCTGACTTTGTAAAAACACCCAGCACAATAAAACAGTTGAAGTCAGTTCTATCACAAAGGTGAAATGTAAAGCAGCACTGCAAAATGGATTTTGCTTTTTAATCACTTCCACCCAAGATGCATTCAGAACTAACCACAGGGGAAAGAAAAGGTAACTTTTTCACAGATGCTGTGCCCTAGCATAACACCTCGAGCAGTGGAGCTGACTGCAGGCCCTATGGTGCTGTTCTTCATGGTGAAGCAACAACTGTTTTTTAGAAAATTGGAAGTTGCTCTCTTCTTAATTGTTGGGATAGAAGGAATCCGTGTTTCTATCTTCATTTCCCTCAGAGAGCAGAAACTCTTCCCGGAACAGGAGCTGCCATTGTAATGAAGTACTAGATTTGCTTTTGTACTAATTCTTTGCCTGGATTCACTCAACAACTCCTTCCCTTGAAAGGTATGTTTATACAACTTAAATATTATTAGACAATGTGTATTTTGGTGAGATGAATAACAGCACAAAAACTGCCAGGCTGTCCTGAAGTAAAAGACCATGTGTCCCAGATTTTTCTATAGTAAAGACTAACTGCTAAAGCTTCAGAAGGCTGTACAAGGTACTCCCACCCATAGTGCATGAAAATAGAATCTTTCTAGTCTATGAAGTTTTATGGGTTTTACCCTAACAAAAAAAAAACCCAAGCAAATGGAGGAAAAAAAAAAAAGCTAAACATTTTATAAAGTCTCTTTGCAAACCTCAGATTAACACTGTTACTTAAAATCCACTCCACCTTTACCATGTGTTCTGGGTCCCCTTATGAGACAGCTAACCTGCTCTCTACTTGCTTCTTCTTCACATCCATTGCAATAATTTTTCCCTTCATCTTAAAACTTCTGCTGCCCTCATCTTTCTTTTAAACCTTTTTCCATGCAATGGCTAAAAGCTGAGCATTGGCTTCACCTCAATAACAACTTCTCCCTTTACTGGATATTTCACTTTTATCATCCATTGAATTCCATAGCGAGTGAATTCTCTCTTTCCTCATTTCTTCTGGTTCTCTTGACATTTTGATATACTTGCATTTTTCATAAGACAGCTTTTTCTCTATCACCTCATAGTGTCCCTTGTAGTTTCAGATGTGCATTCTCAAATCTTGTAAGATCTATAAGGTCTTTCCATCCTTGATCTTGACTGCTCACCAAAATAACTGTTCAACCCAAATAATTTCTGGGGTAGCAACAAGGATTTTAATCTACTTTCCTGTCAGCTTCTCTGTTCCAGTAATCCAACACATTTCTTCATCCCAGTTTCTCTCGTCTTCTCCTCTCCCCGGCGTCCTTTTCATCACAATGTAAGCTCTACTCATAATGTGAGGATGGGGAGTGATTTGGGTTCCTGTGCTTCCTTGTACTTTAGTTAGCAACTGTGAGAACCACAGAATCCAATGGATAGAGACTGGCACCCAAGAACCTCCTGTCCTCTCATACTCATTTTTTCCCTGATGCTCATTAGCAAAACTATCAGAATCTCCTTCCTTCTTATGTATGGTAAATCAAAACCCATTACCAGGTCGCACTGCAAGGAGAGAAGGAAGCTGGGATGTCTACTCCTCCTACACAGTTAAACTGCTACCTCATATGTTTTTCAACCCACCTTGTTTACTTTTTAATATCCATTCTTAGCTTCCTGGTCTGATGTGTGAACTGTAAACTTGTTGTGGAAGAACTACGTGTTCAGGTTATTTGTTTGTAGAGTGACTCAGATAAAAAGGCCCTGACTGTAGTTGGTAAGAAGTAGAGCCAAGTGGAGTTTCATTCAAGATTAATCACAGATTGATCATATGATATGTAGAACAGTCTGGTCTTGAATAGAGGTAATTGAAATCCCAAAGTCATCAAGAGATTAATTTAACCAACCCAAATTCTAATTCTAGAATTACAGATTCTAATCTAGAATTGCTAATTCTATAATTGCTATGAGTACCTCTGTTACTACTGTTATACTCACAGAAATGGCTATTTGCAAGGCATCCCACATAAAATAGAGAGAAGCTTTCAAGACTGCTTTTCAGCAAAATTGCTTTGGAACTTCCTGGATGAATATTAGCCACTATGTCAACAGAAACAGATCAAGAGAGTCTCTCTCCTCTTCTAACAGCAAGGGCAGAAGAGCTACAATATAAAATAATGAACTCTTTGCCAGTAAGCAGGGATCATTACTATATGGGTGTCAATAAAGTAAATATGGAACAATTAGAGGAAACATAAAATGAAAATATGTTTCGAGGTATTTAATGATAAGCATGTTCCGTACCAACACAACTTCCAAATCCTAATGCTTGTAACATGGTGCAGTCTCATTTCTCCATCTCACCCTTCTTCAAGCCATGCCTTTCCCAAGCTGAAATGTGATATAAAAGGTAAGATCTCAGATCTATTATATTTATGAAACCAAATACCAGAGGGGACAAGTGGCAGGAAAGCAGTCCTGTTGCAGTCCTGTACCTGTACCCTTGATCTCCCAAGCACAGGTATCAGGGTGTTTGTGTGAGCACTGTTGAAGAGCCAGCCCTTTACACCATCACTCATTGTTAGGCTTCTCATCTTTGCTGCTTTCGAAGCCAACACTCTCTCCAAAACTTCATGCTTCTCACTACTGAATCTCAACTCCCTGCACCTTCTGGCTGAGTCCCATGTCTTCCCCAAGCTACTCCAGTGCCCCTGGTCTCCCACTCCTTACTACCCAGCCCAGTGCAATGACTTCTTTTACAGCAGAGGAATCACCTCTTCTTCTTCAGAAATCTCTTCCTACCCAAACCTCTGAGTTTTTCTCCTGTTCCTGAATGCTCTCCCACCCAGTTGCTCCCAGCTCCTAGAGCTAAACTTTTCTTCCCCAGGTTCTCCCAATCTCCTACACCTCACAGTCCCTCTTTATCTTCTAGTTTCCTAATGTGTTCCAGGTTTATATGAGATCTGACTTCTTTTTCATGGACATGTCTTACTCTCCATAAGATACCTGTGGGGAAAGCCTAACTACTTATAACCCAACATTTGCAACAAGATTTGAATTTTGGGGAAGTTTCTTTTCTTTTTAAAATGTCCATTCAGGGGATGTAACTGAAGGTTAGTCGAGGAATGGTAGAGAGAGCCTTGCAGTGCACTAAAGACTCCCCCTTTTCTTTCTCCCATGGCCTGTTTATATTTGGAAGGATCAGCAAAGCTAACAGAAGCGTGTGAGTAAACAATACTTTGGATCTTAATAGATGTCTTTAATGTTTCTCCTCTCCCCATCATGCCCCTAGATAGACATGAAGATGCTGGATTCAGGAAGGAAGCTGGTAGCTGAGAGGCTGTGACCTGAATAGTCAGCAGAGTGACACAGAGCTCAAGTAATCTGCAGTGAAGAAGAGTTACAAGCAGACACCAGGCTAATTTAATCCATGATTCAATTCTATTAGTCCCAATAGATTTACACCACTTGGCTTAAATATAACTTATGAATGGCAGATAACTTGGGTTAAATGAAAAGGAAAGAAGAGAATGGAATATTTGACAGTGAATCTGGTGAACAATTTCCTCTTTTCAAGGCTCAACACTTCCTTCCATTGATATTTTTCTTACAATAGAGCATCTGCACAGATACAGAGAAATTTTTCTCTCCCCCGAAGATTTTACAATTGTTTTATGAGTGAAACCCCATAGGTTACAGAACAGATGTCCTTACACATTACTTGTATCACTTGTTTTCTGCGTAGCTACAACAGTGCCAAAAATATGATGCCAACAGGATGCACCGCACTGCTAGCTGTTTGTCTTGGCTGCCATTTCCATTATTAGTATGTGTGTGTATCAGGCTGGGGATGGATGTTTCCAGTCATTTTTTAGCTTTCCTCAAGTCAATTGGCAATTAGTAAATAGCGCTGAAACTTGTAAATATTCTTCCTGTTTCTCACTCTGGGGATTAAGTGTCTCATAATGACAGTCTAGTAACATTAGATCATTCTTTTAGCAAGAACAGCAGACAGGCACTACACTAGCCCATGTACATTTAAGATCACATCCTCACGATAAAATTTTCACATGTTTGTTTTAGCACAGTATGTGGTTTGTGTTTTTCCTCTTAAATCTATATTATATTTCAGCTTATTCCATGAAGCTGAAAATTGTAAAAGTTTGTTGTTCTCTGTGGCCCTTCCAGTTGACTTTACCAAGGAGGTCTAAGACAATCCTAATAAACACACTGCTTGATACTGTTAGTTCACTGGTGATATGTCTCCTAACATTAGTTTCCTAAGTACATAAAAAAACATATTCAGCTTGGCCTTAATCAGTGTTTTCTGAAGACATAAAATTATCGGCAGAAACTGCAAGACTGAATTGTCAGGGTCCAGGGAAGGTCATGAAGGACAAGGTTTTACTGTCTTTAGTAGCTGGGTCTTAGTTCAGGACTAGGTTTGCAGAGTCAAATGACTCATTGTGGACATATTGCCTACAGTCACATGCCATACACATAAACACGTCTCTGCCTATTGCCAGAGTTTAAGCTTGAGAACATGTTTGCATACCAGGTTACCAGTGATAGACAGACATAACTCTAGTCCTTGATTTCAGCTGCAAGCCAAAAGCCTAGACAAGAGCAGAGTTAATGCATGAAGAAAACTGGTAACAAGTGTATTTACAAACAAATCAATGTTCATTCGTTTTCTAAGTCAAGGGAAAAACTGTCCCCCGAATCAGTGAGTTTCTTCTCCTCTCTCTGACTATTGAGGCCTCAAAAGGCAATGTCAGCTGTGCAATAACATTGTAGCAAAACTGTCTGCATCAGTAATGAGATGCACTTCATGACTTTTTAATATGTGGATTTAAATTTCACATTTAAAGGCTATTGAAAAAAACCCAACAATATCACAGCTGTAGAGGTGAGCATGGGGGCTCAGCGTCCCAAAACTGAGCAACTACTTAAATCTGTATGTATTCAAAATTATTGTTGTCTGTGATTGTTTTTGATTTCTCTTGATGAAGAAAATTTTGAGTAAGCTTCCACCTGGCTTTAACTTGACCACACTTGATGCATACAGAAATGCACAAAGGGAAGATATATTTCTTTGTGTAGACTTATATACATACACACAAAGTACCTAAAATTTGACTCCTTAAAATATCTTGGATTAATTCTCTTGGATTTATCAGGTTGGGTACATACAAGCTAAACAAAAACAACGTATGGCAAACAAATCCCTTTTCCCCACAGCTTCTGTTGTAAATGAATTTACTATATTGCAAGCAATAACTTCTCCTAGGAGTTTTCACCACTTTCCTTACAATGTGCTGTTCTCTCCAGGTGATTAGATTTCATGTGAACCAATGTTAACATCTGTTTGAAAATTCAGTTCAGAAGGACTTTTCACAGCTCACAGTGTAAACCTTAATTAAACGACTTTAAGCTCTTTCCTCACACAGCTTATGATATGCATGAAAAACACAAGGTTATAATCTGATTAAGTCATGTAGTTTACATGGAAATAGCGTTTTCCAAGCTGATTAATCTCTGCACAAAGGAGTAGTCACCTGATAGGCACAAGAGTTAAGGTTGCACCTGTCAAGAGTAAGAGCTTGGAGGTTAGGAGGAGTACACTATCTTCAAACAAAGAATGATGATTCACAGATGTAGCTTAGAACAAGTCCCACATAGTAGTTAATGCTGCCCCCGGGCAACTCATGCAGCCAGAATTTAAATGACACACAATCCATCCATGTACAGCCTGACCTTGCAGCTTTCTGGGGGTAATCCTAAAGAGAGGATTAACTGTTCTTGAATAATTTTTCCAATATATTAAGCAGAGCTTTTATCAACAACAGCATGCATGTCACCAACTTCTACCTAGTTTTATTGCGCATGTGTACTCATTCCTCCATTCCTCTTTATATTCTGAGAAGTGAATGGAGTGAAATGCACTATCCAACATGGAATTTTATTTCCATAGGTTTTGATCTTCAACTTAAGTTCATCTACTTTATCTACTTAAGTAAAGGGTAGGTCTCTAACAGTAGGGAAGGTCAACTGGGCATGGCTTATTTTCACATGCAAACAACCACACTAGAGATCTGACTACCATTCTTGGGATTATGCAATAATTCCAGGAGTAATGTATGGCAATGCATTCTCTCAAAGCCCAAGAAAGAGCTGCATCCTCATTTGGGGTGAGTCAGTTCTATTGCTTTAACAGTGATACAAATTTTTCCAGTCACAAAGGGAGAAAATCCTGTTGAAAAGCACCTGAACTTAAAACTAATTAAAAGGTATGCTTTAGTATGAAGAGGATTTCATAAATAATACTGAAAGTCAAAAGATAACTAAGTTTACACTAGTATAAGAGATTAACCCAGTACAGAGAGGCTGGTCTAATTGCCAAGTTTAGGTGGTGTTCTTACTTGTGGATGGAAATAAGAGAAGAGGTATTGCTAAAAGATCTAGACGGGACTTGGACTGTATGGGACTGGTCTTAAATCGGTCTTAAATCTATTCTCAGCTGTGAGGCACAATATACTCAAGTGCCACCAAGACTTTTGCCTCCATGGCAAAACAGTAAGTTGGCACTTCTTCATGAACATCTCAAAAGAACTTTCAGATTCATTGCCCATATCTGCTGAGGTTCGTCTACATCCTCTAATGGTGAAGTGAGAATTTGATCACAGTACTAGCAGTTAAAATAAATCTTAAGTAAGGTTCTTTTTTCAGATAATTTTAGTATTTTTTCAGTGTATGTTCTATAGTTTTTGTCTAGAAATCTGGAAGTTCTTTTTAAGAACAAACACAGAAAGAATTACGCATCATTGCAGCTTACTTATGAATATGAAGAAAAATATTACAAAATTAAATTTCCAAGCATTTACACTACATATATACAACAGAATTTCACCAGATATAGCAATTAATCTTAAATACATCTTGCTTCTAATTTTATATCCTGAGACAAAAAGTACTTTAACACTAACTTTCAGAAAGAGATAGATATCTAAGTAATATAGGTGCTTTCAATAATTAGAGACTTCTAGATGAAAGCATTTAGATGGCCAATTATTGCATGGGTAGGTAGAGGTTTAAATCATGCCATTGAGACAACACTCAAGCATGATTGAGAAGCTGCAGACAAAAAAGTATAGGAGATTTTAAGAAACATGGCTTTAAATGTAAAACTGAAATCAGCAGAATATATATCCTCTGGCAAAATCCTACACCAGCACTGAAGAAAGGTCATGAATCACTCTCTCATCACTGATGGCTGGAGAATATCCTTGTCAGCTGTGTTCTCAGAATGACTTGGTTTATTTAATTATTTATTCGTGGGCATTTCTCCACATCACTGCAACAGATTTGCAAGTCTGCTGTCATTAACTCTATATGCATTGCAGGAGATTTTCACCTCTTCATTTTAGAAAGGTGTATTGAGGTTCTCAACTGTGTGAGTTCATGGTGACTTCTAAAATATGCTGCAATATACAATCTGCTTCATTTGCCTGACCTCCACAGTCCCATCCTGATTTTGACATCACTGCCACTGCCTTCACTACAGAGGTAGCAGTACATAAATGAAGCAAAGACCATGTTGCTCCTGACAAGGGAATGCCCTGACCCACACATTAGTGTAGATGTAGCTAGATCCTTTTAACAAAATTAATGAGCTCTAAACTGAGTTGTATTTATATAAGATATAAGTATTTATTCTGTTATTTACATGGTTTTCTTAGGCAATTGCTTGTGCAGTGAGGTTAAAAAAAAAAAAAAGGATATTAAAAGATTGTTATGAATTCATGAAGATCCACACCAAAATTAGTATACAATAATGTTCAAACTGTTAATTATTACTCAGCGTTTATATCAACATGATTACTCTTTCACTTAGTAAACTGAACTTGTAAAACACACTTACTAATGTTTAAATAATTTTTGCCTCTCCTTGCAAATATCCTCTTCTTCATGAGACAAAATGTTCACTTTATTCCTGATTTTAAAGTGAAGGAAACTGAAGTGAAGAAAGCATGCATAAGGACATAAAAGACTGGCCCAAGGTCAAGCAATAAAAGTAAGAATCAGTTTTACTAGTTTACATGCATTTTGTCATAGCTCAACATAGAAAGAGAAAGATTCTGAAAAAAAGGTATTTAATGATAGAAAATCAAAAAACCTATGCTGCAGCCATTCAATTCAAATGCCTCATACCTGTCAGTATCACCCATACACCTATCATCCTCCCAATAATACTAGGCACTTTCCATGAAATAGTGGAGAAAAGGACTCCCTTTTAGGCGAAGGGGAAAGGTAAGAGCCTCTGACATATTTGTTTTTCTGAAATATTGTAAAGAGCACTCCCCCTTCCCCCTAGTGTTTAACGAAACTACCATTTTTTTCTTTAAACTTCACATGTTTTTATGTATAAAGACTATCTATACCCTTTGATTTAGATATGGGAGCAATTTCCTATATAGATCAGATTCTTTCATTTTATCAATTTTAGAATGAAAGAATATTTGTTCTCTTATACTGAGACTGTTACCTTGAAATTTAAGTGTGTGGCAGTCTAAACACATCTAGAAACTTTGGTTTGAAGACAAAAGCAATAGATTACACTTAATGCAAAGCACTGCCCACTGGCTTCTTGAAGCAGCACATTGTAGCTGGAACAATGGGGGAGTTTAGGACAGTAGATTCTTGCATTACAGCATCTGTAATGAAGACCATGTACTAAATTGTATCCTATCTCTGCTTCTGTGTAACTATATTCCTGTGGCCCTCATATTGGCATTCAGAGAAGGATAATTCCAGAGCCCTAATGACCAATTCCCTTCTTCATTCTCCAAGTCTCATTTTACAAGTGTGCATGTACATCCAACAAAGTAACAAATCTAGATTGACAGCTAAAAGCATTATATTTAACATATATGGCATGTACTTAGAAATTTGAGTGTTTCCAAAAGGAAAAAGTTTTTGATTCTGATCTCAGAGTATTTTTACACTGTATTAACTGGTATTTTTCTCCTAATTGAAGTTGATTTAAGTGTTATCAGAGTCAGGACCAAGAGCTACAAGACAAACTTTTCATCTGAAGTAGTTTGTAATGTAATTTTGTCCTTGCTAACTGTTGATGGCTTGTCCTCATCCCATTTCAACCTACAACCATCAGCTCCTTTAATGGAAGTGTCTATAAAGATCTTCTCTAAAATATGCTTTTGCAGCACACTTAATGTCTTTTAATGTCTTTCCAATTAAATCCAGATGTGAAAAGCTTAAGGAACAGTTCTCAGGACTGAAAAAGATGACATAAATCTTGCAGCTGACAGAGATCCCACTGAGCTCAGTTGGGGAAATTCACAGAGGACTTCTTGTGGGCCAGAAAAGCTGCTGGGTATAAAGACAGATGTGTATACTCCTATTAAAAAAATTTAAATAAAAACTGACTCCTACAATGAGGTATCCACAATTATCAGGGACATTACTAACTCAATCCCTCAATGTGCTGAGCACATCCTGTGCGGTACAGATTTCCCTCATCTTTTCGGGAAGTTTATCAGAGTTGAAGGGGGTCACATCTGTCTGGGAAGGAGCCTTTCACCTTTCAGGACTGCACCTCTTAAACCAGTGTATGGGCTGATACTGGAAAACATTGTCTGTCTTACTCTGCTACTGCTATCAACTGGGAAATAATGTACTCTGCAAAGCAAGACTGAATTTCTGTCATCTCTCATTTACCTCCTCCATAATCAAGGCAGCAGATTAAACTGTGGTTTTTCATTACAGAAGAGTCCTCAAATGTGCTATTAATTATAAATTCTTACCAATCGGATGGGAAGTTGGGCATTCTTAGTAGCTGACTACCACTGCTGGGCAAGTGCTGTTTGTACAGCTGTCAATTTGGGGTTTGTTTTGCTGTAATCACTTGTAAACCCTCAGATTTGTTTTTTTCTTTTTTTCTTTATTATTATTTTTTTCCTTTTAACAGCAGTACATTATCTTATTTTGCCAATCCCAGATCAAGCCACATCTTTCAGAGGGACAGGAAATATACACACACACACAGAGTTCGTATTAAAGAAAGTCTCTAGAAAACTGCCCAATGCTAACAGCTTTAATACTTTCCTACCTTCCTGCTACTTACTTACTTATTTTTGATATTAGTAATTTACCCAGACAATGATTTTTAAAGAGTTACATCCTTGTGAGGCATCAGAAACTAAAAAGGAAAAATGTTCCAGGACAGAAGAAAACCCCATTTCTAATGGAAGATTAAGTTTGGGTCCATGTTCATTAGTGACAGGGACTTCACTAGAGACATTTTGGATAGTATTATTTTATTTAACTGCATTTTCCCAATGCCCATAGAGAAGTTTGAGCCCACTTTGGTGTCATGACTAAGTGTATGGAAACATGAAACTAAACACCTAAATTGAAAGATAATCTTATGTACTCAAGTACAACAAGGAATGATCCAATGTGGGATCCACACAATAGTGCAGACCTAACACTGAAAGCAGCAGGCTTCTAAATACACACACAAAACCTCTTGAAGACAAAATTCCTCTAGCTCACAACTTGCTTTATTTTCCAGAATGGCCAGCACTTTTCAGACTATCACTCCTGCAGGGCTGAAGGCTGGATCTGACTCCCACCAAAATCACTGCTTCATGACCATCACTCAGGAGACACTAGGAATGCCCTTCCCTTGGAATGAGCTACTGCTGCCATAAGGATCCCACTCTTGGCTAGCTCAGGGAATGAGCTCAAATCTTTTGCACTTTGCTGCCAGGGACCACCAGGCCAGCTCTGATTTATAGCTTTTTTTTTGCAGTTTTATGATACAAGAATGTTCACTTGTAATTACAACAGCATTTGTTGGCTCCCTGCCTTCACTTGGGTATGCACAACACCATATCCTTCATTCCAGACTTTTTATGTCAAGACCCCCAATTTGAGGAGAAAATCAGTATTACAAAGATGTTGCAGATCTTGCTACTACTTAGAAAGGGGACTTGTACATATTTTCTGGGGGACCCACATGACCAGCTGGATAAGACACTCAACTAGGAGTCCAGAGAAGAGTTGGTCAAAATCCTTCATCAGAAAAACACTAAATCAAGAAAAAAACTTTTTATGAGAACGTATGACTTTTAAGAAAAGGTTTTTTAGATCCAGCATAGACTCTCCAGTCAAAATATCACAGACAAGTGCAATACATAACCACCAGGCTTGGTGTGGCGCATTCATATACTTCTTGATTCTTCCCCATGGAGAAAATTCAACAGGTCTCTACTTTATTTCAAAGTGAATGAAAATACTTGTAGTCTTGATATTTTGTGGGACAAAAATCTGTTTCAGTCAAAAGAAAGTCATCCTGCCATTAAGTTGCCATATCACCTTGAAAAAACAACTTAAGCTCAGTATTTTTCAGACATACAGTTAGCTCATGATTTTGAGATCATCAAGCAGTACATTTCCATCACTTGTGGTTTAAATTTGATTTTGGCATTTTCAGTCGAGGCATGACCTTCTTCAGGGAAAATTCCAGGTATTTTAGATACCATTTAATAGTTAACCATCAAGCAATTTCCAAGTCTTTTAAACAACGAATACTTCTGTGCTAGCTTACTTTATAGAGCCACATTTGTCCCATTTTAAGTGGATGTGATTAGGAAGAAGCACTAAGCTTAGATTTTTCTACTAAATGAGAAAAGTTTAAAACCAATAAACTGTATCTAGCATTTTAGCTGGGAGATGAAATAAAAGGCGTATTTGTTCCTGGTCACTGAATTTTTAACCTGGGTCTGTTGCTCCTGCTGTTAAGCTCCTATACATTCCTTACCAGCCTGTAGCATCCAACAGTCTCTGGCAGTCCCCTCTCAGAGCCTGGCATTAGAGGTGAACTCCAAAATAAAACCACTATTTGGGGAGAGCTAGTGTATGGAAAGCATCACATATGTTCTGACAGAAGGTGGCAAATGAAAAGGTTAGTTTTTAAAAAGAGAGCTTCTACAGATTTTTAAAATTTCAGAATAGATGCATAAATTCCAACATACCATTTGGACCTCAGAATTCTGGCAATATCTGAAAAACGTGGAAGAGGCTGCTGAATCTGGTAGATAAAATGAAAGCTGTACATTGTCTAGCTCCTTAGTACAGAATAGTAGAGGTTAAGCCTTATGCTTTGATTCAGCTTTCTATCTCAGGTATGAGAATATTTTTCAAGTGCCCCAAAGTTTGTCTTTACTATACAGCAAGCAGGAAAGGAAACACCTTGGTTTTCTAGCAACAAAAAAAATATTGTTTCTGTCCCTCCTATGCCTTTTCAAGCTTATATTCATATTTTTAATATTCTTTTTTCAAAGTAGAATGTCTTAACCTGCCTTTTTGCAATACAGGAGCAGTAACACGACTTCACTGCTTCTCCTTTTACCTCAAAATCTTGTGAGGGTATTTGGGTATTTTCTTAAGGTGAAATAAAATAACCTGCCTTCACTGACTCATCACTCCAGTGATCAAGTTAAATGACAGCATTGCAGAAAAGTCTCATAATACATATTTTTCCCCTGCCTAGTTCCGTGCTGCTATTTTACGCACAAATTCAACCATTTCTTTAGCATATGTGTCTTGAGGTGAAGGATTAGTCTTCATTTAAAACCAGTAGCAGCTACCTTCCTGTGCATTTTGTGAAGTGGCAGAGGTACTTCTTGTTGGATTATTTTGTGTTTTCTAATGCTTGTACATCCCCTTTTTAATGGAAAGGCCATTAAGGTTCAGTTACTCCTGCTGTTTATATGGTGATATAAGTAGGAACTGGCTGTGTGCATCCGGATGTGCTCTGCTACGATTTACTTCTGTCTGCTACTGTGGCACAGGTAGGAAAATAAAAAGAGTACTAACAATGTGGGATGGATCAGGCACTTTCAGTCATCTCCACAATTGCTGTCCTGTGTGCTTTTCTGGTAAGAATGGTATGTTGGGTATTATGTAGCTCAAAAGTGCCTCAAGAGAGACAAGCAGGAACCAGATTTCCTCAAGAACTTTAACTTCTTGAATTCAGGAACCTCTCCAACTGGCAGCCCAGCAATGAAGATTAGACACTTCTTGACTCTGATTAACTGAGCTCTGCAACTATGGACCTGCTTTTACTCCAATTACAGTTACAGTCGAAAATATAGATATATCTCCAAAAACTTTACTGAACAGCTGACTTTTAGTCTGGAAGATCTGCTAACGGCTATTTCATCATTTCATCCTAGCATCTATTACTAAAATTCATTAGCCACAGCTGTCAAAAAGAGCTTATTCAAAATCTTGCTAGTTACAAAATAACCTGTCAGGGTTAGATTCAATAAAAAATTCAGGTGCTTACAAATTAGGCGCTGTAAGAGCAAAGTTTTAAATAGCACATCCTTGGAATAAAATCAAAGGTCTAAAGTTAAGTACTCAGTTTCTTTACTCAGCATTAAGAGCAGAGACAGGTTTCTCTGAGGAATGAGCTGAGAAACCTACATGTTGAGTATGGAGCTACCTGCAGGCTGTGAGGTACTCCAAGCCTAGAGGTGAACTCCTGGTCCTCTCTGGAGTTCAGCTGCAAAGCCAGGACACAGGCAGACCCGGAAGCTTGGTCAGCTAATGACTACAAATACTCAGTCCTCTTCTCAAGACAGTTGGCTCTTCCAGCTCTCTGACAGGTCTGAGTAGAGCTCACTGTTTTCACTGAGAAGGTCACCACTGGAGAAGTGTGTGGAGGTGAGAATCCCCTTTGTGTCAATGGCACAGATGTGAGCACTCTTGTGCAGGGTGTAAGAGATACAGATTTCATATTTCTTAGCTGTAGGTCAAGAAACTACACATCCCACCTCATAGGTGATGATCTAACCTCCAGGATAGGGAAGATACCTAACTTTACAGATAGGGAAGATTTAGCTGATGCAGAAAGAGTAAGTCAACAAAAGTGGGTCAAAGAAAAGAAAGAGCCTAACTCCATTGGGTAATGATCACAGTAGTTACTGAGCTGTTCT
Source organism: Myiozetetes cayanensis (assembly GCF_022539395.1). NCBI lineage: Eukaryota > Metazoa > Chordata > Aves > Passeriformes > Tyrannidae > Myiozetetes > Myiozetetes cayanensis. The sequence continues at coordinate 30,737,072 of NW_026086604.1, read as the reverse complement.
GAGGATCACCCCATGCTCCCTAGGTAATTTCTCTTCTTTATCTAATTGATATTTCAACACTAAGTTCAGAAGCAACAAAAGCAGGAACTGCAATCCAGTACTTCAGATTTTCAGTGCCTTCTTTAACCTGTAGCATGCAATAACATTCCTTCTCATTCTTTCTCTGAACAATTCTGAGTATTTAAAATTTTTGTTATGTGGTGACTCTGGTGATCTGTATTTAGACAGTCTCCTGTGACATGTAACTATGAATACCTTAAGGCTGTGGAAGGAGTGGAGCCCGAGTTCACATTTCCCGAGTAAGTCTCTGTTACTGTGAAAAGCATGGACACCACTAGCAACAACTCCAACCACAGCCAAGAAGAAAAGCCTTCAGGATGCTGTTTCATTTAATATTGTTCTGTATGAGGCATGTTAATTAATATACAGCTATTTCTTAATAAAAGATTTTATTAAGATAAATAATAATAATCTTTCACTATTCAAGCTCTCTTTATGCAAATAATTCTAATAAGAGCACTCACAAAGAGCAAGCCCTTTGAGAAGGTGCCCAGGATCAGCCTACATGCAATTTTACTGCACCATGGTAGAGTAAAATTAAGTTAGTTAAAGTCAGCACACTCAGAATAAAAGCAGAAATACTAATGTAACTTAAATGACAGTAGAGACTAAAACATTATGGCCAGGCTGAGCTCTAAGAATTTCATAATTTTAGCTGTCACATAAGCAATACAATCAAAGCATGAAAACACTAGCTTTTTAAGGCTGCTACCAGAAACAGAGAAAAAACATTCATAATGTCATGCATATTATACAGTAATATTCCTCAAGGGTGAATAAGACCTAACTGAAACCATGCTTGAGATAACTGCTATGCTATCAAGTTACAGTAAAGAGAAGAGGAGATCAGACTTATTCTTTCCTTCACAATGAAATCAGTATAAACAAATCATATAATGTTTGGACACCAAACTCCTGAAACAAAGAAACCTAGAAAATCTCTTAAAACCACCCACAGACTCCCCATGCTGGTCTGTGATTATACAACTGGAGAAGATCATCCAAACTGTGATGTAAACCAATGTCAGTCTGCAAGGGATAGTACTACAACCCACGACAGTCTAACAGAAAATAAAGCAAGTCCTTGGAAGAGCCATCAGTAAGAAATACTTTCATGCTTATCTAACCATTTTCCCTGTAAATAAGGAAAACTTTTTTAAAACTCAGAGAAAGAAGACAACTTAATACCTACACTTAGGATACAAGAGACACACTCTCTTGTCTGTCTTTACTAGACTGACTGCAAAACACATCCAGCTAAACAAAAATGAGCCTGCAACCAACCAAAAAAGAAAAGACTTCTTAATGCACTCCAATGTCTACTGCTCCTCTAGGAAATCCATTTTGTCCTCATTATTTGTTATGTGGAAATATTCACCCTTATTTTTAGAAATACATCTGCAAAACAGCATATCTTTTTTTTTTGGCTATGGACTACTCACAAAAAGAGACCAAATGCTGAAAACTTTTCAGTTCTACCAGGAAAATACAGTGTTTCTGTAGACTGTATTTTCACCTCAGAACTGTAATTTTACTCCTTGCCTGTCATTTGGAAGCAAACTGTTCTAGATCTTTAAAAATACGTGCCTGTCTAGAAGAGATGTGAAGAAGTCTGCCCAGCTCTCCATCTACAGATACTGCCTCAACAGTGTAAACCTCTGTGTACCTCTTAGATGAGGCTTCACACGACTCAAGACACACAATATTAAGGATGTTAAGGCAGATCCCACCCAGTTGCCCTGAAGGTGGGATCTACGACCTATCCATTTTTGCCCTGTTTCTACTCAATTTAAGATCACATAAGGCTGAAAAAATGTTTTACTGAAATAAGGAGTTAACGATATGATACAAGCATGTTCCCCTTTGCAAATGCCGTGGCATACCTTTCTTTCTAGCTATGCCATAGAGGAATTTGATCATTCAAACACATTTATTATAGAAACTCACTTCATTAAAATCAGTCATTCCTGCAAATTGGTTAATAATTTCTTTTTCCCTAACATTAATTTCGTTCTTGTTTTTAAGCCACAATTGACTGAACTGTAACTTGGTATCAACAATGGGTATTAATCATAAAAAAGAAAACAAAAGAAGCAGTAATGAACTGACAAAGTTTGTTAGTCTTCTCCAGTAAGGGTGCAACAATTAGCACTACAGTGAATGAAAATCAATCATTCAAAAGCAGTAAAAAAAAAGTCTATATAAACAGAAGAAATGAAGAATGGTAGCTGACAAAACCTCAAAAATCTTGGAGAAAAAAAATCTAATAATTATTATACTTAACAAACTATGAAAAGAACACTTCTTTAAGAAGATGGCAAAGATAATTTTTACTAAAATGAATAAATTGCAATTCTTAAGAATCATAGAAGCATAGAATCAACCGGGTTGGAAAAGACCTCCGAGATCATCAAGTCCAAGCCTTGAAAGAAAGCATCTTCTGCAGGATTTACACAAAGTTTGTTCTTTCATATAGTCATATATGCGTCTTATATTGCTATATTGCTAACATTTGATCTTTTTAGGTCTTATTTACAATATCATGCCTGATTAAAGCTGTGCTACTGGTACCAGTGTTACCAGCAGCTGCACATTGAGCTAACAATACACTTGTACATGAACAGTGTTTTTCAGGAAACATAAGAAAAAAAGATTCTATCTGTTTTTCATGATCACTACATCTCCCATGTTTTAACTACTGCAACAACTTCATTGAAGTTTGTCATATATGAAGAACTACAGTAAAATAATTTCCCCCAATATTTTAATATTATTTTCCATTTGCAATTTTAACATAAAATGTTTATAACTGAATATAAATTATTTTGAATTCTAAAGGCAAAATGTAAAAGGAAAAAAAAAGTATTTTTTTAAGTTTTTTTTTAAGTTCCACGTTCAATCAAAGCGTAACTCCCTCCCTTCACTGGAGTTGGGGCAGGAAGCAGTCTTCAATAAATTTCAGAATCATTTGCTGATATTCTCTGTATCACAGTTACAAGTTCACAACATACACTGCATATTTTAATAAACAACATGCTTACTTTGCTAATAATTTCTAAAAAGAGCAAACCACTCCTTATAACAGCTGCAGTGGCCCAGATGTCACAAAAGCAGAATGCCTTTGCTATGCAGGGGAGGGGCAGGGCCTTCCCTTTGCACAAGCACATGGACGTCCCAGCCAGCACCAGCCTTTCACAAGCACATCACGCCTGATGGGGTAAACATGGAATGAATTTATTTGCTTCTGTATAGATGACAAAGGAGTTTCAACCTGGTTTGCTGAGGGGATAACAGCAGTTCTAGCCCATGCCTCAGCCTCCCCATTGCACTACACTGCAAATGCCCAGTTTTTCTGATTTGGCAATAGGATCAAGATCTAGCCTTGAAAAACTGACTCCATAGAGAATATGACATACATATGCCAAATAATAACTTACCAAGTAGTCAGAGTTGTTTGTTCCTGATGAACAGTAATGTTTGGCAGGCAGAGTTGCTGCTCAAATGGTTTGGCTTGTTGGAAGGTAATATTTTCTATTGTGGTCTTTTTAAAACTCTTAACACACTGTTAGACTAAACAGAGCAGGCAAGAAAAGTTCTGATTTCTCCTGGAAACAGTGAAGCTCCTTCCTTGTAAAACACTGTGGAAGGTCCTACCTGGTACTGATAGAAACTCCAGCCCTCTGCTTTCCTTGAGAAGCAGCAGCACAGAGCTCCTAGTCTCCTCCCAAAATTATTAGTGTCTCGGTACCTAATTCATGTTTTTTTACCAGTTCCCCTCAGCAGTGAAAAAGGGGTTATCATACCCATTTCACTGCTACTCTGTTGCAGTCTGCAGGTTGCTTTGGCTGACAGGGTGGATCTTATCCCCGGGCATTCAAAGAGCTAAGCACTGGGTCCAAGGGGAATGGAAGAAACAGGTTTTTGCCTCTAACATCCCGTAACTGGAAAGGGCTGAGCAGAGGGTGAGGTGAGGCTTGAGATCAGACAGGAACTGATCTGTGATCCTCATCATGCAAATGAAGGACTTAGTCATGCAGTTTTCTGTTTGGAGAATGCTACCAGGCAGGAGTAACTTGACAGCTGCGCTCTCATAATAGTCAGTTTGGATTCCTGTATACTCTTCAGTCCTGTACATTGTTTTATTAATTTGCATTCAGACGTAGAAAATTTCCTGCACCTGCACTAAACAGCATTAAACCCCGTATCTACTAAATCTGCCAACACAGAAGCCAATTCAGCTGGTGGAATTATTTGATGTGGTCACTGACTACAAAGTGGGTTGAAAGCACAAACTTCTCTCAAGCCCACCACTGTGGAAACAACTGCAGCATTTTATTGATGTGGGCAGGATCCAAGAGAGTAAGAGCAATTTTCAGCACACTTGGAAAAAAAAGTTACTTTTTAAACAAAGAAACAAAGTTCCTTTGTTCAGCTTTAACACATTTCTTGACTTGTATTACCCACTTCTCCCTTTCCCATTCCCAAGGAAGTTTCCATTAATCATCCCTCTAATGGAAACACTTGTGTCTGATCCCTGAGCAGTGGACACAGGCATAGTCCTGGGCTTACACTGAACAAGAAGCCCAAGGGAAACCTAGCTGAAAAGTTTGGGAAAGCAAGGATGCCTTTTTAAAATAAACTTTGGAGAGGTCAGTGGAACAGCAAGGGGTCAGCACCAGGCAGCCACTGGGTGGATGGCACAGGAGAAAGACAACAACACTTGTCATTAATTATATCTGTTGGAATGCTACACATTTTCCCCCCCAAGTGGTAGTACTCCAGACATCCAAGCACAATCTCTCCCACGTCCTACTCGACCCCAGACAGGGCACATGCCAAGAAACTTTCATACACTTAAAGCCAAGAAGTAGCTAATACAAGCAGAGGTTAAAGAATTTAAATTGTCCCTCCACTTTGAAATATTTTTTCCTTTAGTTCAAGGCCATCCTCATAACTGTCTCCTTTACCAGTAAAATACATATTCCCTCAGAGATAAATATGGCGGGATTTCTGTGCCTCAGCTAACTAAACTCTGACTTTCCTTGGAGAGGAATAATTACAAGGAACTGGACTGCTCAAAAGAACTCAGTTCCTAAAACTGACCCTGAAAGATCCTAATACCATGTACCACTTACCCAGTTCTAGATGTATCTGATCTGCAGAGGTGTTTTCTCCTATATACATTTTTTGCAAAATGTCTGCAAATGCCAGAGTGCATCACTACTGGTGATGCTCTTGCAAAACCTGGAACTAAACCTTTTTGTAAACCTAATTGTTTCATAAACAGCAGTATCTTTTATTTTAATAAAAACCCCAATAAACTGTTGGTTGGAGAAGAAATGGCAGGCTAGTAATTAATGAATGGATCCTTCTCACTTAACCCTGAATTAGCCAAGCACATAGTAAAATTTCATTGTCTGTTGTGAGCAGGAGACAAGTATCTCCAGAGCATCCTATCCCAAAAAAATAGGTGGGAGGAATCAACCTCTAGAAATGCTTCCCTCTGTACTCACATTACAGAAAAACTCCTAAAATTATTCCAACCTGGAAGCACAGTAGGTGTCTAAAAGGTATCCAAGATGCTTTAGTGACTTTAGTTTATGAGTAAGCTTTGAGTATTTTAACTCCAGTATAGTAGTTATAGATCATAGGAATTATAAATTATGGAATGATATTACCTGTGCATATGGTGAAAATTTCTGCTCTCTTCTGCACAATGTCTTAAAATCAGCTTGTGGGGGTCTTTAGTGTATATGAAACAAAAAACCAGAACTGGGGGTGGATGGAGTGGGGAAATGTCAAGCCAGAGGAGAGAGGGGATACCCTGTACACTGCAGAACCCTATTTTGCACAGAACTAGACAGACATAAAAGCTTGAGCAAGATTGATCTGGATATGCTAAGACTTGCTAATGGGTTCTGATTATTAAGTGGGGAAGAAATGAAAGGCTTGCACTGGGGCAAGCTTCACTATAGGCTAAACTCTCTGTGGCTTGAGGACAAATTCCCCTACAATGCAAGGAAACTCCCTACCCTAAATCCACATCTTTAAGATTGCAGTAGAAAATAATATATCTTTTTGTAGAGAACAAGGAGACCTTGAGAGAGAGAGAATTCCTCCATCAGATAAAAAAGACTATGTCTGTGTTTTTATTTGAATGATGTATCCAACAGGGAATATTTAAACTGAGTGTTAACTGTCTGCCAGTTCACGATCCAAGATGGGCTTTGAACCTACAGCCTTAGAGCCCAAGTTAAGTCACCGAATGTTTTTGAGAACCTTTCCTTAACTTTGTAGTTTTCAAGCTTTCATACAGTCATAAAACATGGGAAAAAATAGGCTCACTCAACAAACAGAAAATATTGTGGAAGGAAACATATGCTGTGGTAAGATGCAGTATCCACAGGAAAGTATTAATAATTTTTTTTACTGGAAAAAAAGGAAAAACTACCCAATGCAGAAAAAGCAGTAGCAGTCTAAAAGTAAATTGTTAGATGGATAAATAGAGCTCTAGAGTCAATGACAGCATTTGGTTCTTGGAAGGTTGTTCTTCAATCCCACAAGAATTGTGAGATTCAGCATTGAATAAGAGAGGTAAGAATAGGGCCTAAGTTACGCATAAGAACTCAAAAAGCAACCCTTCCTGTCCTCCCCTCAGAAAACAACAGTAAACAAGTTAAATAATGAGCCTAGGTGTGTTGATTTAAACCATTTGCAAAATTGCAGTTCTGAGTTGTGGTTGTATTAAGCAGAGCCTGGATGCCAGGCTTCCTCTCCTGTTCTGAGAAATTCATCATAGCTAGAAGCTGCTTCTGCAGGGTATTAAGAGACAGGCCTAAAACACCATGGAAGCACAGTGAATTCACTACTTGAAATCCCAAAGGGAAGTGAAAAAGAGAACTGATGGAATAATCAATCTCAAAAAGAAGCACTCTTAGGTAGTAGAGTTAATTCCTCAGATTTCACCTGAGACCTCATTATGAAAGCAAGTTGGCAGCAAAACACCAGTATGCTTCCTTCAATTTAGCTCCATGTTCTCCTCTGAAAATGTTCATTGATTTTCCTGGACTGTGCTACTTGGACCAGCGATGTCAGCTATAGGCTTGTGAGATTTGGTAGTTATAAACCACATAGATTCATCAATTCACAAAGCCAAAAGGGAATTTGAGTTGGTCTGGTCTGTTCTCCTATGACACTGCTGTCCCTGTGTTTTGACCAGAGAAATCCTGTTCTGCTCCACAGAATGCTAGAGACATTTAGAAGCTTCTTTCGCAGGTAAGTATTTCTCTGTTCGGAACTTATTCTTTGTCATCTGAATTTGCGTACCTCCAGATTTTTGCTAGTGGTTCTATTATGTCCTTCTCAGCTAGATTGAAGAGTCCCTGAGGAACAAACAATTTTTTTCTTTGTAAGCATTTTTTCTTACAGAATCAAGCCAGTTCCCAGTTTTTTCCTTTAGACAGCACACCAAAAGAGCTTCCAAGTCTCTCACCAGAAGGCATTTTCTCCACTTCCTCCAGCCACTTTTTTGTGGTTGTTTTTTGAACTTACCTCAGTGTTTCCATATCCCTTTAAAAATGCTGACATCAGAACTAGATGAATTCCTCGAACATCAGCCATATACAAGGATAAACCTTGTATTTCATAATTACTAGTGACATAAATGTTTAAGTACTGTGATGGGACTTGATATTCAATTGCCCATCTTGATCAGTTACTTATAGACTAAAATTCTCCATTCTGTCAGTATGGCTTTGATCCCTTGTTCCTTGATGAATAATTGTGGAATTAGCTGAGTCAGGATGGACTTTGTTGAATCAGCAAGGCTTACCACATTGTGTTCAACAACTTACCACCATTTAAGATTCTGCTGGTCTTTGTGCTATCAGCAAACATTATCCAAGATATGATTTTATGCTTACTTCCAGACCACTGCTGAACACACTGCATGTAACCCAAGACTGAAAATTAAAACTGAATTTTGAAGTGGCTTATTTCTGCACATGTAGAGAAGGAGCAATACAGCCTACTGTGTACTAGAAGACATTTATCAAAATAACTCAGGAAATGCTATATATATAATGAATTAAAATGCCAGATTACATTTTCTCCCCTAGTCTCCTTTTTTTGAGTAAACTAATGATAGGATTGGAGATATTTATATGTGTCAAGAAAACACTGCAGGTCAAGCTATCTGATTTCTGTGCAGATTATGCACATGGACCCTCCTTATTGATTCTAGTACACAGAATGCTCAAAATCCAGGGTCTTCTCACACTTCCTTGGCAGACCAGGCTTAAAGGCTACATATGAGATCAAAGTCTTGAAATGTGTATATTAGTCTGCCATTCCCAACAGAGTCAAAAAAGGAGAAAACATAAAAATAAGGGATACGTAACTCACACCTTTGTTATAATGTGAGAATAAGGTTGAATATTGCCATCAATGTAAGCTACCAAACTGCAAGCTGGGAGTTTTCACTGCTATACACTTTGTTAATGCAGAATACCATATTCTGCTGTACTGAAATATTTGAAAGTTTCCAAAGAGATCTTTCCTAATTGTGGTGCATTGACTCTGGCTGGCATCTAAGACTCACCCAGCTTCTCGCTCCCTCCCCCACAGCGGGATGGGGGAGAGAATTGGAACAGTGAAAGTGAGAAAAACTCATGGATTGATAAAGACAGTTTAATAAGTGAAGAAAAGGGAGATAGAACCAGGTGATGGAAAGGCAATCATTACCACCTCCCACCAGCAGACCAATGCTCAGCCACTTTCTTGATGGTTACCTTCGAAAGACTATTCCCCTGCTTTATTGCTGAACATAATGTTATATAGCATGGAATAACTCCTTGGCCAGTTGGGGTCAGCTGTCCCAGCTGTGTTTCCTCCTAAACTCTTGCCCAGACTGCTTGCACTGGAGCAGAGTGAGAAAAGACCTTGACCCTAAGCAAGCACTATTCACCAGGAGCTGAAACAGTGGTGTGTTACCAACACTGGTTTTGTCATAAATCCTAACTGTAGCATCATACAGCATGAAGAAAATTAACTCCATCCAGATACAGTCTACTACTGGACAACAACAGAGTCATAACAGGTATGGAACTCAGATTCTGAAAGGAAGAAGTCAGGTTGCTAACAGCTCTGCTCTATCTAGCCCAAATGGGTGTTTACTTTATTTGGCTAAAGTTGTAAACAGGTTTATATCCTGAATTCAAGAGCCTGAGACTGTAGATTGTTATAACTAACAAAGCTATGAATGCCAACCTCATGTAAACAATACTGTGTTTCTTTAATGAAAATAAAAGCTATCTGTATGATAAATGATAGGATTCATTTCACGAGACAAGGGTTTTTTAAAGCAAGTTGTGCTTCACTGAACTTGTACTGCTTTTTTTAAAAATAGATTTTACACAAACTGATTTGTCTTTATTGCCTTGCAGTCTTAAAATTCATGCTCTGCCTGCTTCAGTATTTGAAAATCAATTATTTCAAAGTATTAATGTTAATAAGACTTGGTTGCACAGTTTACCCTAAAAGAGATTGTTCAAAACATTCAAATTGCTTGAAATTCTTTAGAGTAGTCTCACGTAGAAGTAAAAGCAATTACTATACTTATATCTTTCTCTTTTATTAGCTTGCCAGCTCATTTTAATTTTCAAAATTCCTGTACTTATACACTATGCACTGTATAGTAGCAGCCTGCACTGTCTCAATGACAGGATATTAAATACCTTGCACTCTGTTTCCATTTAGTGTAGAAAGGAATCTAGGTCTGTTGCATCCAGAAATGGAATTAAGTTATCAGAGAATATTGATTTCAACATTGAAAAATGATGTGTCTTTGATGAAAAATTTAATTGTGGAATAAACTCAAAGTAAAAATGAGATAGAATGCCATCTGTTAATTTCAAACAAAGTATTAGAAATAAAAGACAAAATCAAGTTCTGAAAATTCAGGCTTCTGCATCATCCTCACTCAACTGTGATGTTATTACTGGCCAAAACAACTTGGTTTTGTTCCCATAGCTTAGCTAAAAGTTTATTTGTTGATATATGATCTCAGAAAAATCTTTCTCTGAGTTAGGACTGGAAAACAGCTTAGACATCCAGCCCTTCCTTTGGAAAGGTTTTCTAAAGGCTCCATTGCTTTGCTCAGACTTTTGTGTCTGGGCTCATAATCTGGGCAGAGCAAAGCCATGAATCCCTTACAATTATTATTTTATATGAAGTGGTCTGTTCCCAGGCTGTTATTCCAACCAGGGAGGTTGGCAAGAGAGATGAGGTTATACCTACCTATAGTATAATAGGCTCTTCTCAGTAAGCTCCTGAAAGCTGAAACACTGTGGATTTTCTATCTTATAAATATCCAGTTTAAGAAGAAAAAAGGATCCGGTAATCCATGAATTTAAGTGATGTTGGGATCCCATTACAAGCAGAAATCTTCTAACATTCCATTGCCTGATGTTTCCTTGAATTATGTCTTGCAGAATTCAGATTGTTGAACAACAGGATTTGAAGTTTGGAGGAGGAAGATTTGGATACACTGGAATTATTTGAGATGTGAACACCAGGCAGGAGAATGACCACAGTCCACTGACTTTCAGCCCTCTTCAGGGCCATATCCAGGATATTTCACTCACCTTGGTGACTATTCCCAGGGTCTGCACTGGAGCAGTTCCTGGGGAGCACACGATGAATCCCATAGGAGCAGGTACCTGCCTGCTCCAGGGGCCTCACTGAAATGACTCCCCTGGCCCATCTGCATGGATTATATCCAGGGAAAGTCAGGGTGGCCAGAAGGCAGGAGGAAGGCTGCTGGGCACCTGCTTCTTGTCCCTGTATGAGGCTGAGTGTGTGCACCAGTCTCAGGAGCTCAAAAACTCAAAAGTGATTTTCTAAATAGTGAACTCAAATATTTTTGCCAGTCATTATATCAAATGGATCTGAAAGTTGGAAAAGTAGGTAGTAGGGCATCTTATTAATTTGACTGTACAGATTGATTCCAAATTTTGATCTTTTCTAGACTCGCCAAAACCAGGATATCCTGAATCCAAGGTTTCCACACGTGAAGGAAACATTAAATTACATTAAAAATATTTAGAGAAAAGAGCTCTGATTTACAACAAGTCATATTCAATTCTCATTATCATTTATCAAGACTGTCCATCCTCTAAGAAAAATTTCTAATTCATTGAATCAGAGAATATTCTGAGTTGGAAGGGAACCATAAGGATCACTGAGTCCAACTCCTGGCCCTCCACAGGACCATCCCCAAGAGTCTCCACGTGCCCGAGAGTGTTGTCCAAATGCTTCTTGAACTCTGTCAGGCTTGGTGTTGTTAAGTTTGAAGGAAGTACAGAGTTTTGAAAAGTGACTTTGTGTTCTTTCATTTAATATTAAATCTAGTTTTCTTTTTTTATCCCTGAGGAAAGGAGCACCACTTCTTTATATTCTCTTGAAATATTTTTTTTCTCACTAGTTCTGATGAAACTTCACTATTTCTGATGAAGGAGGAAGTGGAGATGCCAACATTTGATGCTGATTCAGAGGCACCCACCACAAGCTGTAAAAGCTACTGCCTAAAAGAGATTATGTGTTCCTTGAACTATTATATGTTTAAGGAGATATGAATAAACTTCCAAATTCCAAAATGAATGAAAAAAATAGAAATACTCCCACAGGAAAAAAAAAAGAAATGAAAAAGAAACGATGAAACGGAAATAATTCATGCCAAATTTTGCCAACACATTATTATATGAATACATGTCAAATGTCCTGGAGTTATTTCTACAACTAGTCTACAAATAAGAAGTGTCAGTACAAGAAAAAATGGGTTTCATCTGCTTATTTTTTAGTTCCAGAACACTTACAAACCTGTAGCAAGTAATCCAAAAAGACTTCCATGTTCAGTAGATTATACAACGAAGAATCAGAAGACTAGTTTGTTCTGCTATAATTTAGAGCAGCATTGAGGCTGATTAAATGACATTAGACACAGTACAGATCATACATAATGATTTGGTCAAAGAAGACTTGATCTCACCCTCTAGATCCTACATCAGAAAGTGAAAAACATCTGAAAAGGGACCAATTTTTCGGAGTTTTCTTAGTCAGATATTGTCTATTATATAGGCATGCTGGTCACTTTTTGCTGAGGCTAGTTTCATTGTCATTACTCTCAATCATCTCTTTAAAATACATTTAATAGTTTCATGGCACTATTCTGTTTTTGATAAATGCAAATTATTATCTACTCCTTCCTTTGAAAGTTCAGACAGAAAGAAAATTTAGACCCTTAATTTCACTAGTCCTTGGCACTTATCAGAGGATTTTTTTAATCAGCAAAGAACCATAGTGGCTGAAAATCTGAATGTAACAATCCAGGAATTACTGAACCAAGCTATTTCATAATACATTGCAGTTCAGTTTTAGTATAACCTTAAGCTTTATTGCATTCTTCTGTTTAGGAGCACATTTGCCTTAGGCATACTATTTTTGACAGTCTAGAGTACATCCTCCATAAACCTAAATTCATATGGTAAGCCTTATTCTTAAATCCAATTTTATCCTTATTTTGAGGGTAAAAATAAAGATAAGGATCAGTTTCTACACTTGCCCTTAAATGCTTCAGAAAAGGAATGCAAACTGACAAAGCTTCTTTATTTCTACTTATTATTCCAATTATTTTTCTGCAGTTTGGATCATGATTTGTTCTACTTATACTGGGAGCCTACACGCTGCACTATTTCTGCATGACTGCTTGTCAAAGAAACACCTCAAACAACAATAAAAGGCTCCCTTTCATAATTAGAAATTCAGAATTTTTCAGGGAAATCAAGTGAAATATATTTTTTAAATAGGAAGTGACTGAGCTGCAAGTTGGAGCTGTATGCCTCAAATTTAGTAATTGAGACAGCTAGAAGTAAAACAACATCCTAAAATAAAGATCAGGACTCACAGCAATAAAGTTAACTTTTAGTGATAAGGCATATTTACACACATTAAATATTCAAAGTTCATAACATGTTATGTAGCATGTGGCTATACTCTCTGGACATACATCAAAAGTACTTCAGATGATCCTGTTTTGACTAAAAGGGTTACTCACAATCAGCATTAAATGAATAAGGTTTTTTATCAAGGGAGAACAACAAAATTGTATATAGATAGCTCTGCCTCTGTTTTGGAGGGTAATAAGAAACAGGATGAATGTGAAATACCAGTTTTAATTTACAAACAAGGCAACATTTTAGGTCGTGTTATAAAGACTTCACACGTGATACAGACGAGCAAACAAAACCATCACAATATTGTATGTTAGGAAATGATGCAATTAAGTTGAAGTGACAGTCAAGTTTCTATCTGAAGATTAGGGTGGCTAATCAGGAGCATTGACACAAACTGGTTTTAGCCTCTGTGTGAGTACCTGAGGTGGCAGTGACATGCCCTATGGGCCTCTCTCCACGACAAACTTGCTCCTTCACACACTGCAGAGCAAAGTAGCACTAAAGAATTACTTGAGAGAAAGTCTGTCTGCCCCTATAAATTTGGGCAGAAAGGCCCAGATGATTTTAAGAGAGCAGTACTTGATTTCCTTCCAAGGAAGCTAACATAATGCAGTCCACTTGTTAAGAGCCTGCTGTGGCAAGGTGTTGAGAGCTCTCTAGTTCAATGGGTTGTAGTCAGCGTGGGATGCTGAGCACATTTCAAGTTGCTCCCTGAATCATGCAGGCATCCAATATGCTCACAACAGTTCTAGCAGTCACCCCAAAGATTTGCACATAACCCACGGACACAAAAAAAAGAAGGTTGAAGCATATGGCAAGATTTTTAATTTCTCAGAAAGACATCAGAGAACTTTACATGCAACCACAAAATATTCCATATTCAAATGCTTCAAGGCTGCTTGTGAAAGATCACTGTCATGCTGTGGCATTGATTCTTGTGTCATTCTCCTTTTGCTTTAGTAACCTCCTGCTGAGAATCTGAGTGCACTGGCTCTGCAGTTCTTCATGTGATAGCATTTATTGTAAGATACCAGCAAACACAGAGCTGTAGTTCGATGCCGATGCAAGCATAACTCCTTCAGCTGCTAAAGCAGGTGTATGTATACAATTCCAATGGTTTGCAGGTTCAGATTTGTCCTGTCATCTACCCAGGCTGTCTGCTCCAGCTTAGCAGTTTCAGAGGTGTGTGTGTTCCCAAACAGGTGATGTGACACCTGCAAAATTCTGCTCTTGCTCTCATCCTGTTTGCCCCCCTTTCATCCTGTGTGACCAACCAGCCCTGAATATGCTATCTAATCTGAGAAGTTCCTTCTAGGACTAACTTAGTGCCAGTTTTGGCCAGACAGCTGCTTTATCTTTCCCTATATTCAGGGCTCAGAGTTGCATCCACTTTGACTGACAAAAACAAGCAAGTTGCCTTACCCTGCTAATCTTTGAGATTGTCACAACAATCCACAGTGTGGAATGTTGACAATATGGTTAAACTCAGACCTTCTGCTCCAAATGCAAATGTCCCTTATGCTTTAGATAAAGGAAAGCCTTTTGTAAATCTTTACCACATCAGTGGTTACACAGCTATTTCTTTTGGTGCCAATATCTGCTTAAGTAGTTCCTTGCTCCTTTTCTCTCCACTCCCCCGTTCCCGTTCCAGCCCTTGCGTTGCCTCAATAACTTTGATGCAACAATTGTCTATCAGGACATACCAATGACCAGCCTACAAATAGTTTGACAGGAAAAAAGAAATTACATTTAGTATTGGTTGGTTTTCCCATGCCATTCTTGCTACAGGCCTGAAGAGTTGCACCCAGACAAGGGGTGGTATGTCAGGTAGTTTCAACACTAACAGATGGTCTGTGCAACCATGCCTGATGAACTACATTAGAAACATGATTCACTGGGAAAGTTAATTCAGTTATACAGGCTGACTCACACCAGGAACCACAGGTTTACTGTGGAATAGTGCAATTATGCTACCCTCTACAGAATACCAAGCCTAGTTTGGCAAGATGGCCAAGCCAACCAAACACAGTGTCATTGCTAAAATTGGCTGTTCAATCTCTCCCCTCTCACACCAGGAACATGCTCCTACCCACAGTCTTCCACCACCATGGGCACCTGACTGACCCCCAGTGGGAGTCGCATATCTAGTAACATATTTTTATATGGTTCATTTTTTCTAGGTCTAGACCCCTAAAATGAGTCCCCACAGGGACAGGTGCCATGCAAAGGAGACAGGGCAGTCACGCAGTTGGGAGCAAGGGGCTCTTTTGGTAGCAGCGAGCAATTAAGATGGTTTAGCTTTGGTGTCAAAGTGCATAATGACTAACAAAACACAAAGAAGTACTACCTGTCTGTCAGTCTCCAGTGAACACAAAAGGGCAGGAATGTTCATTTTCCTAGCTTAACATACTAGCATATGTTAGAACCGGGCAAAGAAAGTGAATTCATTTCTGCTGAGATGAGAGTTTTGGGAGGATAACAAGCATGGTTCATTAGCTCCACTAGGGGTAGGGGAGGTGAAGGTGGCTTTTCAACTAGGGGCTTAGGTAAACATAGAATTTTCCAGGAAGGTGCTTTAAGCAGTCAAGCTTGAGAGGAAACAACAGACTAATGTTTCCATCTTAGCTGTCCTTTTAACAGTGGAGATACATGCTATGAAAATTACACATATATGATTAATTCTGCTTATTCTCTATCCCATGCAGGTTGTCACTTTAAATAGCCTTTTATTGATTTTTTGGTAAAAGGTTTCTAAAATGCAGCCTCTCTCAGTTGATGATTTGACAAGATGGAGACTTTGGAAGTGATGCCAACTACAGAGTAAGAAGGGCTTAGAGTAAGATATGGCATCCCTCTTAGTCTGAGATCTCCTACTTCTTATAAATGGATGTGCACTAAATGAGAGAAGCTAGGCTGTAGAGATGAAGAAAATCTTGCAATAAAACATTATGGTGTTCGGAAATATGCTCTTCTACTCTGAATACCTGGATCTATTGGAAGATAGCCCATGGCAGGGGGAGTAGAACTAGATGACCTTTAAGATCCCTTTCAACACAAAAGATTCTATGGTTCCACGAATACAGACACAGGAATAGTAACGACAGAGAATTAGTGTAAATTGAGAAGATTATTTCTTCCTCCTTCACTTTGCCCACAGCACAGCATCAGCTGGGGGTGATCATCTGGGAGAAGAAAGACTTAGTTTCTACTCTTAAAATTTGTTGTTTTTTTATCTGAAGTTTTATTTTCTAAATATATGAACAGTTTTAGGTAATTTTAAGGTATAACAGTAAGGTGTATTTGTAATTAAGCTACCATTAATTAATATAATAGGAGCCTATTTGGTTATATGGCGAGGTACAGGCACATAGCTAATGTTTCTTATATTCAATCAGAACACTGGATGTTTTAATTAGCACCCATTTTTACGTAGTTAACTCTTTGACTGATTATAACACCAAACACCTCTTTCCAGTCAGTGAAGATCCACTGAATTTAGCTCCAAGCTTCGAGGACTCCACAAGCGTGGCAGGAACTTGGGCCAGGGGTGACACTGTGCAGTCAGTGCTACTTCTATGGACATACATCCACAAGCTTGATGGATATAACCTGATAGGTTATCATGAGCCTGAGCAGACCTCAGCATGACAGAGGAGCAATTTGTTTAGCTTTGTACCCTGGATATAGGTTTATCAGTACACTGACCACCTCAGTTAGCAGCTTACAGCACTGCAAGTGGACTTGACGCTAAGTGCTTCTTCACTGGTGACATGCTTTCTCACGAACAAGGTCTGTCAAGACAGTTTTTCCTTTAAATTCTTCTGACCAAAGGTTTGGGGATCAACTGCCATTACAAACAGGATGAAACTGTGACTTCCCTCTTATGGAATCCAGCCCTTCAAAGTTTAGACGGTAATTCCAGGTTGTTTTCTTACCCAGTATTGCTTATTCACCTGTTACCAGCCCCACAATGTTTTCATTCAACAGAGAAAAATTTGCTTGATTCCTACCTCTCAACAAACAGAAATTAACTGACTTGCTTGCAACCATGCGTGAAGACATTAGACCCAGCTGCTGTATATCTATAGCAGGCCTCAAGTTAAGATTAAAGCAGTGTACAGTGCCAAGTAAATTGACCTAAGCAGCAGTTTTCTCTGGAAAGAATACTGAACAGGACTGTAATATACCTCCTCTAATTTTCTTGTGTCAGCAGTAAAGATAACGTTAGGTATTTGCTTCACATCATTTACAAAGGAAAAAAAACTTGCATGGGAAAGTGTAGCAAGGAGCTGAAGCGGTAAGGGAAAAGCCCAGTGAAATGCAGGTTTGTAGGAGGGAATTTGGGACAAAAATAGCAAAGGGCATTAAAGCCTTCCCTTCCGTATTCCCTTTGTCCAGAGCTACACCCCACTGTAATGCCAACTCCTAAGAAAAATTGCCTGCCCAAAGCAGTTTGGAACAGGCTCCTTCTTCACTGGTGTGACCTTACCCTGGGAAAGAGCTTTCACGGGGTGAGGATTTCACACCACTTCCCCGTGCAAGTGCAGTCCCGGCAGCAGAAAGTCCCCACGTCCCACCCTGAGACTGGGTTTCCACACAGTCCCTGCAGCCGTCACGGCACTGCCGGCAGAGATTACTAATTACGGCCGCGTGGGACTGCAGTGCTGACACCTGCCTACCCAGACAGAAACCTGCAGCTTCCTTCACAGGGGCCTCCTGCAGACATCACATTTGAACAGCTGTCAATCATCCATGCCCCAGGAGAGATTTGCACAGATGACCTGCAAGTGAAATACTTCCCCCTACTAATCCCTGGTAGCCACCAAGGGCTCTCTTTAACAGCATAAGATATCAGTATGTCAAACAAAAATGGAACTGGTTAAATTTTGTTTCCTAATAATTATTTATTTCAAAGAAGAAGACAACTCAATCAGTGACCTGTTCTCTACTTTTAGTTTTCTTTTAGCCCACTGATTCTCAGGATAGCAATAGCTACAGGAATGACAGCTCCCCAGGGCCTGGCAGCTCCACAGTCCAGCAAGTGTGCTGTATTACTGTGCCTGAGGTTATGCCCTGGTGAACAAAGAGCAGCAAGAAAGCTGAGCAGTGAACATCCAAGGTGACCAGGGATCAAAGGACACTCCAGCTCCTGGCTTTGGAGGGGTGATAACGGGACAAGCAAAGCCTCTCTGCTAAATATGGTCTAGAGATGTTATTCTCAGTGGGGACTTCTTAATCAACACTGAAGGCAAAAACCCAAACCAAAACATGAGCTTGAAAGCATGTTAATGTTTAGCTATTCATAGCCCAGCTGATCTGTCAAGCCATGTACTTGGTCCCTCTGCCAACAAAATTATAAGGATCTAGATACTTGGGATTACATATGAGAGAGAAATTTTAATGAATTCAATATGACACCTTCATGTTGCTTATTTTACATGGCTACTCAAATACATATATTTTAAAAATATAAATGTATTCCTCCTGTGAGGAGACAAAAAAATGGCTATTGGCCCACTGTTGAAAGCCAGCTTATGTGGCAATTTTTAGCTAGATTTGGTTTAAAAATGAACTATGCACTTATAAAAAACATGTATTTTTATAAAGAGAGACGTTCAAAGAGCCTTTTGAAAATTACCTATGCGTTGGAGCCAAATATTTCATAAAAAGAACTTGGAAACAATATACTGGTATTCTTTCTTGGATTACTCTCAAACAGAGGCTTCTGACTATAACAGTATGCAGCACTTGCATGATATGGACAATTGCCTTGGGACTGAGAAATCATTTCTGCAAAGCACTAAAAATGCTGAAGATCAGCACTTTTTGGGACACTGCCGATTCTTTCTGGGACTAGTTAGTTGCTGAGACACTCAAACTGACTTAGTGCTACTGATGTATTTCAAATGTTAAACATAATCTGCAAATCTTAATACTACTTTAGCAAGTGATTGTTCCTTCTAGCATCTACAGATAAATCCTTTAAAGTCCCTTCTGCATCAGACCAGTGTTTGCCAGTATACAAAAATACTTCAAGAAAAGCTATGGATTAACTCTGTAGGTCAAGGTATATGTAACACATAAAACTGTATTTTACTGGAAGCAGTTAAATCTATTGCTTGGGAATGGATGAATTACTTTTATA
The DNA here is from genome assembly GCF_022539395.1 of Myiozetetes cayanensis. Classification (NCBI taxonomy): domain Eukaryota; kingdom Metazoa; phylum Chordata; class Aves; order Passeriformes; family Tyrannidae; genus Myiozetetes; species Myiozetetes cayanensis. The sequence continues at coordinate 30,717,857 of NW_026086604.1, read as the reverse complement.
GAGAAAACACTTATGAAAAAGTAACCTGGTAGATGTTTGTGGCTTAACAAGATCTAATGGTAAATAGAGGATCTATTTTAGAAGGCATGTATGGACTACATAATTTTACAATGTCTTAGACTATTTAATTATTCAGAACAATTTAACCACCAATTTTTCCTATTCAGCCACAAATTCTAAAAAAATGCTAATACTTACACATTAAAGTGGCATTCTAGATAAGTAACTAACTAGAGTCCAAAAATTTTATGGTGAAGATTTAGAAAAGGATTAGCATAAGTAGCTGTACCAGTGCTGGTTGACTTTCAAATAGCTACCCATGGCTTGATTTTTCAGAAAATATTTGCTCAGTTCTGAAAAATCAGTTTCTCTGATGATTTTTTTTTTAAACTGAAGCATCTGCAATCACAGGTCACTTGAAAATTTATTCTCACTTCCCACTAACACTTTTTGATAACTACACTTTTTACACTTCTAACTACCAATAGTGAAACAGTGAAGAGAGAGTTTCTAAAAGTAAATCTTGTCAGCAAATAAATCATTGGTATGCCACTTAAATAGCTTCACTCTTGGCATGCTAAATATTCATGCTCTGATAAGATTTTGGCATGATCCTTTAATTACTCTTGCAAAGAACATAAGTAATTAAATCACGAATTACTGAGAGTTCTGGGTATTGTTCCCAATCAAATGCAATATGCCTATATGCAAAACATCACTATTGCTATTACAGCGTAAATAAGGCAGTAATTATCATAAAGAGATACCAAATAAATCACTACAGCGTATAAACTCTGCAAACACTAAGTGTTTGGCTCTGTCATTCTCTGAAAATAGGGAATAATAAAATCTGCTTTAAAGTGCCTATATAAAGGCTGAAGAAGTAAGCTGCTTTCCTTACCGAGTTTCTCAAACTCTCTTCTACAGCACAATTGGCTTTGTGTGTGTTTGGGGAAAAGGGGTCCAAAAGCTTTGTGAATTATTCGAGAAATCTAGAAGTATTACAGAGGACATGTCCCAGAACATTTTGTCCCTGGCTCAGGGCCTCTGCTCAGCAGGACAGACTAAAGGAAAGCACAGTCTGAAGCCCTCTAATTGATGCCTACTGGTGATTCTTTTCTCTGCATGGATCTCCAGCACCCACTTGCTTTCTCCCCATGTGCCAGCGTGGATGCAAAGCAGTCTTCTCTGCACTCCTTCTCTTTTGCCATGCTTTCTTTCCATTCTCTTCTCTCTGGACACATGCAATAGGGGGTTAAGGAATTGGGCTCCAGGCCCCAAACTTTTATTTCTGCCCAGAAGTGGGATGCGCACACGGAAAATTCTGGGTTATGTATAAGTGACCACCTACCTGTTGGTCTGATACAGAATCACAGGATCACCAAGGCTGGAGGAGATCTTCAAGATTACCTAGTCTGATCATCAACCTACAGCCACCATAATCACCCCTAAACCATATCCCCAAGTGCCACATTCAGATGCCTCTTGGAACACTGCCAGAGATAGTGACTCCACCAACTCCGTGGGCATCCTATTCCAATGTCAAATCATTTGTTCAGTGAATTTTTTTTCAAACAATTTTTTTTTCTGATCTGAGCCTTCCCTGATGTAACTTAAGGCAGTTTCCTCTCACCCGTTTACTTGAGACACGGTAGAAGAGACAGACCCCCACCTCACTACAACCTCCTTTCAATCTCTTTCAGACTAAAGCAGTTGCCTCAGCTGCTCCTCATAAGACTTGTGCTCCAGATCCTTCACCAGCTTCATTGCCCCTCTCTGGACATGCTCCACTACTTCAGTGTCCTTTTTGAAATGAGAGGTCCAAACCTGAACACAATACTCGAGGTGCAGCCTCACCAGTGCCAAGTACAGGAGGATGATCACTGCACTGGTCCTGCTCACCATGCTGTTGTTGATACAGGCCAAGATGCCACTGGTTTTCTAGGCCACCTGGGCACACTGCTGGCTGATGATCAGCCACCTGTCAACCAGCATTCCCAATTCCCATTTCTGCTGAGCAGCTCTCAAGCCCCTCCTCCCCAAGCCTGTAGCAGTGCATGGGGTTGTATAAATGGTTATTTACCATTGTATAAATTCTGGGGAGGGACTGTAGTACAGAAACAGACCCAAATGCTTAGTGTGGCCTCAGAGCCTATTCTTGGCAGCTCCTTTTTCAGCTACAAACTTATCCAAATTCTGTTGGAGATAACCAACACTATCTGCTGCTATGCTATCTATCTGCTGCCAATACAGCCACTGACTGTGGAAAGGAACTAAGAACTGAGGCTAACAACCTAATACTCAAGTTTAGCCTATTTCATACAGCTTCAACACTTGATTAGACATAGTCCATGAAACTGTAAAAAACAAAGGCTGAAAGACACGAAGGCACTGGCTATGTATTTGCAGTATGGCACAATTTTTACATACATGCTCATCCCATTCCTGTCTAATGCCACTCGCAAGATGGGCACATTCAAAAGAGTCACTCCAATTGTGTCCCATCACAAACCCAAAGTTTCATGATAAAGAAAATGGCAAATTGTAAGAATGCCCTGGAAGGCAGCAGAGCCCATGAAGTAGAGCACTGTGCCAGTGCTTATACTTCCAGGTTTGCCAAGACCATTGTGGTTAACGTTTAGAAAGTTGCTGAGCATCCTCATCCCTCATTTGCCTATGCACAACATATGCAGAATAATATCAGCTTTTTTTGGTAAAGTATTTGAGATAGATACACCAGTAAAAAGCAATATGTGATAGGCAGGTCTGTCTTTTGAAGACAGGAGTTTCACACCTCATACAATCCTCTTTTGTCAGTGGAAAGACTGAAAAAAACTCCACACCTTTCAGTTTAAACAAATCTAAACATTCTTAATCCTTGGATCACACCTGGAACTATTTATTACCAAGATCTGATCTTGTGATGGGATTAGTTCAGCCTTAGTATTACAGTAACTCCACTGTGGTTTCACTCATAACAGGGAATAAAAAATACATACTTCTGGAGTTATGTTTCATATTAGATGGTGAGCATATTTGTATGAGCCCTCATTTTCCCATTCAGCTTCAGAGGATCCCATTACAGAGTTTTGTATGGTTATTTTCTACTTCTGCATTGGGTCAAGCTTTCCCCAGGGTACACTTCTAATTCATGGTCTTCTACATTATTATTACCCTTTTGACCTAAATGATTAGCAAAAGTTTGAGGCCCTGAGGGCTGTTTTTATTAGGAGAAGAAAATTATGAAGTCAAGCATCTTTTAGGCATATCCAGTTAAAAAAAACACCTCCAAAGTCACCCACACCCAATTTCACTCCTGTTTCCTTCAGTGTAGGAGATAGCAACAAAAAAAATCCCTGCCTTCCCTTCCTGAAGCCTTTTCAGCCAGACTCAGACTGGATTGCCATATTGATTATCTAATTCCTTCTTATTTTCACTTTCTCTTCCTCCTTTGAGTTTGTTTGCTGTGCTTTTCCTCCTGCTTTACCTGTTTTTCTTTCTTTTGCTTTTGTCCTTCTCTTCCAGATATATCCAGTTTCCAAAGAGATTAATTTAATATCCACTCATACCCTTCTTCCACTCAGTTCAAGGGCCTGAGTGTCCTCACATATGCTTCTGTTTCAGGAGGTGAAATGTGCTTCAGTTTAGGGTGGAGGCTGCTATTGTTTGAGCTGCTTCTAGCATAAGCTTACCTGTTCCTTAGAGGAAGGATGTAACATTCACCAAGTTCCACAGTATTTCACCCACAGACACATGCCACAAGTTCACATTTTTGGAATGCTGTGGAGACCTTTCTGGTTTGCTCACATAATCTCACTCAGCTGACTCCAGAGTCTGCAGGCAAACCAACACTCCTGCTGGTTGTACCAGAGGAGTGAGTGAAGGCAGTAGTCCTGTCCTCCCCCAGCCTCCTCTCCCTTGCTGCTTGCAGGATAAACAGCTGGAATAGCTCAAAGGAAAGTTTGGTAGAGGGTCAGGAATGAGAAGTCAGGAGTGAGGGAAAGGCAGGACAGTGCTTTTGGCACTGGTGTCAGCGCACCTGGCTTGAAGTATTCATCAAACTAGCCTCATTCACTGAAATATCCCTAAACTCTGAGCAAGTAAAAATGCTTGTATAGTGGATGCCATTAGCTGCCAATTCTAATCTGAGAATTTGGATAGGATTGGCATGGAAAAGCTGTGAATTTTTAAATTATGGCAGTTCCGTAGAGTAGCATAAGGGTCTCAATGCTTTCTACCTGTCACATTTAAGTATCTATCCCAGTGAATTACAGAACGTAACAGGAAACATTCTCATGATGAATTCTGCCATGATCCTGCACTGACACAAGGGGGTTTTGGTATTTCACAGCTTAGCAGCTGGAACCTTAAAAATTTTAAGAACGTAGGAACTTCCAAAAGACCACTGTGAAAGAGAAGTACAACTTAGAGTGACTTGCCCAACACTAACAGTGGCATTTGTGGCACAGCACCCACATCCCCATTTCCCAGCCCACCTGACCCCAGCGGTGTCCTCACAACTGGAGTCCAACTATTACCTTGAAAGGGGAAAACCCTGTGTCAATAAGCTGTGAAAACAGCTCTAGAGAAACATATCAGAGAATACCTTGCTACTATTTCCTCTTGCAGATGCACATTTTCAAAGAAAACGCTAGCATTCAGTTCTTGAGGCAATACACGCAGCATTCTCTAAACTGCTTAAGCAGTTGTGCTATACTTGTAACCCCAATCTATAACATAAATATTAAAGCAGAAAAAGCATGCATAAAATCTATATTACCACATTAATCTCAAAAGGACTTTTGGCTAATATAAAATTCAGCATCATCTTCATTGATGGTTCAGGGAAATAAAGTTGTAATAAATTGCCACGAGGCAAAGTACTAATGATTGAATGAGGCTATGCAATTAAGATGTAACTTTTTTAATCACCTTTGAGGTTAAATGTAGAAGAATTATGAGTAAAAGGGCAATTAAATGCCAGACTTTTCAATCTCAGGTCTCCTCATCAAAGATTCAGTTACCTAAATTGTTTTTCACTCTTTAGAGGAAGAGCTGGGTGTAACAATATTTCATGCCCCACAAGAGGAAGTAAAGAATACTCTTTCAAATGAGAGCATTACCAGGCTATCAAAATCTTAACAAAGAAAAATAAACTGATCAAGACTGATCTACTATGGCTCTCAAGTTCCTGAATTCCTAAATGTTAACATTAGGTCATAAAAGGGAAAAGAAGTGGAAATTGTAGCCATTATCATCCTCATATCGCATCTTCAAGTAATATACATCTTAATGAAATGAGAGTTGCATGGGCACTTGATATTTCCATAACTTTCTATATAATTTCACATGGAGAATTTAAAAATACTTTCCTTTTGAAACAGTTTAGGATTTATCTTTGAAGAGAAAAATGGATTCACTTAAACTCTAATTCTGCTTATATGTCTGACTGACTTTTAGTAAAACCATTCAAATTTAAGTGTATTCAAGATTGTCAAGCCAATTTAAATTTTTTTCAAGGCACATATGAAAAATCTAATACTTACTGACTGAAAAACTAAACTAGCGCCAATCTACAGTCATTCCTTAAAGTTATAGAAATATGCTATGCATAGTATTGAAAATAGTAACCTTCTTCTTCATTTCTTTTCTTCTTCCAAGTGACGATGTGCTACTACATTGGTATAAATCAGTATCAGAATTTTGTATTGTTACATCATATCCATCCAAAGTTTCCAAGGCATGTTAAGATGGAGCAATTTAATAGCCTGATTTGTTTTGTGAGGTTTTGTGCCCCTATCTCTAGTACAGAAAAAATGGGGGACATAAGAAGTTTCTCACTGAAGATCAGTAATATTTCTATTTCTGCACTGTAAGATTTAGGCTACTATATCTGCATCATACAAACAAATAAAGACCACATGCAATTTTCCCTTGGGCAGAATGAAAAAGGGAGAAAAGAAAGAAAAGAAAGAAGCACATTTAACAGATGCTAGTCACATCACTTACTACATGGTAAGCTGTTAGAAGGCGTATCTATCTCAAAACAACTAAATAAATTCAAAATTCACACCAGTTTGTTGCAAGAGCTCACAGTTTTTATTTTAGACTTGGAATGTGCTATTTTGCTCTAACTTAAAATAGCCATACACAACCCTCATTTAAAAAATGCCACACTGAAAAATGTTCCCTTAAGATATACAAGACAAAACTCATTCTCTTAGTGACTGAAGTGAAACCAAAGTATTTCTAATTAAAAAATTACTTGAAGAGTGGACAGAAGAGTTTAAGAAGATGGGAGGAAAAGAAGAATGTTAAAATGCTGTGCTTTTTACCTTATGCAAAATATACATCTTTATCTTCTCTCCATTTACACCACTAATGCTGTAGCAACACTTGCAACTGTATTGTATGAGTTTCGTTGTACATCAGTTTAAGTAATTAATGTTATTTACTACTGCCATTCCCATCAGAGTGAAAAATCAGCTTTCTGGCTTTCAATAAACTTACAAGCCTCCTCCCAGAGCTGTTTACAAGAGCCTTTCCAGCTTAACATTTCTGAGATATGTAGGCAGCTTTCCTGACACATGGAAAAGAGTGCAAATTACTGGAGTATTCAGCATCATAAAACACAGTCACTGATATAAAAGCTGAAAATGTGCATACCAGCTTTTTACTGTGCGTTTACAGCCCAATTCAAGTTTATGAATAAAGTTTCATTAAAAGTTGAATTATTGCATATTAGGTGCACTGGCATTATATTAACACTAAACCTAAAACCAGAATCAATTTAATTTCTCTTGGCTCTACATACGGGAGCTTCTCTCTGTACATCTGTAATTTTTAAAAATTCCTCCTGCTTCTACAACAACCTTCTGCTAATTTTCTTCAATTTTCTGCTCCACTAACTTAAAAGTCATTTCCTTAAGAAAACAGATGACAGACAACCTGAGTGACTGATTATATTGTGCCATCACTTTGTTTTTTCTCTGAGGCCTTGGTTTAAGAGGATGGATGTTAGTGTAAATGACAGAAAGGGGAGCTTCGCATAGGATTTCAGTTCTGTTCAAAGACAAGCTAATGCAGCCTCGCTGAGGTGCAATCAACTTGACAAATGGATGCTGTGCAGCCCTGTGCCTCCCACTGAAACCCGAGAGTCTGATTTACACAATATTCCCCCTGTAAACGGAGGGAAGCCCAAATTCCAATCAGACTTAACGCTGCTTGGCTGTATAATGGGTTGATCTGATAATTCCTCCCATATAATGAAATCTGATAATAGTGGGAAAAAATACATCAGAGAGAATGGAATACATTAATGAACTTGTAAAAATACACTTAAGTCTTAACAGATTTAATAAACAGAGGAAGGATGGCTCAAACCAGAAGTCTTCATATGTGGTCAGCAGTTCTCGAGTTTAACAATAAAGCTGACTGAAAATACAGAGTTTCTATTTACAATTGACTACATTCACCACACCTTTTTTCAGATGGCCAGGAAATGAAAAAAAAAAAAGCATTTAAATATCAAAGTAAGCTTTGTAATATGTTTACATGTCTTGCCTTGTTCTGTTTCCCCTTCAAACTAAACTAATTCTATGATACAAGCTGTTTTCTCAGGGAAATGTGAGTCAGATAGAAATGTTTTCCTACCCGAAAAACAGAGTTTCACTTACTGACTGGAAAGAATGGGAAACATTTGCTTTTAGACTTTTAAGATTTTTTTTGGACTTGAAAAACAAAGACAATTCCATTTCAAAATGCTTTTCACACAGCTGGCACAAAAATTAACTGAATGTTTACACTACAAAAATGTCACAGAAATCTCTATTAGAATCACTGGATTTTGTGTATCATAATAAACTACACAGATCATCATTGTTCTCTACAAATAAATATTTTGCCTTAGCAGCTACAATTGCAACCAGAAGCTGTTCTCACACATCTACAAGTTGAGTAGTGCAGGATTTTTAGGGTTTTATTTACTTTGCTGTTGTCACAAATAAAAGAAAAAAAGAAAAAAACTTAGGCAAACATTTCATGCTGAAGTGAATGGATTTCAACAGCTGCTGATTTGGTGACATCGAGAACCCCAGTGGAGATGTCCTGCTGAATTAACGTCTTGGAAACGTTAAAAAGAAACTTCAAACAGCCCTTGTTTAGCAGGTGGTCGAGGCTCGCTCTCGGTGGGGATCATGTGAAGACTAGCAGAGCAGTCACTCAGTCATGAATCAGACTTGTCAATAGTTGCCTATTTTCTCAACAGGTGTCTCAATCACATGTCATAATCCTTCCCCCCATAGGCTTCTGTTTAACAGAAATGGCTATTGCACAGGACGTTGGTTTTCCTTGTATGAGACATATACTGACTTCTTAATAAGCAGCTCCCTCCTCCAGCCCCTACTGAGCTTTATACTTGGCATAAACATGTCTCTCTCGCCTATGTGAGTGAGCAGGAGAAGAACGAGAGCTGTAACACGGGAGCAAGGAAGCTTTTAATCCTTTGTTATTGCTGAAGATAAGCACGGCAAACCCTGAACGATCATTCGCTGTTTTGTCAGACAATTATGAAGGGCTGTTACACCGAGGTACCCTTTGTGAATCCCTGCGCGCTTGGTGCTTGGACAGGAAAAGGCATCACTGACCTAAAAGATCTTACTGTAACTAAAGATGCAGGGAAATGTTTCACATTAACTAAATGAAAAATTAAAAAGTTTAAATTTAAAACCCAGGAAGCCATTTTCAAGTAGGTTTTTGTTGGTTTTTTTGAGAGAGGGTTGTTGTTTTTTTTTGGTTTTTTTTTAATAACTAACTTTCAATCATGACTTTTTACAGAATTTTTTGTCATTATTTTCTTAAGTTTTGAAATTCTCATTTCTTTTATAGGACTCATACATAGAGGTAATTACATAAGTACATCAAGTCCTATGGGTCCCAGATGTCAGAATCCTGAAGAAATACAAGCATTCACAGAAAATTTTAAATTACATACAATTTTTACCCCATAGAAAAGTGTTTATGTCTATACCTGCTTACACCTGTGCTTTTTGAACCACATCAGTATTGAGCAAAACAACAAAAAGATTTGAAGAAAATTTTCTTTGCTTTTCTGTCATAAAGCAACAAACCAGTAAATATTGTACAAAGTGTGTTAAGCTTGTACAAATTATATAATTTATAATGGATCACCAAACTACTTTGGGCTTCCTCTTGCTACCTTTGTTTTCCAATTTTACCTATTATATGTACACAAAATACTGATGGGCTGAAGTAATCTTCTGTATTTCTAGGCCAGTCTCTTCCTGTATCAGTGGAAGAAGTATGCTTGTAAGATAATGTGGGCTGGTTAGTAGCAGCATGCTTCACTTTTATAGTAACAGCTCCTGTAGAAACTACAGCTTCTACATGACTTGCAAATTAAACATAAAAGGAGATTTACAAAAAAAAAAATATCAGTTTTATGCAATGTTTTGAGATCATAAGCTCCCTTGTATCAGAGTTTATAAAAAAGTTCCCTAAGGAAGGTAAACTCTCCAAATGCACCATGCAACATAATAATTTCCAAATACCTTTGAAATTCATGTCAAACGAAGTTAGACAGTAAAACTAGTGTAGTTTGATCATTCCAGCTGTATGTCAAAATTCTTCCACATTGCTGGATAACTTGAAAGTGCAGCACCAGTTTCTGTCACCCTCAATTTAAAAACTTTTGATATACTACCTCTGAGCATGGAGTCGTTTAAATATTATCTCTAACATCAGTAAACTGTATGTACCACCTGCACCATGACTTGAATTACTGAAACACAACACTACACAACTAAAGAGATCTTCTCAGATTTCAGGAGAAAAAACATTGTTCTGAAGAAATTTATATAAAAGAAAATATTTCAATTATATTTCAAATGTGAAATATAATTTGTGTATTTGATGTATACTCAGATTTATACTGGACACATCACAGTGACAAGGTATTTTAAATGTGTTGACTGATACCTATAGTTTGGGCCAGGTCTTGAAAATGCAATGCAAGTGATTGACTTTACATACAAGTTACTCCTGTGAATTAATTTTAACTACCCACATGAGTGCTTTGTAATGACATAGATATTTTTGCAATTTCTGTAAGAATGAATATAAAATATATACATTAGCTACTATATTGTACAGATGGCATGCCACTATATTCTTTCCTTTTTGCTCGAGGGTAGGTTGTAGGAACTCTGTTCCTACTTAGAGTCTTAATTTTATTTTATTCAACATTGTATAAGTATTTTGACACAAGACTGAATTCATCAATTGGTTTCCACAGCACTGCTCAGATGCATGCTGCTTCCTGTGCATTGTGTAGACAGAAGACCTGAACTTTTCAAGTTTTATTTTCTCTGTAATTTTTGACACTATGTAAGAATACTATGCAGACAATATGCCAGAAGATTATTTAGAGAACACAAATACATTATCAGCAAATGCAACCTTTAATGACATTTACTTACAAAATTTGCCGGACACTGATTGATTGATTGATTCTGAATGGGGCCACAGTCATACAAACCACATTCATCAAAAGCATCCTAATCATACCACCATATCAACATTTTGAACTTTACTCCCAGTACTTAAGGAATAGAACTCATGAAATAATCAAATTTAGGGGAAATTGACTCTTGTTTTCTATGTATAAAGATCTACGTTCAACACAGATAATGCATTCTTGATGCACTCTCTGCATTCTCACAAACAAAGAGTAAGAACTGATAAAAAAGAACCTATTTTGGAGTAAACCCCCAATGTTGACATGTAATCATTATAAAGTGGAACTTTCAACAGATAACCAGCAATGATGCAAATTCCATCTCATTCAGATGCAGCTCATTTATTCCAGAAAAAGGACAAAATTAAAAAAATTACTATCAAAAGTAATGCAAAGGCTACAACAGCAAATGCTTAGACACACAGTCAGAATGATATCAAGAAATAGGAAAGTGTTATTACCAGTAGGGACAGCATTGATACACTAGAACTTGACAATGCTTAGCTCTAAGCTCCAAAGTTTAAAAGGTATATTGACAGATTAGATGTTTCTGAAAAAGAATAAGCTGAGTATGTAAAATCTTCCCTGTATTTCAAGACTAAATTCTGCCTGTGAGACAAGGTGTGGGTAACCTAACAGTGGTTACTAACTGCAATACCCACAATGAGAGAGATTTGCAGAGAGACGTCTCAAAAGTAACAAAGATAAAACCAAGATCTTGTAAACGGTAGAGGAAGATCAGATTTGAAGAAAGGTGCACAACTTCTCCCAGACTACAGTAGAGTAAGAGTGATTGAGACTTTTTTCTGCCAGACAAGGAATGGAATGGAAACTTCAGCTGAAAACTCTGAAACACTGTCTTTAGCAAGTTTCCAGAGCCAAAGCACTACCTCAGTGTGCTTACACTGTCCATTTCATGACATGAAAGAATCATAGAATCATAGAATCATAGAATAGATTGGGTTGGAAAAGACCTCCAAGATCATCAAGTCCAACCCCTGATCCAACTCTAATTACTATATCATGGCACTAAGGGCCATGTCCAATCTCTGTTTAAAAACCTCCAGGGATGGTGAATCCACCACCTCTCCGGGCAGGCCGTTCCAATGCCTGATCACCCTCTCTGTAAAGAATTTCTTCCTAACATCTAACCTAAACTTCCCCTGGCAGAGCTTGAGCCCATGTCCCCTTGTCTTGTTGATAGCTGCCTGGGAGAGGAGACCAACCCCCACCTGGCTATAACTTCCCTTCAGGTAGTTGAAGAGAGTGATGAGGTCACCTCTAAGCCTTCTCTTCTCTAGACTAAACAATCCCAGCTCCCTCAGCCTCTCCTCATAGGACTTGTGCTCAAGTCCCTTCACCAGCCTGGTTGCTCTTCTCTGGACCCGCTCCAGCACCTCAATATCCTTCCTGAACTGAGGGGCCCAGAGCTGAACACAATACTCAAGGTGCGGCCTCACCAACGCAGAGTACAGGGGAAGGATCACTTCCCTGCTCCTGCTGGCCACACTGTTCTTGATGCAGGCCAGGATGCCATTGGCCTTCTTGGCCACCTGGGCACACTGCTGGCTCATGTTCAGCTTCCTGTCAATCAGCACCCCCAGGTCCCTTTCCACCTGGCTGCTCTCCAACCACTCTGTCCCCAGCCTGTAGCGCTGCAGGGGGTTGTTGTGGCCAAAGTGCAGGACCCGGCACTTGGCCTTGCTGAACTTCATCCCATTGGAGTCAGCCTTCATATAAGAGAAACCAAAGCACGTCACCTGGTAATACCATCTTAGCTGGCAAGTTGGCTTGCTTACCTTCTAATTTCTATTTGAAATGAAGAACATGATTAGGAAGGCAGAAGTTTGTAACATACAACCTAGAATCTTGTTCCATCTGATATAGACCATCCCCATCAAAATTGCACTCCTGATCAAAATATCAGTCAAATAACAGTCTTTGATAGTCTGGGCTGCTGCTCTCTCAATTGTGAACGATTTGTGATCTGGAACAAGGTTTTGGAAGGTAGATATAGCAGGGAAGTAAGAGAACTGTGAGACACTGGCTCTTCAATATACAACCCAGCACACATATCTGTTCTCAGGACGAGGGTCATGGATTCCTGTGATTTTGACAATGAGCCTTTACTTTTCTATGCTTCCCTTCACCTCTTTTTCTAAAACCATGAACAAAATTTTCCCCTTCAGTCACTTTTGGCCAGCAGGAGGCAATGGACATGCAACTGCCAGCTACAGTGTTCTGTAAAAGAAAGAGCAAAACAGAGTTCAAAATACAAATTACTCATTCTCCTAAAAAAATCATGGGATGACTGGAAACTCCAGCTTTCATGGACTTTGGGCATCAAAAACTAACAGAGGAACATCAGTTCTTAATATGACTGTCTTCAGAGGTGCAGTGTTTTACTCTCATGCACTTAAACAAGAGCCCAGCCAGTGCAAAGATGGGATGTAGCTACGTTTGGTATTTCAACTTCCATTCACATCAGTTGGACTTGCATTTCTGATTCTGTACACTTGCACAGAGCAATCCTCAGGTAATCTAACAGGACGACTCATATCTGTATATGAGACCTACACGAGTATGAAAATGTTTACAGCATCGGGACATTTGGTCAGAATTTCCTAATGAAGTAATGATTTAAAAGTTCTGGGTGCTCTTTATTTCTGAATACCATAGCATTAGGTATCTCAAATCAGAAATCCAGAAATAGAGGGTATATTTGAAATGTAGCCTTTACTTTTTCTCACAAGGCCTTGATTTGTACTTTAGACTTTGGATCACTGTCTGTATTATTTTTGAAGCCTCATGATTAACCTTTAACTTTACTAAAACTGTTCAAGCATCATGAGTGCTACTACATTGTTACACATGGCACCATCCTTGGGCTGCTGAGAGAACATATCTTGCCTAAATACTTCAGCAAGTGATGACGAACTTTGAAACAACTTCTGGCAGGTTGTTACATCATACTGCTCCCTACCTTCTCATGCTTTCTGTCATTAAAAAAATCCTTTCAAGCAAATATTCTCTTTTTTTAATCTTTCACATTACTTTAAAAAGCTACCCTTTTTAATGTTATCAAAACAGTCTCTAATACCTTTTAATCACTTAGCTTTTTCTTGTCTAAAGTTGAAAGCTTATTGAAGCTATCACTTTCCTCACTGCAATGATCAGGAACTAGATATTCCTTAGGATATTCCATAATTTCATCAAGTTCTATACTTCCTGTTTTTCCAACTGGTTTCAGTACTGTTCTCTTCATTCCACTGCTTATTTTGTCACATTTCCCAAGTTTTACTATAACCCAGTGCTTGTTATATTGCTGTATGTTCTAGAGGCTATTGAGATATGAAGCGCTCTTGGCATGTTATCCTAAAAGGCATATCTTGTCCACAGAAAACAATCTGCTTCTGAAGTTAACACTTAGCTTGCTACTCTTCCTTTCAGTGATATCCACTGATATATGACTGTGAACAATTCTATCTGGTCACTGCCTTAATGCAAGTTATTTTGAGTTTTGGCAGGTAAATAAAATCCTGCTGTCGACTCAACTTTGACCTTGCCCACACTGTTAGGATATGAAGATGTATGTCTAAACATATTAAAACACATATTCATAAGATAGATACAGTATGACCAGTATGACCCAAAAAGTGCAATCATTTCTCTAGCTGAAGGACTAAGACATATTGCACTTCAAAGGAGAGTGTTGAGGGTAAAGCGTGGACATCCTTTGCCACGCTGCTCATCTGACTCTTTGAGGAGCTCCTTTGCTTCTAAAAATGTGGTCATGAACTCCCCTCAACAGTGAAAGTTACTTTCACTGAGCAGTTCCACCATATTCAAGATGCCAGTTTTTGCTTTGATCTTTCATATTTCGTTGCAACTCTGTTACAACACTTGCTAAAGAGGAAAATTGGGAGTCCAAATTTCAAAGTTTCTTTAAAATTCCAGCTACTGTTCTTCACTGAATGTTGGTCACTTAACCCTCAGGAACACTTCGACCTGAAGAGTGACACAAAGCCATCAGAAACAGGAAGGATGCAGCCAAAATTTTTATTTTTCAGAATATTATATATACTATTATATTTATTCCAATTAAAAGTGGCAGCAAAACAGAGAAGCGTATGAATTTCAACTTTCCATCTACACTTGTCTCAGGTGTTACCTTTCCTAAATGCAAAATGATTAATTTAAAAGTGTAACTTTCTGTTTTACATGAAAATATATATTGTCCCAAACACAAATTCCTTACACTCTACTAAACACAGACAGGGATGGCTAGAGGCTACAAATCTTTAGGTTCTCCACTGATGCATAAACTAAACAAAAAAGACAACCTTACTTGTTTTAGAAAGCTTTATCAGAATAGGAATCTTTGAAGACAAACACAAAAGATTCTAATATGTTTAGATTTTATAATGTAAACAACTAATTTAATGCATCACTAGCAATATACAATAGTCGCCATCTTGCAACATGAATGCAAGGAAGAAACTGATGTAATCTGTGAGATATTTCAAAATAATTAATTTGAGAATAAAAAAAGAACTTTTATTGTGTAAACTCCCCCTGTTTGCCTTTTTAAAAAAGATCAGAAAACTGCAGCACTTGAACTTTTGCTAAATGAAGGTAACAAGCAATCTTTTGAACTGGCCTCTAAATTAAGAATGTGTAATTGCCTGAGAAAGGGTATTTGATCAAAAGTGTTTTAAGTGTTACTTATCAGGAGAGTTCCAAAAAACTCAAGATCCAGTTTATTTAAATGCGGGCCAAGAAACTTTCAGATTATCCTAAAGTAGTTTGACATGTCTAAATTGTGTCTTTGCCAGCATGTCAGCCTTCTTAGCTAGTATTTTTGTTGTGAAAGGGCAAAATGGGGTTTTAAGCACTTTTGGGTCAAACCAACATTTGATGCCTCCGTTTAATTTCCCTAATGCTTTCTCAAACTCTTTATCTTCTTGCTTACCTATTTTGCAGCTTATAAAATTATCACAAACATTTCTTTCCCATTTTTTTCCTATTATTTCCCTCACAGATACATGATGACAAAAAAAAAGGTTCTACGCATCGATCCTTATTTAAATTTTATTTAATTTGAAAAAATGATCCTGTTTTGTGACATGTTCCATAATCAAGCCCCAAGTTTTGCAGTATTATCAGCATTGATGAACTGAGGCACCCTGGGAAGCTCCACTCACATGCACAAAACTTCATGTATGCCCAGCTCCCCCCTAAACAACTGACAGTGTATTATTATACTACTTCACATAAATGACAATGGGGTATTGAATCAAACATGACAACATAAAAATCTCCTCCATTCATAATTTCATACAGCATGCTGTGCTAGAAAAAACTACCCCTGTTACTCAAAACAATGGTAAAGTATGAAATATTTAGATAGTAGTCTGAAATAGGACTGACTTGTTGAACAACCCCATATTTTGAAGTAATTTCTAATCAGGTATTCTATGACCTCACAAATCAGCTAAAATCTTTACATTAGTGGGATGAGCCTTGTAATCAGTATCAGCAAAAGGTGTGGTTTTTATCTAAGTGTCTGAGCATGGTGGGTACAGAGATGGCTCAGAGTCCCTCTGTCAGCACACAGAGACTTGAGCCTTCGGCCCTTGTCTTACTTTCATCAAGCAGCCAATATAAGAAATTCAGTACAGAAGATGGCAAGATGTCCTTTATGAATCCATGCCATGTAACAAAGTTTTAAAAATCTTGAAGCAAATGTAAAGCTTTTTTAGAACTGAAGAGCTGAATGCCAAGGAAGGGAAGCTCTTGTTTTGTCTGCAGGTTATGCTTAGAAGAACTACACACGGGAAGAAGAAGATGACATTTTGGGTACTGTTGGGGACTCCATCTGAACACGTCTTACTACCTTTGCATTTGTAGCCTGACCTGCCAGTCCCTGCTCCAGGTCCATGTAGCAACTTCCAGCCATGAGGAAGCACATGGCTGGGAGGTTTGAACAATGCCACCACCAGCTAGATATGTACTGTTGGCAGGGATGGGGTCCGCCATAGAGCAAAGTAAGCATATTCTTCCTGAAAAATAGGACAGATACTCTGCATTTTCAGCTGTAGATAATTTTAGAAACTTAGAAGTGATCTGTTATAGTTTGTTTAGCTTTGTCCATTTGTGGTGGAAAACAAAGGGCAAGATTGACTTGATCGTCAATACTGGACTGTGAAAAATCATAGCTTAAGCCTCTTCAACTCCCAGGCGGATATGAATCCTTCTTTTCATGTTTCAGTAAAGGGGGGTTAATACAAAATGAGAATTATCCCAAACCTTTCTGCTCATGAAGCTTTATTGAACAAACTGTTCAGTCAAAAAGGGATTGCACTTTGGTTACCACTTGGAGTTCCTGTGGCTACTCAGCTGTGCTGCTCTGTAGCACAAAGAAGGTTCTTAAAGAGGGTTCAGGGTCCTGTGGGGACAAGCATAGAATAAAGTTTACACCTTCTACACCTTGCATGAGTGCATGAACCCCTGAGCTTATAGGTAAAATAGTTCATCATCTTTCCCACTAGTTTTGTGAATCTCAGCCATTTTCCTAGTTTCACTTCAAATGCCCAAGTACAAAATTAATTATTTTTTTTGGCTGGAAGCATTTTTTCTTTATTTTGGACCAATTTGAACTGGTGTTTTTTTGAGGGGATAAAGGATGAGAGAGGAGATTTTGGACTGTAAAATCAATTATTTGTACAGCCGCAAGGATCTGTGGAAAACTAGGTCTCACAGTCTCTCTAATGATGGGAAAGAGAAAGAATGAATTTGAAGAAATATTGATAAAATTTAAAGTTTAACTGGAGTTCACTGCTTTGGTTTTGCTTGATACCTCTATTTTACTGTTTATTATCTCAAGTCCTGGATCCTTAAGAGACTGAGTTACTTGGAAGCAGTCTTACATTTAGCATATGTGAAGGATCTTGCTGGAATGAAGCATTAGTACTGAAACACAGTCAGTCTGTAAGGGCTATGAAATGGAGGACACAAGTACATGTGGAGCTTCTGGGGATGCAGAAACTCCTGTATCAAGTGAGGATATTGTGCATGTGACGCTTTGAAGAGAAGGCTGGTTGGTGACTCCTTCCTCTCCCAAACAGTGGGATGTTCTGACTCGAGGGTCTGAGAAACCCAGTGTGCCTACAAAACCTGGTATGTGTAATAAGTTTGGAAGCAAAGAGAGGGACTTGGATTTTGTGTTAAATGGGTTATGGGAAAGCACACCTTTTCCCCTGAAGATATCTGACAATTTCCATCAGGGCATCAATGACAAACATGTAAAAAAGGAAAGTGAAATCATTTTCTCAGTTAAAACATTCGGGGTCAAGCTAGGGTAAGTCTTCAGCTCTTTATTGATGGGGTATTTAAAAAAACATCCAAGGAAGAAAGCATGGATATCTTGGAACTGAGTTTAATCCTAATGTTCCTAGACACAGCTCCACAACTTCCTCATGCTCAGCAGAGATACAGACCTTTAATGTACAATCCATGCTACAGGTACACCAAAGAGAGCACCTTTAGAACTGAACTTTATATTGGAAAGGAACTTGTCACAATCTGCAGTGAGCATGGGTGCATGACTACTTTTATATGCTTATCCATTACTGGACAAAAGTATTCCTTTGTTTCTCCAGTAATCCTACCTCTGCCGAGAAATGACTTGACTTTGCCTACAAAAAGACTGAGGAAAGTTCTTCAGCACTAAAAACATGGGCCAAGCTACATACAGATGAGTGCATAAGTTATGTAGACAGGAGCTTGGGTGGGAACGTGGCACTGGAAGACTGTCCAAGTTTACAGAAGTGCTTAGACTAGCCCACCACCAAGGCTGGTTATGTTGTGCAGACAAAAAGAAGGAAAAATTGTTTAAATTCTGAACAGATAGTCAGAGGAAAACTGTACTGATTTGATGAAACTGAAGTGGTGGCAGAGAGGACTGCTCAGTTTTGTTATCCCACTGTATTTCACAGTACATAAGCTTGGCTATTCCCTTGTAATTACTTATGATACTTGACCTCATTTATTTCCCTCTAAGTCTATTGTCAGAGCATTTATTATGAGATCCTGGCTTCTTGAAATAAATCCTTGAAATGAAGGAGTGTAGGATGTCAAATTTAGTTTCTACGTGCACTGTGTAGATCAAGGAATTTATGACCATTGTGCAAACCAAAAAATTTGAAATTTTATTTGTACTAGGTGCATGCATATTGCCAGCCATGTGATTCTATTTCAAGAAAAGTGGAAAAATTAGGTGGCAAACACAATTTTTGGCAAAAGCACAGTTCTTTAGATGCCACATGTGCAAGTCATTATTTTGTCTTGTAGAATGGTTAAGGAAATGTATTTTGAAATGGCAATTATATAATTAGAGTCTTAAGCAACTTCACTGAATGACAAGTGATTAAACACATATCAACAAACAGACATAGTATTACTTTGATTAGTGTGTGGAAAATGCCACAGAATAACTCTGGCAAGTACAGAGTGGGCAATAAAGTTGAGTGTATGTTTTCCTAACAGTTTTCTTTGTCTAAAATGGAGGTGCCTACGAAATACGCAGCTGGGTTTTGACTTAGTTTTAATTCATAACTTTGAAAGGCTTTGCCAGCCCTAGAAATTAAAATGAACACAGCTATTAAAATTAAAATATTGCATGCCAGTGATCAAGATAAAAAATATAGACCTTTGTCAATCCCAAATGCAAGACAAGCTAGTGAGGGGTGGGGGTGGGGTGGGGGCATCTTTCCACTTGATTTTTGCTTCTATCTCTGTTACCAACTTTTGTCTAGTAGATGTACGTCTATCAATTTTTAACTGTTAAGTAGGAGAAGAACCTACCTGTGTTGTCTTTCCTCTGGTTTTTTCCTTACAGAGAGAAAGCTGTTAGATTTCTTGATAATATAAGTGGACTGAATCTCCTGCTGCAGTGTGACAAGGTAGAAAACTAACTGACACTTAGCTTTTCCAAACTTCTCCAATACCTTTCTCTTTTAAGCTTTCCCCTTCCCTAATAGTCAGAGCAGTAAGGAAATTCAAGATTTTTACATTTCACCATTGTCCAGCTGAGCCTGCAGTAACAGCAAAACAAACCAAACCAGAAACAGATTGCAAACTAAGGATAACAAACAACCGGCCTGTGGTCCATGGAAGATTGGCTCATTGCACATTGTTAGTGCTTTTCTTTCCACTTCCACATGTTATACCACACTGAAAGCCTCCTAAGGTATTTTAATGCAAGTAACTACCAAGGGTGCAGTTCCAAAAGAGCTAAACTTCTGCAGGTCAAGGCTCCTACAACCCTGCTCTTCCTCCCTCCCTCTGCGTGCCATCCCTCTTCTCCTCTTCGTGCTGGATCATGCTACTGCACAGTGAACAGCTTTAAGGGTACTAAGGAAGACAAACATTTCTACGAGAAAATCACTTCTTCAAGTGACATCCTACCCTGTGGGTAAGCTGAGGCATTAGCTTGCTGCTGTGGAAGGGGACAGCTGCCCCTCCTCTCCTCTGCGCTGGGCAGTGATGATGTCTCTCTTGTTTCAGCTCTGGTACTCATCTAAGTCCCAGTGGATCATTTCAACTCACTGAGATGGCTGAAAACTTGAGTTTATACCTAGCTCAGCAGTTTAGGAAGCAGCCTGGACTGGAAATGAAGGAAACAGGAAAGAACAACCAAAGTAGAGTCTCTTACCTTGAAGATATTCCAAAGCGGCTGGGACACAGGCCTATTCTGGGTGGCCCTGCTTGAGCAGAGGCCTTGGACCAGATGAATTCCAGAGGTTCCTTCGCACCTCAACCATTTTGTAACCCTGTGAACCTCACCACTTTTGTGAAACTTCACCAGTAGTGGTCATGAGGATATTTCACCTTTTTTTCTTTTATTCCAACAGAGGAGGAAACAGCCCTCAAAACATATATGGTCTCTGTTTGCCATCAGTTACATGCCAACCATGTAAGACAGACAGAGACTGCAACAGTAGCATTTCGTACCCTGCTGACATTACTTTGTAAACAAACACAGAGCACTGCATACACAGAGCACTGAAAAATCCTATTATGCATCTTCAGGAAGAGGCATTCACATTGGGAAGCTACTCAGGAAGCTCTGAATGAGAGCACTGAAAGGGTCTGGCAAGGACATAGCCTTGCCTTCGTTTGCATTTTTTTTCCCATTCAGCAGTTAATTAGTAACTCACTTTCTGAAAATGAAAAATTACAAATCCTGAACAAACGTTTGATCTTGGGCTCATCAAGGAAAAGTTCAGCAGCTGCCAGTGGAAAGCAAATGTTCTGTCACGTACATCCAGAATGAGATAATGCGAAACAGAAGATGAAGAATACAGAGAGAATGTACCAATGCTTCCACACACAGTCGTGAGGAGCACAGCAGATGAGGAAAAAGTACCAAACAGCACACAGCAACTCAGTGAGCCTAACTAAAACCTGATGGGATGACTCCTGACTGCAACGTCAACCTAACAGACAAAAGAGTGAAGCGTGGTGCCATATATCAAAAGCAGTTTATGTTTCTGTCCCACATGAACTGCCCCTTTCGGAACGCTGAGCACTCAGCTGTGGCCGTGCCTGACCCACCCCTGAAGGGTATGGAGATGTCAAGAAGGCAGCCACCAGCAAGATCACACTGGTAGGAGAAGGAGACCTAGTTGTGTGGGATGTGTGGGATGTTTTCACAAGATCAGGTAGGAGTCCTGATGCTGAAGGGGCTGTAATGGAATTGCCAAGCTTTGGGAAAACCGATAGAACATTTTTACTGAGTAAAACTAAAGTTTTATCATTTTATTGAAGAAGCCACCTTGGAGAAATGGTAATTGCATTTACAATAGGTAGAAATGCGTTGACAAGTGAAGTGCATAACACCAGCTAAGAAAAAAAAAAAAGAAAAAAAGAAAAAGTATACATCTTTTTTAAAAATCCTAAAAGTTTTTATTTTTTTTACTATGTCCAGGACACAAAAACCCACTGTAAAGTAAATCTGAACACCTGGAAAATACTAATTTCTCCTTTCAAAACAAAATTATTTTTAAGCAGGAATTAATATAGTGTCCAGTAAATCATCTGTTTCTCTGATGTGGAAAGGTATCAACAAAAAATGCAACCCCATTCATCTTATCTGGTTACAGCATTGGACAAACTCTTATCCTCTGCATACTCACTGACTACACCTTAAGTTCGTTTGGCTTTTGTAAATTCCCTAGATGCTGCCTCCTGAGCATGTTCTACAAAGAACTCTCAGTAACAAACACAGATATGTGGACCTTCACATATATCATGAATTTGCTGTTACGAGAGTCTTCTCAAAACTTAATGCCCCAAGCACCTTCCCTTGAGCCTGTCACCCACCTCTGAGGTTGTTTACCCTTGAGAACTACTCCTGCCTTTGCTGTATTCAAACGACACCAGGAACTGCTCATATCTGGGCATCACCACTCTGTTAACCCTGCCCAGAAATGCCTGTTTACAGGCCAACAGTGATGGTTTGCTACATGCCACATTTCAGTTTCCTTGCCACTGCCATCAGTGATTTCTGAAACTGCTGAGCATAGCATTTTCTTTTCAGTACAGCCCCTCCCTGTTGGGCTCTCTTATCAAGTCTATCTTATCAGTAGCTCGTCCATTTCTACAATTTGTGCCCCTGCTCATTCTCTTTCCAGTTATTTTTATATTTGAAAAAAAAGTGTTATTATTGGTAGATTTATATACAATATTAAACAATTGCTATCTGTCCTACAAAATAAAAGTATTCTATTCTATGCATTGCAAAACAGGGAGAGTTAAATACGGTGTAACATACAACACAAATATAATGGATAGCATTAAGAAAGCAAGATATAAAAATAAAGACATAAAAGATTCACTTTAACAGCATATCTATCTCATTGGGACTACTAGGTGAAATAAACAGCAGAAGTCAGTAATAAACAAATGGATGGTATTGCCAGCTCCAAAAAACATCTATATGTTAAAACCTCCAAAATAATCAAAAAGTATTAAAATAATGAGACTTTAATAAAATGCACAGCTCTTTGATCTGTCTCCTGAAACTTAAGTAGAGAACTGGTCACTCCTCAATGAACATCAAGTTACTAGGAGTTAAAAATCAGTTTTACAGGTACAGTTCTCCATGGCAAGTTTTCAAAATCTCAAAATGGGCCTAAGTTGTTTTTTCTCATCACTAGGACCAACTTTTAAATAATTTTATTTAAAAACGAATGCTCATGCTTTCAAATTGCCTGCTGTTCAGCAAGCCTTAAGAATGCACTCAAAACGTTTTTTCTTTCACAGCTATGAGAACCACAGGGCTGTGATATGCCTGAAGAGGAGCTCAGAGCTCAGTCACTCAGAGCTGAAACATTCAGGAAAAGAGCAATTATTATAAAGCCACCAATGATGGTAAGGTTGCAATTTTCTAAAATATACATGCAAACATGGAAGCTGAGTTTGACACTGGTTTGTTCAAGATGTAGCAGAAGTATGTCACTTCTTGGATTGAAACTATATCACAGGCCATCTTGTTTGGCATAGCCGATCAAATTTAACCTAGCTATCATTACAGTGACTCCAATAACTATCTGCTGAGTGAAGTACATCTATAAGAACTTTGTGGTATTGACTAGAATCCTTTAGGGGAAATAGAAATCTCTATTTCCTTCAATAGTTTGCAATACATCTTCTAACGACCAGTTCTTAGTATGTCTGCGCTCGAGAATTTGAAAAACTCTTCATGTAACACAGTTCGCTAAAACTGTAAGATACATATTTACATCAGTAACAAGCAATTCAGTTTTCAATAGGCAGAACTCTCTAAGACTTTCAGACTAAGCAGTAGAGAGGATGTCTGGTTTTTTGGTGGTGTTTTTGATTATCTGCTTAGCTCTAACTTTCTCTCTTTATCCCTTTTCTACAGCCTTTAGACAGTCACTGCCTGCCCTTTCTCAGTTTTCTGCTTCATCACACCTATTTTTGCTTATATAGCCTCCTATCTACGAATTTTTCCCTTTTCTGCCTCCTACTTTTAATACCTTGAATTTTCTCAGTAACACAAGCAAAAAAGCCACCCGGACTTCCCTTCTGTTATTTTAAATCATGCACTTTCAATTCATTCCTCAGCTTCACATTATATGCTTGAAGTCCATCGTAAGTCCTGAGAATAGATTGCCTCCGGTGCCAGAGCATGGTAAAAAGTACCAGGCTTCACCACCATTAAGGTTTGATTGATAAAATCACTAGAAAGTGGTGACCATTTTAAGTAAAAACTGCTTGTAGCTAAATTTCACTGAAAAAAACCTCCAAAGAATAGCTGCCATTAAGGAAAGAGAAATTTGTAATTATAGTCAGATAACAGGATACAGAAAAGATGAAAAGAAAAATAAAAAAGAAATAATTCAGAAAAAACTTTAATTCTAAACCCCATTAAATTTCTACTGAAGAAGTTGGTATACCTGAATGCAAAACCTAACAAAACCTGTGGCAGGATAGTCTGCAGTGGTGCTTTAGGAATGTTTCCCTTCTTTTGCCAAAATAAAAATGAAAGATCAGCAATTGCTTCCACAATACTGCTTCATGACCAAATGAGACATGCCTTGTCAATCAGACATTTGAAATACACACTAATTAGTGTACCAGTATGATATGTTTATATTAATCTGAAATTGCTCAGATGAAGTATGTGGGGAAAATATTTGAACTCATTAAAATCACAAGCTAAACCAATCTAAAGAATGAAAACTCCCTACAGAGGTACAGGAAAAGAGCAAGGGACTTGAAAAACTGCTGTGTTAAGTCTTGGCATATTTGAAAAAGCCAGATAATACACTTATGTAGGATTGTAACCACTTTGGTATCTGCTGGGTAACAAATCTCCCACTGGATATGAGTAGAGAGACACAAAAGACAAAAGTCCAATCTAAAAGGTATTCTACAGTGCTGGAGATGCCATTGTAAACATGGTTTTCTTTTTTCTTTTAATTTCTATTTCTTTTGTTTGTTTTTTTTTTTATCAAGGTATATGATCAGTTGCCACATACCACAGTACTGTGGTCCTTCTGCCACAATATAGTGACAAATCTGGTACACAGCTTTTTTATTAGATATTCTCACACAACAGATTTCACCCCTTTTCCACAAAACATTCCAGAGTCTCATTCAGCTTTCCATAAAATACTCTAGAAATTATAGAATCAATATTTTAGAATGAATGTGAGAAAAAATATCTTCATAAGCACGGAAATAGACAGTTCCTGAAGTCAAACTATGCCAGGCCTCACAGCTGACACTAATCACTATGTCTCCATTGAAATCACAAGCTTTCAGGTGACTAGCCCATCCTAAGAACTGTACAATACTACAGAGACAATTTAAAAGTGACAGATTACATAAGTTAAAGAAGGTTTTCTAGAATTTGTTTTATATCATATGGCTATCTTTCATTTTTTTTTAATTCAAGACTTTAAAATGTGAACAAATTCAGCTTAACAAAGGTATAGCAGTTTGCTCTCCTATTTTTAAAAGAATAATAACTACGTCAAATAAACCTACTGTGGGGGAAATTGTAGCAAACAAGGGAAATCATACCAATCACACAGGAACAAGAACGAAAAGGGGATTTTTCTTTTCATTAGTCCATTAATAGCTCTAATTTTGTCATCAACTTATTAATTTCAGTGCCTGGCAAACACTGGATTTGCTAATGATTTTCTCTATTTATTCAGGCAATGGCAAATGATGCTTTAATCCAGTCCCACTACCCCCTTATCAAGACCAATCAGTCAACAGCATCCCTCTTCCCCAGAAAATGAAATTCCTCTGACATTTAGGAAAGGCATGAACAGAAATTTGTGTGTCCGGTATTTTCTTTTGCTCTCAGCTCGGATGAAATCTTCGCACAAATTATGTGGGTTCAAGTAACACAACAGCTACCCCATCATGAAATGGCAAAACATTTTTCTTTCCTTTTTAAGAACCCTGTGGAAAATTGCATAACTAAAACCAATGATGAACATATTTTTTTTTCTTCCCAGAAGAATGTCCTGTTTTGAGCACTGAATGGGTACATTTGGGATCAAACTAATGCTGAACATCTCGAATTTTCTAATTTCTAGGTGCTTGACTTTGCAGGCTCAATACAACTTTTTCATTTGGAAGTCTTAAATATATAATTATTCAGATGGCTTAAATGTGCTTTTTGCTTACAGAGTCTTTTTTTCTGTTTACATATCATACTCTAGCCTAAATAAATGCTAAGACAAAGGCCAAGCTGGCTGGTAGCCCAGAGTGTAGTTGTTACCAAATTGACAGGGACCACCTTAAATTCATTGAACTGTCTAAATATCGTACTTGTGTTATAACTATATTTTAAGAGCCTGTCTTTACTGAAAGAAAAATGGAGCAGCTTTAGGACAGCATAAACAAGTTGCTGGATGAAATGAGAACTGAATGTCAAAGTACGGTCTGACTTACCCCAGCTCTCCATTACTGTAAAATGCCAAACACTTAATGGCAGGAAGTATCCTCATGTTACCATGTAAATAACTAATAGGCTTACTTCATGTTAACAACTAACTTAGGAACTTCCAATAAAAAAACCCACCAAACACAAATATGACTAAGATTGCCTGAAACTTTTCCCCAAAAGTAACTAATTCTGCTAATTCTTAAGGTGACTTTCCTTTTTTTCTTAGAGAATCTTGCATAGAGTCTGATAAAATGTATGGTGAATGTGAACACAGTAAAATTTAAAGATGGCCTGTAAAGGCAAGTAAACATGGTAATTTTTTAAAATCTACTGAAAATATGAAAGGTTTGGTTTAATGTTTTCTTCGACATGTCCCTTTTTGCTTTTAAAACCTTCAGAGTATCAAAGTCTTGTCTTCCTTTTATACATAAGAGTGTTGGTGGACAAGACAACTAGAATGTAAGTCCCTCTCAGTTACCATCTGAAGCAGAAGGGTGACAAATTATTAACATTGAGCCTTTTTCTTTTCTTTTGGCTTTTTGCCAGAATCTTGAATTAAATGTTTTAGCCACAGCCAAACAAAATGGGAGTTAAACACAGTCTGATTAAAAATGCTTTTCCCCTCTCAAACGCCAGATTCTTGTGACAGATGATGGCTAGAGATGATGGCTTCATTTCTCTGCTTTTCCAACTACTCACAAACTTCTAGCAAAACTAAGATAGACAAGACCTGATACATACATAAAAACAAACAAAACCTTTGCAGAAACCTTACATCTGACTTTAAAGCAAGTTCTTCAGGAGTTCCTAATATGTCTTAAAAATATGGAAAAGGCAATATAGTTTTGTCTCCTTTTCATGTCACTCTTTAGATCTAATCAGGATTTTACTAGGGCAAGATAGGCAAATCCCAGTGACAAAAGCATGCCATATGAAAAGCACAAGATGTGTCGAAATTTAAAATTCACTAACGCTGACATTCTGGCCTTACCAGATATTAATAAAATTACAAGAGTGTGGGGTGAAGGTATTATACCTGGTCATGGCTGGCTTCAATGGAGCTTCCGATACCTTGGAAAGTCATCTGCACAGGAGACAGTGTCAAACAGGTCATACACTCTTTGCCATTTTGTCTATCACTGTAGTGTACCTATAACAGAATAACATACGTAATCTGCTAAACACCAGGTTTGCACAAGGGAGTCATGCTAAAATACTGTCCCTTTTCAACAAGTTTGCAAGAAGAATTCCAGACATTTACATTGAATTCATCTTTAATATAAAACAAGGAGTGTGTAAAATAGTCTAGATAGTCACATGCTGAACTGGTGCCAAATTTTCCGTGATATGTCTGCTGGATAGTTTTTGAAGTGCTGTGTTCTTCAGATTCTGAGACCTTTCAGATTGAATTCAATATGTTATATCTATATAAGAATCTAGTTTGAAGGTATAGTTTCCCACCTACATGGTATTTTTAACAGCATATTGTAACTTAGTTATAAAACACCCATGTAAATCATTATACCTCCTAAAACTTGGCAATAACAGTTTAAATTTTTCAATTGTAATTCCATTTCTACTAAAATCCACTAACTCCTTTGACATGGCTAATATGGTGTATTTCAATTAAATCAAAATGACAGGATAAAATGGAGAAGAATTCACATTCTTCTTGAGGTGTCTAAGCTATCCTTTTCTATGAGTAACTCATTCCCTACTGGGGTCAAGTTGTGCATGCTGAACCTGAACCTTTCATGAAATACAGAGGAAGATTGTGCTTCTACTCGAATTATTCTCCTTGCTTTCAGGTTCTTCAGATGGTTCTTAAATCCCCTAAAGAAAGGATGGATTTTAATATGATGGGGAAAAATGAAATTAAAGGTTGCCAGTGTTTCATTATTAAGAACAGGTTGCTACTCATGCTGAATTGTTGAAGTATTACAGTTTTTTGCATAGCTACTGACTTCTAGACAGGCAAATCAAGCACTTTCTTCTGCAGAAGAGGTGGAATTTAGTTTATGGTGGTAATTTACATTGACTATGTGACCCCTGTCAGAACTGGAAACAGAGATCAGCTCTGCTGGAGACAGACCTTTTATGTTAGTATCTATTTACAGCTGTATGGCTCTCAGGCAAAAGCTACATGGTAAAGCCTCACCTTGACATTTAGGTTACAGAATAAACTATTATTTCTGAAAACAACTAGGAACCATATTAGGTTTATTCCTGTTGAAACAGTTTAGTGACACGTATGACAATTGTACACCATGTGTATTAAACCCCCCGTGTCTAACTCTTCTCTGCCACAGGTGCAAATTGGGAATACTTCAAAAGAAGTAAAAGCAGAGCAAAACTGGCTGAGTGAGGGGAAAACCAAGTTGGCGCTATGCTTCAGAATTACTTTACTGACACCATAGTAAACCGATTTTGCTGTGGCCACAAGTAAGATACAGAATGCAAAAGTCTTGTACTGTGTACAGAAATAGTGATTTCATTCAGCCCTTCTTAAAGCTTTCTGGATTACTCCTGTCTCTCTTCCTCTCAACCCCCACAGTATGTACCTACTAAATTGCTTGTGGCTCTCTGCCAGAAAAGCCATACTACTTACTTAGAAACCACAAGAGGCCCCTTCACATATACAATGGTTTAACTTTGATTAATTGAAAGAGGTATGAAGGTATGAAATTTGGCTGGCAAATATAAACTGAAGTTCTTTAAATGTCAGGGACTACTGTTATGACAAAGGCTTATCAAGCTTCCACAGCTAGTTGCAAGCTAGATATTCTGCTGAGTATGTGTTGTGGGAATGCAGTGTGGAGAAATGGGGCAGC
Organism: Myiozetetes cayanensis; assembly: GCF_022539395.1. Taxonomy (NCBI): domain Eukaryota; kingdom Metazoa; phylum Chordata; class Aves; order Passeriformes; family Tyrannidae; genus Myiozetetes; species Myiozetetes cayanensis. The sequence goes on along the minus strand of NW_026086604.1, from coordinate 30,688,996 downwards.
AAAGGTCAAAAGGATGATTGTGTACTGCAAATACGACACCACAAAAGGGGCAAAATCTGGTGACCAAGGAAAGCGCATATGGAGAAATGGGAAAATGGTACTTTCTGAACTGTATAGCACATTTGTAGGTTTATTTTTAATGAGAATAATATGAATAAAGTTACAATTTACTAACGTCCACTGGAATAAAGCAAGGCTAAGAAGCTGAAAGAACAGGAAATATTCAGAGGAAAAGTCGTTAGCATTACATGGCACTACATTATCTGCAAAAGTAGATTTGACTCACACCCAGTTTGGAGTCCCACATTGAAATTGCAATAAACTCAGAATTTTGGTATCTTTCTAGGTTTAGCTTTTCCAAAGGGACTTCATGCTGCAGTTTTGGCCTCATCTCAATGTATCAAGGACATCACTTTGTAATTTCTTAGACAACAGTCCCCTAATTATCTCTTGTTCTGGTGAAGCAATACAGTTGAACCAAAATAAACACTTTCTATGTTAATAATATGAATAGTGATATAAAAAACAAAAGACTGGACTTTGAATGGGAACAGAATAAAACTTTGTCCTTTCATCAAATATCTCCCGCCTAGAGATTTGTGCAGTCAGCAGAAACATTCAGACTTTTTCTACATTTGGCATGCGCATGTGCAATTCCCCAGTAATTCTATTTTGTTATTTATCAGTCCAGCTTTTACAGTCTCAAACTGTGTTATTCCTTTCTTCTTCAAGTTTGATCTATGATCCAAAGTTTGGGGTTTTTTCTTTGGTCAACTAAGAGTGCTAGGTATTTATCTATTTGAGCGGAATGTCCTAAATAGGCAATCACAAAAAAATAGTAGTAGTGAAATAATTATCAAATAGCCTGAACAGCAGCAGATACTTCCAGGTTTTTAGTCAGCAGTATGTTGCAAATATTTCAGTTTATATGTCCATGCTATTATGACTAAGTGTAGGAGGAATCTGAACAACCATAAAACTAGTTTAAGAATATCAAGTCCTCTAAGGCAGAGGAACAAGAGGACACAGCAAATACTTGCATCAGTGTACCTGTGATCAAGGAGTGCTGACTGTAGGTTGGCCACGTGCTCTGATGGTGATTACATAGCCATTACTGAGATTCATGATGACAATAATAATACTGTTCTAAGTTCCTCAGTGCCTTAAGAGTCAGGAGGGTTTAACTACAGCTCATCTGGCCACAACTCTGTTAGGCAGATAAGGACGCTTTGTGGATAGACATTAAATGACTTGTCCAAATTTACTAGGCACTGACTGGAGTGAATGGCAGGGCTAGGACTAAAACCCATCATTAAGGCCTCTGGCCTAACCACAATTGGTCATTTTCTCTTTCCATATATTATAGAGGTAGAAACATAAGAGTTATGAAAATAATTACTATCTATGTCCAGGACCTAATTTTCTGGCTTCAGTTTTTTTATAATTAAGGGACACTCACAGATTAGCTCAGTGCATTTTAAGGATTAAACAGAAATGAAATTTCACTCATTAAAATTCAGAGTGTTTTATTTAGATAACATACAAGCAGAGATTTGATAGAACAGCATTAGGATCTGGTTAGAAAACAATGGCCAGCATGGTCTGTAGTAAGGGTTGTGCAAGTTTCTCAGTAAAATGCAGGACTCCAGCCTCAGACTATTATGAGTGATTTACACGTAATTCTCCTCCAAGGTTTGTCTACGCAGCACAAAGCGGTGCCACCCCAACAAGATCCTGGCAATAACTCTAAATGAGCCTGCTCATTTATTGGGAAAAGCATACAGCACTGCCAGTTTTTCTCCCGGGTAACTACATACACCTAAGATAAATCATGTATACCCAGCTCAGGAATCCCAACCACAGCGCTCCAGTGTGCTGTGAGGGCAGGGCAAGAATCCTCCTTCCGTAAAATGCAAAGTGCATCCCGGGCATCAAAATAAAGAAATAAATTCTAGAAGTAAATTTTTCTGCAAGCACACGCCATGGATTTACTCATACATATATGCTTTCATGTTCCATATTCACAAGATGGAACTGCATATTCTATTTACAGACTGCTTCAGTCAGGAACAAGCTGCATGGTATGAGTACGTATGGAGGGGTACAACTAAACTGGCATGTGTATATAGAAATGTATGTGAAGATCTAAAACCATTTGACAACTATGTTGAAATTTGGCTCTTGTTTTTAATATTTTAAATTACTGAAGAGATGCAAATATTTTCATGGGCATTTATAGTTGCACATAAAGGAAGATATAAGATGAATGTTTACAATGTTACAACTGAACATGGAATGGCATAGCCAGAATTCTTAACTTTGCACGTTATTTTATAAAGGAAAGACTAAATTACACTGCATAAATCTGCATAAGAAATTACATTTAAGGTTACTTCTATCATAATGCTGCTACAAAAGCAGGAAATTTCCCATATTGTTCATAGTTATATAAAGATGTCTCTTCTATCTACCTTCACTATAATACACTTTCCTACTTGAAAGTGTTCTGATAGAAACTGCAAAAAATATTGGAAGATTAATCTTGCAATAAGTTACTTTAAACCATTAGATCAATATGCAGTTTCAGATAATAGCCTCAGTTAATCTGCATAAATTATTCTGTAAATACAATGTCCCTAACTTCAAAAGCTGCCTTTAACAGGCACTTCTGAATTTGAACATCTGTCCTTCTGCATGAACAAGGGCTATGGTTGAGGAAGGTGAGAGACCTGTTGTACATACCTAGTACTTAAGCTTAACTATTATATACCAAAGTACTGTTAGAAACAAGCTAACTGCATTAACAAGAGTCTGAGGGCAGCAAAAATAAAGGTTACTATTTTCACACACTGCTGCTTAGATATTCACAGTTTGAAACACAACTTCTGTCGGGACGAACACTTTCTTTCTTGAACATTTAATAACTTACAAAAATAATACAAATTACTGAAAGAAAGAAGTCATCTGTGACACCAGAGTTCAAGTTTCCAAACCAAAAACTATTCTGAGTCAAAGCATCAGCAGGAGCCTTAGAATGCTAGACAGAAATAAACTAGGTAATAAAATGCCATTATGTTCAGCAGTGCACAAATCTTTTGGATTGACAAGCCTGGATTATTTTGTTAGAACAAAGGATGGTATTCCTTTAAATCTGCTCCTTAAAGGGAGAGCACCCCATTTAGTCCTGAATTTACGGAATAGTTTCCAAGATTTTATATAGGCTGCTCTGGATTTACGGTCACAAGAAAACTACAATGGGCTCAGAGATCAGATGTTAAAATAGTAATTTTGATTTGGACATGAGTCACATGAAACAATTTGCTTCCTTTAGCATCCTGGTGAAAAGCTGTCTTTTCCATATTGGTCTTTACTCTATTTTTTTATGTTGTTCACCTACTGTTAGTCATGCTAACTACTACAGAAAAAAATTAAACAATCTTGTTTGTGCTTCAAGTCTGTCTCATGAATATTTAATGGTGAAGAAATACTTCTGGCACAGAAATAAATTTAATATACTTGCTCATTTCAACTATTTTCTCAAAGCCAATTTTAGGAACTTTCATCATATAGTATTCTTGTACTTAAAAGCATGAATGCCCGTATTATCCACAGAGCTTCCCTAAGAAATAATAGATCAGCCTCTTAAGACACAGAGCAGTATAAGAGAGATTCCAAATGCCACTTTTCATTCTTACTACCTGCTTTACAATCCCTTTTCTTTTTCTTTTTTTCTTTCTTTTTCTTTTTCTTTTCCTTTTCCTTTTTTTCTTTTTCTTTTCTGCGTGTGAGAAGAAACAGGAGTACAGTAAAAGTACTCAAACAGGAGTACAGTAAAAGCAAAAAAATAAAATTGGGGGGAAGTCTCTTACGAAAAGGAGAAACATAGACACAAAACCCAAGACCAAGCTGAAAAAAAAAATTGTCCCAGATGAAATAATAAGACATACAATAATAAAAAAAAAAAAATTAAAAATTAGGAAAAAGGCATTGAATCAAACTGTTTCCTGCAATGCTGGAGTTCCTTGATGTAGTGCGATTACTAAATATAGTATTTTACTAATCTCAGCAGGGCGCTGGCTAACTGCATGCCCGTCAGATGTTTTTAACGGCCACCCCCTGTGGAACAAATCTAAGGAGCGCATGAAAAACACCCACATTTAAAAAAGCCCCCTTGCTAGATCATTAAGGAAAGATAAAGGCCTGTACATTCGGATGTGATATATAACACAATCATTGTGTCAAGAAAACATATGTTTGATTAGTGCACCTCAGGTTCATTAATCGCTGTGTCTGCTTCACAGCAGTGGGCAGAGTTTCCACTGTAGCTACTGCACCAAAGGGTAAAGACACTTGGTAGCTTGAAGACTGACAGTTCAGCAGTAAATCTTGAGCTATTCCAACATGCCTCTCTTACACAGTTTGAATAGCAGCTGTATTGTAGCCTTAAATCTTCATTAAAATACAGTCCTAGGGTTTAGACTAAGAAACAAACCATTACGGCACCATAAATAGAGAACAACAAGGAGACTAAAGGCATCGTCGCAGGTTACTGTGGCAATATTTTATGTTCCTGACTACAGCAAGGCAGACACTTGACATCTATAAAAACAAGCAAAGTACAAATAAGAGCCAAAAAACTTACTTGATACAGTTCCCAAAAGGAACATATAAAATATCTGCTAAATGCAAAGCAAGTTTATCACCTGAGCCAAAGAAGCTTGTACGTCCTTTTTTTCCACGCTATTTCAATATCCCCTGAATTCAGAGCTCCTGTTCCAGTGATTCTGGAGATCTGGAAAGTCTGGCCATATATTATGCTCAGTCAAGCAAGGGAGACCCACGTCTGTCCTACCTCTGGGTGTGACGTTTGGTTTCACTAAAGAGAAAATCAGCTAACACCACTGCCATTGTAGCAGCATAGAGGATAATCAGTACAGTAAGGTGCTTACTGTTCTCCTCCCATCTGTTAAATCTTAACCCAGGTATGTATTTATAAAGACAGTGTCCCTCTGGAGCACATGCAAACTGAGCAACCATATTTACAATGGATGGCACTGAGAGATGCAAAGAGACCTTTGTAAACCTATCAGTTTGTCTGATAGGGAAGTTGAAATCAGGAGATGGGATATGACTTTCTCTTAAAAAAAAAAAAAAATCAGGCTTACATTGAAAACTACCTGGCTCCCCTGTTCATTTCCTCTATTCTATAATAAAGATGAATATTTTTTTGTTGACATGACAGAGAGTAGCTTAACTATAGTGAGCTTAAACACTGAATACAACCCTCCTCCTAGGTGAATAAGAAAATCATGATAAAAATTAATAAATTATTTATTCAGAAATTAACACACTGCAAAGAACTACAGAATAACGTAAGCTACAGCTGACATGGTTTTTGCAGAAACGACTTGTCTGCCATGCACCTATAATTACTCAGGTAAAGACTGTATTTCCAGGGAGAGAAGTTTCAATTAATTTTATAATTCACAGTCAAAGGAAACATGAAAAAAACTGGCAACCCTGGGATCTCCTGTTTCCATCATATGGCCTAAAAAGTAGGAGGGAAGTGAGAGAGTCTGTGTTCTGCTAATAACATACACAGAGGACAAGCACGGTATGGAGCGTTTGTGGAGGAGCCTGTGTGTTGAGCATCAACCTGAACAACTGACTGAGAGAGGAACTTGGTTAGTTTGGAGAGAGAAAATTGCTTCGGTTCAAAATAACTTTCTAGCAACAGCATGAATGGAAATGTTCTCAGGAACACACTTTTTCAGGATGAAGGCTGTCACTGAAGTGAAAAGTGAAGCAAGTATTAATGATTCTCTGTTTACAAACTGCATGTAAAAGCCTTGAGCGCTGTGTTAATGAACAGGAATCACTGTGAAACTGAATAGAAAATCAGCTGCCTGAGTTTGCTCAGAAGTCTGATGCTGGTACAGACACTGATGTTGTGCATTAACCTAGAAACAGGGCAGTATGCTTAAAGAACCACCCTATAATTAAAACAAGAAACATCCACTTTACTTCTGAAAATTACCCTGCTACCAAAACCTGGCCAGAGAAACCCAATACAGCTTCCAGCTCTGAATGAGACTGAATGAGATGACAGCCAAAAAAAACCTTCTCTGAAAGCCTCAGCTTCAATCACAGAGAGGGGAATAAACTGTAACTTGTCTCTTTTCTTCTTCTTCACCTTTTCTTGTTGCTTCTCTTTTTAAGGGTTTTTGCCTGAGAGTTGAGTTCCCTTACTATAATTAAAGCTAAACCCCAGTCTGCTATGAATTCACCACTGCACCTTCACATTTTTGCCAACTGAAACTTCCAGTCTTTCAAAGTTTGGGCTCTATTCCAAGTCTAAGTCCATAGCTAAGTTATCAAGTCACATTAGGATTTACTGAGAAAGATTTTGGCAGAGAACACAGCCCGGTGTGTTTAGTGCTGGCTGCAGTATTTTGAGAGATCCTGATAGCTTTTAAACTTTCTCATACATAAACCCCCTAAATTCTAAAATTGGATATGGAAATATAACTCACATATTTTCCACAGACTGAGTTACATGCAGGGGTATGTGGGAGGATTTCGAATTATTATTTGCAAGATGCCAAGCAGAAAAGCCATAATGTTACCAAGGTGACAACCACACCACACCTGGGGACCTACACAACACTATTAACCAGTTATTCTGTTTACTTTCTTCCTTTTTAGAAACTGAAACAAAAAAGAGACACCTGGTTGTTTCTGGAGACAAGAAGAACAAAACTTCAGCAGTTCTTGAATAAAGGGCCTCTTTGCTTGTAAGAGCGAGAAAGGCAAGGATGGCCAGAACAGAAGAAAGCTAGTTTAGACAGATTTCTGGACAGAAGCCAAGCAGTTGGAGATCCTGTGCTAGATTTGCATTTTGTTTTCCTAATTCTGCATGCTCTCGAGTTAATTCAGAAACACTCTTCCTGCATCAAATATTACCTCCTACAGTATGCTCTGTGAACAAATATGCTGTATTTCCATACTTCTATACTTTTCCTCATGGAAACTCACATGAGATTGATTCTTACGGTTATTTTTTCACAGAATGCTACCACTATTTTGAATTCCTTTGAGGTGAGAAATAGGATAATATGAACTAGATGATCTATAGTCCACAGAAACATTTCTGAAATAGATGAAAACTATAAAACCACTTCTTGTAGAGCTACCCTGAGTCACTGCCATCAACTGTGGTACTGCCTACCTTCCCTCAGAAATCAAGTGATTAAGAAGACCCTATAAACCAGAGTGCAGTGAAGTCCAGGTGCTTTGATTTTTACATGAAGGGGAACAAGAATTCTTACCATCACCTTGTTCTGGTTTATCTCTCCCTCTATTTCACATTCCCAACATATTTTCCATCTTTTGGCTAGTCATGTATAAACCAGGGTTTGGAAACCTTGAAGTCCTTCCCTATAGAACACAGCCATTTGACAAGTTGATTTTTAGTGCAGCAGGACGCCTGCAAGTTTCTGAGAGCCAGGTAAGGACTCTGAACTAACAGGTAGCCTGGAGTTCCATAAATCAGAGATGTCCCTAAAATTGTCAATAAAATCCTCACTGACCTGCTGCCAATTCCTTGGAGGAAACTTCTTTCCCTGTAAATACAACAGAAAATAATATTTGTCTTGAATAAATGGCTAAGTTTTGTAGGAAATAACCTAATAAAAAGATGTAGGTTTTCTTCTGAGCACAATGACTGTAAGTTCACAAAGATAAAGGTAGCTCTCCTATTCCCTGACTTCTGCCCAATGTCACACAGCTGTAAAGATGTCACTGAAGAATAAAAAGATGTACCAGATTTGACTGGGATGGAGCTACTTTTGTTCATAGTAGCTTGTTTAGTGCTATGTTTTGGCTTTGCGACCGAAAGTGCATGGGTAACACTCCGATATTTTAGCTATTGCTGAGCAGTGCTCACACAGCATCAAGGCCTTTTCTGCTTCTCACATCACCCCACCAGCCAGGAGGCTGTGGATGGGTAAGAAGCTGGGAGCAGACACAGCCGGGACAGCTGACCCCAGCTGAACAAAGGAATATCCCATACCACATGGCATCATGCTCAGCATAGAAAGCTGGGGGAAAAAGGCAGAAGGGGAGGGAAGAGACGTTTGGAGAGATGGTGTTTGTCTTCACAAGTCACTCTGGAGCCCTGCTTTCCTGGGGATGGCCGAACACCTTCCTGCCCATGGGAAGTGCTGAATGAAACACTTGTTTTGCTTCACTTGCCTGTGTGACTTTTGCTTTCCTTATTAAACTGTCTTTATCTCAAACCTTGAGTTTTTGCACTTTCACCCTTCTGGTTGTTCTCCATCATCCCACTGGAGGGGAGTAAGAGAGCAGTTGCATGGAGCTGAGCTGCCCACCAGGGTTAACCCATAACAGTCCCTTCTGGCACCTAGTGTGGGGCATGAGGGGTTAGAGATAACAATAGATTTGATCATAGTATGCTATATCAAATTTATATCTGTTTAGCTATTAATTGTCAGGCTCCTGTGCTTGTCATGGGGCTTGCTTGCCTGGCTGTAGATTAGAAACTATTGCTCGTTACTGGCTGCTTTTTGCTTCTGCTGTTTCCTGTTCTCCTTATCATCCTATTCTGGTCTGCCTGGGAACATACCGATAACAGGAACAGGCTGGCAGATGGCCAGGGCACTGCTGCCATACCTGTGCTGGACAGGCTGGATATCAAATTCACAGGACTGTGACTGTGGGTAAGTTCATGCTGGAGCAGGCACAACCAGAAACAGAGGTGGCCACGGAGTAGTCTGTGCCAGAGCAGGTACTCCCTTGCAGGGACTGTGGCCTATGGGTATTGTCATTCTGGGGTAGCTACATCCCTGGGATGGTGGTCTGTGGAGCAGCCCACACTGGACCATATACTGCCCCCATTGACTGTGGACCTGTGAATAATCCCAAACTGGAACAAGGCAGGGGGAAGAGCTCATGGCAATGTTAAACCCTATGGTCTGGCCCAAAGGGACAAGGGGTGAAGACTGTAATGGAAATACCTTTAAATTTTTTAACCTAGGATTTGAGTGGCATTTAACAAAAATTATGGTAGCTGGAACCCCTTGTTGCTAGCCTGGTTAGGAGCAAAGGGAGCAAACCCTATTGCTACAGCCTATTGTTAAATCCTATAACCTGTCCCAGAGGAAGCTGGGGTGGAGACTGTAATGGAAATATCTTTAAATTGTTGTAACCCAGGATCTGAGTTGTGTTTTATAGGAATTACTATAACAGGAACCATCTGAACCAAGAGAAGAAAAGCCTCACAAGAGATGTGAAGGTGCAGCAGTGACCCAATCTGAGCTGTCTTTGGTGCTCAGCAACTCCACACAGCACACCACCTCTCCTGTCCAGAGTGACCATCATAATGGATTGAACAAACATGGACTAAATGGACTCAATGGACTCAATGGACATATTGTGGACTTTTTAAAGGGGTGTTCCACAGACTACGGGGATGATATCTGTGTATATATCACAGGAGAGGAAAGAGTGGGTTGTTAATGAGGGAACATGAGACCTGAGCATGATGTCAATAGTATGGAATAAAGGGTGGAAATTACATTGGTTCTGGCTGGGATGGAGCCAATCTTCTTCATAAAAGCATTTGTAGTGCTAAGGTTTGGATTTGTGACCAAAACACTGTTGATAACACACCAATGTTTTAGCTATTGCTGAGTAGAGCTTCCAAGTCAAGGCCTTTTCTGCTTCTCACACCACCCCACCAGCAAGCAGGCTGGGGGTGCACAAGAAGTTGGGAGGGGACACAGCTGGGACAGCTGACCCCAACTGACCCAAGGGATATCCCACATCTATGACATCCTGTTCAGCGATAAAAACTGGGGAAAGGTGGAAGGAGTGGTGTCTGGTGCTACGACATCTGTGTTCCCAAGTCACTGTGACATGTGATGGAGCCCCGCTTTCAGGAGATGGCTGATCATCTGCCTGCCCACAGGAAGTAGTGATTGAATTCCTTGTTTTTCTTTGCTTGCACACACAGCCTTTGTCTTTATCTCAGCTCTCGAGTTTTATCACTCATGCCCTTTTGATTCTTTCCCTCATCCCACCAGGGGGGAGGGAGTGAGCAGCTGTGTGGCGCTTAAGCTGCCCACTGGAGTTAACCCACAACAAAAGTCTACAGTAATTGGAACATCAGGCAATAGTTTGGTAATTGGTGAAAGTGCAAACTTCCCATCAGAAAAAACCCCCACAGTTTCCAGAAGAGACAGAAACTGAGATAATGAGGACTTTGTCAACCGTTTCTAAAGGTGTTTATACTCCCTATGGGCAAGAGAAAAATATTGCTGTTGAGATTATTGTACTGGTCATTGAGCATGGCACAGTACAAACATACAGGAGGATAACACCCTCTGCCAAAGGCCAGGTTTCAATACTTTTGGTGATGATAGAGCACAACATCATTCTGCACATCATTTTACAGAAACGGAACAACGCGCGAGTACAGTGATAGTACACCTGACTAAGAGCCAAGGCACTGGGACAGGAAACAAAAGCCTGAATCCACAGCTTGTTTTACAGAAGTAAGTACTGATAATACATGGTAGCAGAGTCACTCAAGGTATTTCAAGGGAGTTAAAGAGTAAGAACTCATTATATTTTTTCAATATAAATGTCATTATTTCTCTCTGCCCTTTGAGCATTAACACTGAGGTGAGTCAGCTGATCACAGTTCCCTCTGGGCCTGACTGTATGCCACAGTTTCAGAACAATTTCACTAATATTTGCAGTCTGGTCAATCTTGCTGGAAAATAAGTCTCCAATGGCTTGGGGGGGTGGGGTTAGATGCACAAGTATACACATAGAATTATTGGGGGGTTTGACCCCATATGTGGATGAAGCAATATTTTCTTTAACAGCCTTATTTCAAAAGTGTTCTCTAACACTATTCTACAAACAGCTTCACTTTCTAACATCCTCATTTTTCCTGATTTTTGGGGATAGGATCTTCAAAGCACCATTTATCTAAAAACATTTTGCTGACATAGCTTTCAAATCTGTATAACATTAATGATGCCGGGAAGCCTGATGCTATAATTTCAAAGGCTTCCCTTAATTATTGTTTGTTTTTTTCTTATTTGAATGAGTGATGTGACTTTTGTACTCTCCAGAACTAGCCCATTTTCCACAATTACAATCGCAGCCCAACAGTGGCCACAAACTGTCTGCAGTCGACACATTCAAGGACAGAACAGTATCACTTGGTGATACAAAAAGTACCACTTTTGGGATGACTTTACAGCTTTAAATGACATGCTATTAGCAACCATAGTGCCTATGTCAATTTTAAAAATGTTATTTATGTGCTTTTTAAAATTTGACCTGCTCAGAGAAATTGTCCATTATGTACAGATCAGATCAAAACTACAACTCTTTCCTTGAAATTCTCTGAGGGTTGAATTTCCCTGAAATTCTCCTCACATACCTCAGAAGTTAGATCCAAGCACTCCCAAATTTAACCTTCACAAAGTGTTTAGTTTTGTTTAAAGCCATGCAGTGAAAGCTTTGAATTCAGTGTCAACCCTAATACAAGTGTAGAAATTTAGTTTCAGCCTACCCCTGCCAACAATTCAAACCCATGCCCTGAAATGTATGAGCCACAAGTAAACCTGACTCTAGAGCATCCAGCAGGGCCTCTCCTGTGCATGCAGTCACTCAGAAACATGTGCCATTGGGGAAATGAGAAACACTTGGAAATGCCGAACAATAAAATATTAAGTCTATCAATTTCTAAAATGGAACAGTTTAACCACTAAACAAGTGTGGAGGGGAAAAAAATAATTGTGTAACCATTGCATTCAAAGGAATATATCACATAGAAACTATGTCCTGTGTGAGGTTTTGCTACGTGGCCACTACAGAAAAAAAGTTAAGACCTCCAAGCCCTGCAAAAGGAACAAGGCAAATATGGCTGCACTGGGACAGACTATGGGCACTCAATCATGGCTTTTTATATTTTACAATCTTTGCTTCATGGAAGCTCCAAGTGGAATCTCCTACTGGACTACCTGCTAGTTACATTTTGCCTAAGTAAAAAGTGGAGGTTCAAGTTATTCATGTGCAAACAGCTTCTCTAAATGTTTCCATTTAAAGAAACTCTCAGAATAATTTACTGCACTTAAAAAGTCAGCAGAAACAACTGAAACTTTCCTAATCTGATTACAAAACAATGGTCAAAATACCACACAGTCATTTAAAAGTAACAGTTTTACCAAAACTAATTTTCCTTTAAACCATTTCCAGTCAAAGTCTGCAAAACAATTAACTTGTAGATCATATTCATAAATATGAAGCAAGCAATAAAAATGCTTTATTCAGAGTTTGTAAAGGCTTGCTTTAAGTATTTGTGTTTAATTATCACTGGTAATTTGAGGCCTGAGCTTTGAAAGTATCCAAGCTAAACACCTGTTTTTCAGTGACACTGAGCTGCTGCTTATCAATTACAAATACCTTTAGAATAATAAACCATAAAGAATAAAAATGCAATTTTTTAGTACTTAACTATATATTGGTCCCAGTAACTCTTAATATTCAGGGCTTACATTAGAACATGGCTGAGATCATACACAAACAGTTTAGAAGAATTAAGTAACCGCATTTTAGAGATGTGTCTCCTGCAGCTCAAGTAATTCAAGAAAACCATTCAAATAAGCAAATAACATTGTTTACATTTACAAATGAAACATCATATGAGTATTTATTGATTTTTTTAAAAAATTCAAAAAATACATTGTAACAGAACAGAATGTATACGTTCTTCAATGAAAGACAAAACTACGGTTATCATCTGGACCAGAATACAAATACATGCTAACAATTTAAAAATCATTTTGGGTCATTCAGGAAACATGAAACAAGCTAGCTGTTTGCAAATGCAGTAGTTATCTACTTAGTAAATAAGCCTGACAAAGTTAGCCTGTAAAGAAATTGGTTTTTAAACTCTTAAACACAAAGAGCTTTCTAGGCTGAAATGGTGAAGAGACCTGTGTTGTGCACCCAACAGGCCACTGAGCCATTTCCCACAGAGGTTCTATTCACTGCTCCACCTCAGCTCAGCCACCCATCAGCAGCAGTTTCACATCAATAACCAGGCTTATTCAAGCAAGGTGTTAAAAATATGCTAAGATGATGTAAAACCATCAGTTACATACACAGTGGATAGATGTTAATAATTGAGATTCTGTACCAAATTCCTTGGTTTGTATTAGGGCCAAGTAAAAAGTAGTAGTCTAGTTCATGGATAAAACAGATTATACTTTTTGGCTCAAGGCAAGACCCTTTAAACAATTTCTACATAAGCATCTAGAATCAAAGCATGAAAAAAACCAGGACAAACACAACTAATCATTTTACAATAACCACATACTGTAGGCAAGTAGGAACCAAAACAGTAACATAAATTGTGCATCCGTTCTATGAAAATAAAGCGTTACTAGTAGACACAAGCAATCTGACAAGATGTGAAAGTGAGCAGTGAGAACTTCAAGGATTGAATTCCTTTCCATCAGAATTGATCTGCTTCTACTGCAGGCAGATAACAAATGGAACTCAGGAAAACTGAATTCCTACTAGCAGCTTAACTCTACTACAGTGAGGCTGAGGCTTTTATCATTTGTTTCATTAAGTGACATTCAAACTAATGAAGCAAAAATGACATTTCAAAAATGAAGACCAAAGGAAAGCTGAATGTATATTTTAGACAGAAACAGTCTTAGGTCAAATCCACAACTGATGATATCTGATGTAAGCAAACGTTATTTAACTATGCTGCTTATACCAACAGAATATCTGACACTATTCCTTGAATCCTAGCAGCCTCTTTTAAGTCACTTCCCATGAATGCATACTTTGTAAATTACAAAAAAAAAAAAAAAAAAAATCCATTATCAGGCATGCAAAAATTCCAACAGAAACACCCCATTTCCAGAATTTGGTTATATGATCAAAGTACATATGCTAGAGCATATGAAACCAACCTTTCAAATGAAACAAATTCACAATTCTGAAAAGGGAAAAAAAACCCAAATGAAACAAAAACCTATAGCACGAAAAATATATTTCTACGTATTTGGTACTATCCTCTGATGGTACAACACAGTAAAATGAGCCATTACCCATATACACATATAAATTTGCATGCAATGTGATGGGGAAGAGGCTTCCTTTTCCCATCTTCCACACCGCAGAAATGACTGGATGTACTACAAAGGCTGGCACTATGAAATGTAGGCTATTTGCCACTGCTGAGTGCAGGTTATCAGTGATGAAGGACTCATGCACCGACCCAGCATGGTTCATCTTACGTTCTATAATATTAACTGTGATAGCAAAAACATTCTGCATTGCTCTGACACCAGGCCTACGTTCACTACTGAGCAAAATGTGGTTTTCAAACGTCCTGATCCAAGCCAGGATAGGATTAATTTTGCAGTACTTAGGAGGGAGCATGGCTAGGACCCAGAAGTTATTCTACACCACCTCACATCATTGCTGGGGGTGGGGTGGAGGGATTCTCTTCCAGGGAAAACAGGGTCCCTTTCAGTTTAGCAGTGTGGAGGAGGAAGTTGTCAAGTGGTCAGATGTTGTCTATTGTCGAAGGGTTTCCGCGTGAATCCTTCATTTCTTGCACCCTCTGCCATTAGTATTGTTGCTTTTACTGTTAGTTTTCTTATCTCATTGCTGTTTCCAGTAAATTGTTCTTATCTCAACCCTTGATATTTACCTTTTGGGCCCCCAATTCTCCTCTCCATCCCACCACAGAGTGAGAGCTGGAAGGGAGGGGGAGGGAGGGAGCGAGCAGCATGTGGTTTGGAGAGTCGCAGTGGGAACACTAAATTGGGGAGTACCATTCCTAAACCACGACAGACTTTTTTGGCCCCCAGTGTGGGGCATGAAGGGTTGGGATAACAACAGATCTGCCCAGAGCAGGTTGGAAACAAACTTGATCTAAGTATTTGTTGTATTAGGCACAGAGCCACTGATCACAATGTTGCTTGGTCTGTTTATATGCTTGTGGTACCTAACCCTGCACATATTCTCAAATGTGCTGCTCAAGATGGTTTTTTTCTTGAGCAGGAAGCAGGATCAGGATTGCTTTGTTGCTATACTGTGTGATATCAGCTTATGATATGATAACATCAAAGGCAATAAGGGTCATTTGGGATGTGTATTTGATGTTGCCCTTCTGCCCTTATCCCAGGTGCTACCTCTGGGAGTTCATTAATAATTGTACCCAGTCTGAGAGGGAAACAGGGGAGGATGATTTTCCCCAGCTTTTCACCCCTTTTTCCTCCTTCAGGCCTGTTACAACAGCTTTCGAGAATTTTCAATTCCCTTTGGATGTTAAGGAAAGCATATTCTTGTTGCTGTGCCTGCCAGGTCCCCTCAGTGTGGTCCACACCATGTTTACTTAAGGAAGAGATTTCTAGGAAGGTCATTCAGAGATCCTCCCTAAGAGCTGATAGTCATGAGTGGCATGGAATGTGGGAGAAAGCGGGCTAGTTTTGGGGGAAATTATCTATTTACAACTATAAGATCCTGATAAAGTGACAGAATATTTGCAAGGAGAATGCTGTGGCAACTCCAGAGAGGAGGAACTTATTGAAATGTATTGGGCCCTGGCTACTCTTTACCGGACACAGTCAATACTAGACAGCACCCTCACGGGGAGGAGAAGGAAGGCAGAACAACAGGCACTGTGGCCACCCAAACTACAGCTGAACCATGGGAAGCTTGCAGGCTCTTTCTCTGTTAAGAGGAGAGATAAACAGATGCTACAGCCCTGTGTGTTGGAGAGGACCTGGGGATGGAGGCCAGTGAAGATAAAAAGCCTTGAAGAGAACAGGAGGAGTGTCTTTCTGAGGCATTGTTCTTCCCTTATAAGTCTAGTGTTCTCGACTTTGGAACAAATTTTCCTGAACTCCTTCCACTGTTTGGCATTTCAGGGGTACCTGTGTGTTATCTTATTTCACAATTAGGGATAATCATTCTCTCAAGGATGATCTAGTAGTGCACCCAAGCAGGTGGAACACCATGGAGAAAGTTATTCAGTACCTGAATTAACTGTGCTGGAGGTAATCCATAAGAATTCAAATAACAAGCAGTCCCCTGTAGATCCAGATGAGGTCCAGTGTACAGAATCTGTTTGTACAGAGCATGACATCATCATACGCCAGCTCACTGGCATTGATGTCAATGACAGAAGGAGAACAAACAGTGTTTCAGGTGACTACCTGACTGGCAATATGAAGATTGTCTTTTTCCTCCATACCAACCTGAGCCTCAGCTGCGGAAAGAGTGTCCAAGACTGCAGATAGATTTGAAAGACTTGAGCAAGCTAGAGAAGAAATGTCCCATGTCCCACCAGTGTGGACCAGACTCTTCTATTGGGAGCAAGCACTCCACAGAGAGGGTACACATCACCAGGTAAACAATGGTTCTACTTGCATGACCATGGAGAGGACATGAGGAAGTGGGAGGCAAAACCCACCTCTACTGTAGCAGCATGGATACATGAATTTAGAGGAAGAAAACCACCCCAAGAAATTCTTCAAGGGTAAATGCCACTCTAGTTTCCAGAGGGCAAGTCCTCAGACAGAATAGGAGACCTGATGCTACTTCTAATCCTCTTGAAGGGACATCCAGTTCATATTAACAAGAAGTGAGCAATGAGTACTACCATCAAAACTTGAGGGGCCCTGCCTCCAGTCAGGTGGAGGAAAGGGACAATCAGATCTATTGGACTGTGTGGATCCAATGGCCTGGCACATCAGAACCACAAGAGTGTAAGGCTTTAGTTGACATCAGCGCACAATGTATCCTGATGACATCAAAATATGTAGGGGCAGAATCCATCTCTATTTCTGGGGTGACAAGGGGATCACAACAGCTGACTGTACTGTAAACTAAAGTGAGCTTGACTGGGAACGAATGGCAAAAACACCCCATTGTGACTGGTTGTGATGGACTGAACTGTTGTTAATGTCTTAAACATTGTCAAAATCATAGAAAGCCTTTTTGTCAAACTGCAAGGAAGCAACTGCCTGTCTGCAACCACTGAAGCACCCCCCTCCCAACCATGCTTCCTGACTAGAATTTGGACTGTGATGCGAGCTTCAGATAAGACTACTGTTTAATTTTCTCAGGTCTGAGGAGAAGTAAACAAGGCTCAGCAGGTGGTGGAGGAGAAGGGTTTTGGGTGTGTGATTGCAAAATCTCTCCACACCAAAGCAAAGGAATAATCCCCAACCACCCCCTGGAAGACCATGTACACACAGGACATTCACATGAGAGGCAGCTGAAAAGGGGTCATAAACCATTAAAGACCCCAGACTCATTCCTGATGCCCTTCCACCACCAGTGGTAACCTTATGCCACTGCATGTGATCCAAGTGATGAAACAAATCCAGAGCCTGTCACAAGAGACTGCAGAGCTTTGCCCTATTGAGGTGGTGTCTGGACATATCCTGAATGTATATTAATCCACTGGACTCTATGCTGTGTGGGACCCTCATCACAAGAAGACCAGAAGAATGGAATGCCACTGGGTCCACGGAGTGCTGATACATTTTCTATTTTAATCTCTGTCATTCTCTTTCTTACTCCCCCACCCCTTTTTCTGTTTCTGTCTATCTCTCTGTCTCACATCTACTGTTAAATAAAATCCATACTGTTCACTTTGGCATATGGTCTCATTTGCACCTTAATTTGGGCAAAGGTGTTTCTAATAATTGTAATAACTGGATCATAACATTGGCCCAGGGGCCCTGCGCATCCTTGGCACAGATAACACCAGGAGAGAGCATTTCAAGGACCCAAAAGAGCATTTTTGGGCTCTTAGAATAGATACCGTGGAGACAGAGGAAATCAGACAGCTGAATACCTTGCCTGGTCTCTCAAAGGACCCTTCTGCTGTGGGACTGCTGAGGGTTGAAGAACAGTTACTGATGGCCACCACAATGGTGCACCATCAGCAACACCGCACCAACCGAGACTCCATGACCCCCATCCGTGAGATGATTCGTGAACTGGAGAGCCAGGGAGTGGTCAGCAAGACTTGCTCACCCTTTAGTAGTCCTATATGGCCCATGAATAAGTCCAGTGGAGAGTGGAGACTGACAGTAGTCTATCATGGCCTGAACAAAGTCACACCACCACTGAGCTCTGCTGTACCAGACATGCTGGAACTTCAGTATGAACTGGAGCAAAGTGGTGCCACCATCAATATTGCTAATGTGGTTTTCCCCATTCCTTTAGCAGCAGACTACAGGTCACAATTTGCTTTCACCTGGACCCAGTACACCTCGAACTGACTGTCCCACTGGGGGAAACTCAGCCCTACTATTTGCTGTAGACTGATCCCTACTGCACTGGAAAAGGCTTCAGAACATTTGCAATACATTGATGACATCACCATGTGGGGCAAAACAGCAGAGGAAGCTTTTGAGAAGGGGGAGAAGATAATCTAAATTCTCCTGAAGGGTGGTTTTGCCATAAAGTAAACCAAGGTTAAGGGACCTGCCCAGGAAATTAAGTTTTTAGGACTAAAATGGCAAGATGGACATTGTCAAAATCCAATGGATGTGGTCAATAAAATAGCAGCTATGTTCCCACGAACCAGCAAGAAGGAAACACAGGCTTTCCTAGGCACCATGGGTTTTTGGAGGATGCATATTCCAGAGTATAGTCAGATTGTAAGCCCTCTCTATCATGTGACATGGAAGAAAAATGATTTTAAGTGGAGTCCTGAACAAGGTTTTGAACAAATTATACAGGAGATTGCCCATGCAGTAGCCCTTGGGCCAGTCAGGATGGGCAAGATATGAAAAACACACTCTACACTGCAGCCAGGAGAATGGTCCTTCCTGGAGTCTCTAGCAAAAAGTACTCAGGGGTGAACCCCGGGGTTCTGGAGTGAGAATACAAAGGACCCAAGACCTGTTACACCCCAACTGAAAAAGAGATACTGGCAGCTTATGAAGGGGTTTGAGCTGCTTCAGAAGTAACTGGCAGTGAAGGGCAGCCCTCCTGGTGCCTTGACTGCCAATGCTGGGCTGGATGTTCAAAGGGAAAGTCCCTTCCACGCGTCATGCCACTGACGCTACGTGGAGTAAGTGGGTCACATGAGCTTGAATAGGAAACACCAATCGCCCACGGATCTTGGAAGTCAGTATGAACTGGCCCGAAGGTGAAAATTTGGGACTATCATGATCATCAGAGGAGGAGAAGGTGACATATGAGGAGGCCTCACCATATAATCAGCTACCAGAAATTGAAAAGAGATACACTCTCTTCACTGATGGTTCCTGTTGTATTGTAGGGCAACATCAAAATGGAAAGCTGCTGAATGGAGTCCTACATGGTGAGTTGCAGAAGCTATTGAGGGACAAGGTGGATCAAGTTAGCTTGCACAGGTGACAGCTGTCCAGTTTGCTGTAGATATCTCTGAACGAGAGAAATGGTCAGTGTTCTACCTCTACACTGACTAGTGGATGGTAGCAAATGCTCTGTGGGGGTGGCTAGACAAATGGAAAAAGACCAATCAGCAGCACAGAGGTAAACCCATCTGGGCTGCTGAAGTGCAGAAGACATCTCTGCCTGCGTAAAAAAGTTGGCTGTAAAAGTCCATCGTGTAGATGCACATGTACCCAAGAGTCAGGCTACTGAAGAGCATCATAACAACAGAGAAGTGGATTCAGCTGCCAAGATTAAAGTGCCTCAGGTAGATCTGGACTGGTAACATAAGGATTAGTTATTTCAGGCTTGGTGGGCCCATGACACCTCAGGTCATCAGGGAAGAGATGCAACGTACAGATGGGCTCGTAATCCAGGGGTAGACTTAACCATGGACACCATCATCCAAGCTATCCATAACTGTGAAACATGCTGCAATCAAGCAGGTCAAGAGAGTAAAGCCTCTGTGGTATGGGGGATGATGGCTGAAGTAAAAGGCCTGGCAGATCAATTACATCACACTGCCGCAAACCCACCAAGGCAAGCACTACATGATCACAATGGCAGAAGCAATCACTGCATCCTGTGCCTTATGCCACTGTCTGCAACACCATCTTGGGCCCTGAAAAGAAAGTTCTGTGGCAACATGGCACCCCAGAGAGAACTGAGTTGGACATTGGGACTAATTTCAAAAATAGCCTTATAGAAACCTGGGCCAGAGAGTACAGCATTGAGTGGGTACATCATATTCCCTACTGTGCACCAGTATCTGGGAAAGCTGAATGGTAGAAAGGACTGTTAAAAACCACATTGAAAGCAATTGGGAGTGGGACCTTCAAATATTGGGATACACATTTAGTGAAGGTCGCCTTCGTTAGGTTAGTTAACAATAGAGGTTCTACCAATCAAGCTAGCCCTGCCCAATCGAAACCTCCATGTACTGTAGAAGGGGATAAAGTCCCCATGGTGCATATGAGAAATGCATTAGAGAAGACAGTTTGGATTAGTACTGTCTCAAGCAAAGGCAAATGTATCCATGGGGTTGTTTTTGCTCAAGTACCTGGGTGCACTTGGTTGGTAATGCAGAGAGATGAGGAAGCATGATCTGTACCTCAAGGGAATTTGATTTCTGGGTGAGAACAGTCTGCAATGTTGAACTGTGTAGTATTAGTTGCTGAATGACACTGCCACTGTATGCCATAATTAGCACGGACAATGAGGATGGACTGCTCCAGATACACCAGTTGTGAGCTCCTAATGCAGCTTGCAACCAGCCAAGAGCACACCAGCCCTCCTGCCCTGGGAGACATCTAGGATGGATGGAATCCACAGTCATGGACTAAATGATGTCAACAGACATCTTGGAGGGACAGCCATTGACTCTGGAAAGGATACCTGTGCTTGTGTATATGTGTCTGTCTATCTATCGATCTGTCTATCTACCTATCTATCTATCTATATGTATATAGTTGGAAGGTGTAGGATTTCAGCATGTCATAGATGGTATAGAATAAGGGATGAATAATGTCCTGGTTCCAGCCAGGAGATGGTTAATTTTTGCAGTACTTAGAAAGGGGCATGGCTAGGACCCAGAAGTTATTCTACACCACCTCACATCATTGCCAGGGCAGGGAGAATCAATTCTCTTCCAGGGAGAACAGGGTCCCTTCCAGTCAAGTAGCATGGCAGAGGGCAGAGGTCGGGTATCCTCTGTTGTCAAGGGATTTCCATGTGAATCCTTCATTTCTTACACCCTCTGTCATTAGCATTGTTGCTGTTACAGTTTGTTTTCTTATCTCGTTGCTGTTTCCAGTAAAGTTTTCATATCTCAACCTGTGATCTTTACCTTTTGTGCCTCTAATTCTCCTCTCCAGCCCACCACAGGGGAGGAGGAGTGAGTGAGCAGCTCATGGTTTGAAGAGTCTCAGTGGGAGCACTAAACTGGAAAGTACCATTACTAAACCACAACATCAAATTACAACTAAGAGGTTCAGGGTGGTAAGCAAAGAAATTACTTTAATAACCCATCCTAGACAACAAGCACAAAGGTAAGGTGGTTCATTGGTACCTTCTGGATCAGAGTCGAAGAGAGAAACCAATGCCAAAGCAGTATGTAAAGCTTCTATTTCGAAGAGATGAAGGCTCTCAAAGAAGTGTAAGTAAAAAGCATAATTTAAGCTTGTAATTATTTGAAGAGAATAGACAAAGAAGAGAAAGATGGGCTGCAGTAAGATGAATGTAAGGAACGAACAAAAAAGAGAAGGAGGGATGCCCATATTGGTGCAGAGTTTTATCTCCCGGACCCAGAAACTGCCTCAGACACCATCTAATTTTACAAGATAAGTTACATGCATGCCCACATTCAAGAGGGCAAGAGTGAAACCTTGATGGCAATGCTACAATTCTGGCTGAAGAGCTTCATTTTCCCCCTCCCATACCTGAAAGCCTTGAATCCTTGCCAAATACTCCAGTTGTTTTGAAGGCTGCACTGTAGAACAGGGGGAAGCAGGAGATACTCCTTTTAGACCTATGGCTTCAGCAGTTGGGGACGTTCCATTCATGAGAAGTTCCCTGGCAATCGTAGCCGTGCTATTTGTTGTAGGAGATATGCTGAAGAAAGAGCTGGAAGTCTGGCTCATTTCTTTGGACGACAAATAGCTTACAGTGGTACCAGGGGCTGATTTGTTGCGGCTTGCTTCCATCTCTTGATAAACGTCAGGAGAGAGATGGAGTATTCCCTTTGGTGCTGAAAACAAAACCAAAGATCATTCTTATTACTCTAGAATGGGTTTGACACATATACAAGTTTCATTAACATATTTTACAGTGAAAAACAAAGTAAGAATTTAGAAGGAGTACCTTTTTTTTCACAGTAACTGTAAATGAAATGGCATAATTTATTTAGAAACAAAGCAGATCTGAAGTGCCTCTCTTTTTCCTCTTCCCCAACTCCTTTTAAAAAAGTACAAACCTGGATTTTAAAACTGTGGCTAGCACAGAATACACAACATGAACAAATAATGTTTGGACACCTACAAACCATGAGGAACAGATGCTACTTCAAAATAGTAGCACAATCACTATTTACCTACATTTTCCTACCTCCTTTCTGATACAGTAATTTAGGCTGTTTTTTCACAAATAATTGAAACTACTTTGTATGAGCACCATTGCCACCAAACGAGTTTCGTTTTCTCTCCAACCTACAGCTGCTGTTTGTACTCTCCCACTGCTCTGTTGCTTATGCCAGCACCAGCACCTGTAGGATCATGTAGGGATGTTCATGAGAACAAGCTGTTGGAGGTAGAAGAAGGGCAGAGTGGTTTCTTGTGGTAGCAGCTCTGCCTGACGTGCTGGTTTAAAGTGTTTGCTGAATTACAAGGGCAGCCTGTGGTTAAAAAACTTTCAAGTTGCCCTGCAACCAAATTGTTAACTGTGCTAATGACTCTGATGTGACTGACTGCTCTGAAGTGAAGAGGAATTTATTTATTTATTTATTTATCTGTATATGCGGCATCCTACAGTTTGCAAATAGCTACTTGCTTTTGAGAATGTTTAAACTGAAAAAGAAAAGGATATGTGTGCCATCATTACTATCAACAGGAATTACAGTAGACATTAAAAAGAGCTAAATTCATTTATGTGAATTACTTTTAAATATTTCCAGTGATATGTAAATTAGGGACAATGTGTCTACATTTCAAAATTTTGAGGATATTTTTAGAAAATATCTCAACCTTAAACCTGCTTGGAAACACAAGTACATACTTGATCAGTTTTGCTGATATTCCTGTGTGTGTAAATGTGCAGAATTAAGTATGATGTTTGCTGGTTTTCTTATACAATGAAGCATTTGTTGGAAACACAACTAACCAGTTAGCTGATACAAGAGGAAGACCTTTTCCTTATTATTAATACATCATAAAATGAGCTTGAAATGTGTAATTTCTTATTAAGAACATATTTTAATCTTCTAGCATATATCTGAAAATAACATGAGTGAACCTGAGCCATATGGCATTTCATTCTAGGCATAATAAAACCTGTTTGTTACCTGATTTAGTAATCCCAAGAGAAATCAAAGGGTTCAATGGTTAATTCTCTTGCTGCACATATTAAATTAATTTCAGAATGTAGAATAAATTCAAAGAAGAAAAGGAATTTAATTTCCAGTACCTAGAAAGGATTCCTCTAATAGTAGTAGCACAAGTAGTACTTTTAAATAAAATGTCTACCACAAGGAGAAGACTCAAAAAACATTACCCATAATTAATGCCTTTGTTTTCAACTATATGGTGAAAATGGAAGTTCCTCACTGCCAACTCAGCAACTGCTTACAGGTGAATCTTTTAATTGATTGACTTGCACATTTGGCTTTTAAATTCATATTGCTTTCAAAAATCTGGAACTTCTGCTTATACCATTCACAAAGACATATCTGTTATTCACCTGATTGCTCTCCCCACCTACCTTCGTAGGGCTGAGGAGCTTGGTTGGACCCTGAACTCTAAGAGTGTTTTACGCAGTCTAGAACTGGCTCCAAAGCCAGTACACTGAACTCCAGAGCTGAATTTTAGAGCTAAACACAAATTCAAGACAATTGTACTCAGAAAGATGGAGGACAGGATCCCTAAAATTTTTTTTTTCTCCATCTGGCACAATTTAGAATATAATATTATAGATAAAAACCTGTGTAAATACATAGCATTATTTTATGGCACAAAATCACTATATGATAAGACAGATTATATACTCTTTTTCTGAGGCTATAGCCTCCAAGGCCCACCCTGCTCATATATTAGCTTACAAAACCAAACAGCAACAATAATACTGAGTGGCAGATGTTCACCACCTCCTAAGAACTGCCCACTGTAAATCTGATTTCCCACAAATATTTCAGAAACAGAAATGAAAACTGAACAAAAGATAAAAGTCTACTTGTTTAGAAATAACATGATATTAGCCTCCCCCAATCAATTTTAGAAAAACATAGTACAATATTAACTTCAAAAAAGTTTAAAGAAGTTTAAAATCAAGTCCAGTGCCGCAGATGTCTGTTCCATTGATGTAATATTACTTAAAACAAACATTTTACATGCTTTCTCAGCCATTTCACTGTTTTTACATGATCCACCCAAATATCTAACTGCTGTCTGGAACAATGGTTTGGAATACTTCCAGATTACTAAGCTTTCTAAATGTTAAAATAACTAATATGCAGCATATGATGAATAAAAAGATATTGAGCCGAGTATAGCAAATGTTCCTAAAGTACTGACTTTAATGGTGATGTTAAATTAATAATAGTACTATTACACTTTGCAACACCTTACTGCTAAAGACTTCAAAGTGCTTTATAAGCAATAATTAATTCAAATCATACATTGGCTCTGAGAGGCAGATATTATATTAACATCATTGATTATCTCTGGAAACAAAGTAATGTAATATTCTAGACATTACATTAATATAGTTGCAGGATATTAACTTTTTATATTCAGGGCCTATGTTTCATAAAGTTTCTTACAAACTTGTTTTAAAAAGCCAACAAAAACTTGATCTCTTTGAAAACTTCTATCAAACATATATTAATTGTAATTAATTTTCTATTTTTAATATATTACTGAGGATTTTTTAACTATCAGTCCTCATTGTTGCCTGCTTACTTCAACTCAGTTGTATTGCAGGAGAGTGTATAAATATATTTAGTTGCAGTAGTAAAGTTATCACACGACAAGGAGTACAACAACAACAGGGGATTAAGTGCAAGAACAAAAGAACTCTTCAGAAATTATCTTAATGAGTCTTCTAACAATCAGTTGATTAAAAAACATGGGAGAAAGAAATGCTATCCTCTAACACCTTTATGCATTGCAGAAGAACATCTCCAGGTGAGTGTTTTCATATTCTCATCAGTTTTCAGCAAAGAAAAGAAGCTGGACTTTTCTGTCCACTAAATATTTATCCCAAACTAACTTCACCATATTCCAAAGGTAGAATCGTAATTACTAGGAGTCACAGAATCTATAACAGACCAACAACATTGTACCTTCTGCTGGACATTAACTTAGAGGTAGATTCATGAAACATGTTAAAATAATTTCCATTTATATTATTTAAACCTGTGGGCAAATGTGCTACAAAAATACACAGGCTAGCTATGCAATGTAATTAGTAACATTTGAAAAGCATGTCCTACTCATTGTTGGCCCTAATTGTTAGCAGTCTCTCACAATCTTCTGAAGTCTATGAAAACACACCAAAGACCTCCCTTACCTAAGAATAAATTTCTTCATCATCCATTATCTACTTTTGCTATCAGTACTAGACAACTGCAAAACAGTTTAGACTCCAAGGCAAATGTATGATTAACATATAAAATGGCTCAACTATCTTTCATAAGCCTTCCCCTGGAAATGTAATCTCAGTGCTTTTCACCTTTTTTCATATCAGCCATAGTAGAGGTGGTCTCCAAAAGTTCTGTTTGAGTGGTGTTATTTTTATCCCTTATCCTTTCCCTGTTTTCCCTTGGCTGGGAAAACAGGAGGACCTTTCAACAAAGGGGTCCTCCCTTGTCTGGAATTCATGGAAAACAAAACTAATCATGAGAGGAACTTTCTGCATGGGGAATGGGATGAGGAAGGAGAACAACTGACAGTATTACCAAATGAGCCTCAATGTAATAAGACTCTGCAAAAAAATGGAATTTGCTGATACGGGGACAGTGACAAGTTACCCCACCACGGTGGGCTGCTAGATTAAGAAAAGTTCAGAGTGATAACAGCATTGCCTGCATGCTCACAGGTATTAGTGTCTACATGGGGACCACTGGTGACCCATTTACAATTTTCTGTTTCTGTGAAGAAGATCAGAAAACATCAGAGGTTGAGATTTCAGTTCTCTCATTCAGGTCCACAAGATGGCCTATAGAATCAGGCTTGTGTCGTCAATCTGCACATACATATATATATGTCTGCACTAATTTTCTTTTTTCTACTTGATCAAGTACCACAGGGATACATTTCTTCTGCTTTCACTCAATAACTTCTCCTGGTTCAAGGTCACTCATTGACTTCTCATGTTTATGAACACTTGGTATACTTGGTCTAAACCACAACTTTATTCTTTCTTGGAGAATACAGTTTTGTCCCTAGGCTCTTGCTTATCCTATAGGAAAGGTATACTTGTTCATGTGTCAGAAGCAGTGTCAGCTGGTATGTGACTTCCCTCGACACTGCTGAAGAGCACATGTTCTTCCCTGCACTACCATCGAGTGACACGGGGCACCAGCATGAAGGAAAGCTTTCATGTCTTGTGTAATGACACAGAATAAACCATGATACAATTCTGTATGTGACACGCTCATAAATTAGGTTTAGCACCCTGGTATTTAAAATAACCCTTCACTGGATGAAGAAAACACTGTTCATAAAGAAATAATCCAGTATTTTTGGAACTCAATAAAATACTCAATGGATAATCATCAAAAAGCTCTTTCAGATCATGCTATCTGTCTTCACATTGAATAAAGCCTTCTTACAATGTGCTACTTAAAGTACAGGGTAAAGTCTTGTAGTAAGGCAAAAAGAAGGAAAGTTTAGAACCAGATCTCATCCTGACTTCACAATTTTGTAAGTTAAAATGGACAAGAACTTAAAAGGCATGGAGGACACCCACATGCATTAACTAACTCCCTAGAACTGGCAGGTTCTCAACATGCCCTAGAATAGGGCCCATTACAAATCCACTAACAGCAAAAGAGAGAATTTACAAAACCAAGTAACTACTTCAATAACAAGACTGAAAAATGTAAATATTATAATAAAAAGATATTATCATTTTATAATTCACTCACTCTAAAAGCCTATTCATATACTGGAATATTTTCAGATTTTATTACCTCAATAGGAAATCAGAAAAGGTCAGTCAAACAATTGAATAGGCAAATAGTATGGCCATTACGTTCTCAGCAATTGTCTACGCACAATCTTGGCTTGAAATACCAGATGCAATCATTACCTACTTAACACAGCTATCCGTGGTATTTCTAAGTCACCAGCTACTCCAATATTCAGACATGAAAAAATGTTTTGTCATTACACAATGCCATTCAATCAAAAGATATTTTCTACATGACTCTAAGCAAACCAATGTTATATAAAGCCACTCATTAAAATACTAGTTTATTTAACCTTAAAATAACCATGACACTGAAGTAAATACTATTTAGTTCTCCATGAAGTCAGGTCTTGATAACTTTAATTTCACTGGACTATTTTCTGCATAGCCAAAACAGAAATTGCATTATTGAAGAAGACTTAAATTGTATAAATTTCTGCAACACTTGGCATTTAATTCTTGTGAGGAAAGTGTTTTGAATTCTCCCACAGCTTTCCTCCTGCTTGGAAACATAAGATTTTGGTAAAAGTAAAACCTAGTGTTTGCAGTAGGCAATTTCTACAGGATATTCTATGAAATATATACCAATAGACAGATGAAACATCTACACTGCAATTTTACATGGTAATTTCTGCATCACACTTTTCCAACAATATGTCAGTGTACCACTTAACCAAAGACTAAGACGAAGCAGGTTCAGAAAAGAACTAATCTAAATGCAGAAGGAGGGACAGTATTCTTATCAGTAAAGAGGATCAGCAAATTTGGAGCAGGAGCAAATCAAATTAATGAGCTGGCAGATCAAGCTGCTTGTAAAAGCTGCAAGCAAGTGATGTTTGTGGGGAAGAAGCAATTAGGAGAGTGCCTTAGTGCAACTGGAGGTGACCTGTGCAGGCAAGACTACTATTCATTAACCAATTAGGAGGGGAATGGGAATGGTGATGATGATGAAAACAAAGGCATGACCCACACCAAGAAGAGATGAAAGAACGAGCAAGTCTACTAGACAAGGACAGAGAGGTTGCTGAAGCTAAGAAGGTCAAGGGGGCCATCAACAAGCACAGCATAGGTATGAGTGAAGATGAAATCAGAGGAGGAGAAAGCGGTGGGGGAGTGGAAGTCATAGGGACAAGATGTTTGATGTAAAGGAAAGGGGATGGAGGAAAGAGTGGAGAATTAAGTCTTGGTTTTGACAGCAATAAAGTCTCAGTTCAGGCAATTCAATTTTTCAAGGACATTATTATCGTAGACTAAGGGTGAGGTACATGGTGGGTTCCAGGTTGGGGGGAAGGGCATAGGAAAAAGAGAAAATACTTCAGAAAAGTGAAAGTATTTAGAGGAACACTGTATTGACGTGAATTATGTGATCCTGCTCCGTTTGGTCAGCTGAAGGCAGAAAACCAAATGCAAATAATTTGCAAAATTACATAATTAAATTTGAGAGTTAACATCAAAAAAGAGCTCTGCATTTCTACTTCACATGCAGATTTTTTCAAAGGAATAGGCTAGAAACCTTGAGTAAATGTAATTCTTACTGGAATTTTAGGGGACTGGGAAAACAAAAAGATAAATTATTTGAAATTATCTCTACCCACAAAGATGACTATCTACTGTCATGGTGTCATGTTCCCTCTTTATACATTTTATACATCAAAAGCTTAATGGTTAAGCAGCCTCCTAGAAAGCTGCCTCGAGTTCCTTCTCAGCCTGTGGGCATCCAAACCACAAGCTGCACAGCCCAAGTGTCTGTTCCTTACATATGCAGA
Source organism: Myiozetetes cayanensis (assembly GCF_022539395.1). Lineage (NCBI taxonomy): Eukaryota > Metazoa > Chordata > Aves > Passeriformes > Tyrannidae > Myiozetetes > Myiozetetes cayanensis. The sequence goes on along the minus strand of NW_026086604.1, from coordinate 30,659,828 downwards.
ATCTATACTACTCAAGAGCCAGGTAGCAGGTTGTTTGCAACACTTTTTCTTTAATCTGTATCTAAAATATGCAGAATATCTGTAAACCAGACAGAGAACACCAGAATACACATCTGCATCTTCATTCACAAGAGTTTTAATCAACAGAGAAATTACAGAGTCATTCCTTTAGATCACTCCTTCCCTGTGGATTTCTTGATTTTAACAGCATGTGATTTTTCCTTTTTTTGTCTGCAAATCATATTAGATACAAGTCTCCCAAAGGTGGCTGCCATTATCCCGATTACTCTGCATCCCATTAGTACTCTCCTTCTGCTAAAAAGAAGGAAACAGATAAATCTAAGTCTCCTAATGTTCTGGCCATATGCTTAAAACACTGGGCACTTTATAAATACACAGTGTACTCTAAACTCAGTAAAGAAAGCACCTCTGAAGATGCAAAACTTGCAGGACTTCAAATACCTAACTGAGCATCTCAAAAGGGGAAACATGGGAAAAGGAGGAGGACCACTGCAGTTGTCAACTTACACTCCAGAGTTGTGCCCAAATCCCACTCACACACAAAAATGATAATTTGGCTCATCACTAGTTCTCAAAACAGGAAGTAAAAAAACCCACATTCCCTATTTTGTTAATATGAGGTGGTTTCTAATATTAGGTGTTTCAGAAGTTTTTTCAACTATTTCAAAAAATATATGCAAGTTGCATTTATTTCGTTTTATGCTGGATAAAATTATCTCATTCTCATCACTAGATGAAACTGAAAAATTATACATCAGTTATTAATAATGCCTAATACAGCATGGATTTCCCAGCTTCAGTAATTCAGGGAAGAAACGGAGTTGGAGAAATCTCCTTTGCTTCTTAATTTAATTTTCCCATGTCTTCAGTTAGAAAGAAAATTTAATTAGAAAATTAGCACATCAACTCAGCAGTTACAAAGGCAAGGTGTTTTTCAAACATAACCAGCTGCTAGTAAGAGACTCTAGACAAGGTTGTGAGACATACAGAGTGCAGACAAGTGGTTCAGCTGATGGAACTACCCCAGTGATGATATAATGTTCACCTGACTGTTTGCTAAAAAGCCCTCCCAAAACAGAACAAAAACCACCAAAATCAACAGATGGAAAACTACCGTTCTATGGCCTGTGTTTCATCAAGTAAGCGGTGTTGTCAATACCTTTTACTGTGGTTTCTATTCAGAATGGTAAATAATTCAGCAAATGTTTAGTGACGTATCAATCTACCTCCTAGCAAGAGTGCATTATAATTGACAATGTTTAGTAGGTTTGGAAGCAATTCAAAAGCCAAGTCCAATGCAACAGCAATACTTAGTGAGCAAGAATGCTTATGATCCACTGCAAATCACGTTTGAAATACACCCAAAAGAATTACATATTTCAGCAACACACATAAATTTCAATTAAAAACATTTGAAATACAAAAACCCAACTTTATTCCCAAACTGTAGACTCCTGTTACTGTTCATGGAAATACAGTATTAAATTATCTACTAGAAGTCTTCACCAAAATCCCCAGTTGAAAAATAAACATATAGAAGACTATTAAAAATGTTTTTATAAAACTAGTGAGAGCCCAAACTAGAAAGTTCATATGAATTTTGTTTCCTTCAAAATGAAGATGCATTAGTATGCAAAATTTCATAAATATATTATTTATATTGTGTTTATTTTCTCCCAAAAGCTGATGAAGAAACATCTGAGTAAGAATCTGAATGTAACCATAAAATTAGGGCTTACAATAACACCACATATTTTTGTAATTTTTTTATATTTCTTATATTCTTGATCTATTATTGAAGTAGATTTTTAAAAATACTAAAATGGATTTGATTTACAGAAAAATCTCATATTTTCTCATCACAAACTTAAGAAACTCTTCAGAATATCTATCAGTTTTTTAATCTCCTTTTTTATTTTTTTTTTGTCACTAAGAACAACTGTATGAGATCAAGTATCTTTGTTCCTCAGGAGATCATCTGCTCCTGCTGTTCATTTACCATCTGAAATCATAATCATCTGTTGGTGACAATCTTATCATCTTCACAGTAACTAATTTTGATGTCACAAACAAACGGCTATGATTTCAGGTGGTGAAGTAACAGCAGGAGCGGATGTACTCTGAAGAACAAAGACTGTAAAGTCATGCATGAGTCCCTAGTAATAAAATGTTAGGCAAGAAAAACAAAGAGTCTGTCCTTTACAGAGAGGTAGGATTGCCCTAAATGCATCTTTTTTTTAATTAACAGTTTTTTAGTACTTACTTTGTGACTCCCAAAATTGTTGGAAATAGGCAAGGGAAAAACTACACTATAAAAAATCAAGGGTAGGAAACATATAAAAACAGTTATGGTCATTTTTTTCCTTGTTAGAATTATGATATTAAAAAAAAGCACTGTTATTTTTTACTTTTATTTTTATATTGTTCCTCATAGCTCATCTACAGCTTCTCTAGAACACATACTGGAGGATGTTTGTGATTACTCCATCCAGAAATTTAAAATGAAAATATGTTCCCATGAAAATGCACTTTGCATTAGGACTATTTGTTTCATGTCTTGTTTTTGTTGATAACTGCTTAAGTCAAAACAAGAGATAAATGAGCATTCTGTTTACAGTAAACATCTTCTGTATGGTCTAAAAATGCTTTTGGTCTGCTCAGTCTCTCAAAGTCTCTTCCAGAAGCATTAGGGAAAAAATCTCAGTGAACATTCTTGCCATTTCACATGTAAAAAATGTCCATGATATCCCAAAACAAGAAACAAATAGATTTAAGTTTCATCTTTCTTTAAGATTGTGAAATGAAGAGGAAAGGTGAACCTGTGGGAAGAAGCTTTGCCAGTGAGTAGGAGGAACAGAAGTGAGGTTTGCCACAAGGATAACCGCAAAAGTAACATGATAGAGGGGAGCAGGAGAAGTTAATTTTCAAGGATATTTAATAGGAAATGCTAAATATATATTGGCTAATTGGGAAGATACAGACTGTATGGTATTTCTCAGCAAAAACACACTACATAATAACAGTGCAATGAAATCTCTTCTTCAACTGTGCTAAAATATAGAACTGTTATGATTTTTGATTTTGTTGTACTAAAGTATACAACTTCTCTCTACTATTCCAGTTTTGTTTGACTCAGATGGAAACACTGCATTATGCATACACAGAAAGACTATCTGTCTGCAGAAGCATGGAACTTGTTTGGAACTGCCTTAAACCCTGCACTTCACTGGGAGAGATCATGCATGTAAGTGATTTCTTTTATTCAAAATGAGAAGACACTTCTAATTTCCTCAGTTTTCCTCGATCACAAAGCTCTGAAGTTATCTTGGACTCAGGGGCTTAGGGAAAGATCAGTGGGTGTGCACAGGGAAAACTCTTACTACTAGCTCTTTTCAGGATTTTTTATGTATTCCCTGTTTGGGAAACTGACACATAATATTCTATTAGAAGCAGAGAAGGCAAAGTGTTCATAGGTAAACATGTACTGGCAAACCTTTCCCCTACAAAATATTAGCACTATTTAAATAAGTAATCATGTCTGGAAAACTAGTGAGAAATATCAAGTAGTACTGCATAGGTCTTCTCCAAATGCAGGAATCCTCTGATCTCAGTCATGGCCTGAAAAACAGGCCTCTTCATAGAGCCATTCAGTAGGAAGGTATCAACTGAACTTACTGGTTAACTAAAAAAGATAGAAAAACGTTCTGTATGTTTTCTACAGTTAAGCTGTAAATGTTAGAGAAAATACCCTAGAAGAGAAAGGCCCCTCGGGAGGTGAAGAGTGGAGAAAATCAGTGAAAAAAAGCATATGCCTATTGGTAACACTTTGGGTTCAAACCCTTCCTATTTTGCAAGAAGATAGTACAGTCTCACCGAAATAATAAGTGGTACTGAAATAATCTATTCAACATCTTTGTTGGTGACATGGACAGTGGGATCAAGTGCACCCTCAGCAAATTTGCTGATGACACCGATCTGTGTCACATGCTGGAGAGAAGGGGAAGCCATCCAGAGGGACCTTGACAGACTTGAGAGGTGGACCCATGCAAACATCATTAAGTTCAATAAAGTGCAAGATCCTGCATCTGGGTCATGGTGATCCCAGGCACACCTACAGGTTGGGCAGAGAACTGCTTGAGAACAGCCCTGAAGAGAAAGACTTGAGAGTGACACGGTTGATGAAAAACTCAACATGAGCCAGCAGTGTGTGCTCGCAGCCCAGAAAGCCAAATGTGTCCTGGGCTGCATCCAGTGTGGCCAGAGGGCCAAGGGAGTGATTCTACCCCTCTACTCCACTCTTGTGAGATCCCAGCTGGAGTACTGCATCTATCGCTCTACTCCACCCTTGTGAGATCCCAGCTGGAGTACTGCATCGAGCTCTGGGGTCTCCAACATAGGAAGGACATGGAACTTTTGGAACAAGTCCAGAGGAGGGCCATGAAGCTGGTGAGAAGACTGGAGCACGTCCCCTATGAACACAGGCTTAGAAAGTTGGGGCTGTTCAGCCTGGAAAAGAAAAGGTTGCTTGGAGACCTCATAGCAAACTTCCAGTATCTGAAGGGTACCTACAGGGAAGCTGGAGAGGGACTCTTTGTCAAGAACTGTAGTGATAGAACATGGGTACAAACTGAAAGAGGGGAAATATAGGTTAGATGTTTGAAAGAAATTCTTTACTGTGAGGGTAGTGAGACACTGGAACAGGTTGCCCAGGAAAGCAGTGGATGCTCCAACCCTGGTAGTATTCAAACCAGGTTGGATAAGGCCTTGAGCAACCTGGTCTAGTGAGAGTTATCCCTGCACATGGCAGGTGGGGACTAGATGATCTTTAATGTCCATTCCAACCCCTTGCCATTCTATAACTCTATGATTCTATGATACACTTCAATCACCTGAGTATTATTAATGTTGCCTCTAGATTAGAACCCTCAAGAAAGGGGTTAAGACATTAAGCACAGCGGTTTCTGAACAGCACTAGAGATACACCTATTGACATGCTAGCTACATCTCCTTTGACTTCCAATTTACTTGTAGATCAGAAGAAAATGCAGGCATTCTGCATCCCAGAATGAAAACCTCTTTCTGTACTGTGGCCTCTGGTGGTTGCAAAAAGTTCTGTGAGCAGGTCAATCTCTGAAAAGTAAGTTAGTTGGTCAGCACAGGTTTAAAACATAATTTTGTTGATCTTGTCTCCTGTTGAATGAGTTTGCCTTTGTGTTCTCCTTCTAGATTTGGATTTACACGTATAACTGTCAAAGTTGTCTTGTCAGATGAAGCCTGAGAAAGGGATCGTTTTTTCTCTCTGGTGTAGCAGATGATTGTGGTGTCATTTATAACTACTAGACTACAAGACACTGCAAGTACAGAAGAGAAAAGTTAGAGGTCTTATTCTGCTGTCTTAAACTCTAATAAGTTAACATTTGAAGATATTATTATTTAAAGATATTTCACAGGCCTTGACTTAGAGATTTTGACAAGGTAAACAGAAGTCATCTACAAGTATTGATGTGGGTTGATCACAGAGCTGTAAAGAAGCAATTAATAAGAAGTCAGATCTTGTAGAATACTTCCTTTCAGGGAAACACAATGGCATGTGGTGAATCCAAGATTACTTTAAATATTAGCAAACTGTTGAGTGAGTTGAGGCGCAAATTATTCCTCAGGTCCTGTGACTGGGAAAACCACATATATACTGAAATACCTTAAAACCTGCTTTTAGGACCATGTCTTTAAGATGTACATAGGCAAAAAATAGAAGATAGCTCATGTGTGTGTCCATCTCTAGTACAATCCTCAGTTGAGGGAGATAATGTTTGGGACTCTTACGCTCAAAACTATACATAGTCCTAGAGAAAAATCCAGGGCTCCTGAAAAAGTGAAGGAAGTACTATTTATATAACCTACCACTTTAAAAGTGAAAATCTAGCTATAAAGTCACCAAGTTCTATCCTATTCTTTAGCTGTTGCAGTGAATCTCAATTTGGTCTTCACCAACAAGGTTTCTTGGGCCTTTCTGTCTACAGACACAGCTCAAGGAAGAGAGAAACTACCAGTAGTAGAACCTGATCAGATGCCTTGAGAAAAGGTAGAGCTCAGTCCATATAAGTCACAGAATCGCAGAATCACAGAATGGGTAAGGTTGGAAGGAAGCACAGTGGGTCTTCTGGTCCAACCTCCCTGCTCAAGCAGGGTCATCCCAGAGCACACGGAACATGATTGTGTCCAGATGGTTCTTGAATATCTCCAGTGAGGGAGACTCCACAACTTCTCTGGGCAATCTGCTCCAGTACCTGGTCAGCTGGCACGGTAAAGAAGTTCTTCCTCTCACTCAGGTGGAACCTCCTGTGCATCCATTGGACCAAATGGGATATACCTTAGTGTGCTGAGTCAACCAACTTATATCATTGTGAGGCCACTCTGTTATCTTCAAAAAGTCATGCAGATGCCTGGAGAAAGGCATCATCATCAAAACAGGCAGGCTGCTCAGCCTCACTCTAGTCCCTGGAAAAATCATATAGTCCTCTTAAAGCCACCTGTGCTTACACAATATGATTGCCTTTTATGATAAAATGACTGGATTTATGAAGGAAGGAAGAGCACTGGATGTGATTTACCTTGGGTTTAGCAAGACTGTCTCCCACAACACACTTGTCTCCAAGCTGTGATGTTAAAGTCTAGGTAAATAAATTACTAGATGATGGAAATCTTTTTGGACAGTGGTATGCTTTGAGAGACCTAACAGCAGCCTTCCAGTACCTAAGAAGAGGTTGTCAAAAGATGGAGCCAGGCGCATTACTGAGATACAGAGCAGAAGAACAGGAGATGATAGTCATAAACAAACAAGAGATGTTCTGACGAGAAAAAAAAATTTAAAAATTCAGTGTGAACATAGTTAAGCATTGGAACAGGTTGCCCAGAGAAGCTATGGAATCTCTGTTCCTGGAGAACTACTAAAAAGACAAGAGTAACCTTGTCTGAACTCTGTACTGACTGCGTTTTGAGTAGGCATCTTACATGACTTCCTAAAATCCCTTACAAACTGAAAGATTCAATGATTCAATGAGTGAATAAAAATCTCCTTGTTCCTGTACTCTTTCATACCTACACTCACACAGAGGACATTCAGGAGTTAATTCACCTAATCACAATAAAAATCCTAAAATATTTCACTTGTCTCAAGTGAAAAAAGCATTTCACTTGTCTCAAATACTCCAAATCCTACAGAGACCAAGAGAAGTAAGTATAAATACAAATTTAGAAAGCAATACTTACTGTTACTCGTTGGCTCAGAAAACCCAACATTCTGGCCATTCCAACTCTTGTTTTCTCCAAGCTGAAACAGGTAGAAAAAGACAAATAAATAAAGAGCAAACTACTCCCTAAACAGAACATTCCTGTTTATAAATTCAGTTGAAAGATTTTAAAAAGGATGATTTGGGATTGTCACATACAAGTGGCAAAATTTTGCTAACACATCTTAATTTTTGCCTAAGATAGGTTATTTGGGTAATGTACCCTTCATGAATAAACATTAGCAACTATTGCCTAACACTGAAATATAAAAGTTTCCCCAAGGATTAGGCTCAACTTAATAAGTTACCAAATCAGATCTAAATAAAATTAAATGTTTGAAGCAGCTCTCAACTGAAAACACAAACAAACAACAGAGAAATTACATTTTAAAACTAGAAGACCCTAGTAACTGCCTATGAAGGAATGCATAAACACCAAAAAGTACTTTGTGTTTAATTTTATAATATTTATTTATTAGGAATCCATTTAGTTGCTGAAGTTGAAGCAAAAATGGTTGCAATTTTTCATTATTTTAATATATTTGTGATGAAGCTAATTGTCTTCAAATTAATTTTATTATGGTTAATACTGGCTATTACTCTGACATGGAAAAGGGGAGCAATTAACAGAGTTTCAAAACGAGGGTATCATTGAAGTCTATACAGTAAATAAGATGGCAGTGTTCTAGGTTTTTTGTAGAACTGGATAAAAAAGGCCAAGCTTCCTCACTATTTAGAATCTATTGACAACCAGCTCTGTGAATGTGAAACAAATGATCCTTTTCAGATTTCACTGGGATTTTGTATGCACACAGAAAACCTTGCAGCAAAGCAGGCTATATGCCATGTTGGCATATAAATTGTACAAAGTTGTAATCATTTGCTCTGGAATATGGGGGTTGATTGCCAAGTGGAAGAGATGCAAAGGGGAATCAACGAGCTGAAATCTGCCTCTGCATCTCAGAAGTTGTGTTAAGGCTGTTTAGATTACTATCATGGTGTCATGAAGAGTACTAGACGATATGTTTTCCCTGGGAAAGAGCAGGGAAGCTATTCAAAAGCAGCTATTCAAATGATTGTTTCCTTGTTTTTCATCATCATGTACATCCGAAGTGCTTACAGCCTTGGCACTGTGCAATGAAAATGGGAGTGATATAATTGAAAGGAAGGACAGGTACTACAGCTGGCTTTTAAACTGGTCACCCACCTCCATGCACTTTAATTTCACATAACTTGTTTCATTCATAAAGCAAACATGTATATTGGAAAATATGGGAGACAACACTTCTTCAAATGAATAAGCAATAGGCAATTTAGAAGTATGTTTGTATTTACTGCTGTTACAACAGCATGGTTGTGTCAGGAATCCATACTGTAAATCCACAATACGATACCAGCACAAGAGCACTGCTACAATATGAGAAGAACATTTCCAACTCTCCTCATTCCTCTCGTTTTTATTGTTTATTAACTTGATCATGATGGGGAATTTAACAAGAATTCATCTATCAGTAAGTGATCCTTAATGCTGCTGCCTCACATGAATGCAATCTACTCTGCTTTTCTTCTCTCTAGGAGAACACAAGTGGCAAGAAGAAACAAAAGGACAGAAACATAAAAAACTATGACAACTCTCCATTCTTATCCATAGAGCTAAAATTCTGACAGCTGCAAAAAGCCTCCCAGTGCACTTTCAAATTGCTCTCCTCAGGGCTCTGCACAAACATTACTGATATTCTCCAGGAATCAGATTAGCTCAGAAAATAGAAGAGCCTTTGCTTTTTTACATTACCTGGATTACCTGTGCTGCCATCAGCACCATGCATTGCTCTTGTAACACTCTTAGATCTTCATTAAAACAATGAATACAGCCACTTTTTTTTTTTTTCTCTTTTTAAGGAAGGAGGAATGAAATGAAAAGACTCAGGGAAGGAGAGCCATTGGGGAAAGAGAAGTTGCCTTTTCTACTAAAATCATCAAAAAGCACACAAGTGAAAATTGTCCATTTAGATGCCAGCCTGCTACATCAGCCAATCTACACTAGGCCCCATTTTGGATTCAAAAAGAGAAACAATATCTTCTAATGGTGTAGCTTTATTATGCAACTTACATGGAAGGAATTTTTCAGTGCTTAAATTGATACAGATCTAAGGGCTATTTTCGCTCTTCACCACTGTTTAGTGAGAGAATTAAAATGCTTTAAGCTCCACAAACTAACTTGTGCATCTCCAAATATGTTCAGTCTGTTACATACAGAAGATAAAGCCAGATGTTCTAGATATTTTATGACCTTAACCCCAGTAAAGCTATAAAAATTTGTTATGATCTTGTTATGATACTGTCACTACATAGAATTTGAGTAGTTCACATTTTTTGGATAAAGTAACATGTTTGTTCATTATGTTAAGAATAGTATTAGGCCACTGCATGCCAGTCTACCAATTCTAAAATGTATACATCTGCAAGTATGTAATTAAACCTGATTTTCTAAAGGTAATGCACTTGTAAGTAATAGTTTAATGGCTGTAAGGAAACAAAGCAGCAGCATCTCTTTTCAGCCTCAATTTCTTTTAAGGATTTCAATGTAACCACAAGTTTCCACTCTGTAGAGCTCTCCAAAGCAACTATGTTGTGGGTTGAATTTTTTCAGGCTTTATCTCTGGAAAATACCAAGTAAAATTAGTACAATTTAAAATCCAAGAATGAAAGCCTATGTTTTCCTACTAGAGGGAAAAAAAACCGTTAACTTCTCTGTTTTTTCTTGTTTTTCATTAAAGCCCTTTGGCCATATTGGCAATGAGGAAAAAGAAGAAACTTTTATACTGTAGAAAGTATATTCTACAGCAAAGAAGTGTCAGCATTCTGGTGAAAATGAATTATCATTTGACTCAATCAAAACCCTGTTTTTAAATGGGTATGTCTGCACAATGTGTTCTCACTAGGAACATCATTTAGCTTCCAAGTACTCTGTTTAGAGTATTTCACACTTGTCTATGACTAAGACTTATAGTGAAGAGCATAGTGAAGGTGAGTGTGAACAGCATACATATTGCTGCTGCTCTCAGAGGAGAGGAAAACAGAAGGAGGTGGGGTTAAGTAACCAGTACAGCATTTATGCTTCCTGGCTAGGAGTACAGAACACACAGAACAGAGTATCTTCATGTATATATATATCAGAATCACTCTGTTGACCTGAGCTAGCTGGTGCAGTCACAATAAACATGTAAGAAATTATCAAATATATACATGCAATGACTGCATATGACAGAAGCTCCTTAGAGTCCACATCTTAGTCGAATACCTTACCAAATATCTTTTCACGATACAAAAGGCAAAACCTATAACACCCAATTTTGGTTACAAAATCTCCTATTAATAAACTCAAGACAGGAGAGGAATGTTAAGTTACACGCAGCTAACCTGGAAACACATACCTGCAACACATGAATTTAAAACGCAATTTCTTCTCCATAAAAAAAAAAAAGGGACACACATTTTCTTTATCAGTCATCAAATCTGAAAAGGCTACTCTTTTTCTGGAATGCTTTTAGTGCACATGCAGTGGGAAGATAAACATTGACTGCTGAGGCTATTTCGTGTATAAAAGTTACTAACATCATTCCTTTCAGTCCTTTCATGGATGCCCAAAATGGAATAAAAGCAAGAGACACGTTCATCCTGATTTGTAAGACGAAATAGATGCATGCATCACATGTACACTTCTGCACACACACTATTCTATGGAACTACCTTTCTGCTCCTAATTACTCTTACAGGAGCAGAGGCTGCACTTACTAATAGGTGTAGCTATAGAGCTGTAGCTAAGGAAAGGATAATCTGTGACAAGCAACTCCCTAAAATAGGGGTTGCACAAGCTTAAGCTTCCATTCTTATTAAATGATTAGCTGCTACAGGTTCAAAATTTAGACAAGGGTAAAATATGGGCATCATAACAACTGGTTCTCACCTTTTCTGGCTGGTCTTGAAGAGGAGTAGAGGCTTTGTAACCCAGCTGTAGCAACATTGCTTCTGCTGCATTTCTTTTAGCTATTTTCTTGTTTGGGCCTGTTCCAGTAGTAATGTCATTGCCTACTTTTACCTTAAAAAGAAAATATTGATCATAATCACAACAAATGCAAGACTCCTTAATATCACCATGTCACACCTGATCTATCAACAGCTGTCAGCTCTTCTGACAAAGATGCAATCTTGAAACAGTAAAAGTAGTGCCATGGGGGAACTACAATATTGGTTCACACAGAGGAGCCTGTTTAGATTTTTCAGGAAGTTCCCAAACTCACACCAAAGAGCCATATTTTTATGTATCTCAGCGCTCAAGCAGTTACCCCTCTCTTCCACCAGCCTCTGTGTCAACCCCATTATGCCTGATGAACCTCTCCCCCACTCTTTCTTAACACTGGAAGTGCCACAGGGTCTGTACTCCCTCTTTCTTGTAGGAGTGTTGCCTGCAGCAGCTCCCCAGCATCGTCAGGACAGTATCCAGAAAAATGGAGAGACAAACAGTGACCTGGAGACTTAAATGAGAGTGGTTTCTAAGGAAAGATGAAAACCATATTTGCATTCCTCCCACTTTGTCACACTGCAAGGAACACAAGGGCTGGGACCACTTACACCTGATTAGCTTTGATCAAAAGTTTTGGAAAGAGGGCTCCTCGTTGGACCTGTGGTCTGTACAGAACAAAGGGTTTCTGACAAACACGATGCCTTTCATAAAATTAGGAGAAATTAAAGCCTTATAATAAGGACAAGTAGTAGACAATGGAGACCCACAAAGTGTGCAGCTCTAACTTAGTCCTTGGCTTGGGTACCATTCTTAAAACTTCTGGAGCTGTATGTGTCTGGTTTGTGATATTAGCACTGTCATTGCTATCCACTTATGCAAGATTCATAGCTCTTTGATAGGTATATTTTGTCCTGCCCATTAAGCCCTTTTTTTGCCAAATTATCTCTTAAAATGGTGCACAGTTTCAAAAGCGTGTCAAAAAAAAAAGAAATAAAAATAAAATAATAATAATAAAATAGCCAAGGTGATCTGAACAAAAGAAATCTCAGAGGTCAAAGACCTGAAACTGTCTGAAAGCAGCTTTAAAATAAAATGTAAAACCAGGCATACTAATGTTAAATAAATAATAAATGTTATTTAGTAGTTTATGTTATTCAATAATTCTTCACTTTCCTCGAATTGTCACATATATATTTTTTCCTAAAAGTTTAAATTCTTATTTACTCAAATACTTATTAATTCTAAATATCAAGAAAAGGATGAAAATAAATAATAATAATCATGACTATTCCTTTAAAGCATATAAATATATATAATTAAGCAAAAAGGTTCAGCTACCTAAGCCAGGAATATTAATAATCTTGAAATATAAACCTTATCTTCTATGCAGTTCACAATAACAATTAGAAAATAGCCAATCTGCTACAAGTTTATATGCAGTAAAATTGAGGGACTTTAATAGGACAAGACAAAATGATAATTTATAACACAGCTCACAATAAATCAATGTGTTACTATTTCTCAGACCTGTAAAACTGGTTTAGCTATTATTATAACCTCTATCAAGGATTAAAGGTCTGACTACAAAGAGAAAGAGCTTTCTGAAATTAACTTCGGGAACAGAACACCAACTAATGTCATCAGAGGTTTTCTTCTGTTTATCTAGTAGCCAGGACAAGTAATTGGATCCATTTCATCACATCTAAACTTGCTCTTTGTGTGACAGATAAAAATGAACATATTATCTCTGGATATTTTACTTCCACATTCAATTAAATTAAATGAAAACATTGTTTAAGTAGTTTATACAAAGGTTTTTTATTCTGATAGGGTTTTTTGCATGTCATAATGGATCCACTGAGACTTCCTGAAGGCAAGAGAAGCAGCAGTACGATTTTAGTGTGAAAATAACAAAGCAACTGTTCTATGAAATTTTTTTTTCTCTTTCTTTCACAAGCCTTCTTAGATAAAAAGAGTCTCCTACATATTCCCTGCTTTTAAGACTTTTTTTTAATTCAAACTAAAGATTTAGCCATTACTGAGATTCCTCCAACAGAAAACTAAACTCCCAGCCCATTTTTCTGATACTGGGCTGTGTTATACTGTCCTCTTCTGAGGTCTCACAAAACAACCACTAACTGTGGACAGTCCCATGGGGGTTTAAGCACAGGAAATGAGATTGTCTGTGATAGAATCACTCTTTTTCAAATAATTTCAGGTCTCACAAAGGGTTGTAAATCCAAGTTTATATTCATGAAAAAGATTCTGAAACAAAAAGAACCCAACATCTTTTGCTTCAGAGATAAAAATAATAAATCATCAAGAAAGACCACTGAGGTTCAAGAAAATTAAGATTGCTAGACTATCTCCATAAATACAAAGGAGGAACTTACAGATTTAAGTGAAATCATAACTAACTTTCTGAAGAAGGAGGTGCTGGAACATCATAAATTCTGCTTCTGATCAGAAGTGACATTTTGGTGCAGTTTGTAGACAACAAGTCAAAACATGTTGAGGTATGCTGTTCTGAGTTGTTCCGGCACAAAATTACCCTTGAGTGAAAACACAAGAGTACAGAATCCTTTCCTGTTCCTAATCTTTCTCAACCTGCTGTTGTGCTATCTAACAAAATATCACAGTTATATCAAATTTTTGTACATGTTCTTAATTTAAATATGAAAGAAACATTAATGATCTACTGTTTCTGTATTAGGTCCAGACAGAGGACAGGCTAAAACATGTGATAGATGGCTTTTTTTTTGGCGTATTTTAGATATAAACAAAGCCAAAAAGAAACTGAAAATCTGAAAATATTTACAACACTATTTTTTAAAAACAAAATGCTTAGTAATATGGAGATATTAATACCCATACTTCAGAATACTAGTTATTATTGCAATCCTCTGATCAACAACAGCCCAATTTTTTTTTCCAAAAGACAAGTAAATAAATCATGAACCATCAGAGACAAAATTGGCAAAAAACAATATGCAAAACCACTACAAGAAAAGTGCCTAGAAGCCATGTAACCAAGTGGCCATTTGTTTCACCAAGAGAAAGAAGGAAGTTTAGACAGGCTTTCTGATAGTGTATTTCATTCTACTCTTGTATAACTGACTGTAAAGCAAGGAGCTAAACACAGGGAGTTTCACTTCACATTATGCCACCATTTTGCTTGAGTTTGAACAAAACAAAGCAAGGCCATTATGTCTGATGTGACAGCAAATGATACCTGCATAACAAACTCTCGACGGCGAGGCATTCCTCTCTCTGAAAGAAGAACATACTCTGGCTCCTTCTCCTTTTTGGCCTGTTGGATCTGAGCCAAACGACTGATGGGATTCATTCCTTGACCATATTCTGGTCCAGTCTAAACCAGGTTTAAAGAGAAGAACCATTATTTCAGCATATATCCTACAATTACTACCCTGCTTCAATAAAACATTTATTTGGGTTATGTCTTTTTTAATACTCCCTTTGAGAGAATAGGAAGTAATTTTGTAAATAATTTTCTGATCATGAGACAAAAGATAAGAATCCTCAGGCTCAAAGCTGTGGAAAAACATTGCCTGCTAAAGTTGCATACCTGGCACCTGCAAGCTACAAATACCCTCATCTATCTATGGAGGTCCTTATGAGGATGGATGAAAATTAGCAGATTCATCAGTCAATTATATCTTATTGCCCTACTTTTAGGACCCTTTGCCCCAACTCTTTAAAATAGGTTGCACAATGCTGGAATATGCATGACACTAAGAAGAGATGACATTTACATGAAATCAAAAAAGATTTATCATGTATAAAAAGGAAGCTTCCCCTCTCAGCCTTCCTGCTTTCCTTCTTAGCACCCCTGCCTTCCATCCTACAATGCAACTAAAGGTGCAGAAGGTTTACTCTGTGTGTCACATGAGTTTAGCCTCAAAATACTTTTATGAAGTGAATGGTTATAAATGTTGCATGTTGCGAACCAACCACAAAGTATTTCAAATGCTTAACAGACAATAATCCTCACAATAACATGTCAAAATGTATGGTTGGTGAGGGAATTGATCTGATGGGGGAAAAACAAAAGAACAGACAAAGTGGTCTGTCCAAGATTATAGAGAAAAGTGAAAAACTACAATCATTACAAACTCTCTGGTTCTGAAATTCTGTTAATGAGCTATTGCTCGCATGGCAAATGCTCTCTCAAAGGAAATAGCTATGAAAATATTTGTTTGTGGATCTTAGGAAGAAGAAATTAAGATCCACAAAAATTCAGTTGAAGTCATATTTAACTGATTTATATACCACAACACGAAGAATGAATTCACAAATGTAAATGGCATTTGAATGTAGAATTGTTTTTATGTTATTGAGCTATTTCCTTTTTATGAAACCATTTGTCAGCTAAGAGAAAATGAGCACTCATGCTTCCTTAAGCTTCTCAAATAACAAACAGTGTTCCAGAACCTGAAGACATTATCACCAACTGAAGGCAAAGATTAGAGAGGGATATTATATTTAGAAAGCTGTGCAGCGAATCCTCATAGTGTAGTTTGAGAAGATGTAGGTGAAAGAGCTAAGACAATGTCATACACAAGGGCAGCTGTGTGGGCAAGAAGCCAGGCAGAAATAAAATACAGAACAGGCTAAATAAAGAGCCGGACATAAGATACAGCTTCATAAATATATATACAGATAAAAATAAGTTTTTATTGCCACTTTTTTGATGCTTAAAACACTTGCAGGTTAAATTGAAAGAAATCAGCACACTGAGAGCATTTCAGAAGTTTGGATATTCGAAAAATAAAAACCTTCTACACGTGCAGCTTATTTTGACAATCAGTGTCTCTTTCTAACAAGGTCAACTTTGGATAACTAAATTTAAGTTCATAATGGTAAATGGTATATGGTAACGTAAGGGATTTTTACATTATTATAACCCTTAGCATCTTTCTTGAGAAAAACCTTCCAAAATGAGAAAGCCAAACCAAAAGCCTTTTCAGATCTTCCAGCTTTAAATCTGCATTAATGCTGATGGTTTTCCATTAAATAATTTTCCTGCCAACTTTTTCCTAGAAGTGTTTGAATTAGACCCCCAGAATCTTTGTAGGAGATAGGTATCTAATTAAAGTAGGTTTTCTTGAAAAAATCTCTCACTCTGTTTTGAAGGCAAATGAAAAGGGGAAGGTAATAAATAAGTCTTCTCTACATTTTCCAAACCCAGTTCTGCAATCTCCAAAGTATTTGCTTATATTAAAGGGATTTTTTGGTGCCTGCTCCTTCAGAACTCTGCACATACTTAGTATATTGAGTATAGCAATCTATATAAATATATAGATTCCTAAGGGTCATACTTTTAGTGAAGTAAGTACTGAAGCACTAAAGCAGTACCCTCTGTATTTACTAATCATGTATCTCTCTGCCTTGTCGAACTGGGGAGGGGGGAGAGCCCAGGGAGAGAGCCACTACATATGCTAGTAGGGCCTCCCAGGGGAGATGATGCTAAAACTTCACGTGGCTGTACAGAGCTGCTTGGAAGGCTTGATCCTCCACTAGACTTGAACCAAACCCTTGAAGACTTCAGTGATGTGAGCTGTTTACAAGCCACTATGCTTGAGAATTCCACGGCATTCTCAGGACTTAAAAACAAAAAAGCCCAGGCATATTAGCACAGGCAAATAAGTAACAATATTGACACTAACAAGTTAACTGTAGCAATCTGGACAGTAAATAACAAATAAGCCTTTATTCATTTTAAATCTGACTCTTACTTTGTGAGTAAACATTCTTAATTCTGTCAAAGGTGGACACATACCTTCAATATTGTTTTTGGACGCTTTTTAAAGTAAAGTTTTGGCTTTTCAATCACAGGAAGAGGAGGAAGTTTCTTAAGTTCTTGTAGGACAGCCATTGCAGCACGTTTCTTAGAGAGTTTCTTACTGTTGCCTTCTCCTTCTGCAGTAAATTCTCCTACTGTAACTCGTGTAACAAAGCTCTTCATGTGCGGAGGTCCACTTTCTTTAATCACCTTTTACGAGAAAGTAACATTGAGTCAAATCACCCTACAAGAAGATAACTTTATGTTTGTATCTCTGCAATGAACTTAGTACTAATGCAGTTTTCCTGCTAACTGAAGGTATTAGATGGGTTTTCATAAAACTTGGACAAGTATTAATGACAGTGTAAGATTTGAGGACAGAAAATTAGGACTAGTTAGATAAAGCAAACCTAACCTCTATACTCAGTGTTTCTCAGAAAATACAGTAGACCTATATTTTTTTAAATGTTTATAGAATAACACCATACACAACAATAACTGATATTTAAAGCAAGGTTGCTGGGTTTTTCCCTTTCAAGGTGCTTCACATACTAAAGAAATTAAATCCATGAAGGTCTACCAGGGTTTGGCTATTTCTTTACATAAAACATATTTAAAACTGTATTTATATGGCATTACCTCAACCTGCTCATTTTTTTTTCTATTATCATTAAAAGGTAGGATGTTCATAGTTCCAAACTTCTGTCTCAAAGATTCATATTTTTATGCTGTCCTAGCTGCAGGTAGCATGCCTGATCTCAACTCTTACCTTGCCAGAGTACACAACTCAGAGCAATATCCCATATATTTGAAAGGCTGACGCAGTTTTGCCTCCATGATTCTCAGCTGTCCCTTCCAGCAGTACCAAAAAAAATTACCAAAAGAGCTACCATAACTCACACAAAAGCCAATCATTTCTGAAAAAATTTTATTTATTCATTCCCTTCCCAACATATCCAGGATGACAGTGAGAAAACCCATCTGAAATACTTCTCCACTACTACAGGTTGGAAAGAAATTAATGAATGCTGTACCTTCCTTTGGCTCTTTTTCTGTCTTCACACACACACACACACACACACACATGCACACACACACATTTATCTCCTTTTAGAAGGCTATACTGTTAGGATACATTCACCCACAAATCACAGGACTGCAAGTGTTAGGATAGCCATCTCTTCATGTATGCACCGTTTACTGGTCTGGACAATGTCTATCAGGAATTAGAGACCTCATTTGGGAAAAGGTTCAGTTATTTTTGTTTGATGGGCGGAAGCAGATACCTAATTTAATCTTTGTTATCTGTAATATGTATAAGGAGACAATTAGAATATCTGACCGGCATTTCTTTATAATATCTTCAAAATCAATATAAATACCAATTTTTTTCAATAGATGGAATTACATCAAACCATTTGTTGAAGAAGAGTAATGCTTGAGTGCAAGGGAATTGAGGTAAAGGAGAAGGGCCTTCTTGGTGTAATAACTATAGTTTTAATGTGCTGAAACCTTCAATCTGAATATTATTACAACATGTTTTGTATTAAAGTTCTTTTTATCAAGGTCGTGTCCCTTGCATTATTTGGTTTTGCTGTTGCACTGTAATGAGGTCTCCTAAGGCTTGTATTTCCTTTTTAAGCTCTCTTTTGTGGCAACTTCAGCAAATACAATTACCACAGCATATATCTATAAAAAGACAAAACCCGAAAATTAACAGACAACTTTGTCTGCATTTTTCCAGAATAAGATGACATCTATTCCAGTATGGGATTTTTCTGTTGTAGTCCAGGAATTTTCCCACTCTAAGACACCAGGTAATAATTTCAGACGTGTTTTCAAGATTGCCTCACTTGAAAGTTGCCCACTAGTGCTTCACTATGTGAAAAGGCAGCAGTGCTTTTGAGGCACTGACCCACTCTGAGCCACGGGATGCTGTACTGCGTGCACCAGAGCCGGGATGAGCCCAGTTCCAGGATCTCCTGCTCTCAGACACGGCTGAACACTTTCATCACACTGCAGCATTTCCCACTCTGTTTTACAGGCATATCTTAATCCATCCCTGTACATTGCTATCCAAGTATAACACCATGCTGTCTGTAAAACATGGCTAAATTAACCTTACTAAGGTCCTTAATCTTTTCATGGTTCTACTAATACCATTATATAGGTGTTTCTCTTTACATGTAATATAATGTATTAATAAAATATACAAGAATGTCTACACTGACCAGATGAAAAAGGACAAAATAAGTTGCTTAAGAAATATAATTACTGAGTTCCTAAAATATTAGTTTTATACAAGTTTTCTCATATATATATATATATAAATGTACACATATATATGAGAGCAAGAATGTTAATACAAAACCAGATTACATTTTCATACATAAAACTATATTTCTTAATATAAAACTAATGCATTCTGGTGTGTTTTTCATCTTTTAAATTTTAAGTATGTGACACAAGGTAAATCATTGACTGGAAAACATTAAAAACTGTTTCTTTGTTAGTGGGTAAGTGGAAAAAAGTCTGTGTTGTCAATGGAATGAATCCCATAGGATTCAGATGGGATCGGGATCAAGCTAAACATCCAAATGTGGTAATTAAGCAAAAAAACATTGACTTAACAATATTTTTGGTTAACCCCAGATTTTAGATCTTTTTACTCCACATGATTTCAAACAGTTGTGCTATGAGCCTTGGGACAGAAAACACCAGAATGAAATTCAACCTTTGCTATCCAAGAACACTATATGCATTAGGACATTAAACTATTTCCTCAGTTGAAAGATACGACCCGTGGACCAAATCATGGTTAATTTAAAGCTGAGAATTTGATTAAGGGTGACAGTTCAATACAGTTTTCTTTTTCTGTTCCATGGATTTAAAGAATAATTACAGCAAGAGAAAACACATGGGGCTAAAACACATCTAAGGTCAAGTTACATCAAGAATGAATTTGGCTCAACTTAATGAATCATGCTGACAAATGTAAAACAGCGGTATGATTACAGTGAAAGAGTAATGCTGCTTCAATTATTAATGAGACTCCAGGTAGAAAATTCAGAGGATTATGATGAGATTAAATGGACATTAAAAAAACCCCAAGAAATAGAGGAGACAAAAATCAGATCAACAAACCCATGTCACCTACACCCATGTATCCATTATTATTTATAAGTTTTAAAATACCAGTATATTTCCAGGTGCTTGTGTGGACAGACATACCAGATTTTCTGAGTTAAAAAGAAAAACAAACTGGATGTCTGGGTGTAAAACTGCGGTGAGAAAGGGTGATCATCATGCAAAACTCAATTGAGAACTACTCAGTAGTCAATCATCCAAAGCCTTAATCTGAGAGCAGAAGGCAGTTAGGTGTGAGACTTCCTGCTAAGAACCAGTCTCCCAGAGTCAGCAATTTGGTCTGTTGCTGGTTCAAAATAAAGAATCTCTGTCTTACTTTGATAAGAGTGGGACATAAGCAACTGCATCTCTTTTTCCCAGCAGAACACTGGACAGAGATGGAGGGACAGAAAATCTGCCTGTTCAGGCACTCTGTGTCTTCATTCCTGATACTGAGAATGAAAAAACATATATTATTTTATTTGCTATTCTATAGAAATAACACTCCAATCCAAAGAAAATACTGAAAATAATATGACAAGCTGAAACACCCCAACATGTTCTAATATCTGAAGCTGTTGACCTCTGTTATGATTTCTAGGATCACCAATCTCCTCACTGACAAATAATGAAAAACCATATATCTTGCAAAATAACTGAAAAAAGCAAGACTTTAGCCTACTACCAAAGAAGAAATAATAAGCGAAATGACCATTTCACAGATACTCCAACAATTCCTACAGCAATCACTTCTGTATTCCTCCTTAAAAACTGTTCATTGAGCACCCCACAGAAGCCTTAGAGCAGTTGCATTTTGACTTAAAAGCTGATGAATCAAGGTTAGCTAAAGATGCATCAGTGAAAAGTATGGAGTAAAGCTTGTTCTTTGTTAGAATTGAATGTTTCTATTTTGGTTAACAATTTAATAGACATAAATTCTTTAATACTCGTCCTACAGTTCCTGGGCAATCAAAACTAGCCATATGACATGAAACAGGATTGTCCACCCCTCGTGCAATTCTGAGGGCATGCTTCCATAGAACTTTACATATATTTATGATCATTACTTCATTGCATAACACAGCACTGTTGGAACACTGGCTAAAGTTTTGTCAGATGAAGAAAAGGCAGATTATTTTATAGCTACTGCACACAAAATAAAAGCTAGAAAAAGCTTTGATGCCTGCCTGAAATAACACAAGACCATTTGTAAATAAAATCCTATTAGAAACATCATATCCTGAGGATTACCCATAATTGCTTAGTAGGTTTATTGAAAAATAAGCCAGAACCAAGTTCAATCAAAACTCTATTTAAGAATGTCACCTATGCTTAGATTTAAAGGCAGGAAATAATACAAAACCTGTCAGGAGAGCAAGAAACTGTCCTTTTTCAATGTTGTTAACATTCTTTGGCAAGTGACACATTAGACTTTTCCTGTACTAAGTACCTCTGCCTTCATTTTGTCCTTCGTCCTTACCAAATGCTCTCCCTTAAGTAAGCTGAAACAGGAATGAAGTTAAGAAGACATTCAAAGCACTGTCCCTCTTTTCATTCCACCCTCCAAGCTACTCTGTGACCAGTGACCATACATCTTGTATTTTAGTGCATTGATTCATATGGAACTATTCCAAATTCTTTTAAATATTTAAGGTGGAAAACAATGTGTGAAAACTGAAACTCTAATTATAAGCTTCCTTTTTGAAACACAGACGTGCTTCCATTATGTTTGATCTTGGTATCAATGGCAAACTGATACTCCAACATCTCCAGACACCCCAGTTTCATCCTCTAGATTTTACATCCTCTTAACTTTCTAAATGTGGTTATCACACAGACCACACATACGAAGCACATTATGCTTTTGTTACACCATGGAATTCCTTAGTGACCAATAGTATTCCTTGTCTTTGGCTCTCTTACCCACGTTCTGAGAGATTTCTCAGAAGGTCTAAATAGCTCATTTGACATTGGTCAATTCAGGGACATGAGCCAAACGTGTCAGTAAGCTGCACACAGCACACTGTAAGGCATGCCACAGCTTAGGTTTTTTTGGTTTTTTTTCATATGCAAATGCATGCCTATACTTTAGAAGGAAAAAGCACTGGAGAAAATAACCATCACCAGTATAAGCACTAGCCACGTCTTCCATGCACACTTAGTTTAAATGTAAAACAAAAAGCAGAAAAATCAAACATTAAAAAGTCATTTATATTAGCATTATCTGCATTAGAAAAAAAAAAAAAGAAAAAAACCACCTTGGAAATATGGTGCTTCCTACCACAACATTAGATTTTTACAACAAGCTTTTGTAAGAACTTTCTCATCGGAAAAATTTTGTATCGCTCATTGTCCCATACTTACTTAACTGATAGCATTGAAACCATTCCAAATATTCTTTATTACTTAAGATAAACAAAGGTGTCAGAAGCAGGTTCATAGATAAAATCATATGAAACGAACAAAAAAAATCATGAAGGCTTAAGTAGAGATAGATAAGAAGTCAAACAGAGTGGAACACAAAAATACTCATGACTCTGAAAACAGCACATCGGAGGCAAAAGGTTTCAATGGGAACTTTTCTAGTGTATGAATGCCTATAGTTAAAGCAAAGACTTTGGCTAACTGTTTTGAAGATTATTTCAAATCAGACTGAGTGTGGCTATCAGTTCTAATCCCACAGCCCTATATAAAAGACGATTTAACTGTCTTTCTGCCATCCACTTGTTTGCAACCAAATATTAGGTCTCTAAAAGTTCTGAAAGAGCACCTATTTTAATAGTAAAAAATCAGTGTCTTAGAGTCTGATACACTAACAATTTTTAATTTATAATTTGCATGAATATTAAAGTAATTTTTATAGTGCATTACTATTATTAACTGCCTGGATTTGTAGTGGCACTTTGTTTTAATATTTCCTTAGTAAACAGATAAAAATGTTAACACATACCTCAAAACTGACAGGTATATTGCGCTTCAAAGCAATTTCAAACACTACGCTGATCTCAGACTTGTTTGCATCTTTATCTTCTTCTGATTCTTTTCCTGCTTCTCCATTCTGAAAATGATGCATACATAATCATATTACAATGTAGTATCCTTCTCCCCCCGTTTTGCAAAGACTTTTGAATTCTCCCGTTAACATGTAAATCAGCACTTGTACATCCATCTCAGCACTCCGTTATCAGACACCTGCTGACTGTGAAGCCATATATAATGTGCTTATGCTGCATAACAAAGGAACACATACACATTAATTTTTCATTAATTATAGATGGCAAGATAACAACTATGGATTTTAGTCTTATTGATGACATGGATAACAATCATCTGAATATACACTTCTTGTGTCAAACGTGACAATCAAATGGATCCTTTGATCTGTTTCTCAGTCGTGCTGTGGGTACCCCTTCTAAACAAGGCAGAAATCTGTCCTTCTTGGAAAGTACAGAAGACAGCACTTCTCTCAGAAGAAATTCAGTGAATCAGCCCCATACTTGGACTGGGTCATCAGGTTACAGGTGTCCTCAGCAGGTCCAGCTGGTTAATGGCCCCTCCCATCAACTTCCCTCTGGGAGTTATGACCAGTGTGAAAAGGTAGTGACAGAGAACAGCTTGCTCAACACAGAACATTATTTATTTATCCATAGGAACATAACAAGCAGAGAGGCTAAGAGATAAAAAAACAAAAGGCATATGCAAACATTATCCTGCCTAAAATTGAGCTTTGCTTTACATTCAGGAAATATTAATTTTCTCAGACAACCACCAGCATAGGGATCAGTCAGCCTTTTGCAACCGCTGCCTTTTGGTGTTTGTCCCCCAGGCTGCATTTCCTTAGTTGTCAGAGGTTTCACTTTCAGCTACTTTCAAACTGCAAAGCTCTGAATGCTTCAAACTGGGATCTCTCAACAACCATGTAACCGTGGCCAGGCTCCTAATTTTTTATTAGTGGAGGTAAACATCAAAGACACTTGGGTTGAATTAGGTGGATTCCTGCAGAGCTCCCGTCTTACATAACAAAGTCTGATCTAAATCTTCAGCCACCAGCATAGCTTCAAAATGCAGATACCCCAGTTATAAAACAGCATTAAAAAAGCACTAGGTTCTTCACATTAAAATGAAACTTATCAATGTTTTATCTATCATTCATTAACTCTTAATATATTAATCCTTAAGACAATGTAGGATCAAAAATCCAGCAGTCAGCTACAGCATGCAGACACAGACCACTTATTGTCTCATTAAATGGTTGCAAACTTTTGAGTCTGAAAAAAGTCATTTATATCCCTGACACTGATCTGGAGCTAAATGCAAAACAAAAAAATTATAAAGTTTATAGAACCTGCTGAAAAAAAAGGGTGCAGTGAAAAACAATAACAAGGGTAGTTAGAATGAAGTTATGTAGGACCTCTAGCTCATTTCATACAATGAAAGGTAAAAAACCACCAAAATCAAGACTGTAGGTCATTACTCTTAGGACCAGAAAAGCATTGATTAGGCTTACTGAGAAAGATCAACAGAGTTAAAAGGACAATATTTTAAAACAAAAATGTATTTTGGGGATATAGAGAACGGGGTACTATTATTTTGTTGAAAGCCTTAGTGAGAATATTACTTGGTATTGTATTCGAATAAGTTTTGTCCTTTATAAAGGACACTGATAATCGAAAAAGCTGACAAAAAGAAGACACAAGGATGAACTACCAATTAGAAAAAACAATTTTTCACTGACACGCTATGAAAACAATCAGTTCTATAAAAAGACTCAAAATTACTTAAGCATAATTTGTAAATATATATGGGGAGAGATTTTTGATATCTGTTTGTTACATTTAGCAAAGAAAATAAAAAATAAATAGAAAATGAAGCTAGGCGTATTCTAGAAGAGATACCTCACAAATTATCTTTGAAATGAGAAATAATCAAAACTGGCATAATTTACATAAAATAATATAATGCCCGCTGGACTGTCAGCAGTGGGCTCCATTCTTGACTCCAAGTCAAGAATGTTTAGGTTTTCTGACTGTACTCTAGCTTAACCAGATATGTATAGTTTAAACTAGAAATTACTGTTTAAAATTTCATGATTAATACAAACACATCTGTCCAGAAAATAACCTTATTGTCCCTTCAGCCCTTAAAATTTAACTCCTTGCATATTTTTCAACCAAATACAGTAGAGAACTTAACTGTGAGTGGAGAAAAGAGAGGATCAAGACTCTAAAGCATAGACCTTAGGACTGAGCAATAAAGTTTCAAGCCTTAGACATATGACTTCCCTAAGGAAGATAAAATATGTTCAGGAGTGCCTCAGGCACTTTGGATTTAAATTTGATCCTCATTCCACAACTGACACTTTAATTGTAAGGCCTTTCTTAGCCTCACATCTATGAGACAGCAGAGGTGCTTTGGCAGACACACAATAGCTCTTTTGTGAAAGCAGGTTCATATTCGCTGCAACCCTGCCCTGTTGGCTGATTGCTTCTTGTTTCTGCTCACCTTACACTCTTCTACATGTTTGTGCAACGAAGTATTAAGACAGCAATACTCCTCTTCACTGGTTTAACATGGATCAAAGATTTTATCCTTATATTGGTTTTTTTAAAGAAAGGGAAAAAAGGGTGCCTTGAAACCAAAGAAGAATATACAGAAGGCTGCATTAAGTAAACATGGCTAAGAAGGCCAAAAGATAAACCTATATATTTCCATGGATCCCATTCTAGTCAAATTCACTGAGTTACTAATGGGATTACCAGATGGATACGAGCAGGTCTGTCCTTGCTCCCCTCTCTGCTCTCCTTGAGATCACAGTGGCAGTGACTGGGGAAGAAAGAAGCTGAATCTCAGAATGTAATTGAGGCCAGCCAGAATCTGATGTGTACTGGTTCTGGTCCATGCACGATGTCTGAGCAACGACAAATCAATCATCTTCCACAGATGACCCAAGATGGTCAGTTTTGCTGAAGGTTTTACCGAGCTGGACCATGTTCTGTGGTGAGGGCACATACCACCACTGCATAGCAGCCCTGTGTGCATTTCAGATGACCAACAGCAGGGCAGAGCCTGGACCTTGTCACCACAAAATCCTTAAATTCTATTTCAACCAGCCCCCAGTTCTCTGGAGAGCCACTCTCAGCTCCACATGATGCAACGCTCTGTGCTCCCTCCATCATGATCTAGGCAGAGAGTTACCTCAGCCTGTTACCTCCAGTCACCCCCAACTCTAAACCATGAAGTGTCAGAGATGTTTCTTCATGACTAAGCTGCAACCAGCTCACCTTCCCCTCAGCATAACCAAGCCACAGAGGTTTTCCTGACTGAGGACTAGATTTAGTCTCCTACCAAAGGACACCAGCTATTGAGATCCTGCAGGATGCCAAGTGGTCATCAACTGCTGCACCAGAAATTCACAGTGCTCTCAAAGGTCTTGCAAGGACTTGGCGTCTTTGATTGGGAAATATTATTATATTTGTCCTTTCAATTTACAAAGATTATTCTGAGAATGATTTTTCAGTTAAACATTTTTTAAAATATGACACAATGTTTTAATTTTTAAGCAGCAACATATACCACTTACAAACATAGCAGAGAGAAAGTCAGTTATTTAAAAAGGTACTATGTGACTAAAAGCCAGTGAGCTCCATCAGGGTCTTAGGTACATCACGGACAAGTAATTTCAACTGTAAAAATTCCATTAATGGTACAACATATATTTAAGGTTAACAGTTCATTCTCCATAAAGTCACTGATTAAATGAACATTTTCTCCACTTTTGGTATAATCTCAAAGATTTAATTTTATTTGATTTTTTACTTAATCATTGTTGACAATCCCATTTTTAAAATGTCTGCTTATTTTTTGTTACTTAAGTCTAGTGCCATGTTAGGTGTGCCTTTATTAAGAAATATCAGTAATTTAGTATTAGTTCTCTAATCACTGAGGCTAATGTGAAAAAATACTACAAATTAAACACTGAAAAACTGGCAATGAAATTATTCGATCTGGTATCTTTACATAAATATTAGGAACAGTTTTCTGAAACACAAACCTGAGGTAATTTTTCTGGAATAGGTTCATTCTGGAGAGCTTGAAGGGCCTTCATTGCAGCATTATGTCTAGCAGCTTGACGAGTCTTTCCTTCACCAAAAAACTCACTGTTGCCAACAGTTAACTGGACATAGAAAATTTTAGGCACTGGGCAGTGATACCTGGAAAAAAGTCATGAAGAGAAAACAACAATACAACTGAGGAATTTTAGCCATCCATTTAATATAATATAGAGTAGTATTTGGGGATAAAACATTATCTTTTCTCACAGAACAAGACGCAGTAGCCAAATACATGGACTGCACCTCAGCAAGGCAGTTGGTAACTCTGACAGCAGCTCCACGTACAAACCACCTCCTCACCTACACTTGTAGGGCTCTGCAGTGAGCTCTGCTGCTTATCAGCCCAACAGCCCAGCTCTGCTCTCTTCTTGCTTTGAGTCTTGGGAAGATGAAACCTAAGGGGAACCGAAAATTCCAGTGGAAGCCATGCCTGGGAGACTGCTTCTGTCCCACAGACAAGTGGCACGGAGGAAGAAGGATTGTGAGGTCACTCACATGAAACTTGGCAGCATAGCTCAGCCCTAAGGGGCAACAAAAGTCAGATGGCAGAGAATATACCTAGCAGAAATGGGTCCTCATCCAGCAAATAACCCATCCATATTTTACAGCAATGTAAAAAAGCCCAGGATTCCAAAAGCACGGCTAAAAGCAAGGTTCATTACAACAAAACTAGATTCACTCAAACACAGTACTAGATTCATTCAAACAAAGAACTACATTTTTCTCATTCCTCTTAAAGGATCTTTTTTTAAATGCTTTCTCCCTACTTTCATCTCTGGACATGGATGGTGATTTTTTTGGTATGAAGACTTTCTGAATATTCATTAATCATTGTAACCCATTTATTTCGACTGTAAAACAAGAAGTTTACCAGAGAGTAGCACACTTCAAAACCAAACAACTGCAAATAAGCACTCTGGTCTCAGTGTCCTTGAACTTTGTGCCTAATTCTAAAAATACGTTTTATGTGGAACAAGTAAAACTGTAACACTGGCTCCAACAACCCTCTGGCTATAGGGCCTTGGAGGAGTGAGCTAAATTGCCTTTATGACATGCAAAAAGTGGGTATTTACTTTGATTTCTTGTTTACAGTTTAACACACAGGGAATTATTAAGGCCTGGAAATGTTTTTGTTTATGTAGCATTTTCATAAAATGAATAGAATAACTCATGTTGGAAAGGCTTCTGGACATCATCTGGTCCAATGTAGCACCCAGAGCATGGTCAAGCTCTGAAATTATCCTGTCTTGTTCAGGCATTGCCCAGGATATTGTGGATATCCTCAAGGATGAAGATTCCACAACATCTCTGGACGACCTTCCAGTGTTTGACCACTCTTTCTGGAAAACAATTACAAAGGTCCTACATGCCTAATGGAATTCAAACACCATGGTGCCATTAGTTAACTAAGCAGCTGTCAAACCAAAGAAACAAGATAGTTCAACAATGTCAACTTCTGTCCCACTCCACTGTGTCCTTCTTTGCTTCTGACGTAGAGCATTCATCCCCTTCCTCCCTCTTCTTCTAAAAGTGAACACAATATCAAGACACAAGCAATATGACAAAATCTACAATAGAAAGTACAGTGGCTTCAGACTGAGATTTACCTCAAAAAAATGGCAGTTTTTCAAATGAAAAAGGATATAGGGTATAAGGATTTCCCCTATCACACTGTCTTGTAGGCTCTTAATTACTTGTGTGCATACAACTGGAGTGGGACCCCTTCAGCCCTGTTTAGTTGGTTTTAGGGTCTCTCTCACCAACATCACCCCTAGGTTTTTGCCTACTAACTTGGTCCATCACTTCTTGCTTGGTTATAGGTTAACTCCACTCTCTGTCACCTTAAGGTTCTCTTGACCAAATTGGCCAACCTGTTGATAAAGATACTTGCCCGACTCGGTCAGGTGGATCCCGTCTCTTACAAGCACTGATCCTCAAAGAAGTTGCCACAGTTGTAAAAACCTGATCTCTGTTGTCATGCTCACTATGCTCCACATGTCCCCTTACAGTATGACTAAGTGTCCACAATGAATCCTAGCAACAGCAACAGCTCTGGGGCTAGTTCTGCCTCAAGGTCTCTGATGTACAAGGGAGAGCTGCTCCAGATGGTGCTAGGAACCGTGTCATGTGGTGCATCACCACCACTGCTGAGCACACACGCACCATCCTCAGCAGAGTTTCTGACTTCCTTCTGTATGAACTGCTGTGCAAACTGCTGCATCTGCTGGCTCTCTCTGGGAATGGTGTCCTAGGCCCTGCACTCATATGTGTTTCTTTGTAGTACCTGCTGAGAGGGTGCTTGACCCTCTCTGATCAGGAAACAACTGGAAGGAAAGCTCAATGCGGCTTTTGATCAGGAGTAGCTGACAGCTTACTGGCAGATGCTAAATCTTGCTAAAAGCCACAGCCTCTGGTAGCTCTCCTTTCCCTGCACCAGCAGGCACCCTCAAGTTCCCTGAAGAGTTCCCTGCAATCCTCTCACCATCCCAGAAGATCTCAGAAGATGTAGAACTAGAGCCTGAAAATGGCTGCATGTGTTATGCAGTTTAGTACAGGACAAGCTGTATAATGCAAAAGCAGTAGACACCTTGATAGCATGTCCTACCTCATTATTTCACAATCTTCTTTAAATAAAAAGAAATGTGGTAGTGCTGTAAGCAACTACCTATATTTAGGGAAAATATAATATCCATCAGAAGTTCCTGTTTCCTGTTGAGTTACTAGACCTACCTTTCCCTCCACTGCATGCAAAGGAGGAAAGCACATGAACTTAACCCACTTTATAAACTCAAATCCCAAAACAGGCCTTTGCTTTTTCCCTCCCCCTCTTCCCACCTTTTCTTTTAAAGAGTGTTTAGGGAGCTATTTATGTGATAATATGGAAAAATGATATTCAGCCCATGGCTCTAGAGCCTCATGCAGCTCTTTGGCATTGGCAGACTGATTAGGCTTTTACATGGTTTTGATTAAACTGTTCTTGCTCTGCTTGGCCTCAAGCAGAGTTAACAGAGCATTGATAATATGAACATTGCCAGGAAAGTGCAAAGGAGCACCTGAAATCCTCAGAAAAGGGATTAAATCTGCAAGTCTACTGGCTTCTCTACAACAAGGAGCATGTCAAACAGAAACAACATCCTCCTCTTTTCAGTGATGAGGATAGAGACTGTATTAACAAAAGCCTCAAATTAATCATAACATTAGAGTCTGAAAGTACAGTGTGACAATTAAACTGAGTTTTCATAATGAATGATTCTGCATCCTAAAGATGTACATTCATGTAGAGAACAACCCCATGCTAAAGTAAAAATATATATCTGCCACTGATCATTAACAAACCTTCCCAATGCATTATAAATGAGTTACTACAAAGGGCTGAAAACATTTACAATCTTCTAAATAATTATCTAGAATTTGTTCATTATTATGCAATAACATACCAGCCCAATATTTTCAATCACAGGAAAACCTGTATGTCAGTCCTACACTCCTCAGTCCTCTGTCACTCTGTTCTGCCACAGAACTGAAAGAGTCAGGATTTCAAACAGTAACACGTCACATACAGACGCAACAGGTTTCTAAAAGTTTTTAAATTATCTTCATTTAAAAAACATGCATATCCCTGTGTTCTACATGGTAGCTACAAAGGCTAGGATTTTCCTTGAAGAAAATTCTTATGTAAAAGCAATTCTCAAGTGATACTGGCACACTCCTCAGAACATAAGCTGACAAATGCAAGCAAATGACAGAAGATTATAAGACTAGAAGACAACAAAGAACATGTGAAATGATACATTCAATTGGAAGAAAACAAAGTGTGATAAAGGATAATACACAATCAGTTACATACAACCTCTAAAAACAAGCTCATTTTCATCTGGCTCTTCTGGACATTTGAGATTCTTAAGAAGATTCCTCAAATAAAAGGTCTGCAAAGCAGGTTCCCTTTATTCCTTCTAAGTTTCAGAGCATCAGGAATCTACTTGTTAGCTAATGCCACTGGTATCACTTTAGAATAGTCAACATGAAAAAGGGTATTTGCTCCATGACTGTGACCTTGAATGCCAAGTTTCAGCAATGAGTAAATATTTACAACTAGTTATAAACCCCTAAAAATAGGGGTTCATAACAGAAATGCTGACAGACCTTAACTAAGTTGGTGTGAGCGGGCGCCACTATAATTAAATAAATCACCAAGGTCTGTTGACAATTAGAAAACTCATTTTGGTTTGCCACAGAGACAAACAAAAATTCTGTTCATTATAATTTTACTGGAATATGATGTCATAACATGTAAGCATACTGAAACAATCTGCTGCTTTTCTAGCCAAAATATTAATTGCATACTAAGGAGCCCTTGGGGCCTCTTCCTTTTTGGCCATCAAATCCACTCACACAAAGACAAATAAAGTATTAGTACATACGTTATGTGTTCATACTGCATTTCCTGCATTTCTCTGGATTCCTCAATGGTATAAATGTTTCTGATAAATATTGTTGCTTTATTTTTAGAAGGAAAAAAAAAAACAAGTGCAAGTTGCAACTCACAGAAAGCAGGAATTTTATTTAGATTTAGCTTCATGTTAAGAATTCAGTGAGGTTTTGTCTAAATTCTAATGGTCAACGTATTCTTCAACTATGTAAAAAAGAACAAATAAGCACATATTTCCTTACTACACAAGTTTCATAGGAAGTATTACCCTATTCCCATTTCATAATGCAAAGTGAAGAGGAACTGGGACCATTTTGGCCAAGATGAAGGCCACTAAAATACAAAATACTACAGGGTATGCGAAAGTCATTCTTCAGATGCCAGCTCAATGCTGAAAGGGTCATTCTCTGCACTTTTTCGCTCTGGCTCCTTTTCCATATGAACTCAATCAAGCTGGCAGCCCTGCTGGCACTGCTTAATCAGGAAAATGCTGTGGGCTTTGTGAGTGGAGGGATACAGAGACACAGACGATGCAGAGGAGTAGGAAACAGCATTTGCTGTGGATAACTTTTTCTCCACAGCACTTGAAATTTCTCTAGGGGAGCAAGTTGCTTAGTGCAGCTGTTCCCTGGCTATGTCCTATTTCTCTAAGCAGTCCATTAGCCACGTGCATTTCTCACAGATGTGAGTTCTATGTTGTGAAGAAGGAAACATCCAGTATAGTCGCTTTTGTCTTCATACAGTGCATCTTCTTTCTTTCAGCAGGTCCACAACAACACCTGGGAACAAAGAGGCTCTCTTTTCCAAGTACTCCTTTCGAGAACTACAGTCCATTATTTCTGAATCGTGTCTACTATAGGCTAGGCCGCCTGATCAAGGAAAGCCTGTCGTTGAAGCCTTCTTGCTCCTGCTCCAGGAAGGATTGTTCTCGTAGGTTCCTGTCCTGCTGGCGGACTTTAACCACCCTGACATCTGCTGGGAAAGTAGCATGGTGAGCTGAAGGCAATCCAGGAGAATCCTGGAATCCTCTTAACTGTCCTAGTTAAAGAGAGAACTTAGCAGGAACTTAGGGAAAAGAGTATCTATCATCTCTGGAAGGAGGGTCAGGCAACTTGTGAGGACCGTAAGGATTGTCACAAGGTCATGTAGGGAGAAGATCAGAAGGG
This sequence comes from Myiozetetes cayanensis, assembly GCF_022539395.1. Classification (NCBI taxonomy): domain Eukaryota; kingdom Metazoa; phylum Chordata; class Aves; order Passeriformes; family Tyrannidae; genus Myiozetetes; species Myiozetetes cayanensis. Next base: position 30,626,858 of record NW_026086604.1, on the reverse strand, counting down.
CCAAATCCCACACAGAACTTCATTTGGCCACTACAGTTAAAGAAAACAAAAATTTCTATCAATACATTGGCAGCAAAAGGAGGGTAAAGGAGTGTCTCCATCATTTGTGGAATGCAGAGGGTAGTATAGTGACAAGGGATGAGGAAAAGGCAGAGGTACTTAATGCCTTCTTTGACTGTCTTTAATATCAAGACCAGTTGTCCTCAGAATAGCCAGGTCCCAGAGCTGAAAGTTAGTAATGGGGAGATAAGTGAAGCCCCCATAAACCAGGAGATGGTTAGTGACCTCTTATGGTCACTATTAAACACTCACAAATCTATGGGCCCTAATGGGATCCACCCCAGAGTAATGAGGGAACTGGCAAAAGAACTTCCCAAACCACTCTCAATCATCTACCAGCAGTCCTGATTAACTGGAGAAGTTCCAGCTGGAAATTAGCAAATGTTAGGCCCACCTACAAGAAGCATCTAGAAGGATGACCTGGGGAACTACAGGCCTGTTGGCCTGTCCTCAGTTCTGGGCATAGATCATAATGAGTGCCATTACACAGGGGACAACCAGGGGATCAAGCCCAGACAACATGGATTTATGAAACAAAGATCCTGCTTAACCAACCTAGTCTCCTTCTATGGCAAAGTGACCCACTTAATAGATGAGGGAAAGGCTGTGGATGTAGTCTGTCTAGACTTCAATAAAGCCTTTGACACTGTCTCCCACAGCATCCTCCTAGAAAAACTGTCTGCTCGCAGCTTGGATGGGTGGACTCTTTGATGGGCCCATGGGAATCTCATGAGGTTTAATGAGACCAAGTACAAGATGCTGCACCTGGGTTGGGGCAGTGCCCAGTCTCAGTACAGGCTGGGGTATGAACAGATTGAGAGCTGCCATCCTGAGAAGGACTCGGGGCTGCTGGTGGTCATTGCCCAGAGAAGCTGTGGATGCCCCATCCTTCAAAGTGTTCAAGGACAGGTTGGATGGAGCTCTGAGCAACCTGGTGTAGTGAAAGGTGTCCCTGCCCGTGGCAAGGGGTTGGAACTAGATGATCTTTGAGATCCCTTCCACCCCAGACCCTTCTATTCTATGATGAATTAGTTTGGCTGTTCTCTTTCAGATTACATTCACATTCTCTAAAAACTTTCTTAATGTAAAGTGAGCAAGGCACATGTATCACTTTTAGCCACAGACATCCCTTATTTGAATGCTGACCTCCTCACAGCTACAAAGATGAGAATCAAAAAACCCAAAACATCTATCCTTGTCCCAGATTATTCTCCATTTGAAAAATGGTGTTAAATAATCCTAATCTTTAAAAAACTTTAATTTAATTTGATTCAGTATTTTCTCACTGTTTAATATTTGCTATGATCAGTTATGAAACCAATTTTGACCTATTTGTAGAAAATCCCTGAGCAAAAGAATAGACTATGTAAGAAATGTAAAGAATAACAGTGTGATGGAAACATAAAGAAAAAGAAAGAGATTCAAAAGCATCTGCTCATTTTTAAATAAAAATAGTAAGAAAACATAACAAAGATGCTTCCCATTTTAAGATATAGAAACCCTAAACCTTCTCTATTTCAAATGCAAGAATGTAAGCAAATCCTGCATTAAGCAGTCAAGATCCATGAGTTGCAGGCAACTGCATAATGTAATCCTCTTTATCTGTTAAGGTCTATTAGAAAACAAATGAGATTACTTGCCTCTGCTGGGAGGATGATCTAGAAACTGAGCTGATACTTAGGAATCTCCTAATGTCCAGCTTGGCTACACTTTTACATACTTTATTTTGTTCTGTGTCAATACTATATTTTAACTTCTATAGCTTATTTACTTTTTTGTTGTTTACTCTCCAAGGTGAGCTTTCCCATCCCTGACAGCCTTTGCTTTGCAAGGGAACAAGTCAAGGTATTTCAGAAGCCCCCTCTATAAAAGGCTACCCAGTATCCTGATAATCTTTCACAGCCTTTCCCCGTACTTGTTTCTGTTCTTAAATATAAAAGCCAAGAGCGGTAAACAATATACTAAAGGCTAACAGTGCTGTGGGTAATAGCAATACTTATGTATCTTTACCAGAAATATTTTGCTCAACACATTATAACAATCCCATTTGCCTCTCCACTGACTCAACCACACTAGTTCTTCTTAGTCTATCTTCCAAATAGTTAAGAATATAACACTCCTGTTCTGTGATTTCCAACTGAATAACCAACAGGTGACAACGAAGTTAGTATTACCAGTGCCTTTGTTATTAATCTTACATTTTACAATTCAAAGATTTAGTCTCATTGCATTTCTAATATATCAGCCCTGAAAATCATCCAGCTCTTCCTGACTATCCTGATCTTCTGTGTAAAGATGACAGCCTTCTCCATCTCATGACCATTTTCCTACTTTTTGAGCAAACACCCTTAACAAAAATAATTTAAAATGTTGATTCTAAAACTAGAAGAACTGTACTTAGTAATCTTCCTCCTAGTTTGACTTTTAATACTGCTGATTATTTTTCTTTTCCTTTCCCACCCCGCATTTCTTATACAAATCCCCATCTCCTTCAGTTTAATGAAAATATTATCCTTATCTAATGCTATAAAATGCTTAACTGAATCCCACAAATATAAGACTTACTTTATTCTCTTTACCTAAAAAAATAAGTTGACATATAACACGTGAGGTTAACGCATTAGTCAGACACAATCTACTTTTAGTATACAGTAACTTCACATTGAGTTGTATACCTTTTTTATTTGTATGTTTTTATTTATACTTTCTTTTAAACTTTGTTATATATTAATGATGATTCCCTTTCCTATCTTTTTTTCCTTCTTTTTCTAAGCTAGAGGCTATGTAGTTCCTCCAAGCAGTAGAAGTAACTTAGTAAAAAACAAAATTGACTCATGTTTTCATGATCACAATATCGAAACATTCCTGAGTGAAAAACAAGAGGGAGGAGGATTCAGTTTAACATAACATTATCTAATGTGGAATCTTCCCAGAAGAATTTCTGATGACAAGACGATAATATTGCCACATCACTATTTCCCTAAATTCCAAGCTGCTCAATACAGACATTCAACTGAAATAAATATTTCATTATTTATTCTCTGCATTTACCATACTTTGTTTACTGTTTACAGTAAATATGTACACGAAGAAATAAAAAACAGTTGCTCATCAAAAGTAATTAGGAGAAACCAACAGAAAGCTCCAGACTTTACAGAGTTGAACAGTCAGGGATGAAGTTAACAAATAATACAGTAAACATATTGAGGCAGCCATGTAGCACTAGTTACACAGAGATACTTCCATCAACAGTAAGTTCAGGTCTCTGCTTCCACTTTTATTGCTCTCTCTCCTTCAAGCTAAACCCCTGACGTTTAGATGAAGCACTTGTCAAAATCAGCCCAAATACCTTTTTTTTTTTTTTAAAAAGAAACTAGTGCAAAAGATATGTGAGGAAAAAAGAAAAAGGCTAAGAAGAAGTAAAAGAGAAAAACCCAAGGAAAAAAAGGATCATGAGAAGAACATTCAGAAGTACTGCACATTGAAGACTAAGATAGAAAAAAAAACAAGTGAAAAGTAACAATTAAAATCAAGAAGATAGCAGACAACAAAATGTTATGTGCCTCTGAAGAAGTATTTTCATCTATCAATTGAATAACTAAGTAATGAAAATGGTCAAGAAAACTTCAACTTATCCTTGACTACAAAAACAGCATACATAACATAAGAACATAAAAAGAACACTGCCTTCGGAGTTTAAGACATTCGAAAATGTCAAGTGGACAATGCTGAAATGGAGATGGGGGCTGGGGGGGGGAGGAAAAGATAAATACAAGGAAAAAGAAGAGGTTCTTTTCCATGACACAAAACCAAGTACAATAAGAATAAAAGGGAAAACATAATGAAAACTGTGATGCACACTGCACACTCAGAGGTTAAAGCAGACATCCAGAAGACAAATATCTCAAACTCTTATCTACTTCAGCTCGTAAAATTTCCCATGAACTGTATTACTCACTAATCTTTACAAGCACGCAGAGTGGTTACTGAAAATGCCGTCCAAATATCCATTACAGTAAAAGAACATAAACAATGCTGCATATCTGACTACAGTATCATTTTCTTTTTACATAAGAAACTCATGTCAAGAAAAAAATCATGTCATTTGCCAGCCTAGACACTAATCAAATGAGAGAATGAAGAATCTCACTCATTTCATTTTATCATGTATTTATATCAGTAATATAACACTAATAAAAATGTAACTAACAAAATCATCTCAGGCCTAGTACTTCACAGGAATTAATTAACCTGAAAGTCCACAGAGGAAGAAGGCCAAAGAAAGCTCACAGCATAATTCTCAACATCCAAATTAACCTCAATTCAAATAATTAGTGTGTACTAGGCTACATTCTTTTCCCACCTGGACAAATGTAAACATACAGACATTAAATTGGATTATTATGAGTAAAAAATTTAACCTATCACTTTAAACTTGGCAATTAAAGGACTGAAAGTAAGAATAAGATGAAAAATAATACTTAATTCTGACTTAGCAAGCCACCTCTCAGCAGCTGCGTGCAGTTAACTGAGGATGCACACTCTCCTACATCACTAGTTATCAGCTCTACAATCTGAAAATGGCTTCTATGCAGAAATATTCCCATTTGTTACATCAGACTTGCAAAAAGAAATGAGAGCTAGAGAGAGCTTGGGCAATTGGAAAGGCAGGCACATCATACCAGGATGCTGACCCAAATGTGGATGGCCTTAAGGAAAGAAGCTTTATCTACAACTGGGAGGGAAAGGGAATGTGTCTGTTAATCAACCATAGAAAAGTTTGGAAGGGGCAAAAAGGTTAGAAACCAAAAAATCAGTGGTGAAGTCTTTCAGTGCTTTGAATTCCCTTCCACTTAAAAGCAGACATAGAGCAGATGTCCTAAGAAAGCTTGCTCATGAATAGCAGACATAATACTGTTTCAAACTTTAGTGTGCATAGTGGATTTACACCAATGACTGACAAGTAATAAAAAAATCATTGTTAATAAAAACTCATAAGTGATGCAATGACAGTAGTGGTGGTCACCAGTGCACAGCACCTTGTCTCAGTTGGTCCAATAAACACAATTTAGTACTGAATATTAATAAAAAAAAGATCACATTGGATCAACACACTAAAATACAAGATTGCAGACTTGCTAAAAGGTAGGAAATGTAAGAAATGTTTACAAGATGAGGTGGAATTTTATTCTAGAAAAAAAGAACTGAAAAAAAACCTTGAAGGACAGAGATAACAAGGACTATTAAAATGGAATCATAGAATCATTTACATTGGAAAAGACTTGTAAGAACACTGACTCTAACCATTAACTAAGCACTGCCAAGTCCACCACTAAATCACATCCCTAAGTGCCACATCTACATGTCTTCTAAAAATACCTCCTGTGGTGGTGGCTCAACTACTTCGCTGGACAACCTGTTGCATTGCTGGACAACCCCTTTGGAAAAGAAATTTTTCCTAATATGCAAAATGGTTAATATGATCTTTGACTTAGTAAACAAGGTCAGTATAGAGATTATCTTTACTGAAGGAAACCAAGGCTCAGCCACTGATGTCCACATCCTTAAGAATTCTCATTTCTGTTTCACTGACACTGATGTCAGACTTGAATGTAAATCAGTAAGGTGATTAGACACATTTTCCTCTTTTGTCATAAAACAGAAACTCAAAGCTAAGAGAGTTTTGGTTGGTTTTTGTCCAGAGGTGATTTCCCTTTTAATGACAACACTGAGGGATTCAGCCTCATTTCAGTAACATATGTAATCCACACAAATCGTGGTGCCAAAGTACCTGATGAGCACTTGTGAGTGCAGGTATCCTTTCTGTGACACCAAAAACCAACTTAAACTGGCATTCTTCTTTAAAATATCCTATAAAGACAAGCAGATCCTCAGAAGATCCTAAGAACTAGAATTTAAGAAGAGATATAAACTGTTCTTTCACAGAACACAATCACCCACTAAAATCACTATTATAGATAACATTTGAAAAGAAACCGTAACATAGTGATTAAAAGTTCTGCGTTTAGCATCCATATATTCTGTTATAAAAGAAACTTGAAAACCTTTCTTCACAATAGTTAATACTTTATCAATTTGTGGTAGAACTGTCAGTTCAAAAGCAACAAAGACCTTGTAAGGAAAGAGTTACAATTCTAGTGAGATCTTACTGCAGTTATAAACTGTTAAAAATTAGCCACTAACCTTCTTTCTGCTTGCTTCTCTCAGGAAAATTATGGCAGCATCTCAAAGTAAAGTTTGAGCTCTAGCAGCAGTTCATCTCCGTCATTACCAAACAGAGCAGGCAAAGGAAAGAGAACATATTTACTGGTAACCAGTGTTCAGGTTCTGGACACAACAGGAAGGCTGTAACAAGAAGGGAGGCCACATAGGCTTGTTTCCATTGAACCCACCATCTCTCAGGTGTCTCAACTGAAATATCCTTAGTTCAGCAGAAATACAGGAAAAAGATAAGGGTGAATAAAAAGCTAACTGTGTGGAAAGAATGAAACACACCCAAAATATTCCTGCTCCTGGAGGAGCACTCTGAATCAGTGCTTGTTTTTATACAGAAGATTAGTCTTCTGTCTATATCCTGAAAGGAAAGCTGACTGTTTTCAAGGGAGGTCTACAGAGAGAACATCCAGTGAGCTGCAAAGCCAACAAACTGAAGAGATTCACAAGGTGCTGGGACAGGCTGTTGGCTCTGAAGATCTTTGGATTGAAGGTTTACAGGAAGTTTCTCAAATGGAAGAGTAGTGTTGAAAGACAGACATTAGAAAAGCAAAGATAAGGGTTGTATTCCACCGCTTTATGTTTTCAGCCTATGTGAGAACATGAAAAGTCACATCTGAAACTTGAAGACACATCTGGAGCCAGAGCTCCAGAGAAAGATCTGAAGAAGCTGAAAACCTAAAGAAAAGAACCCTGTTCACTGAAAGAAGCTTCAGAAGACATAGTCAGAACATCAGCCAAGGACCACAAAAAGAAAGGGCGGTCCTCTTAGCAGACAGAGTAAGAAAACAAGTGGTCTGGGAAGGTCACTGTATCCTGAAAGAAAAGAAATAAAAATATTAATTATGAAAAGATTAAAGTATTAGGGCTTAGTAGCTCCTGTATAAATAGGGCCAAGAGGTCATTGACAAAACTACTTAATCTTGAGAACAAGACCCTTTAGAATATTGCAAGAGTGTAAAATGTCATGCCTGATACATCGCATTTTAGGCATGGTGAGGGATGAAGTATCTAGGTGCTCTACAATTAAGGCTAAAAAGATTTTAATGATACCAGGTAAGTGCATTGACTTGGAGAATGAAGAGATGCTGTACTGAGAATACTACCTGCAAATCTTTCTCTCTATTCTGTCAGCTTGATTTTTAGCCTACATAACATTATTTTAACAGCTGTCAATATAATACTGTAAATACACTCAAGAGTATATATTTTATTGATCCTTGATAAATTAAATGCACCCATTAATGCAGTGGATGGTAGTGACAGGATGCATTTACCAGAAGGATTATAGGCACACTGTGCCAGGACACATCACCCAACACCATTTTGTGCGCACTGTGGAAATTCATGATAACAGGGTAAGGGAACTGCAGAAAAATCACTTCTTGGACAGAATTTAATGGAATCTATAGATTCCATAGCAGAATCTGGGTTTTCTGGTCCCTGATATATGCTATGTATTTTTATGATTTAAAACACTGTAGAAATTAAACATTAGCTATTAAAAAATTTACTGCAGGAATAAATATCTTCTGTCATTTAAGGAATCTTAATTTGTTTTAAGCCAACCATACTGATCACTATTGTCTAAACTGATAGCTACTGGCAATGGCAAAGCTCATCACCTGCAAGCTCCCTTGCCACTGTTCTTTTGGGAAAACTATCTTACGACAAACAGATGTTTCTGCTGTTTTAAACCAACAGGAAATGGACTGACTCTCTCCCTTTTCCTTTCCTAGAAACAGATACTAGCAAAGAAAAATCCTAGCACAGCTGTACTCAACACTTTTCTTGTAACAATATGTCTGTGTGGGAGGCAGGCAACGAGTGGGAACAAACAGGCCAGGGGAAGTGAAATGCAGCATGCAGGAGATGAACACAAAGAATTAATTTAAAAGTCTGTGAGTGGATTATTACACCATAATGTCGATACACTAGCAGGGAAATAAAAGGGTGATGTACGAGACTTTGCTTTAAGATATGATCTGAATCCTATCTTAACTGGTAATGTACAAAACTGAATCAACTATCAGCTGGCAATCTCAGTTCCTTCCAAGTGGATAGGTGTTCAAGTTATCGGAAAGCTTCATTAGTATGAACAGACTGAAGGTTTAGAGGCCACGTTTCAGTCTTATCTTTAGGGAAATATGTTCAGATTAAACCTGAAGAATGAATATGATGAAACACAAAATTCGTGCTTTGCGCAGATAAACCAAACACTTCAATTGTCTCGTAAACTGGCACCTTTTACTCACACTAGATTTACATAGAAAAGGAAATCTGCCATTGAAGTTACTGCATTACAGCTTCAATTATTATAGGAGAAGAAAACTAGAAGAAAATAGTGACACAAAGCCTTGCAGAAAACCTGGTTTTAATTGATTTATGCTGGAATTATGATATTTTTAAGTCATGAAAAGGTTCAGGATAGAAAAAGGCAACTTTCTTTGAAAGAATGATTCTGCTGAGAAATTCTTCCACAAATTCATGCTGCCACCTAATGGTTAAATCAGCCATTTCCAGCTGAACTATTAAATTGTTAATCTGATCATATGCATTACTCTTTGGACTACTCTTTACTTCCCTTCTTTGAAATCCACATCTGTTGTTCAGGATGAAATGACAGTGTATTTAAGGAGATACAACCTATTTAACCAAAATCTTAATTTCTATTTCCAAGTAGTTTTTAATATTTCCTCAAAGTTGTTTTGCCCAAACTGTTGGGAGGACGGTAAGGAATGCAGAAAGGAGTTTCTGCAAAGTCAGTCAGTAAACATCTTTATTATCCCACCTCTTCATCCTTAAAATGCAAATTTTAAGGACAACATTTTGCAACACTGCCTGGAAATGCAGGCAAAGCACCTCTGACTCTTTCTGGTTTTTTTAGGGGCGGAATGTTGTACCTATGGCTGAGGTCTGAAGCTGACAAATGTAGTGAAGTAAAAATCCCAGTGGCACCCTACACTGCTCCTGATTTACTCTCCTGTAACCAATTCAACACAACAGCCTCCAAAACTGAGAGTCCACTTCAGCTTGGAAGCAAAGGCACTGGTCTCCACAGCCAAATAGATTTTTGTAGTAAAATACCACTTTATCCAATCAAAAACATTTTAGTATTTGCATGCCTGCCTTTCCTTAAAACTGTTATTACACAGATATGTCCCTAAAGAGTTTGTTGTTCTGATACTTTTCTTGCCTTCTGCTCTCTGGGGAGAGATTTTTATGTTTTTTCAGTCCTTCCACTGTGATAGTCAAATGACTTCCACTATAGTACATAAAATGACTACAAATCTTAGGATTATTTCTCAGTGTAGGATTCAGCTCTAGATCCAGATGCCCAAATTTAGGTATTTGGTTAATGTGTAGAAACCAAGTTGCTATTAAAGTGAAGCTCTGGAGAGATCTGTAGACAATCTAGTTTAAGGCATGACAAACATCATTCTAGACCAGTGATTGCTCTGACTAGTTACAATGGTTATAATGGGAGACTGAGTTTCTAATGCACAGACAGAGACTATTTGAAAGGCATCTGAGCTTGGATCTGAATCCCACCCCCATTGTCAAGAACTGCACCTAACTGCCTGAACACAAGCACACAGTACCATTTCAGATGCAATCATGTACCTAAAACATCCACGCGATGTGACACGGGACTGATCCATGAAACAGACAAGTTTCCCATGAATAGCTGGAGTCCTAGTGGATTAAATGAAATGGTATGATGACTGAACGTCGGTTTTAGGGATTCCTTCAATTGCCTGAACTTAGCTATGCAGGGCCATTTGAAATGCTCTACGGTATCTTGCCTGACCTTCAGTTGCCACTCAAATAAAGGTCTTCTCTAGGTCTTCTGCCAAATCCACTGGTCCCATGGGAATGTCTCAAACACCCCACAAAGTCTCAAGTGGCACTAGAGGCCTATGTTTAGGCAACTTAGTGTCCTCACATCTGCCACAGTATATATGCTTGGGAAAAAAATCTGCTTTATACACAGCTGTGCATAAAATCTCCTCTGTTGCAGCAAGCCCCAGCAGAAAGCCTCAGTAACTGGAATTCAGCAACAGATAATAGGCTAATCATGTGCCTAGAGTCATGAAAAGTCTCCATGGAGTAATCTGAACTTTACATTTTCCAGGCTACTGGCCGATTTAATCAATACTAGATCAAAGTCTTTCAGATCCAACTATCCTTTACGTGCTGGACTATTTGTGCCCCAAACAAACGGATGAGGCTCTCCATGCAGAGGAAGGTCTTCTGCTAGAAGGTAAATAGGGTGCTCATGCAGCACAGAAGAACACCTAAAAGTCAGGAAAATTTCAGACTTCATTCTCTTCCTGTAAATTAGATAATTGGGTTGTTTAACTGCAGGTGCACTTTTGGAGATGACAGTCTCAACAGATTTTACATTGTCTCCTGCAGTGCAACCCACTCACTTCAAAATTTGGCTTCTACAGCTGTTCTTCTGGATAGATTTTCCTTTTTTTCCCTCATAGGACTATGTAACTTTCGTGAAACAAATGAAGTTGGGTGAGGATTTAGACTGCATCGCTATGCACGCATGTCAAGTAACACTTCCCTCAAATCTTTTTCCCTTTAATATGCATATTAAATCTTTAACTCAGCATTCACAGAAGAAATAAGCTTTTCATTTTATTCCATTCTTTCACCACACAATCTTTTATTAATATAATCTGACAATTTTAGTAATTTATCCAATAATCACACAGTCTATTCTCCCTTTGATCGTTAGATTGGATAACATGTTGGTCCACTACGAAGCTAGCAGCTGCAGATGTATTTGGCCAAAGACCAGCCCTCAAACTTTCTTTTACTATCCCTCATCTTTAAAGCAATTGTTCAGTATTCAGGCTGGTCCACAGGGACCAGTAATTTCAGGAGCAACTAAGTTTAAGCAAGCAGTTCCATGAAGCAACTGAGTACCCAGCAGGTGAGCTGCCCAGCCAGTAGGTAGGAACCACCTGCCCAGGTAGGGTGATGTCCTGTGCTTACTGCCCGGTAAGTGTAGGTGGCTCAAAAAGAGGCAAGAATATGCTGCTGCTTTTTGGGTCTGAGTTTGGACTTGCAAAGATCATTCATTAACATCAAAATAAAAGGTGCATGGAATGACAGGGCTGTGAAGAGAAAAAAAAGGAGGAATGGTCTATGCACTCTCCCCAGTGCACTAAGGAGAAAGGGGACAGTCTTTACCTTAATCTGTAGCATACAACATGTATACAGGGAAAAACAACCAAAGACAAGACTAAGATGAATGCTCAGTGCAGCAGAAATTGTCCAAGCGCACAGAAGCTGTAGTTTATCCTAGGGACACCACCACTTTGCGTGACATGCTTGAAGAACTATCACACCATCCAAATTCCTCAAAACCAAGCAAGAAACTGCTTTAATTACTTTATTTCCGTTCTTTAGCTTGTCATTGTTTTGTATTTCCTTTGTTCCTATATTTCACAAGTGTTTTTAATTTTGAAAGCCTTTTTTTTTTAATAAAGGTTTTTCAAGCTCTCTAGATTGTGGTAAGACACATTTTAAGGAATTTTATATAATAAGAAAATAACTTCTGATTTTTCCCAAAACACAAGGCTTGAGTTTTATGATCTCTTTAACGCTATTTTCCATACTAAAACATCAAAAGCTGCTGTTTAGTTTGTAGTGGCTTTATTTCTTGGCTGAAAACACTTAGTTTAGGTAAGTCTGTAAGATATAATTTGTTTTGTCACTTACAGACATTCTATAATGGAAAATACTGCAGGACAATTAAACTTCAGGAATGACTCTCTTCAATTCTAACCAAAGAAAAAAATAACTTACAATAAAACAAACCAGCATTCAATGGTAACAAGGCAAGCTGGATGACCCTGTAGTTGGACTCAATACCTTATTTTATTGTTTAATTGGTCTAATTTAAACAGCCATGTTTTTAATTTTTTTACATGGTTTAAGCCAACTGTGTTTAAGCCAGAGATGCGAGGGAGTACGGGTTCTAGCATTGGCTACAGATATGAGAGTACACACATGTTTTGCCCTCAGCTCTGCCAATATTTCTCAAACTTGACCCGCTGTTTCAAAGCTTGGCCTCTTCAAGTAGCGTGCCAGTTCTACTGAATCCTGCCAAATGGTGTGCTGACAAACACGCAAGCTAAATCAGTTAGCAAACTGTCCCTGAAAGCAGCGGCACCTCCCTCCCCAGAGTCAGCCTGTAAAGCTTCTTAGATAAAAGAAACCATGCAAAATGCAACATTCACCATTTTTAGCTTTTCTGTAACATACAGTGTTTGAACTGAAAGGTCTTCATGTACCTTTGTTGCAAAACTGTTTGAAACTCCAACCTGTGAGGCTTTAAATCGGTAGTATATAACTGGTAAATTTTGAGTGCCTAAGCAGTGCTTTCCTCTATTATAATCTCTTTTAGAGTGCTTTCTTCTATTATAATCTCTTTTAGGAGTACAGAAACCTTTGTTAATAAGAAGTTGTCTAACATGGCTGGATTCAGGGATGACAGCTTTTTTTAAAGTTCTGCCTTAGCAGAGGCCATCAAACTTCCACTTACCAAGGTTGCATGGATTTTACTTCAATAAAGAAAATCCAGAGAAGACTCCCAAGCTGTCTCATCAGAGTGAGATAATTCGAAGTTTTTATCTACACAGTGAACTGAACTGCAGCATACAGATACCAAAACTACCAGGGACCAAAGCTGGTAAGTTCACATGATTCTGCTCAGCATCACACAGACTTTATCAGCCTATGGCAAGATGCAGTGTAATGGCAATGACCCAATGCTGTTAATAAGCTAGGAAGTACTGCATTCAGTAGCTTGAGTGAAGAGTCAGGTTAAAACATCCACATCTCCTCCAGTTCCTAGCTGGACCATATTTTATTTACTTATCTACCCCTAAGAAGGGAGATGACTTACCCTGCACTTCCCAACTGAGCACAGAAGAGACTTACAAGGCTAACACCTTACCCTGGTATAACACATGGCCTTAAATGTTTTTCTGCCTTGTTGAGTTTTGCATGTGCAATTCTGTAGCCTGCCTTCCACCTGCAGTTCTGTAACACTTCACCTAAGCCACCTGGTCAGTGTTTTCCAGAATTTCCCTAGCCTCACCTTTCCCTTGCAGTTCTTCCCATGCTGTTATTCTCAAGGCACTTCTGCAAACACCAATGTGTCAACAGCATTGTATCTATACTATACTTTTCCTATCCCTCAGCAGTAGCTTTTGATGTACATTACAATGCCCAGTAACACGCATGCACCAAGCTCTACAAGCAACTAGCATTCAACACCTGCCCTCATGCAGCACTATCAGCTTTGTAAGCAACAGGTAGTTTGAGCATGTCCTGATGAAAACCACAGAGGAAGGTGTTACGAGGAACACTTTCTGCACTGGAAAGAACACCTAGATGAGGATGCTCATTTGGGACATTTCTCAACTTGCTTTCCAAGCTGACCACTGGAAAACTTTCCCCCTTTTCCTTTTTTCCCTCTCACTTGTTTGCTTTCTTTTTTTCTGTGAATGTAATTTTCACCTTCAGTATGAATTTATGCCATCAGCTGCAGATCTTGCAAATGGATCTTTGCATGTTTGTATGTAAAACTGTTTTAACATCCTCTGTACAACACACTGTCTATACAAATATGCTCCACTGCATGTGAGAGTAGTCCTTCACATGCTTAGATCAACCTAAGCTGCCCCTAATCTCCAGATATGCCCCCTCTCTGGTGAGGGCACAAGCTCTCGTGTGTCTAGGTGAGAAGGTATCTAAGTACAGTTGTATGTCTAGGAGTAACTTCTCCTTTCCCCCCCACCCCCAAAAAAATTGATTAATTTCCAAGCAGCTCAACTTCCAGTGCTGGAGACAGAAAATCTGCAAGGACACAAAGGCTAGGGACAAATGAAGAAGAAGGAATCACTGACACTTCAACATAAATCATCTTAGCCTGACATGGAATCCAGTCGTCAATTTTGCATTCAAATAGCGGTTCTCAGATCACATTTCCATGAGATACTGAAAAGGATCTTTTGTGCCACTTGAAACACTAGATTTAACTGGTCTAAAGATATGCCCTGGAATGAACTTAATACTTTTTATTTTTCCCTCAAGCTACTTGTCTTGCCAGAACAGAAGTCTCCCTAATGCAATATCCTATACTTAATCTGTATCTTCACCTATTTGAAAAGCACATTTTTTTAAAGGGATATCAGTACAGGGAATTCAAAGTATAACAGACTAAGCTTCCAACTTACTTAACATACTTTGTATCTGTTTTAATCAGAGAAAATAATCTACAGTCAGAAACTGACAAAAACGAAAAATACTTCTTACACCATAATAATTTTCAAATCTTGTTTTCAGCAGTCTACACAGTCTCCATTTACTCAGGGATTACAACAAGACTTTTATTCTACTACCCCACTTCCAAAAATCTGTAAACTAATGCTAAGTACAACATGGCAGTAGAAGAAAATAAATACAGCATGTTATACCATATGAACATAATGCAGTGCTACAGCATGTGCTTCCTATTTGGAACTTCACTTGCTATTGTCATAGATCCAGAATCTGCCTCCAGACTTTCCTCTGGTGAGGGTGAGTGGGTGCACAGCAATCCTGACTGAAGAGATGCAGGATCCTGCCCACGGTAGAGCCAGCGACCCACACTGAGCCACATGGGCTGTGCTGAGTTGGCAGGGCCCATGCCCAGCTTGGCTCATGAGGCAGGACAGGGCTGTGCTGCACAAAACCCTCAGCCACAGGACAGACTTGTGGTAAGATGTGGGCTCCTGGACAGCTCCCCCTCAGTTCCACCTGCATGGTCTTGCCTTTATCTAACCGCACAGCGGGAAGTTCTCATGTGACCATCACTCCTGACTATTCCCAACAGGGTTATCTCCTTGTAAGAAAATCCTGTAAGAGTCCAAATGATCAGGAAGGGAAGACTCTCTGCTGTGGCTGAGGTCTACATGGCATGATGCACGTGGGACACAGTCCTGTTAGATGCCACACCACTCAGGGCTCTCAGCATCTGAAGGGCTGGAGGATTACCTGCACTATTCTCTTCTTATATTGGCAGCTCTAATAAATGTCATTTTAAATAGTGCCTTACAGTATCTAAGTGCTTTTCTTACTGTGATCATAATGGGCAAAAATGTCCCAATCCAAAACAAGACACAGAACAATTACTTCCAGCACAAGAGTCCCCAAACAGCACTATATGGCATCATTCTTCTGTTTGCCTCTTGGTACTTGTGTGTGAGCTGGTGTACGCATGGGGGGCATGTGTTTATGCAGATGGACAGGTATTTACTACTTAGTTTTCTACTAAGTAGTTATTTACTACTTTTTTTACTAACTAGTTATTTACTACTTAGTTTTAGTTATGTATCAATTTACTAGACACAGTATTATTAGCCATCCTGCATGGGTAAATGTACCCAAATAAGCACAATGAAGAAGGCAAACAGAGATTCGGGCCTTCTATCCCACCCAGCCTGGGTTTTTTTGTGATCAGAAAAATCAAATGCCCTTGGCTACTTAATGTAACCAGAAAAATAAAGTTCATGTATCGTTTTACCCTAACACGAAAACACACCTCTCATGAAAGTTTCCAGAGAAGCAAACTTATAGATTGAACTAGATGTACTAATCATTTTCTGTGAAAAGAAATAAAATATTAAGCGTTATTAACTGCTGAGTGTTTTGCTTCCACAAATATCTTTCCACAACTAAGTTCAAATTCCAGAATTCCCCAATTTATGTCTTTAACTATCTTGCATTTTTTCCAGTCTAGCATTTAAATCTGTTAGTCAAACTAGTCTCACTATAAAAGTAATTCAAATAAATGATTTCTAAATATTAACAAAACTCATTTCAAGCACCATAATTAGCTTTTTAAACCACATGTATAAGTAGAGACTCAGGTCAGCAGTGATGAGAAATATAATGCAAGTGATACAATTATCAGGCACTGTAGAGTAATGAAAGGGTTTTCTTCCAGGTCACATTGTTCTTCCAGGTTATTATATATTCCAGAATAATGCAGTTGTAGGTATTGCTGCTATAAAAAAACCCACAACCAACCAACTAAACAAACAAAAAAACCCAACAACAAAAACAACAACAACAAAACACAAAACTCCAAAACAAACAAACAAAACCAAAAGCCACAACAACCAAAACAACTCAGAATGAAATGTTAAAACCCTATACTTAACAAGTTATTATGATTTAAAAATCAAGGGAAAAGTAAAATAGAATTAAGTCCACCTAAATATTTTCCTTAGTGAATTCTGAAATGCTGCTTTTTCATTTTAAACTCCTTAATTTTTAAAGATTGCTGTAGATTCAATTTCCAATAAAAGGCTAATTTTGAACCAAACCAAACCAGAGTTTATAACCTCATTCCTTTTGATAATTATGAGATGCACAAAAACGTACAGGAAATCCATTAAGCAAAGCTTTATATGAAAGGCAACATTCTTCACTGATTAAACGTGATTAGAACATTCTGATTTGTATTGTTTCATTTTCTCTTATTTTACAGATCATGCTTGGTCTCACTTTTGGAGCTCCAAAAGACCTCATCTAATACAGTTCTGTCTGTTGATCAGTAAGGAAAAGTGGCAAAAAACCTATCTCAGAGAAAGAAGTTCTTCAGATGCAAATTAACATATCTCTGATTATAGGTTTCTAAACTGTGAAATACAAGACTTCTCCTAATCAAACAGCGAGGATGAATGAAATGAGATCAAGCAGGGCAGTCAAAAAAACCAGAAACCTGAGAACAGTTTCAAGCCAATTTTCAAATTGGAGCTCTTTCAATTTTATATCCAATTTGTAAGAAAAGAGTGCTTCATTTTTAATGATACAAATTCTAATCACATGACACCACTGCAAAGGAAAGCAAAATGCTCTGCCTTCTCAGTGTCATGGCTGTAGAATGTACCTCCAGTATGTACATTAACAAAATAAAAGCAGTGGCCTTTACATGTCTTTATTCCTTGTGATGAACTTAGGGCATCCATCTTCTTTTAGAAGGTGATCATGCATGTTTCTAAGTAAGACTGCAGAGACTCTCCTCAGCAAAATCTTAATTTATTTTTACTCTGAAATAACCTACAAAGTTCATGAATATTTAGAACATCATGGTACAGATAAAAAAAAAATCAAATAATAGAAAAAGTACAAACCTCTGATTGTACATGCCCCGGAAATTATAATTTGCTCTGTAATTGGGAATTGGTTTTGGATCTAATGGCCTGTAGATGGCAGGCTCTCCTCTTTTCATCGCCAGACCATTCAGCTCCACAGTTGGAGTTATACTGCCTGCAAAAACCAAACAATTTAAGTAAGGCACTTAAACCAGAAATATTGAAAAACACACAAGCAGGACTGAGATAAGCTGCAAAGAGATAGCTACACTGTGTTTTTTTACTCTTAAATTAAAAAGAAGCAACTAAAAAGACATTTCAATTTCCCTAAAGGATGGGAATATAGATCCCAACTCAATCACAAGCAACGAGAAAGAACAATTAGACATCTTAGTGCATTCTCTATGCAGTTCAGATGGATTAATCTTCACATATGAATGAGAAAGTCAGTGTAATAATCAAGCTGGTTATTTATTTTTCCAAAATACTTATAATACATTATGACACTTTCTTAAAGAATTATAAAGATTAAAGAACAATGTATCTTTCTGCTGAATACCATTAAATAAAACCACAAACAGGGCAAAGAGTCATTGAAACAAACATGATGTAATATGCAGTCATTCAGGAACCTTACATGTTAGAAAAAATGTGTTATTTGCAAGACTTGAAAACTTAAAAATGAGACCTAAAAACTAAAAATCTAATAGAAATTATCTAACAGACTGAAACACAGCTACTGGGAATCAGTGCAACTACAGCCATCTACTGGTGACAGAACACAAAAATAGAAGGCAGCCAGTACTTGCCCACTGTGTCGTTTCAAAAATATCAAATAACAAGCTACACTCTACTTCTACTACTTTTTTCTTTTTTTTTCAATACAAAGTTCAGCTGTTGTAAAAAAATCCTAAATAAGCTAAATGTGCATTCCAACAAAAAGGAGTCAATATTTCTGAAAATATTTTCATAAGGAATTCAAATAAATCTACCCTTAAAACAGCTACGACCAATTTTCCAGTCTGCCACTGAGGCTTTATATGCCAAATGATGAAAATGTTTATGAAGTACTTATTCAAAAACTTCTACCAACAACAACTCTTATATTTTCCAGAGAAAGAAATTATGATGAATTCAACTTCATAATAAAAATGCAAAATGTCATCCTGATCAGAAGATACCTGTGCATATACAATGCACCTTTCTTGGAGCAAAACTACAGTGCTAAATGACACAGTTTTTTAATGAATTCTCTTAAAGCCTGTTTCTCTTGTTATCAGATTTTCCCTTTAAGAATATGCTCAAAGCCAAAAAAACTCTAGAAGATGAATAATACTCTGCAATGTCAAGAATCAAACTCAGGATCCCTTTTCATAGAGGTCTGAGCCTTCTGCTTTCTAAACAGCTGAAGTCACAGTGACTGTGAAGGACACAGGGCAAAAACAGTGTCCTGGGCCTGAAGAAACACTGCACTAATCTCCAAAGGAGCAAGAGAATACTACCACACCACTCTCAAACAATCCTTCATGGCTAATACTCAGGATAATACTCACAAGTTCTAAAGGAAACTTACTCCTGCTTTTTTTTCCATCCTGCAAAACTACTCAATTTTCAGTAAGTGATTGAAAAAAACTGTTTTTAAAATGGGGGAAAGGGCAGAGGGAAATAAAAAGGGAAGAAGGGAGTAGAGGAAAAAGCAGAGGGTAAAGGAGCGTAAAAAACAAAGAAACAAGAAAGGAAATATGACTTTTTCCTTACCATTTGCTTTCTTTTATATTAGTCTGAAATAAAGTTATTAATATTTTTGATTTATTTTATCAAACAAGACAGAGCAGATACTGGGCATGTAGATGAGACGTGTATTTTGAAAGGCTCTATATGCATTGAAGGCAACTCATAGGTAACAACTCAAACTGAAACATGCAAGACACCAGTATACATTCTTTCTATTATCGAAACAGTTTCTAAAGCCGTCTGTGAGTTTTTTGAAAGAACAAGTTGCTACAAAGGAAAACTCACAACGCAGGAAAATACCTGTCAAAGTTCTCATGACAAATCCCAGCCTTTTGTTTACACCACAGATGCAACTCCACAGGATTGGACTGGATAAAATTTCCGATTTCATTGGAAAATTAGCTAAAATAACTCCTTGGGAAATATGTTTTACTATGGTAATAACAGCCAATTCAGTCTGGTTTTCTGTTTACTGTTGATCATATACAATCACTTTACATACATCTGAGCATTATCAAAATAATATACTCCCCTGCAGTTCAACTATTTTAGTCATGCATATTAAAAATTCTCCCATGAAAACTCACTAGACATTCTGCATAATCCTATCATGCCTATAAGACGGTAATGTTGATTCTCATCCTCCAAATTTAAATACACTGTTAAAATTACTTATTAGTGGTATAATAACCCAACACTTCAACAAGATTTAACACACAGAGGAAATTGTCATACCTGGATTATTGTTTACATTATTTTTGGGTGGTCTAGGCGTTGGTTTGGGAAGGGTAGTTTCATTCAATGCTTTGCTAGCAGCAGCATGTTGGGCCTTTTTAATACTGCTTCCTTCAGCTTCCCATGTCTGTTCTCCAAGAGTCAGCTGCACCGTGAACATCTTCAAAGACAAAGAACAGGTAAACACTGGCAAGATCATCAATGTGGATCAGACCGATCTGTATAAAAACTTCGAGGGCTGAAGAGAAACCATGCTCTCTTTTCATTGGATTCAACTCCCAGATAATGCATCTGATTCTTCCAAAGATGAGTTAGACCTTATCAGTGGGCAACATTTGGCCTTTCAAATTACAAAGTTAAATAGCATAATGTTAATGTCAGCTATAAAAGAACAGAATAATATTTAAACCAAGTAATAATAACAGCAAACTCATCCTCTGCTCTTGAAAGACTATAAACAGGTCAGCTAAAAGCACATTTTTTTCATATATTTGAGGGTGTTTTGTCATTTTACCTGTGGAAAACAGGTACTAAACATGCCACTGAGGTAAAAAAAAATAATTTTGTAATAATTATGAATGGGTATAAATGACTGCACACTCCTCAAGGTAGCAGAAAATTTGGGCCAAATAGTGTTACACAGTGAAGGAACTTCTCACATGACCTGATTTCTAAAAATAATGCATATTGTTAGGATAAGAGTCACCACTCAAATACATTCAAAAAATAGAGTAAGAAAGAAAATAAATATTATCCGTTTTAATGGAACTGCAGTTCTGAATGTAAAATCTATAGTGAGGACAGGAACCAGAAACATCCAGAGTTCAGATACAGACTAACTGATAAAAAAGTTCTATTTCAAAATTTGTGATAGAGGATTATTTCAAATAGTATCTATGCTGTGCAAATTGTGCAGATAAAACTCAATGCATATTTAAGATATTAAATAGAATCTGTCTTCTGTATTACACAAACATGTTTTGTCTAAATTTGAACATCTAAGAACAAGAGGAGAAAGGCTAAGAACTCAATATATTTGCCATATAAATTCCCTAGACATAAGGCAGGACTTAACAGTCAGATAAACACAGTAAACTAAGATACACCCACCTCAGAAAACAGACCAACTTACTTGAGGCAACATAAAAATATCTACATATTAGTATGAACAATATATAAAGTAAAATTTTCATTTCAACAATCCTGTAATTTTTTTAATTATTTAAACTTGCCAGATCCAGGACGAGGTATTTAAAGATGGACATGGTGAGAAGACTTTAAATGTGTCTTTGCACATATTTTCATTTAGCATGTACTTACAAACAAGCATTTGAGCACGAGTATGTATGTGCATCCCACCTTAGCCCTGTGCACATGCCCATGGTGAATTCAAACTGAATTCTACAAACACATATTTGTGTCTTAATTACAGGCTTGAGTTTTGGCTACTGTAATTTTCAGAAGCATAGTGCAAGTCCCCATACCACAGTTCCTACTGCCATGTCCTTTTTTCTATGACAATTTCCTCACAGACAAGGAGAAAGAAAGAAATAGTCTCTTAATTTTGCAATCTGCTAAACCCTACTCCCACCTGAAAGCTAAACTGGGTATTAAATACCCATAGTTATATAAATTACCTACAAACATACATAATTATTACTAGAAGAACTGAAATTTGATTTCTGGATCTGGAGTTCATATATTTTATATTTTTCAAGAAAGTATCAGTGTAGTATTTTTATAGGAGAATAATCTCTAATTTAAATGAATATATGAGTAATAACGGCTACTTGTCTACCTATAACTCTCCTCTTAGTGCTTAGAGCACAAAACAGAAATTCAAGATAAGAAAGGGCTTGCTCAGTAAACTTCTGCAGTCAGCTCTAACCTTCTCACTTAACCTATCTGTCAAAAAAACTCCTGCAAAAACCCACATACAGTAGTAGGTTTCATCCTTTAACTACAGGAATAAAACTGCCTAAACCCAAACTCTGGAGCAGCCAATGAAACACTCAAGTCCTGCAAGACCAGAGCTAACAGTTATGCTATTGATTGAGAGACATTTCTCACCAGTTTTCTGAGGAATTTTCTATTTCTTACACCAAACCTCATTTACTTGAAGTCTAGAAAGCAGAAATGCAAAGGCCACATGCTTGTGCTTGTTTTCACTCTGCTGTGTTTCCAAGGTCAATCACTTTTAGCTCTGGCAATTCTTCCCTCTTCACTCCTATGTAAAACTGTCTCTCCTCTTTCCCAGCCCTTTGAAGTGCTACACCCCCCTTACCCCTTTCCCTCTTCTCTCTACCACTACCCACTTTCTTTTGCCACTGTTTCTTTTAAATTTGTGTCCTGAAATAACACTGACATAGAAGGACAGAAGACATGATCAATCTGACTAACATACTCAAAAACATCATTTCTGCTAAAAAAGACTTTCTGACTTTTCTTATGATGAAGAATCCACCTGGAGGGCAAACTCCTAGAAACCCTAACTGCACTGTCAGGACACGCCACTTCTCTCCCAACTCCACTGTTTCTAGTTTCCCATTTCACACCAATTGCCAAAACTTACTTTTCAGAGACAACTAGAAAAAAGGATATAAAAATTTACCAGCATTTGTGGTCACAACACAGACAGCTGTCTTGTAGAGCGTGTCTCAGAAAATCATGAAAACCACTACTGGACAGGAACAGAGTATGTGTAGGAGGAAAGCAACGTGAGAAGCTCCTTAAATGGCAAAGAGCAGCAGCAGCATTACATCCTCCAGGTCATGCTTTCCAGGACAAATTCAGCTCTGTTTCACATATTCTGTCAGGTATATCATCATATACTAGCAAGACATTATACTAAGCTGCTAAGAGTCATATTAAATTGTCTGCTTTTCACAGGTCAAAGTCTGCATAATTTTATTAATATCACCTTTGTTCTTTTGTCTCTTGCTGCAGAGATCAAAATCAGACAATATTCTTCTGAGTCTACAGAGCACATATCTGCATATTTTGACCACTGTGAGTGCAACTAAAAATAAAGAGGTGAACTGAAAAACTGAAAAATTAAGAAATCTATTGAAAATCTGGCTTTCAAAAATGCAGCTAATGCAGACTCAAGTAATTTCAACTATATTAGTTCCTCTAAAAGTAGTAGCAAATATAAAATCATTAAAGTTGGAAAAGACCTCTTAGATCACCAAGTCCACTCTTTGACTGAACACTATCATACCAACTAAAGCACAGCACTAAATGTCATGTCCATTTGTTTCCTGAAAACTTCTGGAGATGGTGATTCCACCACTTCCCTGGGCAGCCCATTTCAATGCTTAACCACTCTATCACTGAAAAAAAATTCTTCTTTCTGTCCAACTTGAACCTCCCCTGGCACAGCTTGAACCTTGTCCTCTTGTCCTGTCAACAGTTGCCTGGAAGAAGAGGCCCCCCATCTCATATGTGAACTATTTCTTGTCCTGATAAGGTTTTAAGTATAACATGAATGTAATATAACTCAAATATCTTTACTGCTGAGAAATGTAAACAGCCAAACCCACACCTTTTAGTACAACCAAAGCACTTCTTATTTCACAGAAAATAAATATACAACACAATAGCGAAAGATTACAGAAAGCCCAACAGATTTAAGATGCCACAACCTAAAACCAACCAACCAGAGTACCCCGTAGAACCAAAATGTCTCCAGGAACAGAAAGAGCACTTCAATTTCGATGCTGAATGTGGGATCCTAAAAGCTTTCTGATTCTCAGCGGCCTCACACCTGCTGACATCATTTCCACCAGCATTAACAGATTCAGGAATGCCAGCCAGACCAGGTCAGTGATTTGCACTCTGCGCTTGCTGACAACATAATGTGCAACTCAGAAACAAGGGGTAATGGCACAGAGATAGCCTATGACGAGCTCAAACTGTTACTAATCTGCAGAGTGACCCCACTGTCTTATGCAATTTTGCCACTCTAGAAATGCTAGGTACATATATAGGCATATATACTAGGTACAATACTAGGCAGTTATTAATTATGCCAGCATCTTTCTTGGCATTTTCCAGGGTTTTTTCTCCTCCCCTAGTTTGCTTCCACCCAGGGAGGAAATTCAAAATTATATTAGAAAATTTTATGTCATGAGAATATTCCTCTGTGTTCCCCAGGATCTGAAAGCAACCTAATTTGTACTTATTAAGTTGGATATCCAAATTGATATGAGAACTGACCAGAATTAGATGTCAGTTCACCAGAAACTTTAATGCTATAACCGTATTAGGAGCCTTAATATCACCATATGTCTTAAAGTTGCATAATAATAAAGTTTGTGTTCTACAATGCGAGATCCAAAGATAGAGTATCAACTTTATAGCCACAGAATTGTGTCAATAAGCATGTCACAAACTACCTTTGTCATCATCTGCACTACCATGAAACAAATGGCAGTTCGTTTCTAGTAGGTAGTTACCAAAGGGATGCTGACTGGGGAGCAAGATTCATCCAGCCTAAAAAAGTAAATGCTCCTTAAAGATTAAGAAAGGGTGGTGACACCCTGAAAAGACTTTCACAGGGTCTTTATAAAGACCAACAAATAGAAACTCAAAGATGAAAGTCAAAGTAAGGTACAAAACGATCTACAGGAATTAAACAGAAATACAGGCATACTTCCTGAAAATGTAAAAAAAAAAAAAAAAAAAAAAAAGGCAAAAATAAAGAACAGTAAGAAACCCCTTACACTAGAAATGTAGCTGGGTTTGACAAGCTTGACAAGCACACTTGTCCAAACCATGACATTCTCAGTTCAGCATTTAAGGTATGGCTCATCACCTGGAACTGTGACCTTACCTTGGCATGAGCAGGCCCTCTTTCATTCAGAAGCTTATACTGGGGTTGAATTCTATTGAAACGGGCTAACTCATTTACCAGACACATTGGAGTTTTCTCTTTGGGGTTTGCCATGTTATCTTGGAGAGGAGCTGTAAATAAAGAGTCTGTAAAGTTTTTGTGGAGAAATGTATTCTTCACAACTTTGCAAAGCTTTGCAAAAGCAGCATGACTAGAAAAGAAAATACTTTGGCTAAAATACAAGTTTTGCACATATGCTAAATACAATGCTTAAATACCATTTAAATATTAATCATATGAGAATATGATTATGATTTTACAACAAAAATTTTGATTACATGCAATTAAAAAACCCCAACAACTATTTATTTCCAAAATGTATCTATGACACATGACAGTGTAGGGGAACATATATATATTCTACATCATCTACATCACCAAAGTTTACTGTCAGCAATATACTGGGTCCTGGAATTAACTGCTATTCCAGAATGGTTTCTCAAAACTTTGAAGCAGTAGTGGATAGTGTAAGAGTTATGAGACAAATACAATAGATGAAATAGATGAAATTCTGTGGCCCCCACTTGCTTCTGCCTGCCTTCTGTCTCAGAGTACTCCCTAAGAACACTTCTCCTCTTCCTTTAAGGATTTTGTTCTGCTTTTTTTAGACCACTTAACTTCCTGCAATTTTTTTTTCCAATTTATTTGTATTTATCCCTAACACACACGGTCATTTCTTGTTTAGATTTTTAGAAAAACATTTCTGCATTTTATACCCAGTTCAGCATAGGAACTGCAGCATTTATTAGGCTACAAAGGAAACACCAAATACTGCCAAGTAGCCAGAAGACATTCTGTTCTAGGGAAGAGAAATAAACTTGGAGACCTTCCTGCACCACTAAAACTTTTCTATAAAAGATACACTCAGAATTTGACAAAATAGACATGCTCTTTTCTGAGCTTTTATATCATTGATCAACACTTCACCGTAAGTCTGATTTCAGTTAAAGAAACTAAACTCCGTAAACAGTTTATTTAGCCAAAATATTTTTCTATGGGTGCTTGGGTTTTTTTATTATTATTTTAATCCTCTTAAGAACCTAATTATTTATTTTTTTAAATTAAAAAGTCATCAAAAAATTCATTTGACCACTGAAGAAAATATACCTGGACCAACCTACCTGGTGAGTTGTTCGAAGGCGCAGGATCGACAAGGCTGGCAGTAGGACTGCTACAGCTGGCAGCTGATTCCGAAATGGATCCGTTCATTGAGGACGGTAGACTCAGTGTATTTGTAGTTGTAACTGGCAGGGGTAGCACCATAGGGGACATGGTGGGTCCAGACAGGTTTGCTGTAGTCTGCATCTTAACTTGTGCCATTGCCTGTCACTGCAATAAACAAATTATTATCAGTAGGGCACTTTGCATTTTGAATGTCAAATGACTGTAGTGTAACTAGCAACACTTCTTTTTCCTCCTGGATCTGGGTCACTAAACTGTCCCCAAAAGTCATGCCTCTGCAAACATTACTTCCAAACGGATGCACAGAGAAACAGAGCTCAGAGCCAAAGAACATCACTAGAGAAGAATCCACATGGCCTGGCTCCAGGTTCTGTTGTTCAACAATGGGGTGACCCTGC
Organism: Myiozetetes cayanensis; assembly: GCF_022539395.1. NCBI lineage: Eukaryota > Metazoa > Chordata > Aves > Passeriformes > Tyrannidae > Myiozetetes > Myiozetetes cayanensis. Next base: position 30,600,453 of record NW_026086604.1, on the reverse strand, counting down.
CTGAAATACAGTAGGAAGAATAACTATTATAGAATAAAAGTCCATATAATTATTCAGCAGATAAGATTAGCATGTGCCAATTTCTTCAAAAGAGAAGTTTGCTGTCTTTGCAACAAACTGCCATAGCAATCTTTTGCTATTGTTTTTCCAGTAAAGTGCACATAAAATATCAAATAAGGCCACAAGAGAAAAATCACTATTTTTTTCTGCTTTTTATCAAACTAGAAGAGAGAAAAAAATATAAGAAGAAAGTGCTAATAAACAAAAAACCCCACCAAAGATGCGAGTTCTGAAAAAAATAACTGTTCCTACAGTCAACTGGTGGAGTACTTCAATCTTTGTATAAATTACTAGCACAGGTATCAGGACTTCCTAAACTAGCCTTCAACCCCATGCCTAAAGCATTTACCTGGAATATGCCAGGTACTCATTGTGTCTTTTTGCCTTCTCAAATTAGTTCCCTCATTGCCAATACCTGTTCTCAGGCTATGCCTACACACATAACTAGGGTCAGGGCAGTGCTCCTTCATACTATTCACTGAGAGTATGCCCCTTGGCAAAATTTTGGCCACTGGCTAAAAACTCCTGCTGCAAATACCATAGAGGAGCAGTTCAGAGGCCAGCAGGCATCCCAGACAGTCCACTCTAATAAACAAGGAACAGTCATTCTCACTCATCTGGGCAAAAGTCTTGGGCTTCTCCTCTTGGCATAAGGAGCAGGATGATATATTTTATTCAGTAGCATGGACACAGACTGTGTTATTCAGGGTTCATACACGAGATGATCTGCATATAGTGGATAAAGAGATGAAACCCATGACAATCAACTAGTGGTCCCTGGGGAACAGGGACCTCTCCCAGCATCAGCTCTGATCCCACCGGCTGAGGCAGGGAGGGAAGGAGCTCTTTGCCACCTCTGCTGGGCTAATTCTCTCTTCCTAAGCAAAAATCCCATTCAACACCTAAAAAAGTTTTTAACTAAGGACTTATTGAAGTGAGCACAACTATCGACAAAATTTCGATTACAATCAGTATTTTTGCTTCTCCCACACCTCATCCATTAAAAAATATCCAAGTATCTTTACTCAGAGGGACAGTATTGTTGCACAAAGATCCCAAATCACTCATTACACCACAGAGGATACAAGTCCTTTAGCACAGTTGCACTAGTATAATAAAAATAATAAATCCTACTGCTGTGACTCTGTGCTTTGGAGAAGAGGTTCAGATTAGAATGCCATTTTTATTACTGAGGACAGACAGACCACCAATTTAATTCTCTGAAAAAGCAGAAGTAAAAAAAAATGAAGTTGAGATGCAATCACTTGCTCTTTTCATAAGTATCTTCAGTAAATTATTAACAGCCACAGATTTTAAAAATACATATGCAGTTAGCTGAGATATATTCAAATACTTTATGTGTTCAAAAAATATGGACTAAATTCATACTAAAACAGTAGGTAAAAAACCTACTGTTACTTCACAGCAAATGTCATGCAATACAGCAATATTCTTAGAAGGGCCTAACTTAAAGACTGAGAAGGTGTATAACTACAGAAATTTTTGGTATACTGTGTGTTTAATTCTGATTTTAAAATACATTAGTATAGATTAGAATTAATTGAAAAAGTTTCTTAATTGTAAACATCAAAGCCAATGATGGCAAAATCACACCATACATTTTAAACTTATTTAAAATGAAACCAACATAATAAGAAATATCATCACAATAACTGAAGTTTAAGAAACTCACAGTATCTGCAGCATTTCAGCTTATTAACACAAGTATGAGAAAGGCATCACTCAAATAGCTGTGTATGAGATACTACTGAACACCTAGTCTTGGGCCCTGCCAGTTGTGAATTATTGTTTCAGCTTCTAGTATTTTGCAAGTTTATTTTTCAAGAAATCAGAATTTATTAATAACAAAATAAAATACTATGTTCTATATTATAATGTTCTAAAGGGAGAAATTGTAGGATGGATACTTTATTATTAAGGATTAAAAAAAAAAATTGGTTTGAGAATAGTATCAAGGAAAAGTAAGAATGAACAAGATAAAGTTTTAGAAAAAAGACGCCCTTTGTCCTACAGTAAAGTACGTAGAAAACTCAACTGTGAAATCAGAATAAAATCATAAGATACTGGGTGCTGGACATTTCTTATATATCTAAAGCAACAGAACTCCTATGAGAAACTGTCACTATTTCATAAATTCTGTACAAAAAAAGATGTTCTGGTAATAATATATAATATAACTGTAGGGAATAACTCTTAAGTAGATGAGCTATGGAGACATTAAACTTGTAATCAGTTAAAAATTCCAACTAGTATAGAGAATCAACAGAGGGAATGCAGTTAATATAGTGATGTCATGTCATTTTCTCACTATCAAGGAACTAATCTTCGATGTCATGACAAAAAGGGGAGAAAAACTATATGTCCCACCTTCCCTTTACATTTGCTTATATACATACACCAGTGTTGTTTTATAAGCAGTGAGGTAAAAACACTATGGGGCCTTCCAGCCACAAGCACAGAGTACATAATAAAATATGCTGCTACATAATAAAATGAAGGACCTGGGGGAGAGAGAGATTTCACTAAGCTGCTCGGAGATGAAATGCAGTTATATAATCAAAATATTTTTAAATCTTCTATGTGGATAGTTTTGAAAAATCTGGCATACACAAAAGGGATAGTTAATTTATTATACTATGAATACAATTCGAAAAGCCTCTACACCTCACTTCAGGTGGTTAACCCAATGCAAATCTTGGAAACTGCTACCTCCCAAGTGTCTCCAGAGGAGCTTCTCTTGCTGCTTGGCAAGAGCAAGACACTTGCACCTCTTGGAGAAAGCTGGACTGCACAGCTTTGTGTCTTCATTGAGCTGTCAGCTTCCGTGCCAAATCACCACAGCATGGTATTTATTAAAGTCTTAATCACATACATGTCTACCCAGTCAAAGGCTGCAAGTCAAAGTGCTGTCATTTTTGTAAAGTTGTACTCCAGGGCTTATGGTGCCTTATGAGATGCTGCAGTGGTTTTGCCTCTTAGTCTAACCTACTCAGCTGCAATAGAAATACTACAGCAGGCATGAAAAGGGATGCAAATACACTAGAATTGCATTTTACTTCACTTCTGCTTTTGAAAGCACTTTGTACAAAGGCAGCTACACAGGTTTCATTAAACAGTTCACAGATCACAGAATATTCTGAGTTGGAAGGGGCCCACAAGGATCATCGAGTCCAGCTCTTAAGTAAATGGTCCATATGGGGATTGAACCAACAACCTCGTTATTATAAGCAGCATGCACTAACCAGCTGAGCTAATCTCGGGGTCAGTTGGTATTAACTTTCCAATTAAACTACGTACAAGCTGTGAATTTTCCTCCCACAATAAAAATGACCCAACCAAAATAAACTCGTATTAAAATGATAAAACAAAACTGCCTCACATTTTGAAGTGAAAATATTGCTGTCAAATATTCCATTCATTTTTCTTATATGTCATGAAACACAACGTTGTGGTGGGTTGACCCTGGCTGGACACCAGTGCCCACCAAAGGCACTCTGTCACTCAGCTCCTCAACTGGACAGGAGAGAGAAAATATAATGAAAGGCTTGTGGGTTGAGATACGGGCACAGAGAGATCTCTCACCAGTTACCATCACAAGCAAAACAGGCTCAACTTGGGGAGATTAGTTGAATTTATTATCATTCAAATCAAAGTAGGATAACGAGAAATAAAAACTAAATTTTAAGAACACCTTCCACCCACCCCTCCCTTCCTCCCAAGCTTAACTTCACTTCTGAACTCTACTTCCTCGCCCAAAAGCAACCGGGAGGGTGATGAATGGGGATTATGGTCAGTTCATCACAGGTTATCTCTGACACTCCATCCTCCTCAGGGAAAGGCTCCTCATACTCTTCCCCTGCTCCAGATTGGGGTCCCTTTCACAGGAGACAGTCCTTCATGAACTCCTTCAACATGAGTCCTTCCCACAGGATGCAGTTCTTCATGAACGGCTCCAGTGTGGATTCCTTCCACAGGGTGCCATCCTTCAGGAACAGGCTGCTCCAGCATGGGCCCCCCACGGGGTCTCAAGACCTACCAGCAAACCTGTTCCAGTGTGGGCTTCTCTCTCCTTGGAGACACAGGTCCTGTCGGGAGCCTGCTCCACCAGGGGCTTTCCACAGGGCCACAGCCTCGTTTGGGCATCCACCTGCTCTAGTGTGGGGTCCTTCATGAGCTGCAGGTGGATCTCTGCTCCACCATGGACCTCCATGGGCTGCAGAGGCACAGCTGCCTCACCGTGGTCTGCACCACGGGCAGCAAGGGAATCTCAGCTCTGGTGCCTGGAGCACCTCCTCCCCCTCCTTCTGCACTGACCTTGGTGTCTGCAGAATTTTGTCTCTCACATATTCTCACTCCTTTCTTCTCTGGCTGCAGTTTCTGTAGTGCAGCAGCTTTTCCCCCTTCTTCAATCCGTTATCCCAGAGTTGCTTCCACCTACACTGATGAGCTCAGCCGTGTCAGCAACAGGTCCATCTTGGAGCTCACTGGCATTGGCTCCTTCAGACATAAGCGAAACTCCTGCCAAATTCTCACAGAAGCCACCCTGTAGCTCCCCTGGTAGCAAAACCTGGTCATGCAAACCTAGTACAAACACTAACTCAGAGATGCAGGATATTTTTTACAACTGTGAATACACTTGTATCATGTAAAAAAAGCACCACACAACATAAAGAAATCGTTATAGTTTTTCTGAATATTATTATTTATTGTATTTTTCTGGAATGCTAATCACTTAGATCTTATAAAATAAGAATTAAATGCTCAATTGAAATGATTCTTAGACTATGTCATAGTAATTGAACAAACAAGGACAGATAAATCAGATAATACACCACAGAAGGCAGAAAACATAAACAATGACTTTTCAAACCAAACACACTTTTACAATGTGGAAAAATTGAAAAAGCAATGTTAGAAAGACAAGTTGTTTTATGAACAACCAAAACACAGAGAACAGTCAAAACAAAAGACTGGACTTCATCTATGCAGAAAGTGAAAATGCAGTAGGGTGTCACCACACTTTCACACTGCTCTGTCATACAACCCAGTGCACCAAATCTAATCTGTGTACAAGTATTTAACACATGACACGTACTGCTTACTTGTGAAGGGCTTTACAAAGATAATAACTGAGGGCCAGCCACTGCTGGACAAAAAAAAATTACTTGACATACCTTGTATTTTATTTTATAAAATAACCAAGAGTTCTGCTTACACATTCTAATCAGAGCCCATTTTTCACAACAGTATTACATTAATGATTCCATTAATGATTCTTTTCTGCAGAACTGCTACCAGCAAGTTGTAGCCTGTGTTCTCTGTGAATCTGACTGTTCTGCAGCTAATAAGACTGTTCTTGTCTTCCTTAAGTTCTCTTATTAAGAAAAAAACAAATCAAAACAAAAAAGCAAAAAGAGACAATCGTTTCAATTTTTCAAGATCACATTGAATTTTATTTCTAGTTCCAAAATTTTTTAATTCTCCTTTATAGCATACACAAATTTAATAAGTGTACTGTTTCATCCACATCATTAATGAAAATATTTAAAGGTGGAGGAACAGCAATCCAATAGACTGGGGGCAGTGTCTAAGCAGGGAGCACCTCAATGTTTTTTTTCAGACCAACCCCTGCTTTGGTTAGAAGGTTGTTAATATGATTCTTCTGGGAAAGTCCCAAGTCACAGAACCCTAACAGTTAGCAGCTTCCTAACTAAGGAAGGTTGGGTTTTAGTTTTAGCCTTCAAATTCCATTAAACTTTCCATTCTTCTTTTATTCTTCTGATACTACTTCACTTGTTCAGATAAACAAAAGGATAAAAACCTGCCTAGAGGTAAAACATATTTCTGGTGTGCCATTTCTCACATTTACAGCCAATATTTATACATACATGGACATTAATATAAAAAGTACTATAGAAGTACTAAGCCTTCTGTAATTTCTTTTTACTGTGTTATATCTAGCAGCTTATTACGGATTGACAGAAAACACACAGCTCTGCATTACCTTCAGAGCAGCTGTTAGTTCAATCTTTTATGTTCTATAAAACCAAGTAACGAGACAGCCACACCGTAACAGTTTAGCAAGAGCAGGATTTAAAGCAACAATGAGCAGACAGTTATCCAGACTTATTAACAAAATTTATCTTATTTACACATTTTAAATAGGTAACATCAAGAAAATTATGCATGAAATCACACAGGGTGTCTCTCTACACCTTTTAAAATACATAATTTTTCCATATTACTGCTGGTCCCCACTGTTTGTCCTCCCCATTTGCTCCTCCATCAATTTTGTTGCTTTTTGCCTTGCCACGATTGGTTTGCCAACAATCAAACCAATCTAATAACTTGATGCCATAGCAGGAGACAATCCCATATCCTCTCTCCCCACAGCAAAAAGTTAGTACTTCCTGTCCATTTATCTCACTGAACCAGTTCACATGCAGGTGAGGAGGAACATAAGAGGAGTGCCTGTGTCTGTACAAGGAGGGCCATAAACTCCTGACCTGGACTGAGTGCACGGAATTAGCCCTTTCAACTCCTGCTAATCAGCTTAGCTTTGCTGTCATGACATACACTGAAGTTCAGCTCCTTCACACTGTTCCATACAAAACCCGTGATCTCATCCCCGACGACTCCATCTTCAGAAATCTGTGGCCTGGTTCCTTATTTTTTTTTACAGTGCCTTACACTGGAGAATCTTAATTTCAGTGGAAATATGGACATAACTACCAGCTAATTAACAGCTAAGAAATACATGACAGCAAGTGAAGTTATACCTTAAAAGCATTTTATTTTCCTAAAGTGTAAGGTGTGGGAGGGAAATCACTAACTTTCATTTTGGTTGTTTGGTATAAGGTGATTTACAATCAAAGACAAAAGTGCACAAGAAAGAGAAGATAAATTGACACAGAATATTAATGACTAATACTCAAAACTGAAGGAACTGCAAGGCTTACATGAAAGTTCCCCAACTTGCTCAGTGTTTAACCCAGCCCCTGAAGACTAACTAAATACTACAGTTCCATGCAAGTGCTTTCCTCTGCTCTTGGACCGGAGCAGGAAAGTGTTGTAGATAAAGTCCCAGAAAGGCAAGGGAGGGCCAAGAGGCTGCAGTGAATGCTGGGTCACAACACTAAATCCCACCGTACTTTCAGATTCTATCACCCGTGGAGGACCATCTTTGCCAACTCCCAGATACAATCAGCAAGAAGCTTTCTAAGAAAAGACAGGAAGGTATTTTTGAGAAAAAAAAATCAAGAAATGGAACAAATCAAAAATCTGCACTCATATTTTTCAGCCACTTCTTCAAACAGAAGTCAGGTAAATTTTCCTTTTGAATTACTACACAGGGCAAGCACATTAAAACAACAACAAGAAGAAAAAGATTTAAAACTCAGAAAACTGAGGTAGAAACTGTTTCATTTCACAGACTTCTTTCATCATGAAACCATACTGGTTCCCTAATTTCCAATATGATGTTGATCCAAGATACTACATAAAGCATATGAGTCTCTTTATCATTGAACATATTACCATTATCACAGAATAACATTATGTGGGAATACATATTATTTTATCTGTCACTGATTCAATACTTCTCTAAGAACTCTCTTTACATAGTTTTGTGTAATTTTGAAAACAAAAGGAAAAACCCAAACAACAAATAAAGTACCTAATTATGGAATCAAAGAGAACTACGATTTTCTCAATCAACAAAATGGCCAAAAGTAGGAACTTTTGCCACCATTTAATTATGGTATGTTAGCAAGGGGGCTAGAACAGAAAAGTCTTACCCTCAACCAAGGTTCGATTCATACAACTTGAAATACATAGCATACATCAGAGTAAATATAATAAGCAAACATTTTGGATGTAGTAAATTGCTTACACCACTACAGCAAAAGACAAGTAACTAATAAGAAAAATCTGCAATCTCTAAGGCCATCTACATGCACAGTGTATCTCACACCAGCACAGTTACCCATACTGCATGGCACTGCTGTACAGCGAGATATGAGGATTCAGGTAATGCTTAAAGACATCTATAATTTAGGTTTACAAATATAAGCAAGGTGTTTATACCTCCACTGGAGTAAAAGGAAATACAGCATTGAATTACTATGGTTTACCAGCGCCAACTGAGATATCCTGAGATATCACATTTGGATACCTGCCTATTCCATCAGCTGCTGCTTCAGCAAGCAGATATCCTCTCAGAAGACCCATGCTATATCTGACACTGCATGGGGCAGACAGTTCAGAGAAACCCTGGCATAAAGAGACAATGAAATGGTAATAACTTATGTGTTTAAAGAAATGTGTTACACCACTAGTCAGTACAGCCAGAAGACCCAGGGAGTTATTCAAGGTGATCAACAAGTAGCCTTCTAATTTAAGATTAGCCAACCACAGTGGCAGGTGAGGAGCAGACAGTGTAACTTAGTTTCTTGAACTGCATGAGATGCCAAAAATACAGGCAACTGAATCCTATCCAAAGTCTACTGCCAAACTTGTCTTCAACAAGTAAGTGCTCATGGACTTTATTAAAACTAACAGACACAATTACAGAAGTAAATAAGCTCCCTTGCAGAGAGGTTCCCCATCTATAATTTATTTGCCTCAGATATAAGGAATGATGGAAAATGCAGAGGTTAGAGCACTGACTGTAACTGCACATTTTTGAAAATGTGTAGGAGTATAAAAACTAGCAACAAGAGAAACTTCACAGAAAGTGGGGCATAGTGACAGGCAGGAATGCAACTCTTCCCTTGCTTCCCCTGGCAACAGCAAGGCTGACATGAAAAAGCTGAGAAAGGAGCAACTCAGGCCACAGTGCATCTTACTGTGTACAGCAAAACTAACAACCCCAGGCTGTAACACAAGGCTAACCTTCTCTTCTAACAGAGGAATCAGTCAGGTCATGTGTATACCAGACAACCACTTGAAGACTCAAGTGGAGACTTCACAGACAGACAGTAGAGAAACTTTATTAATATTCATCTTGAACCATGGTGGGAAAAAAGGATTGCTATTCTGTATTGAAATGATAAGGGAGATCAACCAGATTATCAACTCAAAGATTTCAATGCCAGAAGAAAACTAAAAGATAAGGAAAACCAATCCGTTGCAAAAGAAACAGAGCCAGTTTGGCATCTCAAAGCTTTTCAACTTGTATATAACCCAAAGCTCAAGGGAGAAAATTAGTCTGGTTTATATAAATGTTTGCCACCTTACAAAGATAATCTCATCAGAAAGTCTGTCTCAATTTATTGCTGCTGTCCAGAAAACAGAGAAGAAGGTAAAAAAGCCATGGAAATTTCCAACAGGCAATGTCAGCTAACCCAGTTCTCAAACTACTGCAAATTTTATGCCCAGAAAAGACTCTGGACCATCCAGACAGAACACTGGTTGAGACACAGGCATCAGTTTGACCGAGCCAGGATACTCTGAATTATTGCAGAGAAGAAAATGCAAAACTCCTCCATGAAACAGCAAGGTGATCATCAGAGCCTTCTTTGTAGAAGGCCTTCCTCATCCAAAACCCTGATTTGCCTCAAGGTTTGAGGCAGATCCCGAAAACTAGCTTATAGATGGCTATAAAGCCTTACAGATCAGAGGCAGGACACACACATTGCCCAACAGTAGGGGGTAATATCCTTCTTTGTATTTGTTTACTGCACCTGGGAGCAAGCACTAACCCAAAGCACAAGAGCTGGCTGTCCGGTACTGTAACTCATCAGCTCTCTTCCTTACCATGACTGAAAAATTACCTACGACTTCTTGAAAACAGAAAACTTGTATCTCCCCAGACACTCTGCGATACACAGTCATACCTGTAACACTTTTAAAGTCACCATAATACCATCTTGCTGCAGATGCAGGTAAGCCACATTCACCTTAGGTAAACAAAAATGAGCTACTCTGCTTTCCTGAAGGAAAACACTTGAAAAGAAGGGAAGCCTAAACCACTGGTTTAACAATCAACCATCAGCTTAGAAATGTAGAAGGGGATTAAGTGAGTAAATGAAAAAAACATGACTCAGATTTGACACACTGCCGCTACACCCTCATTTGTATCAAAGATGTAATTGGTTCCTTATTTATGATGTTGGAGTCTAATTAGATAGAGCTCCTTCCAAGAGGCTAGTTTCTTATCTAATTAGTATTTTGAAGTTTCTCTCATATAAATTTCTAAAAGCCAGGGGTTTTTTCAATTTGTGATAACAAGTAATATTATATTCCCAAGATCTCCAATAAGCTTTGACTGATTTTAAATTACAAAATAATCATCTTCTAAGTAAAACATCCCTCCAATTGTTATTTTGTTCTGAAGCAGGCAAAAATTACTTCTTGACTTCATTCCCTAACTAGAAATCGCATATTATTAAAGGAATTGAGAAAATTATCTCAGTTTTCCTTGACTAGCTGTGTGAAACTACTTCTCACATAATTTGTAAAAACAAAGTTTGGTGAAGTAGCAGAAACAAGCCTTTTTATCTGAAAAAAGTTACATCTCCTGCTACTAGTCCTTCTCATACTGTAACCATCTCCCTGTAGCAAACAGCTACAAGATCCTCAGGGAAGGAGGTTTCAGTGGACAAAGTGGCAGGTGTTGTGCTCCGTTGTTAGAAGCACATAAATTTCTGGTTTTATGTGCCTTTTTTTCTTCTCTGTGAGTGTACTTAAACAAAAAGAGTATTTCACAGCTAGAGTGATGAGTGCCCACCTTGGAGCCTCATATGGCTTCCAAGAAGTTCCAGCTCCCAGACACAGCTGGGGTCAAATTGCCATCTCCTGTTCATGAATCATTCCCGGAGTTCCCCCTTCTCTCAACTCTTCCACAGACAGGTTTTGCAATACTTGGATATAAGATAATGTTAACATACAGTTCATACAGAGACTAGAGACTGCTCACTAGAGGACAGGATGGGGCCTCTGCTCACAGGCATAGAGTACCTTGTCAGATCAGAAGTTCTGCAATGAATTCAAAAAGCCTCCTCCCTATTATAAGTGCAGCTCTCCCCAGTCAGTGAATAAAGATAAAATAATTACTGAGTATTGGATTTGGCCTACCAAGTGCTCTGACTAAAGAAAAGCACAAAATCAAAGTTTTCAATGGAAGAAAATTAAGTTTAGATATGCTATGTTTGGGGGTAAGATCTTGAAATGTTGCAAAATTTATGACACGGGCCTGACTCAACAACAATGAAAACAGAATCCAAAAATTAAAGCAGCAACAGATCATACAGAGCCAGCATTGACCTGTGGCAACTAACACTGGACTCCAAGAAACAAGATGGGAAGAACATGTGCCTGAAAGAGTTTAAGAGAAAACCAAAGGAGCTAACCCATCCAGCCACATGCAGCAAGCAGCTATCAATAAAGATTCCTCAAGCATCCTGAGAATGAAAAGAATCATCAACAACTCAGCAAAGTTTACCAGGACATAATCACCTATTGATTCCTTGTAGCAAACCCATGCTTTGGACAGAAATTATCAAGTTGCAAAATTAAACACAATCAAATAAGTTACTTATCTTTGGAAGAAACTACAGATTATAGAAGACTTTAACTATCCAGGAAGAGGAAAAAAATCCTAGTGGCAGACTTACAGATCCTTTCAGAACCAGCAAAGAAAGAAAACACTGAAGAAAAACTGCTGGATACATGATCAGTGCTAAGAATTAGCTAAACACTCAAAACTTGGCACATGCAGAGCACACATTCTGCTGCAGCACAGAGGCTACACACAACTGTCAGGACGGCAAAAGGTTAATTTCTGGAGTTGAATCAGCAAGGAGGATACTAAAGTAACAACCAAGAACAGAAGGGAAGAGTGCTGGTAAAAGGACACCCGTTCAGACTGAGCACACTGTAAGGGCACAGAACCAGCATAACAAAACCAGGCTTCTTCCTCCAAGTTATGCACCGGTGTTTAGAAGTGCCAAGGAAGACATATAATAAAATAGCAAATCTTCATCCATTGTGCTGATTCTTCAGAACTTGTTTCCCCAGACCAAAGGAAGTTATAAGCATAACTACTACAGGAAAAAAATGTAAACAAACCGTGAATTAAAATCTGGAATTCTCTCAAGTATTTTTCACCAGATAGAGTCAGAAATAAAACAAAGGACAACTCTGGCTAAAAGTGCAACCTGATTCAGTGTTAACATGAAATGATTAAAAATAATAGGACACAGCACCTAGAAATGAGTGAAAGTGAAAAAGAAGTTTCCATATATTAGGAATGGCAACACTGTTCGTAACAGCATAGTCTCACTATCTGGAGACAGAACAGATGGGTGGTTGATACTCTGAGCTGCCCTTCAAAGGAATGCCTTTCTCACCACTTAGTGTACTTTCAGGACTCCAAGGCCATTAGACTCAGCAGGGTAAAGTTAGCTTTTGTGACTCTGGAACCACCCTAAACTAGAATGAAATAACAAACTTGCTTTTGAACTTGCAAGGACAACACTTCTGTTCACTACCAAACTAAGACTCCCTCCTCTTTACCTTCAAAACCAAAATCAAGTAAACAAAAAGCACTTCAAAAGGGAAGGAGGACCCTATTTTCTAGGATCTCCAACAGAACACCTGCTATTTAGCTACATGTATCTGCCTAACACAGTCTCACCTCCTGCAAAAGAGGATGTTTTTTGTTAATGGAGGGTAGTGCTCTTAACCCAAAGGCCATCCAACATCCATCTAGATTGCAATGACATGTAGCAGAAGCTCAGATAGAAGTGCAGACCCCAGAGCTGTGGAGCAGAGATCTGCAATCCAGAACAACAGCAAAGGCACCCACATTTGAAAAACAAAGTAGGCCCTGGAACTAGAACTGCCTCAGCTAACCCTGTTCACCTTCAGTGCTCTGTCCTGCCCTGTATCGCGGATATATTAGCTACATTAGTCTGACAGTAACAATGTTTCCCTTGCTCCTATGAGGAACCAGAGGTGCCTGAGCAAAGGTAAACAGCGCCAGACATTTTTGGTGCTAATGTCAAAACTCCTAGTGAGCCCAGAGTTGGTTTACAAGCCTTGAAAATGGTCAAATTACTACTGTGTCCAAGAAAAGAAACAATTTCAAATCCAGGATGGGCAAGGTGCTGTTCAGATCTCTTTTAAAATACTTTAAATATACTGAAGTTTCGCCAGCTACAGCAGCCTTTTGCTCTCATAACACTCCTGTAATCAAGGCGAATGTTACAAAGTATCGAGGGGCTCTGACTGCAGTAAGATTTGAAGAGAACCAGCAAGAAAAGTCAAAGTTTTATGCGCAGTTTAATGGTCACATGAAAAAAGACCTCCAAAGCCACCTTCTCTGTTGAACTGCCACTGACAGTAATTTGTGGAATGGCCAGTTTCACAAGAGCTCTGTAATGTAACAGCTGAAGAAAAGTGCTACATTAAATTCTTCTCCTGGGGCTTGGAAAATACCCATGGTTGCCTACAAATCCACATCCAGAACGCCCTCACGAATGACAACTCCATAAAGCCCATGGAAATGGGATCCAGTCTTGGCATCTTCAGTGAGTTTTCATTTGCTTAAGGCTCTAAGTGATAAAAACTGGCCAGGTGAAGAGGAGTGAAGTAAATCACTCTCCCTTTTGAAGAGGTCAAATCCCGTATCTAACCCAGTAGATTCAGCTAAGACAGAATGTTGAGAGATATCTCTGAGAAACCAGGGTGAGCTTTACCCGCCTGCTGATCCAGTACAGGCTTCTCACTCCTTTCACAAAGGTCAGACATCCTTAGCTGCCACACAGAAGCTGAGAGGACACTCATTTCATACAAGACCAGTAAGTGTCTTGCACTGCATTATAAGAGGGTGAGAAGAGTTTCCAAGAAAATCCCTCTGGAATCATTCATTGCAAGCCCAGGCCCTAAACAGGCACAAAAGGAATGTCTCTTGGGTATATGCTCTTAAGCAAAATATCCCCTTGAATGGACATTGCCACCACAGATGAAACACAATTCAAATCTGGCAGGTTTAAGTACTATCAGAGATACAAGACTGAAACAAAAAGCAAAGAAAATATTTTCCAGTTTGGAAAGGAAAAAGCAACCTACTATCCAGAACTGAAAAAGGACCAGAAGAGGAGAAAAAAGTAAAACAAGCAAACAAACAAAATGTTAATAAGAAATTTTAGATTATTTCTTGCTCTTACCTTGTCTAACAAAGCCAAAACTACTACAGAGTGGTTTGGGTGGGGGTTTGGTGGGCTTCCATTTGGTTGGATTTTTGTGTTTTGTTTTGTTTTTTTTCTTTTTGTATCAGAACTGGATACACTACAAAGTGACTCAATATTGCTCTACATCAGCTCTGCAGTTGCATCTTAGGATCAGTGTATCTTGATTTCATCCTTCAAAATATATCAGTGCATGGATGTGCCATCTGAGTGACATGGAAGAAGTTCACTATCACTTGCAGTCAGTTATTTATCTGGACAATTTCAGTTACTGACACCAATCTGTTTAGTATAGTCCTTATATTTGTATAAAACTGCTTTGTTAAACTGGGGTCATTGTAGGACAACTGGAAAGTGCAAATACATAATAGGTGCCAAAAGTAAGAAACTAAGACTAGCAATAGCAATAAAAATTAGATTACTCATCTCTTAAAGAACTCTCCTTGATCCAACAGGTGATCATTTCTATTACAAGAAACTTTTCCAGAAAATCTGGTCTTCTACACCCAAAAACATTTCCTTCAGCCTGGAGGCAAACACTTTCCTCAAAGCTGGCAAGCAGCAAAACTGGAAGTGTGACCACCATGATCCTTCGGAATTTTTCAGAAGATGATGAGACTGTAAACATACCCTTCAAGTGAGCATGAGCTACTTTGGTAAAAATCTTAGTAAGCTATCTTTTCCCAGAAAGTGAGGACAGGAGGTTAACCCATACTTGACATAGTACTTGGACACTGGTTATAACCAAGGACCTCTCCAAACACCAATGGGGATCTGAGCTCAAAAACTGAATTCTAATCTGTCTAAAGTGCCCTGTCCCATCATTTTAATGGCAACTAAAGTACAAGAGTATGGGGAAACAGAAGTATACTGGAGTCACAACTAATTTAATATGAAAAAAGTGCTATTTACCAGAGAAAAAATTAAATTTCGCAATTTGATTTTATTTGGTTAAATATCAATAAATTTGTAACATTCTAGTGATATACTATACAGCTGTATAGTTGACTAAAGCAAATGAAAAGACGCAGTATGACACAGGTGACCACTGGGACCATGGAGTACACATTTCATAGCTGGGAAACTTTCCAAAAACTACCAGCTTAACAAAAAAGACACACAAAACAAAACAAAACCCAAGCCACATAACACTTTCTGTTGAGATGAAGTATGAATAAACTTTAGCAGCTACAGACATAGATGTGGCTCTAGTATTACACTACCACAGATGGCTTTTCAAAGTTCATTTTTACATTAGGAATTGTGACATGCAATTTTTTTATTCTAAATAGTCTCCAGAACAACGCCTGACAAGACATCTCTCAGATTCTTACTGAACTCTTGATCTTTTAATGCAAACATACTTTGGATAATGCTGGATAATGCTGACAACGAGCAGACCCCCTAAACACAGAGCCCTTGATTTTTAATATATATATATGTATGTCTGTATTAACTACACTATACACAGGTTCCATTTCCTCTCTTCACAGACTTTATCATGCACTCCCACTAATTCTATTCCCCCCCTCGCACCATATATCCTCTCCTTCCTGAGCAAAACTGCCAGCCCCATTCCCTGACCTGCCTTTGCAGGACCCCTGCCTTGTGCTTTTTAGGTGCCTCAACCAAATGGTACTCCCTGCCTTTCTTTCTCTTCTTTTCAGAAGAGAGAGAAAATTCAAGAACTATTGTGAAAAATACAGACTATGTATGATCTAAAGATTAGAAATGCAAAATATTTGGTTCTGGCAAAAGACAGGCCTAATACTTTTCCTATAGACCTTGCTGTTGCTGACAGGAAATCAGTGTAAGCAGGGGAAGGAAAAGTGAAGCTCTGGTGGCTCATTAACAGAAGTTATGAGCTGTTTCAGTTACACTAAAAAGATGCAGAGTTAGGTCCTTCCCCACCACATCAGTGAGACCCACATGAGGAAGCAGATACTTCGCACTCCAGTGGAAGACAGTCCATGTTCATGTATCTACCAAACATACACAAAAGAAAATGGCACTAAAACTGCACACTTTATAGGGCCAGCTCTCCAATAGGATGATATCATAAGAAGATATATTTCGGGATGAAGGACTGGACATAATTGATGAGAGTTTTACAGTGTTTTCAAAGACTGACAAGTCAATAGCCACATATTTCGGGTAGGTCAAAACAAACTGTCTGGATAGAGCATGACAGGTGCACCTTTCCTAAGGGCTAAAGACGCAGTCTTGGAATTAGAAGATCTGCTTCACTACAGCCTGTTGCCTAACCTTCCCAAGGTCATTTTTCAGCACACTTGACAAATAAAACATCTAGTATTTGATTCACTTCCCACATTCACACTAATGTAAAACAGGGTTATGGTAGAGTCCAGTTTATAAACCTGTGTAGGAAAATCAAGCCTGATCTTTGTCCCCAAGGAAGGAACTGAGTTAAATGCTTATTTAAACTTGCTTCAGTCATTAAAAGACCTCTGATAAGGTTTTCCTGCAAATAAAACTTGAAATTTTCTTTATAATCTACTATCATAATTCAGGGTGCAAGATTATTCAAATTTATTATTTTGACATAACTCTTGGGGGACAAGGTAGTTTAAGCTGGCAAGAGAATATATAAAGACTTTGGTCTCCAGACTACAGCCTGAGCGGAATCCAAACTGGATGACTTCGGCTAAAGCTGAACAATGTTGCTGAAAAGTAGTCTGCAAAGAAAAGAAAATCTGAATTGTCCCTTCTCCTCATAAACTATGAGCAAGCAGGCAGTTTCAATCCTGTTCCTAGCTGGCAGCAACATGAATCTTCACAAAGACAGGCAAGAGGAGGAATATCTCTCTCAGAGAGTTTTTCTAGGTCAAAGCTAAGGTTCAGTGGCTGGAAATCAGTACTGGAAATCTTGCACTGCTGCTGACTTTCTAGAAAAAAAAATATTTCATTCAGAAATCTGTCAGCCTGGCACTGTTTACATAGGCAGCAATATCACAACAAAGCCTGTATAGAACCTCCCTGTAGTTAGCAAATGACTTAAATACATTAATATTACTACACTGGTGTAAACTGCTCACCTGGAATTACCACACAGCTGAGGAAGACCTTACTCCTGTGGAGCTGATGCCACTAGTAACGTAAGCAAGATATAGCAATGTATGCTCACTGACAGAAGTGCAATTTAACTACACCAAGTTATGGCAGAGCAAACAGCCTTACTTGTGCCTTGCAACACCGTAGTTACTCATGCATATCCCTCAGTACTGTTCAAGACAATATTTCATGCAAAGAGTGGGGTTACAACAGCAACGCTTTATCTACTCTTCTGTATATCCTAAACTTTTTTTAGTACTATGGTAGTTGCACAGGGAGCATTCCAAGCATGGTTTGAGAAGCTTACATCTTGCTATTCACAGAAACAGCTTAGTCTTGGTATTCACAGAAACAGCTTCCTGGCCATAAGGCAACAGCGGGCAGATACACTGTCAGAAATGTTTTGCTTGGGTATCACTGACTTTGGTGGGCCCCTGAGCACTACGAGGCAAACAGCTTCACTGCAGGATTCGCCCTCACAGCTCACCCCAAGAAGCCCTCACTTTCCCAGGAGAGCAAGGCTGTGACTTCCAGGCCTGGCTGTGATCAAGATGAACTTTTTTTCCACCAGAGACACCTGAGCAATGGGAAAATGCCACCAAGCTCCTGAGAAGCCTGGACTAGGCATCTTCACTGGATCCCATCTCAACGACGGCCTCACAACCCTCGTGCCGGGCAAAGGCCGGCAAACCGCTCCGCTGCCCATTGCTTGGGAGAGATGCCGACATCCATTTTGGGAGTGGGAGAGCCCGGCACTGATGGCAAAGTTTCGGGCCCTGTCCGAAGTTTGGGGGCAGCGCAAGATGTGCGAAGTGAGGACTGACTAACACACACGTACAAACACACGGCGGCCGAGCTGCGAGGTCCGCGCCGCTGACCGGGCGAGCAGCACCGAGCGCCCCTCGCCCCGCCGGCGGCGGAGCAGCCACCCCGCGCCCCCGGGGCCACGCATCGCCACAGCGGCGCGCCGGGCCGGGCGGGCCAGGGGACGAGGAGCAAGTTCGGCGGGCACAGAACTCCTCTCTGGGGTCTGGAGCAGGGCAGGCCCGGCGCGGTCCCCGCCGATCCCAGCCCCGCCGCACGGCCCGGCCTTGGCCCGGCCTTGGCGCAACGGGCGCCGCCGGCACCGGACCGGGAGCGCGGAGCTGCCGAGGGGCTCCAGCGGGGGCTCCCCCGCCACCCCCGGAGCGGCGGCGCTGCCCACCTGTGCCCCCGCCCGCCTCCTCCGCCCCGGGACGGGCGGCTGGGGGCGGGCGGGGGCGCCGGGGCGGATGGCGGGGCCGGTGCCACCGCCCCCCGCCCGAGCGGAGCGGGCCGGCAGCGCCGTGGCGCAGCAGCGCCCGCCCGGCCCCGGGGAGGCGGGGGCGCCGGGGCCGGCGGAGCCCTCGCCCGGCAGCCGCCGCGCCAGCGGGAGGAGCGGGCAGCCGGGACGGGGACTCGGACACCGCGGCCGATGCCGCTCCCTCCTCCCGCCCGGTTACCTGCTTCCCGGGGACACTTTGGAGACGCCTCCAACATCGGCAAACACTAAAGAGAACTGACCCCGCCGCCGCGGCGGCCGCCGCCGGCCCCAACCACTGCGCCCCCTGCCCTCCGCCGGCGCCGCCGCCCGCCCCGCCGCCCCCGCGCCGCGTGTCGGCCCCGCCGCCCCCGGCCCCTCCCGCTGCCGCCCCCGCCGCGCCCGCCGCCCCCGGGCCGCTCCCGGAGCGCTCCCCGCGCCGCGCTCCCCCCGCGCCCGCCGCCAGAATGGCCCCGTCCGCCGCCCGGCCCGGCCGGCGGCAAGCAGCGCCCCCCGCGGCGGCGCCGGGAACTGCGCCCGCCGCCCGCCCGCCCCCGGCCTCGGCGGGGCCCGCGGCGTCCCCGCTCACCTTCCCCCGCCGGGCCGGGGCCGGGCCGGGCTCCACCGCACGGAGAGGCCTCGGCACCCCGCAGGAGGCAGCCCCGACCCGGCCGGGGCGCAGCGTCGGGGCCGCGCCGGGCTGACAGGGGGGGCTGAGCTCGCCGTGCCGCTCAGGCGCTGCCCCCTGGCGGCCGCTCGGAGCGCCGCGCAGGGATCGGGCCGCGGGGAGCGGAACGGGGAGCGAGGTTGAACGCCAGGGAAAGGAAAATAATGGCTTGCAGGAATACAGGGAGAGCGGGGGAAAACAACACAGCGCAACAGAGAACGGACCTGGTTTTATTTCTCCGAGATGGTGTTACTCGTCTCGCTCTAGCCTGGACCACTAACTCTAGGACGTGCTTCCCCTCTCACCTCCTTTCCCCTCCGAGACAGCTGGTTTTGGAGGACGGCAAAAACTCATAAGCATGATTCATGTCAAATTTTTTTTCTGTCTAGAATTAGGGCAACTCATGTTTCTGAAGGGGAAGATAACTGATGCAGTTCCTGGGCGCTATCCTACAGCTGCCTGGAGGGAGGCTGCAGGAAAGCGGGCCAGAGATTGCAGCTGTGGAGGTTCAGCCATGGAGATTCCACGGCGCATAATTGAAACGTCCTCCTTCCCCAGATGGGCACAAAACCTCCCTCCTTGGACACTGTCACGGCTCAGCTAGATAAAGTCCTGGGTAACTTGCTGCTATTTTTTGGACAGCCCTACTTCCATGCCCTTCCAACTAATAACAATCCTATGGTTCTACCATCATAGAAGTATTGATCCTGTTGCCACGTTTTAGGTTTGAATGTCCATTACAGAAGGTAGAACTAGGCAGAAATATGAAAAAAAAAATCAGAAATTAAAAAGTGCTTATGTAAAATTGAGATTAAAGTCTGAAGAGTTTCTTCCTTTAAATTAGAAATTAATAGAGGAAAAAAAGAGGGGGGTCATAGAAATTAATTTCTATCTATAGCATGAAAAAGATAGCAAATTCTTTATCTCAAAGTAATCATTTTATTGTTCATTGACAAAAGATTTCTGAATTGAATCCACAGCCTATCTAAATTTTCTTTTGTAAAAATCTGCTCTCTTGATTGGCTGAAGGAATTATTTGCCAACTAAAACAAACCAGGAATTTTTTGTGAAAGCCAGGTAGAAGCATCAGAACTTGAAGCAATGATCTTCCTACCTGATTTGATAGATTTCAGTAACAAAGTTCCTCAGGCTTAGAAACAAAAGTAGATTTCTTTTGAGGGGGGAAGATACCTATATCTTTTGACTATGCAACTAGGTTTTAGTGATGGCTGTGAGAGTTATAACATTAGTGATAGCAAACATAATTTAAAAACAAACAAACAAACAAAAACACAATAGAAAGTCAGGGTCAAAATAAATCCAGAGTTCATATTTCCTCCAGTATCTGTTATTCCATGAGAAATTTTTTTAATTGTGACTTCACACCAAGAGGTGGATAGGTACTGAGCAAAAGAGAAAAAGATGTAGTCTGACAGGATTCCCAAGCATGGTGTAGGCACATAGCCCAGGTGAATTTTGGTAGTAAGCTTGCATATTGTACGTAATATACAACACCAAAACCATATAATGACAGTGGCAGAACTGTATCGTGAGTATCTAAGTGATAGCAAGGTTTTATTCATAGAACACTAACATTTACAACTTATTTAAACACACTTTGGGAATTCATCATTTGCTAAGAGTTTTATACATACCCTGTTATTCAGCAGTGGCAGCTCGTCCTCCTCCCCTTCTCATTCCTCCACTGTTTTGTTTTCTGTTTCTGAGAAGCCTTACCCCTTAATTAATTTAAGAACTGAGGACAGAAGTATACAGTATAATACAATTTCTAATGTATTCTTCTGATATAATTTAGTGATACAATGTAGCAATGGATAATAATGCAAGTACTTTTCATTAGGCTACTACAAATTTTTGTGAGAGTAAAGTTCATTCAGGTGCTGAATCATGACGGTGCTCCCATAAGTCTGTAGGGTTTTTTGTTTATTCTTGGTGGGTTTTTTCCCTTTTAATTTTATGTCTTGCAATTTTTACTATTAGTAGTTTGAAGAACAACCACATAGTATAACATATACTTAGCATCCATGTACCCAGCAGAAAAATGCATCCAACGAAAGTCAGCATCAGGTTACAAGGGAGGTCTTCTGAACTTTCTGCACAGACAGATGTACTTCCAACAAGCCTATATTCTATTATTTCATTAATTAAAATTTTTATAATATTGCTATTGCTATACAGTTAAAGGCTTAGTTTAAAAACATATCTTGAGATACAAGCATCAACTCAGAAAAGTCTTGTATCTTGATATACCATTTTGTGGTGCAAATGGAATACAGCTGAAACAAAACTGAATACAAAAGAGCAAATTTTATCCCCAAATTTACCATATATGTATATTTTATAAAACAAAGGATATTTTATAATAATTTTAAGTTCATGTATTTAGATTTTTTTAATGTTTCCAGTACGATTGAAGCTTTACATATATGGACAACTAAATTACACTACTAATAATTTCTTTCGATTTACTGTACCTTTTTGTTTGTTTGTGGTTTTTTTTCCTGCTACTGCTGAGATACAGGATAAAGGCTAGTCAGTACCTCCAGTAAAAGCAGCTTATTAAAAACTAAAAACTTCTCATTTTTGAAAACCAGATGCATAGTTTATACATACTCATTCACTCTACTCCATTAGTACACAACAGGAGTGTCATGACTTGCCCAACCATCCAGTTTCAGTAATGCAAGTTGTTAATAGGAGTGATTAATCCGGTATGCAGTTTGAAAACAACAAAACGCCACAGTAAGGTCTAAATGCCTGCACAAATACCTAACTGGGGAAAGGATACAGAGTAATTCCATTTGGTCTTTAAACACAAGAGCAGGACACTTCAAGACACTAGGCCTTGTCATTTTTAATTTCAGATTCATAAAAACATAAATTGGCACTTTCACGCTGACTTGCAAAAATCAAACTATTTTAGTTTTTACTGATCTATTTTATTATTAGAATTATACTTATAAAAAAGTCATCAAAAAGTGACTTTCCACCCCCACAATACACTTTGGTGCAACAAACCAAACCAAACAAAAAAAAAAATCCCCAAAGAAAATGTCCAGACAGAACTGTTGGTTAGAAAGAACCTCTGAAATTCTGCACCACCACTCTCCCTGCCCCCTGAAACTAGGACCAACTTTAAAGCTGGATCTGACTTTGGAGTTAGCAGGTTGCTCAGGTTCCTTTTGATAATTTCCAAGAGTGGAGATTTTATAGCCTCTCCCAGAACTCTGTTCCAGGGTTTGACAGTTTCTTTGTAACTGTACTTTTTATATATTAAAGAATTAGATGATATTTTGATACTAAATTTAAAAGCACAATTAAGCTAACAGAGTGCTCATAATACACCAATAGGGAGCAAAAAATAAATTTTTTAAATTAGTCATTCAACTGAATAAAAGCCTTTAATAGCTTAATACCATAAGAAATAATTTTTAAAATAATATTTTAAATAATGTTTTTCCAGTAATTAAAACATATTAGAGAAGTAAAAGCTAGGAGTTTGGGATTCCATTTGATTAACACCCAGTATTATTAACAAGCCTAAGTCTAGTCAGGTCACTGCTCTCCGCAATTACAGGTGCAGAACTGTACTATGAAAGTAGATTTTGTACTACAATGTATGTCATACAAGTGCCTAAAACAATTTATCACCAGGTAGTACAAGGAATGAGGGGCATGAACAAACCAAGATAAAAAAACCTATGAGTAAACACTATGCAGAGTTTTCTCAGGTAATGGAAACCATTCATTTTTTATGCTCCAGTGAAAACTCATGAGCTATGAATTTTAACAACTCACATTAACACACTATCTTTCATGATTCATGTCTAAAATGCGAGTTCCCTAAATCAGATGAATCACACAATCACTTCAAGAATCTAAATTAAGTGAACTAGAACTTGCACTTGTCAGCATATATTCAACTTTTTCCATCACTGTTGGTATAAGGACATTGTGCAACCTCTAAGTCCTCATCTCCCTTAGCAAGTATAATTCTTTTAGAACACACAAAAGTGGATCCAACCAAAATGATGTGCTGATTTTGCAATCACCAGCTTACATCTAGGTCTCTTATCATCACAGCACCAATGCTGTTTCTTCACTAGTTGACCCACTGGCCCAAATTCAGATTGCTTTGCAGGCAGCATTATATTTCCCAGTAATTATTTGCACACATTGCTCTCATACAGCAGTGCTAGGAATAGTAAATCCTTGTGTAAATAAAAGCTTTGCTTTACCCTTTTAATAATGCTAGTGAAATTTTAAAACTGTACTGGTAAATTATTCTATAGGAAATATTAGGAGTTGTATAACACATTCAGAAACCCCCACATCACTCATTATTGAAGTTCATGTATCCAACACTGCAGAAAAGCTAGCCTTAAGTCACTAGTTTTAATTTGCACATTTCTTTTGTGACAGCTATTCCCATAATTTTCCGTTTATTTTCAGCACAAGGTACTGTAAAAACTTTCTGTACACTCATCCCACCTTCTCACAATTATAGAAAATCTGATGATGCATGTTTATGCATATCTAGTTAATATGCACAATAACAACATAAATTCGTGTGTGTATACGCACAGACAGTTAATAAAAGTTCATCATGTATTATGAACACCCAAAACCTCTTCATTTATCCTATGCAGTTTCCTGATTTAAATAAATAAATAAATACAAAAGATTTGTATTACTTCTGTATAACACAGAGCATGGAATGTTAGAAGAAAACCAAGATAATTCAGGTCAACCAGGGCTTCACATCTCATGACTGCAGCAATGAAGACAAATGTAAATCAGCAAGATAAATAATAAAATAAATATTAATCAGTTTGATAAATCAGCAAGAATAATACCAGAACTAGCAACCTGAAGATCACAGTGTATCCTTTTTTCATTACAAAGCACACAGATGTTTAGGAATGGCCCATTTCTGCATTACTAAGCATTGCTTCTTGATGAGACTACACTGGCTTTGCTCAGGAGAGAAGCATGGGAAAGCCAAACAGTTATTACAGGCCAAAGCGGTAGACTCTGTAAGATTAAATTCCTGTTTACAACCCTGGGGGCCTCGGGGGTTTTGTTTTACTGATAGCATTCTGACTACATAAAAAGGCCTTCAAACAAGTCCAAACACGATGCTGTTTTTATTGACAGTCTTGTATGAGAAGATCACGCCCATTCTGAAGTGCTTTAGATTCTCATTAGTGCCTTTCAGTTCAGGCACAGATTACAGCAGCACTTCAAACACAACCAAAGTGACACCAGTAATATCACCAGTCTGTGCACTGGTGTCAATACTAGTTATATTTATTGGCACAGTCATGCTGGTGAGAGACTGTACCTAGTCATACCTATCGACAACCTTACCATTAGCACACTGTAAGAGACTAGGTCCCTAAGAAAGCAGGGATTAAGCCTTTTACATCTCAAGTAAGTTAAGGCAAATTTTGGACATGAAAATAAAGTATTTCAATCATCACCAAACACATACTTGTAGCGACATTACCTTTACCCGATACAGATAAAGAGATAAAAGGACACAACTAGTCCAAAGAGAATTCAATCAGTAGAAAAACGCTTTCCATTCTGCATAGTTTGTTTGCTTCCCACTCATTTACACTGCTAAATACCTTTTATTGCAGGACAGTGGAACAACTCCACAACAAGAGGAAAACGACTTGTATTTCTACCATTTTGTAAATGTAAAAAAATTACTTACAGAAATTGAACACAATTATTAATTTATACAGTAAATTAAACCTATAATAAATTAGTAATTTTAAGTTATTATTCTCTTGGAACAAGAACTACCTTAGATCTATATGAAGTCAAACTGCAAGACCAGAAAAGAGAAATTGTCTGTACCCAGCATTCATACAGAAAAAGGGTTCCCCCTTCTCCAGCCCCAGAAAAAAAAGGTTCAGAAGTTGCTAGTACTACAAACATGACTCAGTAAATGACATAAAGGGCTTATCGTAGTCAATAGGAACGATAACAAAGCATTGCCTACACATGCTCCTAAGTATAGAATCTCATGAATGGAAACACTAAAAGCAAGGACAACTGGCAGCATTGTCACTCAAATGATGTTTATTTTTAGAGGATTACCAATGCCTGCAATTTGCCATTAGTACTATCTCCTGCCAGCACACACAGGCTTCATTCTCAATCTGCCCCATTTTCTAACTGATGGCTCCTAAAGCAAATAGATTCGTGCTACTTCCAGGGACTGCAGCAACACACAGCTTCAGAACATGTGAAATGTAACTGAGTAAACAGCAGGTATTACATTAGTGGAAAATATAGAATCTATGCATGTCACACCTACATCAAATGCAATTTAAGTACTTAGTTTCACCTACAAAGTAGACATTTCTATGAGAGTTTACTATGCAAGAAGTTTGCTATATATTATGCATATTATAGCAACCAGCACTGTAACTTTTTCAGAGGACAGGAGTAAACTAATAGTGTAATGATGTATTATGAAAGCGAGACAAATCATATTTATATTAGATCAAGTTGATTAAAGCTGTTTGGCTTCAGATCATTTCACAATCCTGCCTAAATTAAGAACCCATCCTTTAGTAAAATTTTTTGGGTCTGCTGACAAAATTACAAATTACTGGCTGTAATTAAGCACAAATACCATCATGTACATAACCCAACAAAAATAGCTGGACTAAATTCTATTGCTATATGAAGGTGTAATACAGTAGACATTAAGATCTGCAGCAGTTCTAACTTTATAATTAATTCTTTTTTAAGGAACAGTCAGTGCAACATTCTCCCATTAACAATGAAATAAAAAAACCCAACCTTACCCTGTATTGTCAGTAAATCATCAGTTTGCCATTATGTGCTGTTGGGAAGCTACAGGAAATCTAAGATGTTTTGAGAAGTTGCACAAATGCCCTAACTGGATATTTTTACTAAAATGTTGCTGTATAGCACATCATTGAGCCAGACATTTCCCACCCATCCAATAATTTACCAAAAAAATCAGTTTTACAATGGTTGAATATTGCTGAATTTGACAATTTAAATAGGAGTAAACTCCCACATAATTTGATAAGTTTTTTACTATTCTATCATTAAATTAACATTAATCTACTACCTGGAACAGCAAATAAAAATGTTTAATAATGGATGTTACATGACAAATCTGTACATTTCTGAATTTCTCTGAAAGTTTAAACAAGTGCAGTGCCCATAGGCCTTCACAGAAATTAGGGAAATCATCACCATGTCTGAAAATGTTTTGATTATTAAAGCCTATCAGGACAAAACATAAACAATCTACAAGGCACTGCATCTTTACAGATAAATAAAACTGCCCCAAGATTTTCAAATCAGCTTTCTCTACACTTCATTACAGTCAACAGAAAGAACACCTTCGACAATAAATTCCAAATTTGTAAGGACGCAGCCTGTAAGTTTCTACTTCCAGGCAAAAGTTTGTAAATTCTCACTTCCTTGTATTCAGATTATTTTTAATGCATTATCTTTACTTTTAAAAACCACAAAAAATGAAAATGTAAACATTGATGGCAACCTGCTCTTTCAAATGAAAAGCTATAACTTATAAGGTCCTTGATACTGTATCAAGTAAGGTATAACTATAACATACATACAAAGATTGATACACACTAAAATCAATCCAGATTAATGAATGGCTTAAGCAAGATTCATTATCCATCTTTAGTATGTACACAGAACTACTGTGAAGACCATAACCAAGAAATCAAGCTCTATGACAGAAAGAAGCAGTGTTCTGTGGTGCAGACCAAGCAGCAGGACTCTTTTCAGAGGTCAAACCCTGCCATAATGCTTTGTAAATATAAGAAAGAAAAAATTAAGCAAATGCTTTACAATGTGACAAACTCATAACAGTGACAGGACATGTTACTCAAAATCAAGCCCAGTGCATTAATATCTGCCTTGAAATACACAGAAAGCCATCTCACCACAAAACAGTATGGAAACTGGCTTATGCAGAGATCACAAATTTTCTAATTAGATCTTTGGTTTACTCCAAAGAGAATCACAAGACATTAAACTTTGGGTGCACAGATGCTCTAAGACTGGGCTGGCTGGCACAAGACAACTCTTGTTATACTTACCCAGGTACATCCAATACTGGATAAAAAGTTCAGATGCATTTACATTTCAGAAATCATTCAGGAAAACCTAGGCCTTACTACATTGCATGCTACAGTCACTAATGTAAGGAAAATTGCCTTCTGGATGAAATGACATTTCATATCAACGTCCAAACGTAAGCCTTTATAATGTTCACTTTCAAAAAGTGTTGCAGAGAAATAAGTTAAAAACCCCCCAACATTACAAAGTAGCTGACAGAAAACAAATAGAAGTAGATGATGTATTCAGATGAGTGCTGGAGCAATCCAGAGAAGCTTTTAGAGAAAAGAATTATAAGCTTTTCTATACATCATTCCTCAGTAGTACCTGAGATAACAGGAAGACATGAGTACTGTCCAGGTATGATTTAGTCTATTCCTACAGACTAAAGAAGGGAAGTTAACAGAAGGAATTTTCCAGATTACAAAGACACATAGCAAAGTACCATATCCAGTCTGTTTTTCACTTGCAAAACTTCAAAATCTCTTGTGAGCAAAATATGAAGGTCACTTTTATGAATTAACTAGGGTTTCTGGAAAAATCTGCAAAGGCAAAAAGAAACCTATTACCTCAGTTCCTGGAGAGGGTTATCCATCCTCTGAGTTGTTAAGTTTGATAGGACTAATGGTTTTTCTTAGTACAGCACGTCCCAACAAAATGGTACCAGTTTTCATACAGGACCTTGATCTTTCAGTTGCATCATGACCATAGTTGCATTGCATTTGCCCTCTCCCAATTTTGAAGAACTTGTTAACATAAGAAGTACAAATTGGTGCAATTACTAATGTCCTCTTTAAAAAAAGGCCCAAAACTAAAATCCCAAAAACGCACAAACCCAAAAGCACCGTGCCACCAGCCACCAATTCACCAAGAATATTCAGAATGCTATAAAACTTCCCTTTCAAGAACTAGTTGTTCTTCCTCCCACCCTACTTTGTGAACATAGCTTATCTCCATATGGTATCCTCACTGTGTTGGTCAACACAATTTGCAGGAGTGTCTGAAAGATCATTCCCAGTGAATGAATTATTATTTAAGGAGCCTGAAGTCATCTATTATTCCACTATGATGCTTAGACAGTAGTTACTGCTTGGGGCAGATGACAATGCACAGATACGTAAAAGATTAAAAGAGTTATAGTCCAAAACCCAGTGTGATACAGAATACATCAGTGTAAGGTGATTGCCCCCAATTTCTCCTTCCACCCCATTTCCCATAAACTCAAAACCTTATAAAAATCAAGACTTTAGGCTTGATATGCTCTATATCATCTGGAGATTTGATACTTTATCTGTCTTTGTCACTTGTTTACTTAGTTTATGTATACTTCCCAAACTGCTTCTTCCAGAGTTCTAATCTTGAAAAAATTCTCTACACCCAACAAACAAAGATGTACTTTATTCGGTACATATGAAGCACAGCTACCAATGTTTTCTTGACATATGGACAGTGGAGAATAAGAGAGACACAAGAGCTGTTCACACTTCACCAGCAGTCAGAATGACAGCCGTCACACACTTTGCACTGAGCCAGTACAAATAATACATTATTACCAAACTCACCAGGATTTCATCCATACCTCGAATGAGACCTTCAGGGGAAGGGATGAGATGACTAACAGTGTGATTTTGTCTTGAAAACCTCCTACCACAGTGCAAGAGTCATGCTCTTGAAGGATATAATAGACAAATGAGATCTGTGGCCAAGACTTGTGTCTCAAGTGTTTTCTGTATTAGAAGATGACTGTAACTACATTTGGCTTTCCATCTAACCTCAAGGACATTTGATTCGTAACATGAATGCCTTCCTTTTGGAAAATAAGTGGTCATTTTCTGAGCAGCTTCAGTGAATCGGTAACTCTGATTCAGGTTTGACAACACTGGTCTGATAAAAACTTTACTAAAAATATCCTAACAGAGCCAGAAGACTCACTACTTTGAAGAAAAACAAACAAACAAACAAACAAACAAAAAATGCAAAAAGCCAAACTGTTCCTGGGCACAAAAACTCAAGGCATCTAAATACAGAGGTAACAGATCACTGGAAGGCTTTGGAACAACTTCAGAATTTTTACTAGAAAACAGTTAAAACAGATAGGAGAGTCCCCTGCCACAGACTGTTATAGGCAGTCCAGACCTCCAGCTCAGGCTTCTCATAGCACATAACTCTGATTCTGCATAACACAATGTTTCTAGTAGATTATGCAGAAAAGTCTAAAGATACAAATCACATTTCAGCCATCACCTCCCAAACCCCAGCTGCACAGTCCTTTCCATATTTTGCACTAGCTCTGAAACTCTTGATTATGCAGCAAGCTGATTCAATTTGTTAATTGAGAAGAAAAAATTTCATTTTTTTGAAGTCAGTTTCCTACTGGTTTAACAGGCTAATTCATCTCCGTGCAGACTTGACAAATAAAGCTAAATGCAAGCTAGGAATGTAAATCATTAGACTGGAAAGGAAGGAATACAAATTCCTCCTTCTCTGGCAATAACAGGAACCATGCTCAATTTTATCATTAGGATAAAATGCCCCTGAGAACTTCATTAGCAGCATCCAGATAATATTGTAGTCCTGGGAAGAGAAAGGGCCCAGAATGTGTATCTGAACAGATTTAACTTTGATTACTTTGCACAAAGCACTTCAAAGGGCTTCAAGAAAACAGATTCCCAAGTGCTGAAGACAAAAGTTGAAAGGTGTTATCACAGTAATTTTAAACACCAAAAGACAGGCCAGCATGAGGGAAAGAACTGTGGTCAGTGTTACAGGATTTCAGATCGTAACATCTTTCTTTGAGGCCACCATTACGGTTTTCAATTATTCACTGGATTCCTTTTCCAGAAGTGTCTCCTATAAGCAGCTCCTTTACTAGCAGAAGTGGAAAACGTCACTTCAAAAGAGAAAGTTACACCACAAATCACATATGTAAACTGAAGGGGGTTAAACACAATCTAACCTACTACCACTGACACCTTGAGAGCTCCTGTGGAGTATTATACTAAAGAGATTGTGGACACAGGCTTATAAATCTGATCTCTACACTGATACACACTGCACAATCAATTTGATTTTGCATTTACTTTTTGTTTTATAAATACAAAATTACTATCTGAATGAAACCTATACAGGTTTCTAAGGAAGCCACTTCATTAAAGCTATTGCTTTGGAACTCCAGTGTTACTGAAATGCTCTTCCTTTGTAATTTAGAAGAAACTTCACTTTAAGTAGCTCTGGAGAGAATTTGTTACAGTGAATCAACTGTTCAAGACCCCTCAAACACTGTTTTAAAAAGTACATAAAATCTGGAGGAAAAAGAATATGGCAAGTGAAGATTTTCCTGCACTGCTATTATAAGTAAAACGAAATAAAAGCAAAGGTTAAGTTATTTCAAAATTCGTATTTCTGTATGATATTTCAATACAGTAAAAAGAGGCTCATGATATTTCTACTTGCATTTATATAGTAAATACAAACATTTTATAACGTTTGATAAAGGTATTTTAAAGTTTGATGGTTTGGAAAGTTAGTAGTAGTCCTAAAAGCAACAGGTCAACAAGTACCTGGCACACGAACTAAATTCAAAGTCTCTCTTCCCATGCTGCTGTGTGACTGCAGCTGAAGATGGAATATCACTAAGGCAGCTTAATTTCCCTTATCCAGTTCAACACCTAATTATTCAGGTACCACTGTGTATTAGAGCAAATCCAAAGTGGATTGGGTGATACAGATTACAAGTATCTGGTTTTAAAAGAAAGTTCATTCAACCTATTATTTAGAATGATCAGGATTTGTGAGCAGGCAAACAAAACATAATGCTCAATTTCTTTGCCAGATGAGGCAAAAACTACACTGGCTTCCCCCAAACCTACAAGATATATAGCTGCACTATTGCAAACCTTTTAATAACAACAGGACATGTTCTAAGAAACATGAGAACCACAGGTGGTTTTCTTTTTCCCCTTCTGTTTTTAAAACATCATTTATTTTAATAAATATTTACATATTTAAAAATCCTACCAAGAACAGGACTGCAAAGTCTTATTATCAATTATATTTAAACTTTTCCTGGCAGACATTTGTTTACCCTACTCTTTAAAATGTAATAACCGTCATGGAAACTTTATGGTCTCCTTAAACTGTACCTTTAAAACCTAAGATATGAACTATATTTTGTCAGACCTTCAAAGAAAGTAGTAAATAAAAATCAAACATCCAGAACAATCTTCATAACACATGATATATGAATCTTAAAAACTTATTTTTTCATAAAAGTACGTGGTTTAGGTATAAAGTGCTTTGCTTTTTACAACACAGAAGACATCATCTGTTGAACAAAAAATTGTACAAAACTGAAAGTGATTATCAGTTTGAGGCAGAGGTTTAATTCAGTCCTTGCTAACAAAGTAACAGAAACTCTCTTCCTACCAGTGCAAGCAAACAAGAACCCTGCATCTGAAACTTCCTATATAATATTTGACTACTTCCTTCAGCTGTTCCAAGAGATACCCTCTTTCTCCAGAAGAAATACCTCACTGTTATCCCAATTCCTCCCCTGATACACATCGCAGCATTTTAGAATGACTGACAGCTTTGTCTCAAGAGTGGCTCAATGTAAGGAACAGTGCTTCTGCACTCCACCATGAAAAGGTCCACACGTATTTCCAGTCAAGGGTAGTAATCTATTTTAAAACAAGAATTTATTGTGTTATAGTATAAAGACACTAAACACAAAACAAAGTGTTTAACAACATGAATATTGACACAAAATAAAAGCAAGATAGTTTCAAGCCAACTCCGTAACCATTTCATGTCAGAAATTCCAAGTGAAAGGAAGTTACATACACAGGGTCACCCTAGGAAAAGGATGGCACCTTCAACTAATTCAAGCCCTATTTCAGGACATCATAGCATTGTCAGAATAGTTGCATTATTTTGAGGGCTTGAGTGGTATACAGGCTTTGCCTTGGCCCTCTATATATACGCGAACTTACCCACAGATCTACAAGAGAACCAATGGAGGCATTTCTACTGTAAACTAGAAGACCTGAGGTACATTCTCTTCTAATCTACCTTGCACTTTTTTGATCTAAGTATATTATAGGGGGTGGGTAGTTTATTAAAGAGCAGCATAAATTTGGTTATTTAACTTCACTATAGTCCATGTGATAGCACAGGTCAATAAAATGTATAATGCTTTGCACTACAACACCCATCTTTGACAAAATACAATACAGTATGTCATAAAGCTTCTATGAAACCATGTATTGTAGTTTCACAAGCTACTATATAAAAAGATAACTGAATCTGAGATGTACTTGAGCCATTTCTTCAGACATTACCTGGTGTCACATTAAGGTCTCTTTCCTGTAGACTGTTTTGATAGGATCCATTATGTGAACCATTCATACAGTAATTTCTCAAAGATGCATCAATTGTTTCAATTAATACAGAGCAGTTAACATGAATATATAGATTAAGTATCAGATTACTGCTCCTCCACATGAAATGTTTCCAAAAATAACCAGTTTGATGAACTCACAATAATATTTTCCTAAACAAAAAGTTGGAGCGTATTTCATTTGTTTAAAACTACTTTTTTTTGGCTCCTAAAATGAACTGAATTCTATGTTTCAAAGGCTCATTGTGAAAATATATACACACATCAAATTCATATCCAAAGCTAGATTTTACCATTGAGTTTTAAAGGCCAAGAGATATTTTCAGTACAGTAGAAAAAAAATAGCAGTTCCTGAAGTTTATTGTAGCCTCACTTCACTGCCAGTATCTATAGTCCTATTGCTGTACAAAATACTCCTCTGAAGCAAATCCATCTGAACTCTATCCACCCTGAGTTTAGCGACTATACTTTTTTTTAAAATGTTTTAAACAATAGGTAACAGAGAAGTATGTACAAGGCTATAAAACACGTCAGTTATCATACAGCAGATTAAAAAAAAAAATCAGTCTTTTCAGCCAATTTTCTATTACTGTAGTAATTCATTCTGGATTGGGTTTAGGGATTTTTTTTTGCTTTTGTTTGTTTGTTTTTACATCAAGTAGCTACTTGATTTAGACATTCATGCATTAATTGCTTGAATTTCTTTTTGAGTGCAACAATAAGGCAACAGTAAAAAAAAAATTATAGAAATTTTGCATATGTGTAAAGGTATTAAGTTTATAAAAGTGCTTCCTAAAAAGACAACCTAATTGCAGTATCAAAATATTACAGAGTGCTGAGAACAACTATCATTTCAATAAATGTTGCTCCACAGAAAAATGTCTGATTTTAGGCTTTTTCCCCTTTTTTGGTGAAGTAAAAGCCTGGAAAAATTGCCATGGCTGCATGGGACAAGCAAGTTAAGAAAATATACTTTAGTCTAAACTTAAATAAGAAGGTCCACACTTTTTTGTGAAAACTTTAAGCCTCTGTCAAAAATGTATTTTTTTTTCTTTTTATAGTACAGGATTAAAAGACAAGATGATGCTTACAAGATAAAGAAATAATTTACATGAAAATATCTTCTGACAAAGCTTTTCAATCAAAATATTGTTTTGTAACATTCAAACATGACATACAACACAAAAGAAACAGTGAATGCAAACAAAAAATGTTATATGGATTGCTTTCAAACACATAAATAAATGAAATATTGGTGTAGGCAGTAGGGCTCATGCTGATGGCTAGCAGGAAATAACAGTGTGCAATCTATTTGGAAAAAGCTCTAAAGTACAAATTACAAGCCCAATTACGGACTGCAGCAAGTTCAGTTATATCACTGCCATCCTCTATCTCCAAAATAAATTCTTGTTTAAATCACTCATACCCTAAATTACTCATACCTTTGCTTCAGAGATATGAATAACTATATACAAAAAGTAGTTTTATTTCACCATAGGGATAACATTGTACCTCTCTGCCAATGTCACTTGAAAAGCCGCCCATGTCAAAACAATTTGACAGCAGATAAACAATTCAATAAATATGTAACGATCTTATTACAGTCCTTCAGCTAGGCATGTTAACTCATGCTGCTAGTTTTGTGGTCACAGTGCATAGAATCCAAATATAAAAGAATGGGCTGGATTTAAGGTAATTGTCAATCCCTTGCTTATAATCCAAATATATCCAAAACTTTCATAAGCTCTGTCATGCATCAAACTTTTTTGTGGCAGGAGCAAAACCTTTCCCTGGTACAATGTCCATTGCCGGCAATGGATGCACCAAAACCGCCAAGGAGCTCAGTGTTATTGCACAATATATGAAGACCTGGAATTCTTCCAAAAGCTTAAAATAAAAATAATGGAATTATTCTGACATTTCTGGACACCTGCATTAATACTGTATGACTAATAAAAGCATGTCAGTTGCATGGACTGAACCAGCGATCAACATGCGCCCAGAATGCACACTAGTAAAAATGCAGTCAAAGGAAGTAGTCTTCATTGCCTATAGGTCACTTCCAGTCAAAGGTTAAAGTTCAAAGACTGAATGATCAAAGTGCTCATTTTCTCAGTAGGACTATCTTCTGCTACGAGGATCACAAAATGGTGGCATCAACATGTGTCATCTTTAAAATAAAAGAAGAGCATTTATGGAAAACATATAAACATTCTAATTCTAAATTAACAAGGTGCTACAGGCAGAAACAATTCCTAGCATAGGCAGTAACATGCAGAGGAAATACACTGATTGAATAGTTCTATTGTTTTGTTCAATACTGATGTAGGGGAAAAGAGATTATCAAAAATTAAACTTCCAAAATACACATACACCACCAAAGATACTAGCATTAGCAAATATTCCATTAAAAGGACAGTCATTTCCATGCTCAATATTTAGAAAGCCACTTGCCCAGAAAATGAAAAATCAAATATTCTCAACATTTCGCATCCTTGAAGTACAGCAGGTCCACACCAGTTATCGAATTGAGACATCCTTTTATAAGGAATATATATAGGGATATATAAAGGAGTATATAGGGATAAGAGAGGGCAGAGTGGGCTGCTTATAATGCATTCTCAACCCTTTAAACACATATATATTTATACATATGTATATTGATTTATTTCTCAAGATTCAACACAAAACTACAGTTGACAGAATTATGCAAAAATAGTAGGTTGCTACTATAATCCTAAAATCTTAAACCTAAAAATAACTTACATATGCTACATTTTAGACACAGTGATTGGGCAGAACATATTTAAAAAGTGTATTCTATGCCAATCTCTTCTGGATTATGCTCCATATTAAATATTTGTCTGTGAATGCTCTCCCATTTAAATGTTTTCCTTCATATATCAACCTGCAGTGTATTTGCACCTGGTAACAGTAAATACTGAGTTGTTAACAGAAAGCAAACTTACTGTCAGCTTATTTTTAAACCACTTGCAATCTTGCCCACCTAAAAATTGTAGCCTTATAAACATTCTACATTCTCATGGGAAAACATTATGTTGTCAATATTATTACTTGTAAAAAACCTTTTCAATTTTATAGTAGGCTACTGTACATGTAAAAAAAAAAAAGGGGGACAAGGATGCAACAGAGAGAATGGGTATTTAAATGGTGCACTAAAATTTTAGGACAAATACCAGAACCAAAACCAAAACCAAAGAAAGCCTCCAACCCAAAAGCACTAAGAAGGGGCTGGATGAAAATAAACACCATTGCCCTTTTTTTCCACCAAAAAAAAAAAAAATCTACCTCCTGACAACACCAAAGCCAGGCAACAGCTTTATGAAACTATTTTGAGTCTAGATGCCCAAGTAACCTTAATCTGGAAATCCTTCTCCATATTTAACACAACATGAGCAACTCTCAGATTGAAATTGAACATAAAAGTCCATATATAGTTGAAATAGACATTGGGTAGGGCAGACAATCCAGAAATATTTTCAGTTATCAAAGATCAGGAGCTTTAAACAGGGCTTCTGAGGACATCATTTAGTAGCAAACAGGGCCACTTTGTGCAATAAGTTGTTGCACTGAGGCAGGGATGAAATGAGAGATTAAAAAAACTCTGTAGCAAGTTAAATGCAGACACATATTTACATGTCAGAATATGTCCCAAAGTGCCACTTTATCACTCTGTGTTCATATAGGTTTGCTTTACATCAGCTCCCTGCCATGCACTATTTTGCTCCCAGGTAAATAAATTCTGGGTATCTATTGGAAAAAAATATTTTCCTTCAAATGCTTGTATTAATACAGATGACAGACTTCTTCCTATCTCTTCAAAACACATGGATCCAACGTCACACTGAAGCTAAACCAGTACAATGGCTAGCTGACACCAGAGGGGCAGAACCACTTTGCATCTCCCTCCCTGTTCTTGTATCAGCACTAGCATTTAATTTCACCCAGTGGTTACTCTTGAACAGCTGGTTTTCTTTCTCAGGTGGGATTGTTTTTTCTCCCCTCATTTACCCAGCCAAATGTGGTTCAGCCATAAGATTAGATATGTGACATTTCAGTTGAAGCGTGAGCAGAACATAGAGATGACAGAAGCACCTTTTCACACTTCCCATTTTAGCGTAACCCAGCAGTTCTTCAAACCCGTTAAGAAAACATTGACAATTTAAAGATCATGCCTTGGCAGTCTTGTTCCACGTCTATGCAGGAGAAAAAAAATTACTTCTCACTGAGAGAAGAAGCAAATGACACACAAAACTCAAAGGGAAAACATTCTAGCATTTATGAAACTTCTGTCTAGTGGATATCGGGTATGTTTAATTTTTTCATGTAAGAATTTAAGGCAGGGAAGAAGCCCAATGAACTTTTAATCACGAAGCAAGACGGTATGAGTTATTTAAATAAACTGACTTGCTTTCACTTGCTTCACATTGGTTTTTAGGTTGCTCCAAATTTGAGGAAGGGTAAGGTTTTCTAACCTTCTGAAAAAAGCCACTGTATAGTTACTTCACAGTAATTAAATTATTCATTCAGTGAACTATAATCTTGATAGTTTTAAGCCACAATAATACAGCAACCTGCAGAGTCAGAGAAACCACATTTCTGTTCACACTAATTTGTTGTTTTGCTTGTTTAATGAAAATTGAATTTCATTATTAAGAAATCTAAGTAATATCTGCAGACTGTTCTCCTTTTGTGGACTTCTATTCTAAATCAAAATGAGACTAGTACAAATTAAAAGTAGACAGAACATATTTTAATTACAAGATAAAGCCAATAAATGGAACTTTACTTGTTTCTCTTTTAAAATAAGTAGTAAGTGAAAATAAAAAGTGAACAAAAACTTTGCCAAAACTAAAAATGGAGAAGCACCAAACATATTATAAGAGTGTGAAAACAGAGAGAGAAGAGAAAGTGACCGCTGAATAATATGGTGAAGATGAAAACCCTATTCTTGTGGGTAATATGGTTATTATTCTTGGAGTCAATTTTAAAAACAATCACACAATAAACAGTCCCAAGTTTCTCAAATACATCTTAATCCCATGCCATACAGTACTTTTTTTACTGTACCTGAAGTTACCTTGTTTTAGAGACACTATTTCAGTATTATGAGGAACAGAGTTTCATTCTGTTACACTACTATATATGAAAACCCCAAGGTCTTGGCAAGTATTACGAAACTCTCAAGTTTTTTTTGTTAAGGCATCCATGGGTTTTTAAGAATCTTAAGGGTGAAGGCTTTGGCATTTGCCTCTCCAGTCATGAACTCTCACTGTCCCAAAAATTTGCTCTCATTTCACTTAGGGAACATGTCCCAGTGTGGGGAGGCAGCGAAAAACAGAGGATGTCTTACGATGCAGCCTTCAATGAAAGGTAGTGATGGAATCAGCTCCCCTGCACTACGCTAGCATACAGTATTACCTGCTCTAAGACATCCCCTCCCAAAATACTGGGGCTTCCGATAACTACCATTTGTACAGAATTTTCCTAGGGAAAATAAAGAAAGAATTGCTTAGAAGAGAAACAAAGCCCAGCCCATCTCTACCCCCTCCTTCTCTCTTTCCTCACCAATGAAGTGGACAAGACAAGCACACACAGCCAACTGCAGTTCTGGGTAGAGGATGACAAAAACTGAGGCAGAAGAAAGAAATAACACAGTATAAAGCAAGACAGAGAATACATGCAGAAAAAAAGAAAAAAACACCCCAAATCACAAAAAAATAAATAAAAAACCAAACTCCCAAATCAAAACCAAAGAAAGAAAAAAACCCCAACCCAACACTAGCACTGCAGACACTGTAGCAATCTTAGTTAAAGTTGGGGTTTTTTTCTTTATCATGTACATGGAGAATCTTATTACTATATTATTGAGTATTAGTTCTTAGGAGCCTTTTAAGTCAGCCAACTGTCCCATACTGGAAATTCTGATTAAGAGTGGAAATTAAATAAAAGACACAGTTGTTTACAAATACATAGGTATCTTTTCAACACCATGAAAGCTCTTAAAGTGTTAGTAACAACAACAACAAAAAATGGGTTTACAGCTAAACTTAGTTCCAGTATGTCCCTTTCCCAATCCCAAACTTGTCATAGACTAATGCAGTCTACCAAAACTTTAATTCAAACTCAATCCTACAATTTAAAAAAATATTTGTTTACACTTCTACCAGGAATTATTAAAATGTGATATAAAAAAAAAATCACAACAGATTATCTCAGAAACAGGATTTTAATAACTCTTTGAAATTAAAAAGTTTTAATGCTTTGAATGCATTTATCTTACTTTCCTACATTTTAATTGCCTTCAGCCTAAAAAGAACTTAAACATTCTTGGTCCTAGTTAAATACTTACCATGATACCACCATTTTGTTTTCTTTGGATTCTTGTTACACGTTCTTACATAAAATGAGTTATCTGGAGGTCGCCTCTGCAACAGAAGAAAAGACCTACAAATAATCAAACAATCCTCATATTGTAATACACGAGTTATTTAATAAGCTTATGAAAGGTTACCATGTGAATGCAGTGAAAATGATGTAACAGGCAGGACTAGACCTTTGTCAAGAAAAATCTCTTAAAGATCCAGGTAACAAATTCTTACTGGAGATACTCCAAGAAAAACATTAATGAAAAATACCAAAGAGTTTGGCAATAGGGAGAGAAATAAAAATAAAGGGGGAAAAAAATGGAGAAAAAAAAAAAGAAAACAACACAAAAGAAAGAAACAGCTGTTGTTCAAAAAATCCCCAAACTAAATTCCTTTGCAGTTTGAAATCCAGTTCTGATGTATTAGATCCAATTCACATCCATAAGGCTCAGCTTGAAGTAGGTGAAAAAACCAAAAACGTAAATATCTATATCTAATCCATACTTCATATCCTTCAGTTTTCTTCCTAAGTGTCATCATTATATCAAACAAGTCATAGGATAGAATACAATACAATGCCATTTTGGAGTGTTTTTTCAACTACATGCACAGGACTAGGACTGACTGGGATGCAACATAAATAGGCATGTTTAGATAGCACACACGGACAAGCTCTGACCACATCCAACTTCCACAGATAGCCCACTGCGAAAGAAATGGTCCAGAGCAAAAGGGCAGTTTCTTTACAAAAAGGTCTAAGGTATTGGTGTACCAAAAAAAAAGCAAAATAAAAATTATCAAGATCACTGAAATAGCACAGATGCAAAGCCTTAGAAACATCTGCACTAAAGACAGTTCAATTCATTTTGCACAGCCTTTAGAGATAGGATAATTTTACATAGAATTGTCCTAAAACACGATTGAACTTTAGTTAGGAGAACTAGGTGGGTTCCATTTGTTCCTCTTTTCCAATAGTGATATGTAAGCAGGTTACCATGAAAACAGTGACAAAGTACTTACTGCACTGTTTATCTTGAAGTTCTACCTTGGTATTTTTTCAGTAGTAGAAATGTAGATATAGTAGTTTTGCCCAGTTTAGAATTTGAGACATGAAAATTTCACTTTGCAAAGTAGAAAACTATTAAACTTCTATTTTTTCTACTCCAACAGTGCTAAAAAAGCCCATACCTTTTCTTTGCAGCTGGAAAGCATGCTAATAATGCTAAGACAAACAGATTGCACTGAGAGAGCTGGAGACCAGTCTTCCGTTAGAATGGATAAACAGATATGACCATTGCTATAAACATGAGGATGAACAGGAATATTGTCTCCAGTAAACATGACCTAAAAAAAAAGAACAAAAATACCTGAGACTTATAGTCCACATTTTAAATAAAACTGTATTGGTTTTAGGAAAACAATATAATCTTATTTAAGGAACAGGTCTGTCACGTTCACTTACACTAAATAACGCACTTCACCACATTTGGTTTATTTATTTTTGGAAACTATTAAATAAAATATAAAATAAACAATGGAAGCCTAAATAGCTAGTGATGATGGAGTTAAATAAATAGTTAAATATAGAGGATTTCCTATGAATACTTATACAGCATAGAAAAATTCACAAGATAACTTTGTACAACCAATGAACTAAATAAACCTTTTTTATATCTTGCAGCTTCAGTCTTTCGTGTCAACACAGCTGCCTAGCCAAAATACTGGATTTTAACGATTTTATAAGCCACAATGTTATACATCAAGAAGCACAACGAGATCCATGAATGAGTATTTCTATAATCCTGGACACAACAGAAATTAAGTTCTTGCCAACTCATTCAGGTTCCACCATAAAGAGTAAAATTAAAGTGCATTAATCTTATCAGCTATAAAATAAAGGAAACCAAAGTTTGTTACCAAACAGGAAATACTTTTAAATCTTTGCTTCAAATGGAATATATTTTTATTTGACACGGATAAATATGAAGAACGGCACTTAAAATCTAAACTTCTGTCTATTAGAGGAAATATCACAGTCAAAAAAGTTAAAAAAGCAATTTCGACAACTATTGCTCTTACATTAAGATTTTGTCAAACACATTGTTAGTTCAGGAACAAGGGAAAGAGAGTGAAAGTGAGATCTTCATAGCAGTATTATACTCCTGAACATCTTTTCCAATGTAACCACTGTCATCTTTTAGGCAATGAAAAAATAAATCTCTACCGCTCATAACAGTAATACCCAGCAGTCTCTTAAGTGTTTCATGAGTTATATAGATATGTGTACAAGTATGCAAACATGTACACAACACACCCACCTCATCACTGACAACAAGAAAGAAGCATCATATAGAAAAGAGAAATCAGAGAGCTTAATTTATCCATCAAATATATGTTTCTAAGGCAGAAGAAAAACTGGATGCAGAATAATCTTTCATAGGTCTTTAAACTGCTATTACTTAAGCCTTGAAGAGCTTACCTTCATAATCCAGTAATGTATTTCACTTGTAATTAATATGTTCCTTTTACATGAAAACCAGAACTAGGCATACTAGGTAAGTAAAAGCATGCATGCTGTGATAGACACATACATTTAAAAGCAGAAAACAACCAAGTGATTAAGCAGCAGAAGTGTAAACTGTCCAGTCACAGTAAGTAGATTTGCCAGAGAGATAACTATGGTGCAGAGGTTTGTAGTACAGAATGACCTTACTGCACAGCAGCATTTTAAAAGAGGAAATTCTAGCCATCTACAACAATCAAATATCCAGTACTTAAATTTTTAATTGTTTTCTGTGCTAAAATTCAGTGTGGATATACGGATCTAATTTGATGCTTAACAATAAATTGCACAGAGCCACACACGCAGCTTGGGTAATGAGTACAAACACGGAATCATATTAAAGTGGCTACTCTGTTGTGGATCATCTATAAGTAATTCACTGCAAATCTCATGAGGTGCAGAAGTACAGGTGGTCAGTTTGTTCTTTAAAACCTAAGACTGAAAAATCAGCATCCTAGTTTTTATCATGGCATCTAAAAATATTTAATATTTATTGTTTAAGTGTCTCTCCATGCTTCAGTTTTACAACCAATAACAGAAGCTGCAGAGCTCACTCTTAGAACTTTGAGCTGAAACAGACAGGACAAGAACTAAGGTTCTCTTCCTTTTCTCCTTCCTTTTTTAGAAAACAAGGGGTGACAGGTGAACACTACTCTTACCAGCCTTATTTTAAACATTTCCTTCAGGTGACAGAGGGATGGATGTACACAGCACATTCTGCAGTCTCTAAGTACTGCTGTCCCTTCAGTTTAGGCTGTCATGAAAGCAACACAGCAACTCACACCTCAATTATAACACTATTTGCAGGCCTCTCAAACATGTCACAGATCTATGACAATCCCTATCAAAACACGGTATTTCTTCAGCTATATTAATAATGGCAGCAGAGAAGATGAAATAGCCTTAAAAACAAACTAGAAAAAATATGTTGAAAGCAAGAAGAGAAGAGACAAAGTTGTTGATTACTCGGCTCCTACATCACAATAAAGGGGATCTTCCTACTTTACCCTGTGTTTCTCTCTCACATGATATGAATATCAACCTCAAAGAAGCCTCAAGTTTACACTACTTTCATCTCCTATGAAACCAAGTCGACTGTCAAAGCATTGTACCTCACTACAGAATCATTTTTTAAAGAAAAGGCATCTGTGCAATGCATTTAATACAAATTAAAGTTACTAAACCTCACATCAAGATATGTGGATGATATAACATTCAGCACGTGTCATACAGATACAATCCAAAAGTAATATTTAGTAAGGAAGAAGGCAGCAGTTACCTGAGGCGAATCAAAAGGATACCGACTACTAAACTTAAATAAAAGCTGAAATTTCTCCCCT
The DNA here is from genome assembly GCF_022539395.1 of Myiozetetes cayanensis. Lineage (NCBI taxonomy): Eukaryota > Metazoa > Chordata > Aves > Passeriformes > Tyrannidae > Myiozetetes > Myiozetetes cayanensis. The sequence goes on along the minus strand of NW_026086604.1, from coordinate 30,557,306 downwards.
TCATATAGTGTTCCTGGAGCACCTTCCATGTCTACAATCCACCTAAGGAACAGGGAAAAAAGCTGTTAGTGCTGTGGACTGACACATTATAGTTTTACTCCTGGAGCATAGGACTAATCAAATCAACTATAAATCAGAGCCAAACCTTCTAAATTTGTTATTAACACTGTAACAGTCACAAAGGTGAGCGATGCATCAAGCCTATATTTGAAAGAAACAAGCTTGGTGTTTTACATACAGGTACTGATATAGTGCTGCGAATTATAAATATAACTGTGACTTGAACTCAACACAGACCCATCAGCTGAAATAAAAAAAACTGTTTGAAAGCTTATTCCTACACAAAAACAGGCTTGGAAGGAAACAAACTAGTACATGTTCTTTTTTATGTTGTTTTCTTTCCTTTTCTGTCAAGGAAAACATCAATACAGGTTTATTAAAACAAAATCTGTATCCAAGGGGAGAGGACAAAGTGCCTGTACCTGTGAAAAGCTCAGAAATTAAACAGTACCTAGCAGGTAATGAGCCAAAACTGGGACAGCTAATAGTATAAAAAGGAAAAGGTCCCAAAAAATTAAAAGCAAAACAAAAAAAGAATTATTTGCAACTGTAATAGAGATAATACCTCAGCATATCATAGTATTCTTTTTCCTCTGTTTCTGGTCCTTCCATCACAATAACATGACAGTAACTTATAGGTGGAGTTGCCAGGGGAAGAGACGGTGGTGTTTGGTGTAGGGTTTTTATTGTGGCTGGGTTTGGGTTGTGTTGTGGCTTTTTTAACCCAGTTAAAAATAGATGCTTTGCATATTGTTCAACACATTCAGCAGCATTGTGTTAACTTCTATCACTTTATGGAGTTCTATATACTGTTGATCACTTAATACCATCCTTTGCAGCATCATATTTTCATTTTTCACCCTTGATTGAGTTTTACAGGTTTAAGCAACAAGATAAGGTAAAAATTCAGCAAGAGACTACAAAAATAGTCAGATAAGGTTTACATCAACTCAAGGAAGGCAGCTGAGATTTTGCAGAACAGCAATGTGCTCAGAAAAGTCCACATCTCCAGCTAGCAGCCCTGATGATCCTATTCCCAACCTCTTCATCCTCCTGTCACATATACGCTCCCTGTGTATTTAAATCATGCACATTTTTTATCTTCCCCTTTATTATTCTTTGGGTTTCAGAGGATTTTTTTTGAGAAAAACTGTTTATCTAATGAACTGCTAGCTGTCACACTCTTCAAGAGGAATGCAACTTCAACAGCAGCACAGTGATGGCTGTCATATATTCCCCGTTTTTATTTTGTGAAGACACCTTCAATTCAATCTATCTGCACTCCAAACCACTTATCTCTCCTTATGCCTTCTGCTTTACATTTATACACATAGTGCACCAATACTCTTTACATTTATTGGTGCTTGTGATCCAGAACACTTCCACTTTCAAGTTTTTAAAATAGTTTAATTTACTAAGTAGAAGATAACTCTGCCTGGACATTACTCCTTTTCTTTTATGGCCAAGGAATCACTAGAACCCATCTTTCCTGTGTGCTTTACAGTTTAGGCTTCTCAAATTTCTAATCTTTGTGTATTTAAAATAGAAGTTTGGTTAACGTTTTAAATGACCCAGTTACATCATGGGATCCAACTATTTTGTTCAACATCTTTAAAACCCAAGCAAATATCGCTCCCCAAATTTTTACTGCATCAGTTCAAACTGTAATTTGTTTACTGAACTCAGAACATGCTAGCTGACACCAAAAACCCTCAAAGAGAAAAAAATAGCATGTTACTAGTGACAGGAAGCTTCTAAAACAGGGATGATTTCAAAATCTAGCATGACAGTAATCAGGAAGCTTTTAGTGTGCAAGGTATTGAAAGGTACAAAAATTGTAAATGGCAAAAATAATAATGAGACATACTAAGAAAAATCAACAAACAGGAAAAAATACTTATTTTTTTCCTTTTCCATCTGCTGTGAACTTTAATAGTCATTTTCTGTTGAAGTGAGTGAAAAACACTTGCAATATTAGATTGAGTCCTTTGTGCAGAAAATTTGAAAACCCAAAGTAGAGCAAATTACAGTACAAGCTGTAATTCAGCAATTCTACTATTATGACTATTTTTAGTCCTATTCATCTACATGAAGCATCGCAAAGACCAGTACCATTTAAGAAGTAATAGGAGTGTTTGATTCAGTATATACAAGGTTTAGAAAAGCCTCATGTAACAGTCTGAATGACACCACCAAAAACGCAGATGTGAGACATCAGAATTCAGCTCTGTGATGTTTCTAATTGATCCGTCAATCAGTAACTGGGTCCAGAACACAAAGCCTGAGATCCATACTCTCATTAATGTTTATATCTGCCAAATTTTAAAAATTTCTCTAAAATTAAGCTAAGTAAACTATGAAAAAGGAATGTTAACAGTCTAAATCTTTTAAATTTCAGTCAGGTAAAAAAACCAGTTCGGTTTCAAGAACATTCCCTGTCCATTTCAATGGACACAGAATATTTTACCATGCTTCTTTTCCCATTTCACTAATCATAGAAAAAGCTAAGGTAGGGAGAAAAGTGCAAACAAGTGTACCCAGACAACTTTGCTCTTTAATTTTCCTTCACTTGCTTTAGAGAAAAAAGGTAATGTAACAGCTATGACATATATTGTCTACATATAACACAGAACTCAAAAACAGCTACTCCATTATTTCAATACATCTAAAGGGGTTGCAGAGGTTAGTAGCTATAGAAGATTGTTAAATTATTTTATTCTAAAATATGCAGAGGTTTTTACCAATTGACAGTTTGTTAGACAGTAAAAAGCCAAATAAAAATTTAATAATCACTATCCAGTTCCTGAAAGTGTCCCAAGACATTACTGCAACATGCTTATTAAGGAGAGCAATATGTCATTGTCTAGACTAAAAGCAAAAATTTGTAATACTTGGAATTGGTGGAAGTGACATAAAGAGAACTTCCCTTACTTACACTTTCAGCATAGCAGAAATAAAACAGGGTATGTACTTACTGTGTAATTGAATTTTGTACACTCTTTTCATCTAGAGTCATTCCTGGAGGTGGATCATTTTGAAATGCCAATAGTTCTTTTTGTAATCGTTTCTATAAAGAAATTGTATAGAATAATTTAAAAACTAAATAAAATTCAACAACAAACATGCACACTAAAGTACATTTCATCAATTATTAAAAGGTAAAAGCAGTATTATTTGAAAATCTAAAACCGAAGTGAAATTGAAAGGTGAAAAAAAGGAAGACTCCTCTCAGAAATTAAACTGAAAAGTCACAGGCAAAACTGCAACGTGAAGAGCTGTTTCATGACAAACTACACAGATGTATAAATTACTGTCATGTTACAAAGATGTCTGAGAGCTCTACATCCAGCAAAGAATATTTCACATTCCCAAAACAGCACCAGAACTACAACAATTCTACAAGATTTTAACAGCACAACTCTTCCTTCTCTGTCATTTAAGACACTTCTATCTGTGCAAGCCATGGGACAGAACAGAAACCAAAACAAGACTACGTGAATTGTAGAATACAAACTATTTAATAACTGTATAGTAACTGCATGTTAGAAGCTACAGAGCCAGAGTACTTTGCAAAGAGTTATACTGGTGGCTCAGGTAATTCTTACCTATTTTGACAGGGATAAATCAATTAGTAACTGCAACCAGCTGGTTCTCTAACAACTACAAGCACCATTTCTTCCAATCTCATTGAAAACACAACCTCTGTGAAGTGCTGTCATTGGCACTGCTTTCAGAGTACATTTTCTCCGTACAAACAGTAAGGAAGAAATGTATATAAGAACAGCAAATAATTCAGTAGGTCCACTCATTAGATCCATGTAGACTAACTATACAACTTCATCTTTATAAAAAGGAGCTTAAAATCCATTTGAGAACTGAATTAAAACCAGCCACATTGAGCTATCAGTATCTGACAGTAAATGGAAGAGAGGAAATTTTGTTTTTTGTGTATCCTACAAAAAATTCCAAATTATCAACATTTAAAATATCCTCTCATTTCAAGTCTGCACGTTTGTCCCTTTCTCCAGTAACCTTCTTTTCAGTCAAATACAGTCTCAGTCATTCCTTCCATCTCAGCAGTGTGAAAATATTCTATGACTGCTTCACGGCTTTTCAGTTCTCACACACTATATTTATGGTTCTTTCTAAAAAAACACTAACACAAGGAAAAAAACAGTACCACTGAAGTGCTCTGTTCCTCGACCCTAAAACACTTGCTGACACTGTCATGAGGGTCTGTCCATTAAACACAAATAATACACACAGACAATATACTGCTTTTCATAATTTCCAATACAAAATCGAAAAACTATCTCAGAGAAATAACAGGAGATACTATTTACAATTTAGGTCAAAAGTATCACAACAAACAAATCATATTTTTAAAGGCAAAAAAGAATTTATCATTTCCAAGTTATCCAATTCAAACAAGTATCAACATAAGCCAAGAAAGGAGACTTAGGGAGCAAAGTCCCTCCCACTGAAAGTAAAGGCCAGGTTTGTGACCACTCGAGGAACCTGAATATATGCAAGCCTCTTGGGCCCAATGAGACAGAAGCGAGGCAGTCTATACAAAAAGAGAACTGCTTCCACTGGACCAAGAGATATACTTTTAGGATATGAGTTAAGCCCATTATTTGTTGGAGTTTTTTTCCCCACAACTAGAATTATAAAATATACTATCTATTTTACAATGCTCTACTATTCCATTAACCACACCATACAAGTTAATCAATTCTTATCTGATAAACATAGCTGGGTATCTTTAATAGGCTTTCACCATATATTTTGAAAACTTGATATTTTCTATCAAGCATCAACTCAAGTTATTTCTGTACAGACCAACAAAGACTAAAGAGCTTTTCCAGAACATGAGAGTACTCTATAGCAACTGAAACAAAACTATAGAGGGCATCATGGCCTACTAACTAAAATTCATTCAAATAGTGAAAAAATGTTTAAAGAGACAGGCTAACTAATATTTAGAAACCAATCTTTTAATCAACCTCTGGTCACTGCATTCCAGGGTTTCACTACCTTCATGATATAAAATGTTTCTTTTGTATCTTACTGGAATATCTCATGTTCCAATTTGTATCTGTTGCCCTTTGTCTTCCCACTGTGACTGTTTTCCTGACATTCCCCTATTAGGTTGTTTCACACAACTGCAAGATGTCTCCTTTGCCTTCTCACAGCTGAAGACACCCCGTCAGTCTCTCTGTACATCAGGCAGTTCAGCCCCAGTCTTACTGCCTGTCATCTGCTGGACTCACTCCAGTCCACCAGTGTCCTTCTTGCATCTTGTGCTGTGGCTCCCTACAGACAGCACTCCAGATGTGGTCTTAAGTTGCAAGGAGAGAGAAAAAAATCATTTTCCTCAAGCTGCTGGCTGCAGGCTAGCACACACAGCCCAGTCTGCAGCTAGAGAAATTCAGTAAACTTGGAAGATATTTTCCAAAGATATCATGAAGAACTATTTTTTTCTTCCTCTCTTCCTTACAACTTATAATTTGTGTCCTCTTGTGTCTCATTAATAGAGAAACTGGATTATCAGGAGACAGATCTAGTTTAAAAGAAAATCTCCCAAATGAAGCCCTTAAAGGCTAGATTCATATAGTTTAATTAGGAAATCGAGCTCCTCGTTACCACAGTAATTCAGAAAACATTTGAAGTTTAAATGAAAAAACTTGCAATTAATTCTTCTCCAGTGTTTAACAGTATTTGCACTAGCTGACCCAAAAGGTTACAAAAAACATAGATTTTCTCAGAGCAACACTAAGTAAACTCGCATTCTTAGCTTCAAGATTCAATCACGAACTTTTAAAAACGTGACTCTGGTATATCAAGTCCATACACATCAGCTACAAATGCCATGCTGCAACTCAACATTTGAAAAGGAACAGTTTCAGTGGTGGAAAAGCCTTCCTTTACTTGAGAGCCATGAATACAAATTTTGTTTTTCCCCCACAAAAATTTTGGAAATTAGCAGCAACATGCATAGCTGGACAAAGTATAGTCGATTAACACTTTTCAGGCAATCTTAACTATCTCATTTGTAGAATCTTATAAACTTAGGACTTGAAGATACCTTAGAGAAGTCACCTCTCCACCTTCCTAACATAAGGATGGATCAAAGAATCTTAAAATATCATTGTAGTTAAAAGCCTTTAATATTTTTCAAATCACTTTATCTCTTGCATTTATAATTGGAAGAATTTTCTTCACAGTCAGAGATCTAGGTGAGTAGAATAAAGAAAAATATATAACCTGCTTATTTATACCATATTTTGCTTGTGTGCTTACTCAAAAGCCACACTAATGTGAGTCGAAAATATCTGCACCGTTAGAATACAGCTACTGCTACTGTTTCACAACAGTTACGGCACAACAAGAGGAGAAAATCATGTTAGCTCCATGTGGTTCTTTTTCTGAAATCCATTTCGGCTACTTGTCTTTGCTAATTGTCTATTACATGGTTACACGTACCACAGACAATTTGGCCCAGTGATTTCCAGAAGTAACCCTTTCACGTGATAGTATAAAAATAAAATAACATTTATCATCTGGAAACTCACTCAAAAGAATTGTCAAAAACCTCAGATTCAGTTGCTTAAACACTTGAAATAAAAGAAAAAAAAAAAAAACACAACAAACACAAAAAATACTGACATAATATCCAATGTCTAAAGGGTATAGAATCTGTTCTTTTTGCTTGGTGTGATTTGTTGTCAGTTCAAGTATTTGTGTCATCCATTCTTTCCTTTCCTTTCTATTCATTCAAAGCTCATCCCTTTCTTCATCTTTCTAATGATTTATAAAAACATATTAAAGCTTTTCAAATATGTCAATTTAAAACAATAAACCATAAGTAGATTTCCCTCACGGTTGTCCCTTTCTTTCAAATTAAGCTTTAGCAGCAAATACTTAGTTTCACTTTTCTGTTCTGTACAGAGCCTCTTCAAGTGACTGAATACAGGTTCTCATGTCACCATCACGACTTTTACTATTATTCCTATTTTTTTCCCATATTGACACAGCTTGCCACAGTAAATTAGTATTTTCTGCTAGAAACCTGCAGCCCTTCAACTCTCTTAATTACCTTATTTACAAATGTCCAGCTACACTGAGACAAGCACAGCTAAAGTCACCACAACCACTTTTGGTTTTTTCCTTACCATGAATCAGGAATAGCACTTTTTTAATCACACACACAAGTTGCTTTTAGCCTCCCAGTCTGCTCTTTCAAGTCAAAATACAAGCTAGTGCAGTTATTCACTCCTAAAGTAGCCTCCAAAATTTATGATGTTTTCCATACATAGATACGCTCTTGGAAGCTGTGCTTGTTTTGCTGTCCTTTTCACATCACAAGACACTCCTTCCAATGCTTCTGCTAATCCATCATAAGATTTCATGTAGAAGCACCCTTCTGCTTGTCCACTTTCTATTTAAAGGGACTGTGAAAGAAAACAGACTACAATCATGGAGTTATTAACATAAAGGGAGAATAAATGAAGGATGCACAGACTATCTCAATTTTACCTTTTCCTTATTTTTGAGAGAGAATTTTATGCTTAAACATTCTTTTAATACAACTTTCAATCAAGTCAAAACTAAAATGTATCAAACTGATAAAAACATTCACTGTCCAGAGGGAAATGGAACAGCGGAGTAGGAATATCAGAAACCCAAGACTGGTTAATACCACAGTCCTTCAACTAAAGGAATAATCACCTGTAATAATAATAATGGCCAGTCTTCGCGAGCAAAGATCCGGGGAAGGTCTTTACACCTTCCAGCCTGCGCATTGGATTTTTTAGGTGAGACACAGTGTGCGCGGAACTGAGCCCACCCTTTAATCCTAAGGTTCATCTGCCGGGGGCCAAGCGAGCTTGGACGGTGGCAGCGAGGTCCTCAGGACGTAGATGGGTTGCCTTTAAGGGCTAACGAGCTCCACCTGCCCGGGAGTGGCCCTGACCGGGAATCGAACCCGGGTCTCCGCGGTGATAGCACCGCACCCTTACCACTAGACCACCAGGGGCTCCAATCACCTGTAAAGGCAAAGAGAAGTGACGTGACCAGCAGTTTACACAAGTATTTTCAAAAAGGTGGAAGTCTTTGAAACCAAGATTACTTATTCACCTGTCTCTACAGGAAAGGATGGTTCAAGGATGAAATCAAAGAACACAGCTTAATATTGATCCAAAGATCAGTTCCAAAAGAAAGCTGGGACATGACTGACATAATTAGTATCCTGTTGCTACTTCTGTCAAACAGGATTTGTGCAACTCCTTCAGTTAGGTTCCACAGATTTTTGAAAGTCTCAACTTCATAAGATTTCTCAAAGCATATGGAACAAAGAACACAAAATTAACTTGTGTCAGCAGAGCAAAATTCCTGCCAGCTCCCCAGACAGCTCACAACCACCTCTATCATTTCAATCCTGATAGACAGGAGTGGTGATAGACAGCACTCACTGCCTGTCATGGTTCAAGTTAAATGGATCTCTGAAGCCAACAGCTTCTAGTACCTTCGCTAAGCAAAAATGCACATCCTTCTTTCTCCAAACTGGCATGCATTTTACTTGGTCATCTCTGGAACTGGTGTGGTTATGTCTCAAATGCCACAGCTGAGTTCTCACTGGTGTTGATTCCTGGTGAATCACATAACGAAGAAGCAGGCGGGGCAGAAGCACATAAAAAGATGCAACATATGAAAAGGGGGAGAGCGTAACAATTTAGGACTGAAAGAAATTTAGAGGTTGGTAATGTATTTCAGAATCATTCTCCTAAAAACAGAGTGTTTGGTTACTGTGCAACATTGAGCTGGATGTTATATCACATAAATGCTTACTAATAGATACAAAATTATTTCACTGGTCTCTTGTGTCCCTGTCAGCTACCTCAAAAGGCAATAAACTATTCCTATAGTATATAGGGCATCAGCACAATCACATTTTCCAAAACCAGGAATCTTTTTTTCTAAATCTACCATAAACTAGGATCGCACCCATGGACAGACAGACTAATAGACTTTAACCACAATACCCCACAATGAAATAGCGCAAAGGTATTTTCATTCCCCATCACGACAACTTACCTAGCTCTTGTAAGTATGTGTAAATTATCATTCTCAGTGCCTTTAAAAGGAGTATCACAATATCAGGTGTCTATTTCCAGTTCTAAGCCCACTGTCAGAACTCTTACGAAAGCTTTGCCCCTCCCTTGGAAAACTGGAGCACAGAGAGTTAAAGTTTAACAGAGCTTTGGGCAAACAAAAACGCGTATAGTGAAGTTATGGGGGTCAATTCCAAGTACAACTATTGTACAAACAGGTGAGAGCAACCAAGCCAGACAATGAGCGTTGCTTCAGGTACCCTACTGTACTTCACAGCTGGAGTGGGCACAACATACATACACTGTTGCGTTGGCTTTGTTCATTAGAAGCAAAATATTAACAATCAAGTTTGAATGTGTACCCATGCTCCTGGCTTATTATCTCCTAAGAGCTGAAATTATAACCTTTATAAAGGTAAATTATACAAAGAAAATAAAATTGCAGTTCTTGAATATTTCACTTTCAGGTGTTTCAAGAAACGTAGCAGAAAACATGTAGTGTCTTAAATCGGTAATATCTTAAAGGTAAAGTAAATGATGAGCTATCTTAGTCAGATACTTTACCTCTGAACCACCCTTAATATGGACTTGAAATTCTATTTCAGAAACTTTCCTTATTTTGGAGAAAGAAAGAAGAAAAGTTGAGCTGATTAAACCCACAGGAGATTCAGCACAAGACATGATATATTAACGGCAGTGGTAAGAATTCAGTAGAAAACAGACGGGGGAAAAGCAAAAATACCAGCAAAGTAGAAACCTACCAGAGAGAAAAAAGGTGAAAATGGACTAACAGCTTACTTGCACTTCTGCTGGAGGAAACCATTCCATTACTACACCTTCTTTTACCATTAAAACAAGCTGTGATGGGCAATTAGGCTGGAATGTGGAGGCCTTTTCACCTGGAGTGGTAAGAACTAAATGAACCATGTCCAGTTAGGCAGTATCATGAAAATACAAAGAAACGTTTTTGGGGTGTCCTGTGCAGGGTCAGGATTTGGACTCGGTGATCCTCATGGGTCCCTTCCAACTCAGCATATTTATGACGCTATGAAACCAAAAGATGAAACAGCAACTTCACAGACAGGAAGACTGGGTGTCCAAAACATCTGCACTTGAGTTTTGGTAGAAACCTTCTATTTCTATGCACTCGAATTCCCTTCTCTTTGTTGAAACAATGCAAGAAAGGGGTAGCCTTCTAGGGCCAAGCCTTCCTAGACACTGTAAACTCAAATCTTAATCTGGCTCAGAGATCAAAGAGGAAGAAAACAAACTCATAAATAGTTAAAAGTTAAACATTAATCCCACCGGGGCTCCACTCTTTTATTTTATGTTGGTAAAGCTGCTGCACCCTAGGGAGACCTAACAATATTTCTTCAGTAATTACCAATGATTGCTTTCCACCCCCAAAAATTTAAATGCACACAAACTCTGTTAGCACCAAAACACTGTCATAATATGATAAAGTCCTGGCAAAGTATTTACATTTCACATATGAGCTACAGCCTGTCACCTCCTCCCCCACCCAAGTTACAAAATGTTTCACAAAAAACATCTTTTATATTTTGAAGAAGACGTGCAGAAGACAGACTTTTTCCAAGCACTCCCTCACCGTACAGAGACAAACAGCAACCTTGTACCAGAACAGGAGGAGCTGGTAACAGGCTGTAAAGACAGTGTTGTACAACACCACCATGCTGATGCATAAGCAAAGCTGTTGCTAGTCTGTTAATACAAGCTACTAGCCTGAGAAAGACCAGTGAACAACTCTATTTTCAGTATTTCGATTCTTACATTCACACATTTCTTACTGAAAAATACCTCAAATTCAGAATATGAAGTAGTAAACGCTGGGTAGATAGTTCTGTTTTCAAACTAAACTCCTTTACAGAGAAAAAAACCCAACCAACCAAACAAACCAACAACAAAAAAACCAACACATTTTAAACAGTTAAAGCATTGCTGGAACTGACTGCATGTTACTCTCTAATTAGAAACCTAACTTTAAATACCAAAAAACTCTCAAACAGAAGAGAAACAAGGTAAAGATTACCAATGATGATATTTAAGAAAAAATTACCTGCTACACTCCATCTTGCCACTTAAGAAATCTAAAGAAATGACAGTTCCTACAATTTTTTGCTTCCTAATCAATCAGGTCATTCAATAAAGTCCTTGCAGGTTATATCTCGTAATTCAGGCAAAATAATTTGGCCCAGACTCCCAAACACACAAACCATCCAGACACTTGAATATCCCAATGCTGCATGAATTTTTCCTATCAAAGTTATTCTGGTAAGTTTTAATTAGGGCCCAGAGGAGGAAAGACAGATAATATTCTGGATGTTCTCAATTAAAGCTTCAAGAGTATACATAACAAAAAGCTTCTGTTTTGGTTTGGGTTTTTTTTTTTAATTCTGTCCATAAAAAAGTAATACCAGGATTTTAGTTCAAAGAATAGTTTTTCAGTTTTATCTATTTTTGGCTGAATAGCAGGTTTTCAATCTGTACTGAGAATGCAGAAGCAGATTAGTCTCCTCCTTCTCATTTCTAATAAAACATGTTAACATCTGGCAACCCAGTTCTAATGTTATTTTCTCAGACCAATCCAGACTTCAAGTTCTGAATGTCAGACATTTTGCACGTTTCTCTCTTTTTAAGGGAACAAAACGGCAATGCATGAATCTTTTAATGAGCTCCTTACAAGTAAGTTTCTACCACTAATCTTTTATCCTTCTGAGCACTTAAAAATTTCCCAGTTTAATAACAGAATATTGCTCCAAGGTATTCTAAACTATTTGACTGAAAGGTCAAAGCAACAGAGTCCTCTTTTGAAGGGAAAAATATGCTTGACATAAGACCACTAAGAGACAAGATCAACCCAAAATCGTAACTACAGTATAATTAAAGATAAATCACAATAACTATACCCACACAAAGAAAACACTCTGTACAGTCTCAAAAGCTTTTTGCCAGATAATCAAGTTTTTTACAATGAACCTGTCATTTGAAAGCAAATTAAGTGGAATCCACTAATATAGAACCAAATGAAACTGACAGCAAGTCATCTGCTTTGTAAATGGAGCCTTTAAATGCACCAACACCCCACACAAGCCTCACACAGCAATAAAAAATCAACCACCGATATTTTTTATCTTTTAAGGAAAAGAGTCTGGCACTATTTGAACTGCTTCAGTTAAAGAAATGAGCTTAGATAATAGTGAAGGCTCGTACAATGAGGGCAACCATATGTCTACAAGGGAATTTCTCATCCTTATAAAAACCATTCCAAAGGTTGGTAATCAAGATAAAATGTTGTATTCTTATAAAAAAGCCTTTTGGAAAGAAAAGCAGTAAAATGTTGGAAGCTGCAAACAGTAACAATATTTAATACTCATCAAATCCATATTCGTAAATATGATGGGGGAGAATTTCTAAATTAGGAAACTTAAATACATTCAGTTTCCTTGCCCCTTCTCATTATTGGCCACTAATTCATAGACAAGAATAAATAAATAAATTTATGGGAACAAGTAACATCAAATTCTATGAAGCATTTTATTCCAGCAGACTTTTAGAGACAATATTTGCTATGCTCTAGTAAACTATTACCACAATTTATTGACATACATACAGATTTTCCTCGAGGCTGATTAAGCAGTACTTTTAATTAAGTTGAATAAAAAAAGATGACAAACAACTTTGTATTTGTAATCACCCAAGGAGAAAAAATTATTTTTTAATACTGTGTATGAAAGTATGAATAGCTAGTATACTCAATGAGATCATTAATTAGCAAAAATGAGGTGTCCTGCAATTCCTGATTTACCACCATTAACTTCTGCCCTTTCTTCTCTAATACATTAATACTACTCCTAGGAAGGTAAATTATATATATATTTATATTATTCCCTTCCTACCTCCCCTGCCACCTGTGACTGATATCTGTTTTTCATGCTAGTCATTGAGGTCACCTGAGAAGAAAAAGAAACAAACAAACAAACAAAACTTCAAAGGCTTACACAGATTCCAGAATACCTTTTTGAACAAAAGAAACAAACAAACAAACAACACCCAAACAACTGCAAAGGCTCACACAGATTCCAGAATGCCCTCAACTACAAAAGGCAGGCAGAAGACAGGTTACCTGACCTTAACTCTATCACAAAGGGTTGCTTACTGGGTCTTTTTATTTTGAAACATTTAACCTATTTATTTTAATTTGCTTTAAAATAAGTGAAGTTGTAACAGGTTGCAGTGAATTAATAATATTATCTCTTCCTTCCTTCCTTCAAAAGACAAAAACTGAACCTCCAGCTGACAGTTTCTGTCACAATCATTCACTACTTCAAAATCATGCAAGATGCACAAAACTTTGGGCTCCAAGTAGTAAGCAAAAGACCTTCATCAACCTCTTCCCCTCTGCCCCAGTGGAAATTTTAGCCTGTAATCTGCTTGAATGCTCATTTCTCAGCTGTAAACCAAGGATATGTAAGAGACACAATCATTTTACTGAACACATTTATATTTGTTGCACACAACCGTAACTATGGGTAAGCTCAATGAGAGTCGTGCCTTCCCTCTTCCATATTTATAAGGATAATTTAATCTCATAATCTCTGTGTGTTGTGGCCAGTATGGCCTATACCTGTATAATACTGAAAGGATAGTGAAGATCCTTTAGTCTGAAAGTCTTAGCTCAGGAGAATTTGAGCAAACAATTAAAGAAAGTGCTTGATCACTGAGTTTCGTGCATTGTTTGAGCTAAGCTGCTTTAGCTTATTAATTACAAACTCACAGAGTCTTCCAAGGGAGCAGCTTAACAAGACAACATTCCCTGGCTTTTGCAAATCTATTGTGTTCTATTTTTCCCTTCCCTTTCCCTAGACTAGCTAGGCCTAAACACAGTATAAAACTGTGAGCAAAAAATACTTAGAATCCACCAGAATAATTTTTTTAAAACAAATACCTGCCTGTTTTTATTTTCCTGATTGAAATTGCACACATATTGATGAAATACCAATGTTCAATGTTACAGGTTGAAAGCATTCATAATTTTCTACATTTTCGCTGTATAGTTGGTTTATTTGGAAGCAAGAGTTGCTGATAACGCTCTGGGACACTGGTTTCAAGAAGCTTTCCTACTACTGCTTTCTTTCTCGAAAGTGAATTCTTCCATTCTAGGTCAAAAATTGTGCAGCTGATGCACAGTAAAGTATTTCCCAAAATTCTATTTACACAAGCAGACACAAAAACAAGTAAATGAGACTCCTTAGGGTCTAAAGCTGTAACTTTCATTTTATTTATCTTTACTGAATAAAGACCATAAATTTTAAACTTCACGTGATATTCAACTCACTAAAAAAGTTTATTAAAACCAGCCAAGATTAAATTAACTCTTCTTGGTAAAATGACTGTAAATTTTGCATTTATCTTACTTTACTATAGCACGGCTACATGCCAAGGCTAATACACCACGTATCAGTACAGACTGATTTCCAAAGGTTATGCAAAGGACTAACAAGCTCTTAGTGGACAAGAGAAATGCTTTTTACTCTCTACTCATTCTCGCCTCAATTTTGGCAGTTGCATTTTTCAATTTTAAAAATTACTGAAATTCTTATCTTCAACAGTATTCCACCAACACCACCACTAAATACTTCATGTTGTTATTAACTACAAATAATTTCATTGGCTTTATATCCCAGAACTGGTTATATAGCTACCAAAACTGCTCATTTTCTTTTGATTTTTAAATGTTTTATTTGAAACAATACATATAGCAGCTCATACTGTGATCTTTAAGAGTACAGAATACATGTGCAGCACCACTGGAGTTCCAATTGACTTAGTTTTTTTCGAAGATACATTAAAAACAGTTTAAAGCTTTTTCCCATCTTTTAAATAAATTATTAAATAAAAATGCTGCCATTATTGAACAAAGACTAAGCAATAAGTAACTGTTCGGAGAACAGCTGGAAACACACAACTCCCACTAACACAAGAAGTGCAGGTAAAGAATAGAGCCAAGAAGTATAACTAAAAGTATATGCATTTTTTCTTGAGACTTCAGTGGCTTGTAAATATTTCCCCATGCCCTACCCTACTGGCTGAAAATATTGGTGGGAACCTCATGGGAAGCTTTCACATTGCTACTGGCTTGCATTTTGTGATAAAAGTTGCTTGTGATCTCAAACTGTAACATGAATTCTGCACTGTCATTTCACACAATTATTTTATTAAATGGCTGTTTAGACACACATTTTGAAAAAATTTCTATTGGTGGAACAAGAATTTTCAAGTCACACTTTATTTTGATGTGTGCACGTAATTTGAGGGTGGCCCACCAGCAGCAGTTCTCAAGGCGATAACACAGAAGCACGGTGAAAACTAACATCCTACACTCTTTACTAAATTGTTTGTGTCATCAATTACATCAGTTCTGTAGTCAGTCAGATTTAAATACATACACATTCAAATCTCACATGCCTAACTTTAGAAAATAAATTAGAAGTTATTTTGGTGATCAAACACACACTGAAAACTGCTCCCAAAATGACTTTTAACAGTTTTCGTAAATACATCCAATCATAATTCAGGGTTTGTAATAACCTGGTATTAAAACTGAAAGGAGGTGAAAGGTAAAGTGTATTAATTAATATGTCAGCATTATAGATAAAGTCAATCTTTCAAGTTTATGATGGAAAAAGTTGAAATCTGCAAGTTGAGGGAAAGGCTTTAATTGTTTAATACTTCATATAGCAATTATATACTTTCTGTACATTTCAACTGAGCTTCCTTGTCTTTATTTTTCACCTTTATTTTTCCATTCATAACACAAGTTTTGTGTTTCCAGCTGTTCTGAGAACAACTGTTTATTGTTTATGATTTCTTTAGCATTTGCTTTTAAGACTTCAGATTACTGAAGATGCTATATCAAATCTTCTAAAGCAAATCCATTCTATTCACTTGTTCTACACTACTCACACCTTTTCAGAATATTTCTGTGTGTTTTTTTCAGGAGAAAGTTGCACAAACTTGGGCTTTTTCCGAGAAAAGTCTTGAAAATAAACACTTTTCATTCAAGGTCTGTTTGGGGGTTTGTTGGCTTTTTTAAGAAAAAAATACGATTTGCTTAAAGTCATGCAAAACGAGGTTTAAATGAGTTCAGCAGTGACAAATTAGCAACAACACTGTGGCTAGAAAACAAAACACACTATTTCATCAACACTGGCTTCTATCATTGTAGGAAAAAAAATAGTTACGGAAAACTACCATTAAAGACTGTTCACACAGACAAAAACCCACAATAAGTTTAACAATACTCATAAAGGTTCAAAGTCACAAGTTTCACAAGCTACTATGCATCCACTGAACTACAATAACTATTCATGTTGATGCTCAGAGCCATTGGCAAGAAGTGGTGATTTATTACAGTTCCAAAACTTCCCTAGTAGGCTGATCAGATAACTCTAGTAACTTAATCAGAGACGTTTCAGTGGATCTGTAAAAATAAAATGTAATTAACATGAGGCATCTACATTGTTGCATAAAATTACATCTGTTTAAGAAGTAACTAAACTTAGTTAATGAACCAATATATCATTTTTATCAACAATATAAATAATAATGCCAGTCCAGTGATAGACTACCAGAATAGTCAGAGATTGCAATGTGTTGCACAAACATTTCAGTTAAAGCACTGTACTTAACCAGAAAAAGGACATCTTTTTGTGTCAGGCAACTTTGCAGACGAGAAGTTAGCACTAATTATAATAAATTAAATGATCCTGAACCAAAAGGCCACTTAAATTATATAAAACTTTCCTTTGTTAAACTTTTTTCCCCTGCTGAAGATATGTTAATTAATAGAAGAATCCAGAGCCTTGAAATCTTGCTCACTTGGGGGATATGTCTACTATGGAGAAGCTTACTAATTTTACAATTCATTTACTCAACTTTCATTTATACTTCCTGTTTACAACTCCTTTTCCAATTTACTAAACTACATTACTAAATCAGTAGTTTACTAAACACAGAAAAAGTAATTACAGCATTATACAATTAGCAACATAGAGGAAAAAACTCTATAAATGCCCTTCAGTCTCTCATCAAAAGACAACAGAACACTGTGCAAGAAAACAGAAAGTGTCATCTTACAGCTGGTATTTCTAAAATGAAAGCAATTACAACATTAGACTTGCCACGGCTGTCATTTCAGGAAGTGAGTACTACCTTCCACACATATCTTACTTTTAGGCAACATTTGTCATTCATGTATCCTAAACAACCCCATGCAATCTGTAACTGTTTTTTCTACCTTTTCAGAGAGAGAGCAACAGGAATTAGGGTGAGGCAAGCTGTAGAAGGTCATTTACTAGGCCAGAGACAGCAACACAGCACAAGTTTGCAGAGTCCCACAAAGTGCCTTCTTCACAGCTCACAGCCATCATTTCCCCAATTTTAACACACTTTTATTAAAGATATTACTTAATAAATTATAGCCTCTGTTTTGCATTTGTGCTCGTGGAAGTCTGAACATTAGAAGAAGAGCACTGCAAAACCGCATTTGCCAGAGCTAATAAAACCAAGGTAGATCAGACTACCTGCCTAAGCAACTGCTAAAAGAAGAACATTTTGTACAGTATGTTCAAGTTCTTGATCTCGATTCATTTCAATAACTCTGAAAGACACACCATGGGCGTTTTATACACCTTTAAACCTCATGAGCAGAATTTTTACCCCATAAAGTTCAACGCTTGGACATTTTAACTCTTTTTAGCTATCCTAAATCCGGGTTATTAGGACAGTTAAATGAATTTCTTCCATTTTGTACATTCTTTCAGGGCTGTTCCACTACTAGTGATAAAAAAATATAAGTTATACTGGACCAAAACAAGGAAAGAGAGGAGCTAGCATCCGGATCTAAAAACAAAATGGAAAACTGTAAATATTCAAGAAAAAGCACAGCAGTTGCTGGTGAAATAACACAGGGGCCATTGCCACAAAACCTGGCAATCTTTCCTCCTGCCCCAGTCATAATAAATCACCACCCACTCAGAGCGGCACGCAGTGAAAGTGATCCATTCTCCCAGAGCAATTTCTGCAGCCCCTATTTAAAAGCCCCTTCGCAGCACGTTTGAATGAATAATTCAGCTGGAAATACCTGTCAAACAGCAGGATGGCTCATGCTACTGCACCTACAGCAACCCCATCCGACCGAGCAAAGCCAGACGCTACCCTTCCGCCGGGCTGGCACCACACCGCAACCTCATTTTACGGAAGGGAAGAGAACCCCACGGGCAACACGCGGCTTGG
Source organism: Myiozetetes cayanensis (assembly GCF_022539395.1). Lineage (NCBI taxonomy): Eukaryota > Metazoa > Chordata > Aves > Passeriformes > Tyrannidae > Myiozetetes > Myiozetetes cayanensis. The sequence goes on along the minus strand of NW_026086604.1, from coordinate 30,538,818 downwards.
AGCAGGATCTGTCCGTCCCAGGCCCCCGTACCCGGGAATTACAGCGCTGGCACCGCCGGGACCTCGGGAACACGGAGCTGTCGCTCACGGTCTTCCCGGTGCCGCCGTGACCCGCCAGCCTGGCCGCCCGCCCCGCACGGGGTGGCACACAGAACCACGGCGCCCGGCGGAGCCGGGCCCCCTCGCACCCCGCCGGAGGGGAGCAGCGTCGCTTCGCGCTCCCCTCGCCTCCCCGGGGAGCGCCGGCACCGCCAGACCCCCCGAGGCTCCACTCCACCCGCAGCCGCCCCGCCCGCCGCCGCCGGGGCCCGGCCTCGCCTCTCGCAGCCCCGCGGGTCTCACCTCCATCGCGGCGCCAGGCCGGCCCGCACCCGCCCTTCCCGCCCCCGCCCCCGGCCCCGCTCCCGGAGCTCGCCCCCTCAACCTCTGCCCCGGCGGTTGCTCCGCCCGCCTCGCGCCCTGCGGCGCACGCGCGCGCACGCACACGCCCGGCGGAACGGATCCTCCCGGCTCCCAGCGCACCCCAGCCTGCCCGCACCGCCGCCCGGCCCCCGCCCGGCCCCCGCCCGGCCCCGGCGCTGCCGCGGGGACTCCGCCGCAGCCGCCTCACCTGCATCGACGCCATGATGGATCCTCCTCTCCCTCCTCCCCCCCTCCCTCGGCGCCGCCGCCGGCCCCGCCCCGCGCGCTAGCGGTCACGTGCCCGCGCCCACCCGTTGGGCGGCCGCGCGTGCGCGGCGCGAGGGCGGTGCGGGCGGGCCCGAGCAGCGAGGGCGGTGCGGGCGGGCGGTGTTCAGGAGATCCCGATCCCGATCTCGATTTCGCTCTTGCTGCCGCCACCGCCCTTGCCGGCCACGGTGGAGGCGCCTCGCCGTCCCATGGCGCACGCTGGGAGCCTCCCCCCGTGCTGCCCATCTCCTGGCTCGCCCTGCGGCCAGGGCGGGAGCTGCGCCCAGGGCTGTCCATCATCGTCACCCGCGGGGCGGGACGGAGCTGACCCCCCCGGCCTCTGTTCGTGGAGGTTTTTAGAGCTGAGCTCGCAGTCTGTAAGTGGTTTGGTTAATGCGGGCTGTGCTTCTTCTGCGGGTTCTTCTGGGCTCCCCTGGTGCCTGTTGTGCCCCGGTGGGGCATCACAGGATCATGAAATGGTTTGTGTTGGAAGGGACCCTAAAGACGATCTAGTTCCTGCCACCGACAGGAACAGCTTCCACTGGATCACGTCGCTCAAAGCCCCATCCAGCCTGGCTTTGAACACTGCCAGGGCTGGGGCATCCACGACCTCCCTGCACAACCTCTTCTGGAGTCTCACCACTCTCATGGTTTTTCTATATAGAATTTCTTCCTAATATCCAGCCTAAATTTCTCCTCTTTCAGTTTGTACCCACTACTCCATGTCCTATCCCTACAGATCCCACTACAGGTCGGATCGGGGACCCGCAGCAGTCGCTGCTGCCCGGGCTCAGGGCGTTGGCAGCGGGAGAAGGGCTGGACGGCGGTGCTGGAGGGCTCTCCTGTTGGGGGGGTCACTCCTGTGGGCTCCCGTCTGTGCTGCTCTGCCACAGCTCTTTGCATAATCTGATTTTCCTGCACTGGCGGTGTACGTGATGGGGTATATTTTAAGTGGGAGCATTTTTGTATTCTACGTTTTCCTCTCCTGGACTGGAATAACCTCTGTCCTCTGCACCAGGTGATCTTGCGGTATCTGTGTAGGTGAAAATAAACAAGCAGCACTCACTAGAATGATTGTGTGCAATCAAATTAAACAACTTGCGGAAACACACTTCATAAAGCTGTTATTCCTGCTCTAGTATTTCAGACTTAATGGATCCTCAAGATAAACCTACAAAATGTTTATCCAAAGACAAACCTATAAAATCCATAATCCCAGTGGTTATGTAAAACCAAGGATTTAACAGAGAAACTGATTTTATAGGTCATTATAATCTCCATCTCTTGCTGCACATTCCAAAAACAAGGGAGTCCTTTTCTCTGACCCTTTACACCCCTCCTTTTTGATGATGCTAAAGAATACTTATGTCACCTCTGCTCCATTGGTAGAACCTGATTTTTCCTTCGGAGATAGCCTGATATGCAAACAATTAAATTACTGAACAATTGTTTACAGTTTGTATTTACCTTTGAAATCTGCTTCTTTAGTTTTAGACCTTGAGAAGGGTTCTGCATCTAAAAGCCTGCCTATCTTCTTTAACTAAAATATATAGTGTCATGCAAGTACTACCTCTGTGTATAAGCTTTACCTTCTGGTATGTTTTCATGCATCCTCAACTTTGAAAACAGCTAACTGGAGGAAAACAAAACAAAAAACCCCAGGACAACACGACATCAGCTTCCAACTTTATCCAGCATCAAGAATGTTGTTAAAGCAAGCATACAAACTTTGGGGGTTTGCTTAAAGGGAAGAACAGAAGGCATCAGGAGTGTCCTTACACTGTGAAGCAGGTGCAGAAGGCAACAAACCTCTTGGCTTTGCAGGAATTTGCTGATAACAGAATCATGTGTTGATTTTTGAGTAGGAAAGATTAGCCTACCAAAAGTAAGGATGGGAAAAGTATTGCTGCGTAAGCTGCAGCCTATAATTTTGCCCTTTAAATTCAATTTTCAGTCACAAACTGTGGGTTCCTAATGCCATGCAACCTTACCTTGCTTTGCTGTGTTTTCCCTGGAAGTCAGTATGATTTTGCAAGACCATTTGTGTTCCAGAGGGTTTATTGTATTAAGTAGACACATACACCTGGTAAAGGTTTCTTTTTCCTGCAGTTCTTCAGAACTAACTTAGGACGTCACAGCATGAAGTGGAACATTGCTGTTTCTGTTTTACTAGTTGTTGTTTTGCATGATCCAAGCATATGTTTATCCTAAAATACATCTCTTAATGCCATATGCCACAAAGATTGCAAGAACATCAAGTTTAAGCAACGGGCATGTGTTCAGCTGTAAACATGGACATATTGACTATCTGTGTTGATGTCAGCACAGCGAGATAAAACTGATTTCAAACCATTATATTCCATTTCTTAAGCCTGTTCCAGAAAACCCCGTTGAAGGTCAGAAGATAGAAAGAAGCATAAGCTTACGAATGCCAACACACTTCATAGAGTGCAAGCTTAGTTTTGCATGGAAAGATCAGTGAACTGTATTCAGTACAAATATGACTTCTACTCTGTAATAAGGAAAAATTGTCTCTGGATGAAAAGCTACCTTCACAAAAAATAAATCATAGCTTTTAACTGCCCTTATGTCCAAGAAGTCTTTTTTACCTATCACACAGAGATTTTCAATGTTAAAAACAAGGCACCTACCGCATTTTGGACTAAAGTATTGTTTACTGGCATAATTTCATCTATGGTGTAAATCCCATTCCTGAGGATAGCAGGCATGAAAAGCAAGTTTGCCCTTCATAAATAGAGCATGAACTCATTAATACCTACTCAGTCTTAACTGGGTATGTAAGAAACTAAAGCATTACTCTGTAGATGAAACTTGTGACCAGAATCCCCCATCCCTGAATTCACTTTGAATAGAGTTTATTCTTACAGGACTACCAAAAGTGTCTTTTATCACTGTTGTTACATCTTTGGTTTTTTAAGTGTCATGCAATGTCTAATATACGTGTGCAACATTTTTAGCTCCTTGTCATCATGGGAATAGGGGCACCTGGAGAATGATCCCTGTGTTTTATTGGTTTTTCTCCCTTTCCCCATGTCTTAGTAACCTGGCTTGCTGAGAGTTGTTTTAATAAGTGTTTTTGTACAGTACATAATGCTATAGGGAGTAGAGAGTCAGTCCCGTAAGCACAGTAAGAAAACAAACACTATTACCACACTCCCAGAAAAAAAGAATGACGTGAATATCAGTATTTTCTTCCTTAAGTTATCTGGTAATCCCACTAAGGAAAGGCTCAAAATCCTGAAGAGGGTAAATTTCACAATGAGTTGAATATATACTAATTTGGTGTTCATTTCAGTGTTGACCTCTATTTATGCAAAATGTAGATGAAAACAATTTTGCAGTTAACCCTTCCAAATCTGGTGCAGGTGCAGAGATGGGCAACACAAGTAATTTGGTGTTTAAAAAAGAAAGCTTTAGTATTTAGATAATGCAGTCTGATCCTGCGCCAGTCAACCTAAGTTTTGCCAGAGACTTCAAGAATTGGAGTCCTAGGTCCCAAATACTCAAACCTTCAGGGGTAAGAGGAATTCAGTCTGCTATCTTCATTATTTCAGAAGCTATCTTGCACTGATCTGATCAAATACATGATTATGACTCATGGAAAACATGGAGCAAATAATGAAAATTGTACCTCCTACTAAAACTGTTTCTGTAAATATTCTTGATCTTGAACTAAAAATCCACTTTTCTTCAGAATTTGAATAACCTTAGGCTTACAGGAAAAATGCCATTAATGTTCAAACTGTATTTGTTAGATAATTTTCTGATATATCAAGCCAGTTTCATAAAGGTCAAATATGTTTCTTCATTAGGGTCCCTATAATTTTATATTTTATTCCCTATGTTATCCATAATGTTTTCAAACATTACTAAACATTTTTTTCCCTCTGCTCTCACTTTTTTTTCTGTATCATTCTTCTGCACACTGAAGTGTCAATGCTTGCTTCTTTATAATTTCTGCCTCTATAATGACATCGGAGCTTGATGTCTTTTGTGTGCATTCACTGTGCTTCTTTAGCTTTCCATCTTGTCTCTTTTTTACACAGAAGACAACTATACATTCTTGTTAACCTCCCCTTATTACTCAAGTGGCGTAGCAACCATAATCTGCAGAGCCAGGAGACCGCAGCTCATGAGCGTGGAGGACTCCCTGCTCCTCAGAGGAATTGCACCGCTTCTTCCACTCCTGCCTGCCAGTTAAGGAAGGCACTGAGTTTAAATGGCTGTGGAAATAACAGCTGATAAACAAGCCTGGTGCACCAGCAGAAACCATCAACTAAAGACGCAGAATCACACCAAGACAAAATTAGATCAAGAATATAAAAGAAATATACCCTAAATTTGCAAGATGTCTTTGAGATGTTGAGATTTTATTTTGTTTTATTCCTTAGTGATAATACGGGTTTTTCGTTGATGGCTTATCCCATTTTCATCCTAGTTCTTAATAGTAACAGGCACATTATCATTTCAGTCCCAGGACTTTTAAGTGGATGAAAAGAGTCTAAGAAAAGTTCCACCTTCTTTCTAATCTGCTACAAGTGCCATGCCTGCAGAAGATTGTTCTTAGATGTCATATGCTTCCATTTCTTCTCTTGTGTAGCATTTACAATTTTGCAGCCATTGGGTAATCTGTGGCTTTCAGTTTATCCACAGGGAGACTAAACTACCAAAATAATTTTCCATCAGATCAGAAAAAGAATTTGTCATATTATGTGGACACACAGTTGTAATTACTGCAGGGGAAGGAGGAGGACATGGGGCTAGGGAAAGGAGTGGAATTGTGTGTTTCAATAATATGCAGAATCACAGGATGGGTCAGGTTGGAAGGGACAACAATGGGTCATCTGGCCCAACATCTCTGCTCAGGCAGGGTCACAAAATCACAGAATGTGCTAAGTTGGAAGGGACCCACAGATATCATCACGTCCAACTGTCAGCTCTGCACAGGACCATCCCCAAGAGTCCCATCATGTGCCTGAGATTATCATCCAAATGCTTCTTGAAGACTGTCAGACTTGGTGCTATGACCACTTCCATGGGGAGCCTGTTCCAGTACCCAACCACCCTCTGGGTGAAGAACATTTTTCTAATATCTGACCTAAACATCCCCTGACACAGGGAACTTCAGGCCACTTCCTTCGGTCCTGTCACTGGTCACCACAGAGAAGAGATCAGTGCCTGCCCCTCCTCTTCCCCTCACAAGGAAGCTGTAGACTGCAATGAGGTCCTCCCTCAGTCTCCTCCAGGCTGAAGAGACCAAGTGCCCTCAGCTGCTCCTCATACAGCTTCTCCTCGAGGCCCTTCACCATCTTCATTGCCCTCCTTTGGACACTCTCCAATAGCTTAATATCTTTCTTATACTGCAGTGCCCAAAACTGCACACAATATTCCAGGGGAGGCTGCCCCAGTGCAGAGCAGAGCGGGACAATCCCCTCCCTCGACTGGCTGGTGATGCTTTGGTGCACCCCAGAACACGGTTGGCCCTCCTGGCTGCCAGGGCACTGCTGACTCATCCCAGAGCATATTGCACATGATGGCATCCAGACAGTTCTTGAATATCTCCACTGAGGGAGACTCCACCACCTCTCTGGGCAATCTGCTCCAGTGCACAGTCACTCACACCGTAAAGAAGTTCTTTCTCATGCTCAGGTGGAACTTCCTGTGCATCACTTTCTGCCCGTTGCCTCTGGTCCTATTGCTTGGCACTGTATGCCATAATTAACAATTGTCAAGCCATGTTTTTTGGCATCAGTAGTCCTCTAACTCTTTTAAATGCTGTCAAGATAAATACATATAAAGACAAAAGCTATAAAAAATTAATGAGGATTGTGTAGGACCTATACTCAATTAAGTAGATGAATGCATTAAGAAGTGCAAGGTTATGTAATTATTAACAGTTCTTCCACATCAAAAGCATCCACAGCCCATGTGCACAGGCAGATTACGGTGTCTGTCAAATAAGTGTTAAGAAGCTGCTTGGTAATAATACCTGTGAGAATCAAATATAATAAGCATTTAGTAATTTTATTTTACCTTTAAAGACTGTGAACTGAAGGCTTCTCAGGTGACCCCAAGAGTTACACAAATACATAGTTCATGTTATTAGGAATGCAAACAAGCGACTCTGAATTCATAAGCAGTGAAGATACTGATAGAGAATTTTTGAAATTAAGTAGCTGTTTGGTCTTGCTAGTCTAGAAGCAAAACTGCAGGAGAAGAGGCATCTCTGGTAACGTGTATCAGATGTGTGATAAACTATCACAGTTCCCAAGGGCTGAATTTCTCTAGCTGTGCACATCAGGCTGCACATTGCCCTCACTGGACCCTGCACTACTTACTGAGCTTGCAGAATTTCATTTTGCAGGCCTGTACACCAGGATGACACTGGTCCAGTCTGTTGGTTTGTGTTTGTTTATTTAATGTCCCTCGGGAAAGACAAGACGTCATATGGGATATGATTATGATAAAACAGAGCTATGATATGAAAACAGAATGGATGAGCAGTTACTTGACTATTTCAACTACGCATTTTCAGATGGTTCTCTTCTTAAGTCATAGTTGTTTATTATAAGTCAAATATTTTTCATTAAGTACTCTATAACAACTATGAAAGCAGTTTAAATGTTAAATATTGATATATCACTCTCATATTTCATTTGTAGCAAACTACAAATAATTATAACTCAAATGGAGTGCCACTTCTGGAAAAGATTATATGTCAACTCAGTACGGTAATGCAGGAAGTTTTTCCATCTATAAAAAAAGGAAATAAATCCTTTGTGCCAAATGCATTTAAATTCTAGAATTTTTCAGACTTGGTGATACCAACCAAAGCTGAGAACTTTTTACGTAAGAGTGAATTAATTTGCACAGCAGGAATCTCATGCTTTTACTAGACAGAGTAACAAGAATGTACAGCAACATAAGACATGAATTATATATTACTTACAATTTTGTTTAGTGGTGATTTCAGAGATAAAGGTTTTCTACTAGTGTAAATAGGATACCAATAGTATTTTTCTAATGGGAACAAAAACCCTAGTTATTAATTCTCACCTGGAAAGTTTTAAAATTAAATTAGCATTAATGGAATTAACAGTATTTAACTTCAATGTAACTTCTGTTTGAACAAAAATTAAAAACAAATAAATAAGGAGTAGCATTAACCCATGCCTGTATTCCAAAAAAAAAACAATCTCACAAAACTATCCTGGAAACTAGTAACTTGTAGATTTTAATTTATCTAAAAGCTCTCAAGTTGTTCCTTTCACTGAACTAAAATTCAATATATATTTCAGGGGTAATTTTAACTCAGTTTTCCAATTCTCTCTTCAATAAGTGAAGCTATAAAACATTACATGATGAACATCCTGAAAACTGTCCAAGTACGTAAGTTCAATAGGATGAGATGTTGAAGTACTCCATTTATCAAAGAAAAATCATGACCTTGTATCTGTGATCTCCTCCCATGTACTGTGGGAGGAAAATCCTGTGTTCTGTAAACACAAAACAGTAACACGGTAATGACAGGAAGATATATATTTTTTCTTTTTTTTTTCTTTTTTTTTTAATCTCAATGACCTTTATCCCATAGAAGATTGCACAAGCTGCATTTTGGATGTTACATACACAAAGATTGATTTCTCGACACTTCTTAAAGTTTCAAACTGGTAAACTCACCCTTCCTTTCTCTGTGCTCCCTTAGTGATGACACTCAAGCTTTACAGGTGACTGGTAATAATCACAAAATCTACTATGTGCTCTTTTCTAGCTCTTCCAATCACTGTGCCACACATTGAGTTCACAGGATTGATATCTTTGCATAAAATTGCCATCTAACAAGATACATTCAAAAAAATAATCCAACTCCAATCCAGTTTATTATTTGTCAAAATCCTTCGAAGTTGAACTTTTCCCATGGGAAAAAACTACCTCGTGCCTTTTTTGCTAATTGCAAAGGTTTAATCTGTCTTTAAAAACCAGCATCCTAGTTTGTCTTCCAAATCCATCTGATCTTTTAATGAGTTCCTGCCGTTTTATTCTTACTCAGTTGTGGTAATTAAGTTTATACCACAGCCTCCACCCTTAGTTTTTAGCTAGGAAAACTGCTACTTCTCATTAGTTCCTACACAGTAACATTGTCTTTTTGTTGACTCTGCAGTAACTGTCACTCCCTTAAATTATACTGCAAAATTTGACTGCAAAATTTGAGACCTGCCCAAATAAAAGGAGGGACGCAAAACATGGACTGAAAAGTTAACTCTCCCGCCCCACTAATTTCCTTGTCCACTTTATCTATCACATAAACCAACAGATTTAGGGAAGTGTTGGGAACAGCCTTTCAATGGGCAGAGTAAAAACAAGAAAGGGTGAAAAAAACAAACAGCCATTGCTGCAAATTTAGGCCTGTGAAATACAATATACAGTGATAAAACGCAGACAGAAACAACCAATTTTCCAAACTTATTACTGTTAATTGAGAAATGCCTTTCAGATATCATGCTCTGCACAGCTGTTGAATATAATGGCACAGTGAATCCAGATGGTGAATCCTCCTTTTTTCAACTTCAAAACCAAAAAGGAATTTCATGTCTTGTGCAGTTCTGATCATTCCGGATGCACAGACTATGAGACCATCAGAGACTTCTTCAGCAGCTTGTAAACATTCAAATTATGACAAACCATAACCCAGCAGGACTCTTCTCATTGCTCACAGTTAGTAAAGAATGTGGAAGTTCTTATGACTCAGCGGTAAAGTTTAAATTTTGAACCATCAGATACAGGACTAGCTTACTAAGTAAAAGGAGTATTATGGGACACTTGAAGTCTTCAAAATATCCTCAGCAAGATAACCTTGAAGTATCCTTGAATGCATCTCCTTCAAGCCTGTTCAGGAATACCATGCCTTTTTAGTACTTAGTTATTTCTGAGAATTGTGGATACTTGTAATTCAGAGCAGCACAAAGATATCTAAACACTTCAAATCTATGAAACTCTTTAGAACTGTGGAAAAAAACCCATCACCTTTAATGTTATACATGCAGTTTCACAGCCTATTACCTAAATACTAATTACATTAGCAATTTGCTCACCATATATTATAGCCATGAAAATTATGATTCTGCACGTTAACACTTCCTCTGAGAAGTCATAAATCAAAAGAAACACAGGTTTAAAAATTTTCAAATTTGAAATTTATTTAGAACTCAGGGGTTAAGCGTGGTAAGTTTCCAATTGTCTGATAATAGCATACCCATGTAACTATCACGGAAATTGCACTAATTCCCTCTGCCCCCTCCCCCTTAGAAATCTGGTTAGTTTTAACAGCCGGTGGTTTTGCAAATAGTGCGCTCTGGGACACTACTGCATTTCCTGAGTGTTCAAAGCTACTGTATGATACATTAAGCTGAAAGAAAACCAACAAAATTATTATTCAGAGCTAAACCAGCTATTTTACCTTACTGCTGAAGTACAGAATCATAAAATACAATGTATTTTAACAGGCAACTGTTCTGGAATGCTTAAAAAGGGGAAGAAAGAAAAGAAAAGGAAAAAGGAAAAAACACCATTTAAAAAAAAATTACATCCTTTTTTCTTTAATGTCAAACTATATAATTTTCAGCCTCAAGTCATTAACCTCAAAAGTATTAAAAATGGCCAGTGAACTTAAGACTCGCTCAGACTGATATGTAGTTGTGACTAAAATATCCATGTCAGTATTCCTTGACCTTTTAGGGTATTCCTAGCAGCTCTAACAAACCCTGCTATGCTGCTATCTCTGGTTTATCTTCCTAGTGCTCTTGAAAATGAGTTATTAACAGCACCGACCAGTGCATTCACATAGGATTTCGGACAATTGCCCTGCAATGCACTTCAGCTTTATGGTGCAAAACCAATCTACTCACAGATGTCCCCCCATTAAACACATTAAATTGTGCCAAAGTATGTGATGTGAATAAATGTCAGCTAATCTATCAACACATAGATAAATGTCAGCTTGTCTATCAAGCATTATTTAAGCCCAGAATAAAATTTCATTTGTCAGAACTGAACTCCTCCATTGGCAGACTGCATAGTCTATGTAAATTACTAGTTTTCATCCAGAAAAATCTCTTCAAAGTTGTATTTATGTTGACAAACAGGTTTAGAGGAGATTTTCAGCCCTCTAAATTAGCCATGAGTTAATACATCAAGAAAGAGGTCCCACCATCAGTCAGTGAGATTTTTCCATGATAGACCACAATCACTTCTTGATCAAAACAAAGCTGAAGCAGAGGTGGCTGATGGAAATGCTAACTACATTGTTCTTGCATCATTTCTCATGATGCATTAGATTTAGTCTCATTTACACATGGTTTTGGCAGAAGCATTCTTCAGGCTGCAGCTGAACAAAAAGCAACTTCTTGTCTCAAGTTGTTTGGTTTTTTTCTTTATGGAAACTTGCTTTGAACAAAGAACTGATAAATAACACAGGCAACTGCCAGCAGGAACTACCAAGAGATGATGTGTTCCACTCTCATATTACATCAGTGGCTTGCCAATCCTTTTCCCCTAAAACATTTGTAAAAACATTGGAAAGACCTAAGAAATTTATAAAACAGCTCCTTAAACATCTGCTTAATGCCCTTTCCTTCAAATATAAAAGACCTCCAACATTTTAGGGTCTTTTTCTGTGGGTACAAGGGAGAGGTCAAGGAAGAGGTAAAAGGTAGGATAACTGATATCTTTTCAGTTGCTATGTTACAAAATTTAAATGACTACTACTCTAAAGATTAAATACAGGCTTTACATAAACAATCAGAACAATGGAAATAAACCATAACTGAGGTCATATAAAATCCTTATCAGGTCAAGTGACAGTATATTAAGAATAACCTTATATGTTATACAGAAGATAATATACACAGATTGTAAGTTATTTTTCCCCTTAAAAGTCACTGTCAGTAGGATCACAATCTTACTGTACAGACAAGTGACCGGAATATTTGAAATTACTAACAGAGTAAATTTAGGTTATAAAAGAAAAATGTATCAAGTACACCTTTACACATGTCTATACTATGACTTAAATTAAAAGCCTTCTTAAATATTCTCCTACGTACTCCACTTTCACTCTAACTAGAATATCACTGCCAGTATACAAACCCTAGGGAGGGCACTTCTAATCTAGTTAGTGTAACTATTCTAAAGGACAGCCATCTTAAAAAGGAGATTAAGTTCAGATGTTTAGAAACTTTAAAAATAAGAGAAAGTTAGAAACCCTAAACAGCTATTCGTGTGTAACTATCATTACCTTTTAGAGAATATGAGACTAAACTCCAGTATTCGCTATGCTCATTGTATTAACAAGAAAGTTCTACCACACCTAAAGGATAAGGCATAGCCATCTACTAATTGGCATATTTGTTTATTTGTGGAAAGGTCCTTATTTGTGTAAGCAGCAAAACAAACTCCAACTGAATGATTGCTATATGCAAAAGAACTGAAGGCAATTGCCTCTGCAATGAACTTTACAGTTCTCAACAGCACACACGCAACATGCTATCTGAAAAAAGTTACTAACTGAACTACATGTATTAAATACTGAAAAAAGTTTTACATTTTTTATTATAATTTATTTTATTTAACAATCTAAGAAGTTTGCAGCCATCAGAAGTTCCAGTGCAATTTCGGGTGCAATTGGGAATTCAGGAATCTCCGTAGAGCTGTTAGTATAGCGGACCTTGTAGGTGAAATACATGCATACTTTGGATAGGACATGGGATGGGATCTCTCTAAAATTGACCTCATTTGTTTCATTTTCTGCAAACTGTCCTGTAGAAAGAAAAAAAACAACACAAAAGAACACCAAAGCAAAAGTCAGAATCTCAATTCACTGCAAAATGAAACACACTCGTACACTAATACAACACATTCTAAATAGACCTGCATAAGTCCCATATTTCATGGTATTAGATTCTTCATTGTAAAGCACAAAGTGCTACATTCAGAGCCCTCAAGAATATTAAAATACCCAGCATTACAAAGTGTTTATTTTGGCTGCAGCCTATTAACAATATTCTAAACAACTATACCAGAAATTTAGGTTTACTTCTGATATAGCTGATAGTGCTTTAAAACTGTATTGTGCTCAGTCCCAAAGGTTCTGAAGTTCACAGTAACAACGGCAACAATAAAAAGACATCACATTTCTAAGTGTCTTACCCAAGGAAAAAAAAAGCTTTATAGATGCACTGTGTCTGCACATGCACACCTAGCAGTAGTCCATTCTTTGACTCACTAGCTTTGAATTCCTCAGTTTTGGGTAGATTTGAGAAAACGGTTGAAATCTCAAAGATGCATTAACTTGCTAAGTTGTGCAAACAGGCAGGCAGCAGGGACAAGGAAATTCTAGTTGTACTCGAGGAAAGGTTACATACAGTAAGAGTTTATCCCTATTAGATACTAAAGAATTTATCCAAAGCTCAAATCTCAAAACACAAGTACATTTGAAAATTAGCTTCCTATAGTGCCTACAACTATGAAACCTGGATGATACAAAGTCATCCTGTGGTGATGCCTTTCTACTGTTATCCTTGTATCTCTTTTCCTCACATCTCTGGACTTTCATTAAGCTGAAAGACAGTACCAGCAATACTAACATGAACTCCATATTTATGGGAGACTAGGAGTGTTTGGTTCCCATTGTTTCTGTAGGCATACCCTTCTAACTACAAAGCAGAACTATTTACTAATGTCTACACAGATTTGTGTAGAAGTATCTGCATGTACTGAAGCCAATCTGGCTTGAATTCTAGTACAGGAACAGTCGGAATCAACAGAAGAAATGTTAGCATATTGGCAATGTCACAGCACTGGAACAGAACACTTAAACATCAGTGAAATTATGACCTACTGAACTAGACAGCAACGGTACTTTCCCTTGTGAATGCAATTATCTTGCTAGTTTTTACACAAAATATCCTTGAATGCTGAGTCCTTTACAGAGTCAGTTTCTAGCCCTCTAAGCAGGTTACTTTGCCTTTTATTCCTTCACGCTGAACAAATTCTGAGCAGGTCTTGTAACTACTCTTCCTCTTGCATGTCTGGGAGGACAACATGGAGTGGATCAGACACAAAAGACATTTTACATATATTCAAATGTAACCATTAAAATAACAGCAGAACATTAAGCTGAGAATTTTAATTGCTCAGTTTGTCTAAGTATTACTAAGTAATTTAAAAACGTATTACACAAATAGATCTCTCCAATAATCCTCCTGACCAGAACCTAAAAGAGAACAGAAGAATGACCATATTCAGATCCAAGCTCCATGTAGCCCACTGCCCACCACTCCAGTGGCTAAAGGTAAACACACAGGATGAAGGTGAAGAAGAGGGGAAGCCTTTGTTAACTTCTCCCTGTTCTCTCCTCCAAACCTTTTGGTCTTCAAAAATAGTTTAGACACTTCTTGACCCAGACCTAGTCTCATATATTCAATAACACACAAGGTCCTTCCCTTCTGTAATTTTATCTACCCTTGTCTCAAACGAATGCTAACTTTCGGCATTAGGCTACAGGAACTCCTTGCCATAGGGTGCTGTGAACGTGTGGCCTAAACCCAACGAGGCAGATGAGCACCACACAGCCACTTGCTCACTTGCCCTTGCTGTGGACAAAGGAAGAGGAAAGGAAGAGTAAAAGCAAGAAAACTTGTGAGTTGAGAGAAGAGAAAGAAAACAAAACAAGTTATGCAAAGGTAATCACCACGTCCCACGGGCAGACTGATGCCCAGCCAGTTCCCAAGCAAAAGGTGGCTAACCTCCCTAACTCTCTTCTCTCTCTTTTTAATTTCGGAGCAGGATATGATATGGCATGCAATATCTCTTTCACTAATCTGTTTGGTTGTGTTCCCTCCCAACCTCCTGCACACCCTCCTGTCTGGAAAGTCACTGGGTGGGGGTAGACTGAGAAACAGAGAAGGCCTGGAGAGCATGCAAACACCTTTCAGCAACAGCTAAAACAGAGGTGTGTTATCAGCCCTATTTTGGTCACAAATTAAAGCACAGAACCATGTGACCTGTTGTGCAGAAAATTAACTCCATACAGAATACAAGTTCCATCATGGAGGCGGCAATAAAAAACTACCAGCTTGTTTGTTTTGAATTTGACAGCTACACATTTCATGTAATACCCTCAAGTTCTCATACCATGAGAAACTAGCAGCAATGACACTGTATGACCACTAACTTCCCAAAGAAAAGTCCAATTTTAAGTCTGGTAGCACAATACCCCACAGAGGTGGACTGTTCTGCTGGAAACAGGAACTAGGTAGGGCCTGGAAAAGTTCTCATTTATTCCAACTTTCACTCACTGCATGATGAAATATCAACCTGTTCAAGAGTGAAAGTAAAGAATGTGAGGTACTAAATCTTTTGCACCTACCCGGTCCACTCAACATAGCTTTTATTGTTCCTGATGTTAATGCATGCTCTCTTTTTACGATGAACTCATGGCCATCGGAGGATATTAACTTCACGTACATAGCATCTGGGCCCTCACACCCACCATATGTTTTCTCTTCTCCATCTATAACAGAAAAAAAGACAATGGTTTCAAAACACAATATACTGATTCACAACACTAATAATGCAAGTTGCACTCTTTTCTATGGCTATGTTTGCAAAACGAAGAATCCAAATGCAACCAGAAATAAGACAGAAGCATTTTCTGTATTTGGGAACTTAGTACAGAATCACAAACATTCAGAGTTGGAAGGGACCCACAGAGATCACTAAGTCCAGCTCTAAAGTGAATGAAGGGATTGAACCCACAACCTTGGCTTTATTAGCACCATGCTCTAACCAACTGAGCTAATCTCCTCTGAAACAATCACCAATCTGTTTTAAGGTAAGAATTTTTGCACAAGTTGGAATTTTAGCATCTCTTCTCTTTCATTCCTCCATCACCAAATTCTGTCATGATTTTTAAAATCTAGGCAGGGATGAAATTTTCCTTTAGACATCCTCAAGTGAATCGAACATGCTACTGATTCCCGCCATAAGGCTATTGCCATGTTTACCATACTAAAACTTGCTAAAAGTTACCTAAAGACATAGCTGATGTTTAAAAACACAGACTGCAAGGAAAAAAGTCCTTTCCAAAGTACAGGTAAGAATAAAAGCAGTCATTCCTGCACTGAAGAAATAGAAGATTCATCCTCACTGCCCAACCAGACCCAGAACCACACAGCATTAGTGCACACCCATGTCGTGGTGGAAAAGAGGGAAACTGCCAAAGCACTAAATCCAAGGAAATTTGGAAATTCTCCCCACAGCAGTTTTGACTGTGCTTTTTCTGTTCCACTAAATACCCACTCTCTACTTTTCTTCTCCAGAAGGCCTTACCCCCTTCCCTTTTTGTTCCTTCATTTATTCTATCCCAACAGCACTATCTTTAAAAGCTGAATTACTGTTGCCAGTATAGAAAGTAAAACATTCCCCCAAACAAGTTGCTTTGTGAATTTGAAATTAAAATTGAATTACCATGTAGTAATTGCAAATTTTAGTAAAGTACTGTCAGTGTCAAACATGCTAAAATATATTCAGAAGAAGTATAGATAAAACCAGAATCTGTCCAATCATGTTTCATTAGCCAGCCATTTGTAGAGGCAGATACAACAGTTTCAGCCGTAGTCATATCACACACAATGTAATTTACCAGAAATCAGTTCATATTATAATCTCTGAGTCAAAATACAACAGGCTGACCTTAGCAACAAACAAGCAAAGAATTACTTAAAACAGTCCACTATCCAAAAGTTTAGTGCTATAAAAGCCTACAGGCATTCCTATTTTAGCATGTATATTTTCAGGACTATGCATGTTAAATGGATGCACTCTGAACGAGTCTTTCCATAAATGAACAGTCACTTGAGAAAATTCTCCTACAAAACATTTGTAGGAAGTTCTACTAACTTTTGGGGCTGCAAGAAAAACAGTGACATGATCAACATTCAAAGTCTTACAATCCAACTCCTCTACCAGTGTGAGAGAGAAAATGCTTCAAATCACAGGAAAGCAGAAAACATTCTGAGACTATGAACTTACCCATTCTCTTCTTATAAAAAAAAAAATATTCCTTTTCAACTGCAGATTTTGCAATAGGAGCGTCTGAAAAAACACAAGAGACAATATTTTGAGTCAGCAGTACCATTTTTAAAGTCACCTTTACTTATTAGTTTTTATGTTATCATGAACACTCTTCAGAAAAGAATACGATAATACACAGCACGCAATGTTGATGAGCAGTGTGTTTTGAAAACGGAAACCTATGAAGTTCACCAATGGGAAATACAAACCCCTTCACCCCAGGCAGCAGGGCTGTCCAGAGGCCAACCTGCTGGAAAACAGCTATGCAGAAATAGATCTGGGGGTGCTGGTGAACAAGCTGAATATGAGCCAGCAGTGTGTCCTTGCAGCAAAGGTGGCCAACAGCAGCCTGAGCTCTGCTAAGAGCACTGCCAGAAGGTTGAGGCAGATAATCCTGCCCCTCCACCCAGCACTAGTGGGACACATCCGGAGTGCTGGGTCCAGCACGCGCCAGACTGAACTGAGTCCTGCAAAGGGCCATAAAGATGACCAAGGGATTGAAGCACCTGTCATACAAGGAGAGGCTGAGAGAACTGGGGTTGTTCAGGCTCGAGAAGACAAGGCTCAGGGATCAGTCTAATCAGGATGCAATAAATACCAGGCCTCCAACCTGTCCTTCCCAGGAGATTGACAGTTCCTGATACCACCACCAGTGTCACCTAGATAATCTACTTCAGACATTTAATGTAGGTATTCACACGGTAGATTAACCAGGAGCTTCCATAGCTTATACACTGATATCCAGCTTGCTGCATAAGTATTCCTCCATGAAAATGAATCTAAAGAGTTAGAGAAATGAAAGCTCTTATTTGCAAAACTCATCTAATATGTTCAGATACAATTTATATTTCTTTACCCTGAACTGCATCTCTGCTGTGGAAAAAAAAAAAATTGGAAAAGAAATACCACCCACCCACCTACTGTCCTAATATTTCTTTCATGTCAACAGCCACCCTCTAAACATTAACCCAGTACAAATCAATGAACTACTATTGTGTGCCCACAGATTCAGGAAAACAGCACCAGGGAATCCAGGTGGTTTCCCAGCTGATATCCAGGGTTGAGGGCAGTAAAAGAGACCAGAATAGAGACCGCTCCCCACATTCCCTCCCTCCTGTGTTTCTGGTAAAAGTTTAGCAAGACAATGTAAGCAAGCTGAGGAAGCTGCAAGCTTTGGAAGAAGCACTACAGACATCACTTTGCTACTGCTGATAGCTTCGCTTCTCCATAGCACTTTGATGCTGATTTGTTCCATCTCCCTTTTTTTATAGCTACAAATATGAAATAGTCTGAGTGTTTCCTCCATCTTTCACAACAAGGCACTTTGATATGTACATCTAACCAAACTACACGTGCATAACCAACAGATTTTAATTGTCTGTGGAGAAATGAGCAAAATTCATCCTTCACTTACATTGCTGCTGTCTTTGGAATGTTAAATGCCTTCACCATTTTCAGTAATTCCAGGAACTCATCTAAGGAAATTACATTTGGGTGCTGGAACAGTTAGGGCCCAAAACTGATGGGATCTTTCACCCTATTCCAACAGCTTTTGTAAATGGGAAATCAAGCATCTTTTGGAGAATATCTGTTGGTCAAGAACTGAAGGGATATCTTACATTATTACTTCTACTTCACAGAAGAGGATCACTTCTGCTATCACTTTTTCTAGCCACAAAACCCTTTGCTATATTCCAAAAGAGCAGTGAAACCACTTATGACTTAAAAATAATAATAATTTAAAAAAACAAACATGGATTGATACCATATTTTGGAAGTGCTGTTGAGGATAAAATGTTCCTTGGTTTACAATACAAATACTGTTACTAAATACAGAAATAAAGACAGGCTAGTTAGTGGGAATGCAGATATATTAAGACCTTGCAAGGTAAAAGCATAACTTGAGGAGGCTAATACATTTAAAGTGGAGAACTGAAAACAAATGTCTACACAACAAAACCCTTAGAGATGTCCCAAAAATATGCAATGAGCATTTTAATAAATAAAATGAAAAGTGCCATGATTATAGAGGGGAAAAAAAATACGGTAGTAAACAAAGAAGGAAAAAAACCTATCAGGCTTGGTGGTTTGAATTCAATTGTTCTAAAAAAGGAAAACAGGATAAAAATACAGTAAGCATTAATAAGATTTAGGACACACTGAACTATTCCAATACCTAAAAATTAATCAATCATTTTCCTTGAAAAAAAGATGCAATCTGGACTCCTACATCATCTGGGGTTAAATAAATATGATGAGAGGTAATCTTAAAATGAGAAAGAAATTTGCTACAAGACTACAAGGATAAAATATGGTATGGCAAACATGGAACAACTGGGCTAGAAAAGAATAACTAATTCCTCCAAAAAATATATGAACTTTTATTTTAAACAGCGCTGCCAGCAAATAATAGGTAGATTTGGATGAGACAGAAGTGAAAAGCATTGCAACAAAAGGGGAATAAAGCATAACAACACACAAGTGACCAGTCTCAAAAAATGGCATACTAGAAACCCATGAAATTAAATGTTATGAAATGCAAGATTCCTGTGTGTAGGGACCAATACAATTTGCTTTCAGGTAGTCAGGGCCTGTTATTTGGGGTTATAGACATTCTTTGGTCAACTATAGATTGATGCAGCTCTATGGGACCAAAGGGAAAAAAAAAGGGTGAGGACCAAAGAGGCAAATGCACATTGAGGATCTCTTTGCAACAGAGAGAGATATGAGCACTGTTGCACATGAGCAACAACTTGTCTGGAATACCACACGCAATTCTGAATTCCTGTTTTCAAGAAAAAGAAGTTCGAATTACAAAAACTACAGGAAGGAGCTACTGATCTGAGCAAAGAACTTGTTTTATAAAAGAAAAATTAGTCTTCGTTAGCTTAGCAAAATAAAACTGGAATGAAGATAAATATAAAAACTCATTAAAAAGATAAGCATCAAATAGGGAGAACTATGCCAACATTGTACCTCAGTTTAAGTCCAACAAATGAACATGAACAAGAAAAATAAAGCATGTAGAAATCATTGTCACTCACAGATTCTCAATTGTGCACATAGTAAAGAGTATGGAGGGACATTTTCTGCACCATCTTTTTTACTTGACAACAGCATGGCCTTAAGTTTTAAATAATAGGTTAGAAACAGGAGAGTCAAGAAACCTTGTATGTTGTCTTCCAAGAAATTATTTTCTTACAGCCTATTTTCCAATGTAATGTTTATTGCAAAACATATCACTACATTTTCCTTGCAGACCAAATGACAACAAACAACAACAAGCCAATATGAAGAAGAGACTCTGAGATTTCTGAAGATGCCTGGTAACTACCTATCTTTTAATTACTTTTCCAAATTTTATAGCTGCCCCTGTCTGACTTTACCAAGACTACACCAATGAAGCAGTTGGGAAGACAACAACCCAAGTTTTGAGAACTTGTATTCATTATATATTTCTGACTAGACTATTCCAGACTCCTGCAAAGAACCACTAATTCTGGCTGAAGTACAGTCACAATTCCATTTACCCTCCAAGAAGCTTATGCAGCAATACCAATTAGGTAGATCAGCTCCGTGACTTTAACCTCAAAAAATATTAGGTATTGCTGTTCTGCTTTGCCTCCTTAAAAAAACCAAGCAAACAAACAAAAAAAAATAGCAAAAACTGCATTTGTTAAGAGAAAGTTTATATAAAAGGAATATGTCACTTTTTTATTTACAAGGGAGACTACAATACAACTAAAATCAGCTTATTTGGCACACAAACCTTCCAGCCAGTCGAAAAAGGAAGTTCTTGCTGCAGAAAACATTCTCATCACACACTAGAGAGCTGAAAATTGTCACAAGTTGCCAGAATATTTACATGTATGAGGTAGACTATAACAAAGTATCACAAAACACAGCAACTAAGCCACACAAGGCAAGTGTTCTTGTTTGCATACTTCAATGTCTTCTTCTTACAACTCTAAGAAATACCATGGTGTAGTGAGTTTAGTTCGACCTCTTCCCTACTTCCCTTGATTATCAAATGCAAGAACAAAATTGAAGCATGTCCATGACCGTCCCACCTCACTTCCAAAGTTGCGAGCTCATCTCCCAGGCTTTCCCAGAAATTCCAGAATATCATTTCCTCATACATCCTGTATGCTGATAAGAGTGGAATAGACTGGAAGGACATATGTAGCTGAACACACGCAACCACTGCACGGCTTCCAGAACCCCACAGCTCTGTTCTGGTCAGCACAAGAAAATTAAATCTATGCAAACATTTCAAGCACTCAGATTCTTTGATCCCACAGGAAAACTCTTAAAAAAATCTTATTCTGGTTCAAGGAAACTCAAATGGCTTCCAACTCATCAGCTACGGCACACACACACGGCTCTTGTATTGCTTCAGCTGGTGACATTTCTGTACCCCACACTGTCAGTTTCTGAAAAATGTGTGACAATAACACACACAAATGCCTTCACATTCCTATGATAGTTCAGAAGCCAAATGTTGACAATTTTTTAGGTGTCATTTGTGCACCAGTAAGAGTTGATCAGTTACCAAAGGCTGCTACATGTTGCAACAGAAGCCTCCTCCTGTTCAATGCTAAATTCTATCCTATCCTGTACAATAATTTGTTTAAAAACACCACTCTTCAGTTTAGCATTCACTGCTCAGTCCACATTGAAAAATAATTAATGTAAGTAGGGATCAAAGCGTATTTTGAAAAAACATGATGGGAAACTGGTACAGCATGACTTCCAAATCAGCTGATTCACTATTTCGTACTCCCAGGCACTAAAATTCAGATGTTTGGGGTCACACTGGAATGCAACAGGAAGGTAAACTACAGGTGAATGTTAGTTGAGATTGGTGATGCGATAGATGGAGTATCAAAGATCCCATGAAAGATTTCTTTTCCTGTCTAAGGAAACTTTCCTTCTTAGTAATTCCCACGAAAGTTTCAAGAAAAAAAAAAAATGGGCAGGGGAGCATTAACTGTTTTCTTCCAAACATACAATAAAAGCCCTGAACTGTAAGCTCTTGCCAAAGGTTGCTGGCATATTGCAAAATTTCAAAGGGCATGGATTACTGCCCTCTTGTTACAGGCATTAATCAAAAACTACTGTCATGCAAACTACCCCACAGCAAAGATAATTAAATCCCAAACCTTTCTATGTGCAAAGAGAACTTGCCAAAGTACATCAAAATTCCTTTGCTGTAATCTGACAAAACCCATACTGTCGTGACAAAATTTAAGGGTTTCTTATAACATACTCCAAAAATTACAGAACACGGTAAAACACCTGAAGCTGAGTATCCTTTCCAAAGATACTCATTTACCTCACTGCACCACTGTTAAGAGTCTTCACGTTAAGACTACATGAAACTATCTACATCTGTTCATTACCGATCATGGTGTAAAAAAAATTAAATCTCAAGTGGCTTTTCTCTGATGCAACAAGAAAAAAAACTAAGTGCTGAAGTGGCAGAAGTTTCTAAAGATCATCTTAAAGCTTTCCATGGACATGGTAGCAAAAATTTTATAACTTAAGCACATTAAAAGGCTGATCCCAAGGCATAAGGTGTGTATGCTACATATGCAAAGACTGCAGCCAATATATACAGAAAAACTAATAAAACCTTATTCTCCTTCTAAGTAACTCTTCAGTTAATAAACATTTATCACCCCAATTTTTTTTTGGTCCTTAATAGAGCTAAACGAGTAACTTGGAAGCATGTAAGGAATTATTCAGCAACAAGTGCCCAAAGGGGTTCTTATCCTAAAGGTCCCTCGCCTGCCTGTTTATCTGTGTTTTTCTGGTTTGCTTCCAAATTTCATCAAAGCCAAGTAAACAAGTGGCCTATGACTATCTAGGTCTCCCCACAGCGCAAAGTTTAACTTAAATCTACAGTTCCAAACATTCTTAATATTTAATAAATGTTACCTGGTGTGAGGTTAAATTGGCTGTCAAAGCAAACTGCGAGCATCACCATCACCTTTTCACACATATATATGAAGCCAGCAATAACTTAAAACGCTCAGGTTCCCTTTTTTTAAAAGTAGAACCTCCCTTTGAGGCACACACTGCACGCAAAAGCCTATTTTTATTGCTACGTGTAGGCGTATAACCCTTTTCCTTGCTTTGCTTACCGAAGAGCCAAAGGACTTTAACCAGCACTTCTCACCTCGGCACAACAAACCCTGGGGGCGCAGCCTAAATTCTTTCGGCCTTAGCTTTTCTCCTCTCTCGGGCCTGGCGCAGGGAAAGGGCGAACGTCACTTACGGCAGGAGTTTGGGAGCGATGCTCAAACACAGCACGGGCTCCGGAGAGCCCCTCGCCCGGCGGCGCCGGGATTCCAAGGAGAACGCTTTGGGGGCGGGGAACGCGCTTTACGCCACCCCCCCGGCGGGGGAACCCCGGCCCGGCACCGCGCCCCGCGCCCCGCCACGGCTCCGGGGGCCGCTCCGCCCCCTCCGCCCGCCCCCTCCCGCCTGCAGCGGGGCGAGGCCCGCTACCCCGAGCGGCGGCTGTCCGGGGGGCAGTCCCGGCCCGCGGTGTCCCGGTATCCCGGCTGTCCCGGTGTCCCGGCCCTCACCGCTGGCGCCGCTCCCTCCGCGCTCGCAGGGCCGCGCTGTGGGCCCGGCTGCCTCCCAGCGCTTCCGCCCGGGCGCGCGCCGCTTCCGGCCCCGCCCCCGCCGCGCTCCCGGCATGCCGCGCGGGCGGAGCGGTGCATGCTGGGGCGCGTAGTTTCCCGGGGGGGCAGGGCTCGGCCTGCCGTGTCGGGGCCTGGCGGTGCTGTTGGACAGCGGCTGATCGTGAGCCGGCCTGTGCCCAGGCGGCCGGGAATGCCAGGCACATCCCGGCCTGTACCGGGAATAGCGTGTCCAGCGGGACCAGGGCAGTGATAGTCCCCCTGTACTCGGCGAGGGTGAGGCCACACTTCGAGCGCTGTGTCCTGTTCTGGACCACTCATTTCACACTGTGGTGCTGGAGCGAGTCCAGAGAAGGGCAACGAAGCTGGTGAAGGGTCTGGAGCACAAGTCTTTTGAGGAGCGGCTGAGGTAGCTTAGCCTGGAGAAAAGGAGGCTCAGGGTTGACCTCATCGCTCTCTACAACTCCCTGAAAGGATGCTGTAGCCAAGTGGGGTTTGGTTACAAGCAATAGCACAATAAGAGACAGCCTCAAATTGCACCAGGGGAGGATTAGATGGGATATTAGGAAAAATTTCTCCACAGAAAGGGCGATTAGGTGTTGGAATGGGCTGCCCAGGGAGGTCCCCGGAGGTGTTTAAGAAGAGGCTGGATGTGGCACTTAGTGCCATGGTCTAGCGGACAAGGTGGTGTTGGTCAGAGGCTGGACTCGATGTTGGGGGGTCCTTTCCAGCCTGACTGACCCTGGGATTCCGGCGATGCCGCCGCGGGGCCGGGCGGGCCCTTCGTGCGGCCGGAACCAAAGCGCGGCGGGTGGGCGGCGCGGCGGGGCTGTGGGGCTGTGGGTGCGGCGCGCTCCGCCCCGCTCCGCGCTGTGCCGGGCGGCCGCGGCCCCGCCATGTCCGCGCTGCTGCTGCTGCTCCGGGCCGGCCCCGCCGCCCCCGCCGCCGCTCGCCGGGGCTCCGCATGGCTCCGGGGCGCTGCGCACCGCGGGCTCCCGGCCGCCCGCCGCTGCCGGGCCGCCCTGCCCGCCGCCGGGCCCCAGCAGGTTGGGTGTGATGTGGGGACCAGGGGGAGGAGCGGGGCCCTGGGGCTCGCGGCTTTGTGCTTACGGAAAGTGTGGGTCTGAGAAGGGAAGCGAGGGGGCACTCGGGACGTACCCGAGATCAACCCCTCTGTTGTGCTCTGGTGAGACCCAGCTGAAGTGCTGCGTCCCCAGCACAGGAGGGACATGGACCTGATGGAGCCAGTCCACAGGAGGGCCGCCAAGATGATTAGAGGGATGGAGCACCTCTCCTACGAGGAAAGACTGGGAGAATTGGGTTTGTACAGCGTGAAAAAGAGCAGACTTAGGGGTGCCCTAATTGCAGCCTTCCAGTACTTGAAGGGAGCCTACAGGAAAGATGGAGAGGGACTTTTTACAGGTGCATGTAGTGACAGGACGAGGGACAATGAGTTCAAACTGAAAGAGGATAGATTTAGATTAGATATTAGGAAGAAATTCTTTTCTGTGAGGATGGTGAGGCACTGAAACGGGTTGCCCAGAGAAGTTGTGGATGCCCCATCCTTGAAAGTGTTCAAGGACAAGTTGAATGGAGCTCTGAGCAACCTGGCCTAGTGGAATGTGTCCCTGCCCGTGGCAGGGGGCTTGGAACTACATCATCTTTGAGGTGCCTTCCAACCCAAACCATTCCATGATTCTGTGCTCAGAGACCTGGCGAGTGTGTGTGCCATGAATATCTCCCTGCAAAGCCATGTGTCAGTTGATTGCAGGCTGAGTTTTTGGCACTGGGGTTGCATACATTTAGTGCTAACTTGGGATATTTACATGTAAGATGATTAAAATAGTTGAGAGTTGCGGGAAGCTTTGTAGAGTAACCTAACTTTAATCCCCAGTCTAAGATGCTGGGAATGGGTTCAGGGCAAGGAGAAATTTGCATGTGTATATAGAGGTATACAGACATATATATGTGTGTATATATATATATATATATATATATACAGATAAAGTGTAGTACTGATGTTGCTTGGCCATGTACTACTTTTATCTTCCAGGTTACGTCTTTTCAAGGAGTCGCTGTTCGCAGCCTCAGCACATCCTCCCCTCACGAACACCCAGAACACGGAAGATTAGTTTATAAAGGAAATTTGGCAAAGACAGTGTTAGGTATGTGACTTGAAGTGCTGTGTATTGCCTTCATTTTGTTTGTTTTAACAGGGTTTAGTAACTGCCTGTGAAGTAAGAATTTCATAGTCATGCATGACAGGTGGTAGTGACTGCATCAGAAATAGAGCCAGCGACCAGCTTTGATAAACCCATCATGAATGCTCTGTGAAACATCAACATATAAACAAATCAGAATGGTGGCAATGAGACAGGGCTGAGTTTTCAAGAGTTTCTCTGTGACCTTAAAAAAAAAAGGGAAGGGGGTTTTCAGTAACTTCATCTGTTCAAGTAATGCCATTGTTATATGGTAGCAGACCATATGTAATTGTAGAGAAAATTGTCCTCGTAAGTGTTAACCTTTGTTTTCTTTTTGTTCTGTTTTTATGTAGGTGTGAGGTTTTTCTCTTACTCCACCAGCGTATTCAACCTGCTCATGATGCCCTACATCATGCTCAAAAGCGGTATTGGAGTGGAAAGTCTGCTTATCCAGGCTGCCTTTTATGGGGTGATCGGGTTTTTTACGTTTGTAACTCCGATAACTCTGCATGTCCTTACAAAAGGTTACGTGATCCGGCTCTATTACAAAGATGAAAAGGACACCTATACAGCCATTACCTACAATGCCATCTTGGCAGAAAAAGCGACTGTTTTCCATCAGAAAGATGTAAAGATTCCAGACATCACCAAGATGTTTACAACATTTTACGCTAAAACAAAATCAATGCTTGTTAATCCGACACTTTTTCCGAATCCTCAGGACTATAACCATCTCATGGGCTATGACAAATCACCCCCTTTTAAGTTCGAGGAGTTAAAGGAAGCTGATGAAAGGAAATAATTTGAAGATAATGAACATCAGTATCATTGTTCTTAATGCAGTGCTATGTATGTAAAAGAACGTAAAATTCTATTACAGTTTCTTAAGTCAGGTAGCTGGAGTTTTCCAAATGCATTTTGGAATGTATTAAAAGGACACTTTTTTAAAATATTATAAACAATGTGACGGTTTCTTCAGAGTTAATGACATAAAATGTAGTAAAAAAAGGGTGCTTAGGTCTGTCTTGCACTTGTTTATTCTTGGCTTGATTTTTATTGTTGGCTCTCCAGAGAACTGTAAAATGCATGGGCTGTGGGGCAGTGTCAGCATCTCCGTGTCAAAGGAAACCATCCTTGAGAGAAAAATGGTCAGTAGTCATTAGCTATGAAGTATGTAGTTAATCTCTTAAGCCTTAGTCATTGTACTTAATCTAAAAGTATCAGGCTTTTTGTCAATGCTGTTGGTGGTGTAAAGGGAGTGGAGATGGCTTTTCCTTTCCTTTGCGAGACCTTTGAGGAGTCTTTGGAAAGCAGACAGGTATTCTTGCTAATTCCTGCTACAGCCTCCTCCTGGAGGAGAGAAGATAGGGAGAATGGCTGCATCACAGTAATCTCTGGCTGCTCACAGCTACTAAATGGTTTCTTAAGGTGGAGTCCCACTCCAAGCAACCCTGTCCCCAGAGGTGGAGAGCAAGAAGCCTCTCTTTGGTTGGGCTTGGGAAAACACCTTGGCATAAGGTTTGCTCTGGGAATGTGCCATTGAGAACAGCTGCTGCATTTGAACTGGCTCAAATAAAATTCTAGCAGCTAGTGGTGAAATGGTATTCTGTCAGCATTTATGTAAGGTGGGGAAGCAAAACAGAGTATCCTGTAGAATACTGTTTAGATCTTGTGCCTTTAAAAAACTTACGTCTTGATTTTCAGTACTGCAAAGAAGGCCGCCTCTAGTTCAGCTGAACAGAGGATCAGATCTTTTAGAAGTTGGATTTAAATTTTTTAGCCCAAGGCACATAAACTGACAGACACTTGTTTTCAAATAATGAAAGGCCTAAATATTTTTAGACTTAAAAATTACTGAATTAAAAAAAAATACCAAGAATTCAAATTAATCCTTTTGTGTTAGCAGTGCCTTTTGTAGTAAGAAAATCTGATGTTTGGTACTAATTAAGGTATCCTGATACTACAAACAAAGAGAAAGTTATTATAGTTACTATTCAAGATGCTCCCTAAGTTCTAGCTGAAAATATATGTTTAAAAGTCTAAATGTCTTCCAGTGCGATTTTTTCAATTTTGTGTCGTAGGATGACACTACAGATGATATTAAATCACTGTTTCTGAATGTTGTTTTTCTGACTGTTGAAATTGCCCTCAGTGTAGTTGCTGAGTGATTAAAAAGCAAATCATCCCATCACAATATTTTTGAGGCAGTTCTTTGTGTTGACACAGCCATAATTGTAAAAGCCTGATTGAGCCCCATTAAACCAGTATCATTTCGTAGGTAGCAATAATATAAAAATAAAATTTTCATAGATTATGTGGAACCTTTGAGGTCAGTAACAGGCAATTCTGATCACCTGATTGTACTACTTATGGAAATGATGCTTTGCATCTAATTAAAAATACTCTTTCCAAGTCTGATGCATTCACCCGTTTCTTTTGGTGCAGGGAGAACAGGAAATAGCATTTGCAGGAGAAGGTAAAAGAAAGGCCCCAAAATTGTATTTATGTACCCCTTAGGCAGTATCTTCTTACTGAAGAAAGTTTGAATTGTTAAATTTGAGATTTGTCCAATTCAGATTTAAGCAGCAATAGTAAGATATCTCCATTCCACTGGCTAAGTTTCTCAAAAAAAATATGGAAGATAAATATTATTTCTTCTGCTTGTGTTCTGGCAGTGAAGTGCAAGTTAAGCTAGTAGGTGGCTTTCCCACACACAGAGGATTAAAAATAATATTAAAAAGTCCAGAATTCTGCCAGAAGATAACTTATACAACCTCAGAAAAATACTTCATACTTCCAAAGTGCAACTTGAAAATAATATATTAGTATGTTTTTTCTTTTTATGTTAAGAAAAGAGAAGACCAATCTTACTGAAGATAGACAATATTCTGTTTCTGCGTTGTTTGCTGCTACACTTACGGTGTGTACTCAGAATCATAGAATCATTTATGCTGGAAAAGACCTTTAAGGTCATCAGCTCCAAATATTAACCCAGCGCAGCCCAAATCCACCACGAAGCCATGTCCCTAAGTCCCACATCTGCATGGCTTAATACCTCCAGGGATGGTGACTCAGCCTTTTCCAGTGCTTGACAACCCTTTCAGTGCAGAAAGTTTTCATATTGCCCAATCTAAACGTACCCTGGTTCACCTTCAGGTTGTTTCCCCTTGTCCTGACACTTCTGACTTGGGAGAAGAGACCGACCTTCACCTGCCTACAACCTCATCTCAGGCAGTTGCAGAGGGCTATGAGGTCCCTCCTCTGCCCCAGACTAAACAATCCCAGCTCCCTCAGTCTCCCCCCGTGCTCCGGACTGTTCACCAGCTCTTTGCCCTTTGTTGTGGAAATATTACTACCTACTAGCATTTTCTTCCCTGGAAGTCGCTGGTATTTCTTTGGTTGTAGGTAACTTGTGAACAATATGGAAGAAACAGTTTGTAAGATCTGGAGAATGTGCTCATACCTGGAGATTCTGAAGGAAATACTGATGGAAGTGCAGTTTTCTGAAATACCTGATTTACAAACTGCCTTATTTGCAAGGCAACACCTACGAGGAAGGCTGCTGGCTCCTGCAGCCTTTCCAGGGCTAACCAATCACTTGCCTATAGGAGTTGGGGTGTCGTGTCTTGCCCTGGTACCAGTTTCACTTAATCTGGCATAAAGAGCAGGAATGTATGAAATACCTCAAGCCTCTTTCCTAAACACGTTTCCTATCGCTTTCCAGCCTTAAAAGCTTCCACGAAAGTTCATAGATGACTGATTTTTTTTTCCCCTGGGAAAATAGTCACGATATATGCAAATTTTTCTTTTCAGTCTTTGACTACGTGCTATTTTCTTGCTGGTGACCCTCTCCATTTTTCTCAAGTTTTTGGCTTTGTCCACATTATTATTCATTAGTCCCTATCTGTTCTTAATTATGAAGTACAAAGCTTCTTGTCACTCTTTAAAGTTATTTTTTAAACTGAATTATCCCACAACCCTCATCCTTTTCTTGCAAATATAAAAAATTTTGATGAGAAAATTATCCCTTCTTGATCCTTCAAAGAGAAATCTTTATAGCTGAGGTATTTCACACTCTTAATCACACTCTGAAGAAATAAAAGGTAACTAATTTGACTGGAGCTTGCTTTATTACAAACCACAGTCATCACACTGGCAAAGACGAGGAAAATCTGTAGATTTTTGCGTGGCACCGTGAGGGCCTAATTTAGGTGATGGAAACTTCATGAAAATCTCTTTGTGCTGTTAAAAGAGAGCACAAAGTATTAAGAGCAGACGTGAACTATTACAATTGCTCAGTATAACTTAATAGATGGAAACTTGGTAAGCTGCTGTAATTTGGTTGCTCTGAAGTTCCGTGGTCATACCACAAATTTCTTCATGCTTCATACCATGGATTTCTTCATGCCCCCACGTACAGCACAGCCTGCTGCAGCCTGCCTGAGAACTGGGACAAGTGTGCTAGCTAGGAGCTGGATCCACTATAATAAGATTATCCCAGAGCTACACAGACCTCAGCAAGCAGCTATTTTAAGCAGGGAATAACAGAGAACAAGAGCAAACAGCCGCAAAATATGTCCAGCTGTCTCCATTTCTGGAATTCCAGGGTGGACAGTGTTGCTATGGTGTGCTTGCTGTCAGCCTCAGGTAGGACACATCCCTTTCTTCTCCCTTCACCCTCTACTTTCTCTTCTTTTTGACAACTTTAATAGTTTAATGAATACTTCAGAGTATAACTATGAGCTTTAATCCTAAACTTGGCTTGGAAAAAACAAACCAAAAGCCTAATGGCAAGAGGCAGTGAGTTATTTCCAACATAATTGTTTCCACAGGATACCACCTGGTATGTATTTGCTCCACTTTAATAGTCTCCAGTGGTTTAATGTGATATATTCAAATCAAACCACTAAGCCAAAGTGCATACAAGACTTAAAAAAAAATATATTCAGAATAATGCACAGCACTTTTTCTATCTTTCAACAACTACTTGGATTTCTTATTCAAGTGCTACCAACTCACCACTGGATACGTGCTAGTGCACTGCTCTTGGAGCGGACTCTCCTGGCTCTCTCAAGCACTTCATCAGCTGCATGTAGAGGAGATGAAACCTCTACCCATTTCTTCTATCCTTGGGCATGACTCTAAACATTGTCAAAGATAGGTTGAGAGGATTTGAGAAGAGAGTCTACAGTTTTCTATTCTTCATGTTGATAGTTGAGGGTGGTTTTGTTCTGTGAATGAGTGCCTT
The DNA here is from genome assembly GCF_022539395.1 of Myiozetetes cayanensis. Taxonomy (NCBI): domain Eukaryota; kingdom Metazoa; phylum Chordata; class Aves; order Passeriformes; family Tyrannidae; genus Myiozetetes; species Myiozetetes cayanensis. Next base: position 30,507,898 of record NW_026086604.1, on the reverse strand, counting down.
ATGCCTTATGTATAGCCCCTTTATGTTGGAGTGCCTTCTGCATCAACCCTAAAGCCAGAATCAGAAGGTATAAACATGTCTACTTCCAGATGCAAAAAGATCTACTTCAAAAACTTTCACAAATGGTCCTGCAAGGAAAATTAAGTTATTACTGCCTCTTTCTTTATAGAATAAATGTGGTTAACATCTTAAAAGAGTTTTCCATTAAAGTGATGTTTTATTACAAGCCAAGAACTAGGACATAATCTTTAATTCTGTCTAACCAACACTTTCAGATGGAGTACTTTCCTCTGCTATACTGGTGTACTGTTATTTATTTTTCTGTGATGGGATTTTATGATCATACATATTATAAATCTTTCCCGAGGAAGATTTCAGTGACTTACAGGTGTTTATCTGGTCAAACTACTCATCAGCAGTCAACGATACAGAGTGATAATTTTGAAAAGCAATAACAAGTAAGTTAAGCACTTTTTAAATGTATCGAGAAAGAAGATAAAAATATCATTAATTATTTTAAGGATTTTAACTAAAAATCAGTGAGAAGGCCTGGAATAAACTTCTACTTTCAATATCTCAGATGTAGAGAAATTAAAAGTCATTGTTATAAAATCCTAAATTCTCTAGACTTGGATTTATTTTATGTACTGTTAATTGGATGTCAGAGTTGGCCCCTACTGAATATTCTTGCAAAGGATTTCAAAATAACTGAAGTAAGTTGTCACAAAACCTTAGGGAAGTAACATTATTGTGTAGCTCTTTCCACTTCCCTTACTCTCCTTTTCACCTTCCTTCTGGATCAGTGTATGTAAGAGAAAGATACAGTAAAGAAAGAGCTTTTAGTAAAATCAAAATATGTAGAACTTTATATCCTTCTCCTATAACCTTCATATTGACTCGAAAGGGACGGAACAGACTCTTCACATCACAGTGCACTGGTTTGGAGTTTTAGTGAGCATCACAAGAGGTCACTTCTATGAATAGCATCAATAGGGGACATCAAAAGCCACAAGAAGATAAAAATGAATTTGATGAAAAGATTTTAAAATTACGGAGGTTATTTTGATTTAATGACAATTTGACCAGACACATTGATCACGGTTGTTTGCTTTATAATCATGATCATCAGGGATACTTTAGCACTGACACCAGTAGCAATTATTGTTCCTGTCTTCCCATTTGGACAGCCAGATCCTTTTAAAACGTATCTTCCTTAGTTGATTTTTTTAAGCATTGTAATAGTCTTGACTTGTATAATAAAAGTGCAATAAGGAAGGAGCAGAAGAGGGTACAGAGGTTTCCCCATGTGTCTGTCTGTCTGAACCACCAGGGGGGACTAATTCCTCATCTATATCTTTACTGCAGCAAGTATCTGAAAAAAACAGCTTGATCCAGGTCTAGAAAGTCACTGAGTTCAGCAGAGAGGTTGTCTTCGTTTACATTAAGAGAGCTTTTATCTATAATCTTGTAAATTTGCATTGCTCTTTCTGGTCTGTGCAGCAACTCCAGCACAAGGCTGGCCACAGAGGGACACACGTTCAGCTGCATGATCGAGTCTATCGGTAGGGTACAGTCAGTGCCATCTCATGCCTTCTTCAGACTGGCCTGTGACTTGTGCTGTCTCATGGACTGACAGAAGTCTCAGCAGAGAGCCTGGCTTGGCTTCTTACTGCTTAAACTCACTCCATACCAGTGACCACGGCTTGGTGATTGAAAGGAATATTTTTTTGACTGTATGTACACAAGGCATCTCTTCTTTAGTGGCTGCCTAATCACTCCTTTGTGGCTGTCTCACTACTCCATTTCTTCTTTCCAGCTTTTACAGCCTTCCTGATTTATTTCAATTTCACTGCATATCTTACTATTTTTAAGCAAGATTTGGCCATCTTGAAACAAAATTGTGTTATTGCTATGATCATAGAGGGTTTATATGCCTTATAGTATCCTGTTAAGCAACAGCAAAAATCCACGTGTGACGTATGTACTCTGGAGATCTGTTAGGAAAGTTGTATAATTCTGAATTTCTACTTAAAAGCCAAATGCTAGAAGTTTGGAAATACTGAGGAGAATTCTCCAGCAACATTAAATTTTCAATTTTTTAGTTTGTGAATTATTACATGTATTAACTCATTAGTTGGTACTTTCAGGCACTTGTAATTGAATTCTCACCTTCTTTAACTAGTATGGGAACTCCCCCCATCTTCTGGGCACAATCAGTCGTGGTTTTGAACATGTCATTATTCCAAAATTATCTTTTGTGTTCCATGCTCAGACTTCTGAAAACCAATTTCTTAATAATTTGCTAGTTTATACTATGTAAAATATTACTCTTGTATACACAGAATTTGTAAGAATAAAAGCTTTTAATCACTGTGAAGGGAAGTGGGAAGAGTCAGAACAATTGATTAAGTTATATTTGTTGTAATTTTTATTGAGTTTCCTGCTTAACACAAACGTAAATACCTGTCTATTTTATATACTGCTTCTTTAAAAAAAAAAAAAACAAAAAACAAACCACAACCAACAATTCCTGATCTAAGAGGAGCCTGTAGATGTACATAAAAATCAAGAAGGTAACTTGTGAAAAATAATTTGATTAATTTCTGTAAGTAATTCTCCCATAAATTCAGTAGGCTTCCATATTTTATTCTAGTGAGAAATTAAATTTAATTGTGTTTCCTGTCAATTACATGGTGATTGTGCTCTCTTGATGAGTTATTAGCTAATGAGTTAATAGCTTTTATTTGATCTGTTTCTGTAGCTGGTTGTGTCAGGTTTGTGCAGTAAGTGCTGACCATTTTGGTCCATGTAATTGATATAACAGATACAGGCAAATATGTCATTCTTTGTGTAATGCACTAACAGACATAAATAAGGGAATGTATCTAAAGTGCTTTAAGAGTTTTGTTTTGGTGTCTCAAACTTGGGTATCAAAATCTGCAACCTGGAATGTTTTCAGCATCCCAGGATAAAATCGGGTGTAATCTATCTTCAGTTGTGACAGGTAGATTCTGTGTTCTTACTGTAACATCCCAATCAAAATTTGACTGCTTTTGTTAATAACTGACTAATGGTTGGGGTCCACCTCAACCCAGCCTTTGCATGGCTCTGTGTTCTTGGGCAAACCATGCAGTGCTGCTTCTCCAACAGAGACTGTGGGGAAGTGTGGGAGAAGGTCACAGAGAGTCTCTGGTAGGCAGATGTGGGAATTATTGGTTGTAATTTCATGAATTTTTAAGTTTTCCCTCCCTGAGAAGCATAACTGTGATAGATACAGCTTTGAGGGTGGTAGCTGTCATCATGCAGGACACCAGTGGCTCTACTCAGTACCATGTCAGATGGTTGCATTCAGCTCCATTAGGAAATACATCATCTAATTACACTCCTCCAGATTTCTGGTGTGGTCTTAAAGCACTGTGAGCTTTGTGAGAAATTTATTATGAAAGGTAATGAGAGTTACTGACTACGTATTGGTAAAAGAGTGGACTTGGTTTTCATCATTTGTGGATTTTTCTCTTCTTTAATAGGTACAGAAAACTCTGTGTTTGAAATTACGCCTTTAAAAATGTTACGCCTGATGAGTCAACTATACTTGCCGTTTACGTACTTCTGGTAATCACATTTTTACTTCACTTCCCCATTTCACACAGTTTTCTCTTTCACTGTTCACTCGTGGCTTGAGCTGCGTTGTACGGGGAAAATATAGCAACAAAAGCAGAAATTCTTTTTCTTCACAAAATTATTGTGATGATAACTGATGGTGCTGCAGTAGGATTAATTAAGATCGCAGAGAATCTGAAAAATAACTGAACTTTTCCTGAAGACGTGTGACTGAGGATGACTGTGCTGAATTTTGTTCCTCTTTCCTCGAAACAAAGTTTTAATCTGTCAGATACTGAACAAAAAAAAGTAATTATGTTTGGACTTATTTTTTTCACTTTATTCACCTCTGGAGTCAGTGAATTTCTTTGTGCATCGTCAGATCTTGAAATATCATATACTTTTTGTGGTAAGTAAAATATAGCTATTTCTTTGTCTAAGTTTACATGATAATTACTGTAGACTGAGGAAATGCAAATTTTCTTTCAAATTTCTTTCTTTGATGAATACAGAAAAACACAAAGAAGTTCAGCTCAAGTCTATTTCTGTTGTTAATTACCATATTACAAGAATTATATTTCATAGACGTAAATATTACCACAGTGCTGGTTCTAGCAGCTCAGACAGAGAATTTTATCCTCAAGTAAAGCAGGCGTGTTCAGGAAATACTAGAAGATAATGAATTTAAACTTATTTTTCTCTCTTGTATAAATTATGCAAATTGATTTAACAAATATAATACAATGAAAAGGTTGAAGTATATGTAAAAGAAGAGGGAATGTGATATTCTGGCTGGCTAGAGTATCAGATTTTGGGACAGCATAGTGTGTCCCTTCTTGCCATGTCTGTGTCATGGGCTGATATTTTGCATATTCTAAAAATGCTAGGTGGGTCACTCATAGAGCAAATCTACTCAAAGGTTCATCTACCTTATCTTAGAAAATATGCTGGTACATTAAAGACATTTTTAGCTGTTGTCAGCAAGTTTATATAGGTTCCATGGTTAGCATAAGTAGGGATATTTTCAACAGAGGACCATGCTGGCTTAATGCTGCTAAAATTTTTACGTATCTTCAAAAGACAAATGAAGGCACTTTTGCCTGGATTTTGTGTGCAAAATATCATCAACCAAAAAACTGAGTTTTCTTGTTACTTAAAGAAATACTATTTTGGTTTTGCCCCCTAAGCAAATAAATAATTAATAATAAAATTTAAAATGCATCTTTAGTATTTACTACAAATATTAGACAATTTTATATATTGTCTAATATTTTTAATATTGTCTAAGGCATATATATTGTACATTAAATACATTTTAAAATGTGTGTTTATTGTGAGTGTGTATATATGTATATTTTTATCATTTTCATGGAGAAACCTATTCACACTATCAATATGAAATATTGTTTTCCTATAGATTCTACAGCTCATGCTTTCATGTTTAATTTGACACCTTGCAGCATCATGAAAACAGATGTCTGGAAGGCTACTATTAACTGGATTCCAAGTGAGTCTCTCTTAACTAGACAATTATAATCTGGAAATGCAGAAAATCAAGTACAAGTGAAAAGCTGCCGCTTCATCCAAAATGCCAGATGATTTAGGAAATCAGTTTCTGTGACTGAAAATGGAATGGATAAACTTGGATAATTATGGCCAGAAATGATGATCTGTGAAAATAAGTGTGTTTGAGTTTTACTTGTTGGAGCAGTTACCAGAGCCCTGCATGGGGTCTGGCACTCTGTGTGCAAATCTGAGGTGGTTTCGGTGCATGTGCATTTGTCTGGGAGAAGCAGACAAGGTTTGCTGCACACAAGCTCTTCTGGCCTGAAGAAGTCCCAAGTCTTTCTAAGGAGAGAGAATATCATTAGGCCATCCAAATATGGCAGAACTTCTGTGAAGAAAACGTGTTTTCCAGAGGCTGGATACAGTACTATATTGTGTGTTTGAACCCAACTGTAATCTTTAAACCTAGCTTTAGGCTGGCAAGCTGAGTTAATTAAATGTTTATGAAATGGCTGTATCATAAACTTCACCTTCTGAATAAAAACTCTGGAGATGGACTAGGTTTGCTTCACTAGAAAGATACCTCTATGATGGCTACCAGCATTCAGGACATGCAACATGTACCTAAAACTAAAGCCTTCATCTGAGCATCTGTTTAAGTTAGCTGTGCTGCTCTCTTTGCTGAAGAAATTATTTGCTCAAATATTTTTAAGATTTTTTTTTGTTTTTTTTTGAAAACTAGCTGGTTTTGACTTTTTTTTTCTGGAGTGGCAGTTTTCAAGATACATATTTTTTGCCAGTTTTGGGAGGAGTCTTTAAAAAATGTTGTATTTCAGAGAAAAATATTTTTTTCTATGTAGCATGTCTGCATATATGTTTTTTGTCCCTGCCAGATACCATGTCCTTACTTGCAATGTTTTAACTAGGAAGTGACATCACCTTTTTGAAGATTGTCTTCCATGTCTGGTACGACGGTGCCAGAGTGCTTCACTGGAAACAGCTCCTGTGCAGCGGAACTGACGATGAATACTCAGTGTGTAAAATGCTGAAAGGAGGTCGGTGTGCCATCCACCCATGCAAACAGATTTTTCTCTCCACAATCTAGGCCTTGCTTGGCAGGCAGCAGACTTCAGAGCAGCCAGTTCTCCAGTGCCAAAACCCCATTAAAAGAGAGAATGTCCAAAGTCCGTGTTTTAACATCCTTGTACTGCAGTTTCCATGTTCATAAATGATAATTACTAATATCCTTCATCTCAGTATGGCACTTATGTAACATTTCTAAAATTACATGGAAAAGACTACATTTGACTGGCCTGTACAGAAAACTTGAGAGGCACAATAGGCACTACTAGTATCCAGAACACAGTTTATTTAGGGTTTTTTAAGAAATTCTCTACACCGAGATATAATGCTTAAGCCAAACCTCTAGTAGGGGCTATCCAGCATTAACATGACACAGGCTCAGATCCAGAGAATTCAGGCAGGATGTCAGACTTAAGGCCAAAAAGACCTGTGAGGAGGTCAAAATACACAGTCTGTGTTTTTCTTTCTTTAAAAATCAGTATCAGTTCTCTGTGGAGTTAACACAGTAAGATATGTTTGGAGGAGATGTTGGAGGAGCACTGTGGTTAATTTTTATTTTCTAACGTGAAATTTGACAAACAGTCAGAGCTCTGAGAGAAGAACCAGGTGAGTGCTTTATCAGTGGAAGAGTAAATAACATTGGCAACTGCTGCTGAGAGATATACCATATTGCTTTGAAGTTATTTAGGCAGTCTGATTGATGGCTTTATGGTTAAGTAACCATTTGTATTATAATTATCTCTGTTTTACAGAAACACTTGTAGAAGAATTTGACATTAAAGGTTCAAGAACATCATTTCCAAAGGTACTTTCTGACATTTTATATGAAGAAATAATAATAGTAAAATCACATATTTACAGGTGTATATTTTCTGAAAAGAGACGTTCACCCAAACTGTAGAAAACAGAAGAGGAAATGTCAGAAAACTTTCTCATGATTGAAGTGATGAGTCTAAAATGGTAGCATCCCTGAAATGCTAGATGCCCTCAGGTTATTATTTCTCTATTATCCCTCCTTTATTTAATAGAAGAAAAGACCAAAGAAATCAGTTAATGTCACCTTAATAATTCCATTTTATTTGGTAAATTGGTTTTCCTTTTACCTGTTTGAGTAAATCCATTCATATTCTTTCTGCCCATTTTGTTCTTTATTTTACATTCTCTTCACATGCCGGTCTGTTACTCCCTGAAACCGTTTTCAAAGATTTGAAGAGGAATAACAATATCCAAAAGTAAATGCAGCGCTCCACTGTTAAACCAAGAGCAGCACCAGTCATCAGGTTGACCCACTTTCTTCCAACACCTGCCCCATCAGCTGCCTGAGCCTTTCCAAACCCTTATCATCCCTATAAATCCCTACAAATGTAACTAAGGAGCTCCTACTGATAGAAAATTTCCAGCCTCCCCTTGTCCCAAAGCCCATGGGCCTCTAACTCCATCCATCCCAACATCTCTTGTAAGCCCAGAGCTGGTAGAGGCCAGGAACATCCCCTGCTGTGAGCAGTCCTCCAATTGATGAAGTGCTTATGGCACACCTGACACTTTCCCATAGGACTTCTGCTAGACCAGAGGCTGCTGTTCCTGAGTACTTTGGTCATGAGAAGAAAGCTGAGTACTTGTTTTTTTTATATATACTGATATATCTGACTATACCCATGAGAACAGTCCATGATGGGAATGTCTTTTTCAGTCCTAACTGAAAAAGAAATCACCAGAACCATTCCAAGAAGCTACTTAGACAAGAGTAGGCAGCATTATGCACTAATTTTCTTGTTTTTTCTTGCTTGCTTTAGGGCAATTATAGTATTATTATACAAGGATTCTCTGATGATTCTGAGAATAATATGGCCATATGCTTGAATTTCACCATGATAGTAAAAGAAGATGTTTTCTGATTGAGTGCAACAAACTTTTCAAATAATTCGAGAACACTGAGGTCACTTCTGCAAGCAACTGGAATCCAAGCTGCAAAGTAATAAGCAAACTAAATATCCTGAAGTGGAATACATCTTATGTTGTCTGGAAAGCTATATGATATACAATCTTACTCATTTATAGCACTGCTGTAATCAAATGCTCAGCCAATGTGCACAAATTCTCCAGGTATCAGGCATTCTGATTAATCCACAGCATAACCCTGACCAGATGTCAGGCTGAGGACTGCATTTTTCTGCTATGCTTTGAGTTATGATACAGTCAAATTCTTCAGACTGAGCTAAACTAATCAAGAAGTTTTGAAGTTTTGAAGTGCAAGAATCAGAAGTTCACCAGTACTCAATTGAAAACACAGCAATTGAATTTTGGAACCGTGCCATAAGTTGTTGCGTTTTTTTTTCTTTTAACAGTAAAACTTGTTTGTACAATCAATTTGAGAAGTGTTTTTTTTTATTCTCCTATTTTCTGATTAACTTTGGATGTTTCCTAATGTTCTGCTCTTTTTATGCCAAGCTAAAACAGAGGAGTAACAATTTGTTATGTGGTTCTAGCTGATGTGAATAACACCCAAAGTGGAACATTTCCAGTTACACCAATACAGTACAGCTGAGTTTAACCATCCAGAGCCCTATACTGCAACCTCATAGAATGTTTTAAGCTCTTGCTCAGAGTCCAAGGGCCAGAGGCTCTATGAGCTGTTTCCTTCAGAAGCAGGAGGATGGTGTCACCCAACAGGTTGATCTGTTTCTCATCTATTCCTCAAAAGCATGTCTAAAGCTTTTGCTGTGGCTTTTGCTCCCTGGGAAGCCCAACACTGAGTATCCACCTGCCCTCTCTGCTGCACCTCCACACCCAAGACCTTTGATGGAGTATGAGATTTGGTCCTGAGGAAGAGTGATGTCCTCTTCATCCTCAGCCCCCAGCCAGTGCTTGCTTAGCATGTTCAGAGACTTTTCCCCAACTAATAGGACATTGTTGAAGTTGCACTTCGTGCTGGCTACTAGTTCGTGCTGTGTGTAGCAGATTGCTTCCAAATGCCTCAAAAAAATTAAATACCAGAACAAACCAACACTCTTGCAGTCTGCTAAATATCAAGCATAAAAAATAGCAAAAGTGAAGCTTTTAATCTCACTTTACACATAAAGAGAGATGTTCTTCAAATTTGGTATCAGAAAACTCAACCAAAAAAACCCCCACCCAAGTATGCAGATACTCCATTTAAAAGTTGGTTTTAGTATAGCTAGTTTGGCTAAATAAAGCAAAATCATCAAGAGTCTATAAAAATAGAAGCAGAACTTCATCTTTACTGGAGACAAGAAGCTGTGATTATATCCAAGTGGTGATGGCAAAGCATCTGTGCTTGCCTTCAGTCCACAGACCATTGCAGGAGTAGTCCATGATGGAGTGCCTTAGCAGCTTCCACTTACATTTGAGCTAATTTACTAGAGTTGTGATAAATTTTTTCTTAATCTGAAATATCAATCAAAAAGCAACCAGCGAGCTTGATAAGCAATACCTACTTTTCTTCTTTTTGAAACAGTATTACTGGTCTAGGCAACAGTCTTACCTTATGATGTCCCTGTGTACATATCTCACATCATTCAGCAACCACCAGGTGAAGCATCAAAACCATTTTTAATGACAAAGTGTTCTGGGATTTTTGCTGGCCTGAATTATTCAGGGTATTAGAAGAAATGTTTTGTTTACTAAGCAGCAAAGTATCACAGGTTGGAGAGACTAACAGCTCCTGAAGATCAAAGACATCATAAACTCTGTTTTTCATTAGTACACATTTTAATGCCTTATGGATATTACAGAAAATTTACAGTATAACTAAAAGTATAAATAGAACTTCTGTCTCTAAATAGAGACATTCACAGATAAACATTAGGTATTCAGTATCTTTCATTGCAGAGTTTTGTAGGGTAGATCTTCAGCTGAAGGTTGCACATGCCAGCAGACAGGATTGCAAGGCAAAGCACAGGAGCCACACTTTATAAAGCAAAGACCTTTCAAAAGCCCCAAGTTTTCTGCTATGTATGATGAAAGTACTGGCTTATTGCAGTGCTGGTGGCTGCTGCACCACATTCCTCTGTGGATAAGAGGAGACAGATTTTGGAAGGTGTGAGATCACCCAAACAGCTTACCCTTAAAATCGCTGTGATATTGTAAGGGTGAAGGGCAGAGCTGAAGGTAGAACTTTGCTCTGCATGTCTGGTTCCCAGGACAGAGCTGTGAGAAGGCTTTCCTTCCTCCCTTCTGCTGTTGTCCAGAGTTGACAACAGTTATCTCCTAATTTTCCTGTCCAAACTTTCCTGAGCCTATACTCAGGGCTCTACAGCAGAAAGGAGTTAACTCAGCATGAGATGAGTTACTTAGATCCTGTAAAGACTAATCTGAATGTTTCCTCTTTTTTCACTTTATTGGCTATTAAACTTTGATTCATTTTTTTACCTCTTCATTTTCTGCCTCTGTCCAGAGTTGGAATGGTGTGAATGCTGTGAAGTAAAACATTGACTGCAAATTTCTTTCTTAAACTATTCAGTGAGACCTACCTGCCTTGAGATTTCTGTGTTTTCCCAGGAGTTCCAGGGAGCAGTGCAAAGCCCCCTCCCATGCAGACTGAAATAATTCAAAGAAGGCCTTATGTTTGGCATACTTATCTGAAACTAATATCTAAAGCCTTCACAAATATCTCTTTTTTCTCTCCTTCATTACTGTTGTTTTCAAGCAGCTGTCAGGATTTGCTGCAGATGGGAAAATAGCTTTTCTTCACCCCCTCACCCTCTGTCACCAAATATGTAATTATCAGAAGAAGCAGTTCCTGTACAATGTGGTTTCCGATAAGAATGCACACTTTTTGAGCTGTTATTACAGTCTCATTTGATAAAAGCAGTAAAGCATACATAATTTCAGATGAGAGAAGTCCTGCTGACCACAATAACGTGTGCATTTGATGGTTGAAATTGTAACATCATTTGAGATAGACAGAGAAAGAAAATTCCATGGAATTCAGGTATTACAACAGCATATCTTGTGTTCAGGGATGTAGTGGAAGGCACAAGCAATCCTTCAGTCACCAGTCAGCTTGGCTAGCAAAAAGCACACATACCCATATGAATAAACTATGTGGTGCCTGCAGCAAGAAGGAGTTGGACTTGATGATGCAGGAGGCGTGTCCTGATCTGCAATACAGGCATCAAAAGAAAAACATAGCAGCATTAATCCCTTTTGCATGATTTTGTTCTTGGGGGAAAATACTACCAATTGCTTTGGAAGGGTCTATGCAGCATATTATGCTGAATGACTTCAGCTGCTTTGTTCTGCCTGTTTGTCCTTGCCAGCACAAGTGAGTTCAGGGGCAGCAGATGGAGTAGTGACATTTCTAATGGAAGAGATGGAGAGCGAGGGAAGGAAGGGAGGGGGACTCCTGCCTGCAGAGATTAGGGGAGAGAGGAGAGGAAAAAAAAATATTATACATATTATACATATATATATATACATATACATATATACACATATATATACATGCATACATGTGTCTGACCAGGTAGTTTATACAGATTCCCAAAGCTTCTGTCTGAAAAAAATCCACCACAACAAACCCACTTTTGTTTTTTTTTTTCCTTTGGGCTTTAGCCTAAACAGCTACCTTAGCTACAATGTTGTGTTTTTGAATTTAAATTTCTTGCTAACTTAAGTTCTTATGGGCATAACTAAGCAAGCAAAACTTTTAATAGCAAGCCTGGCTCTTTGCTCACAGCAGGGAACCGTCACTCATTCTGTATAGGTCCCTGTCTGCCCATTTCCCTGTGCTGCACAAAACATTTGAGTACTACAGAGTAGATGATATTTTTTTCTTAAATTGTGACTTCTACTAACTGAGCACATCCACTGTGTGTTTTGTTCTCTGAGAGGTTTGTCATCTCTCCTGAAGAAGTACCTCCACACTGATTATGAAACTGGTTTGGTTCTTATATACATTCTGTTCAGCCACATTTCATTTAGATTTTTCACTGCATTACCCCTAGTTTTGGTATTTTTAATATAGCAATGTAGTTTAACAATTTCAGTAATGCAAGTTAAGATAAAAACCAACAACCAAACAAGCCCTACAGTAAGTAAAGATACATACAGAAAAGCAAAATTTTAGCATTAGTCCTCTGAAAACAATAGAATTGAAAAATCTGCCCTTCACTTATGAGATGCATAAAGGAAAAAATAATAAAACAAAATGTAGTGCATATGAGAGTGAACTGTTTTTCACTTTGACCCTGAATTAATTTGAGCCTATTTTAGAATGATGTGATTTTATCTCACATCTGAAAATCAGCTGAACAGACTGGTAGTTATCTGTTCTAATCATATATCACACTCAAGCAATCTGCTCTATGTCAGTGCATATTGTACGGAGTGGAATTTTCCTTATATCTTTAAAGCAATAAAGATGCTTAAGAGCACAGATATAACGAAGATAGAGAAATGAACATCATTAGTGCAAGTTTCACAGATGACTGCCAGAAAAACAGACTGTCAGGAGCAGTATTCCTTTCTCATTCCCTAACCTACCTTCCAATGACTCTGACTGCTAGTTATACAGTTTCTCTAACCTGTCAAAGTTTTGATGATTTTAATATTTTAATAAAGGTGAAAAGGGTATCCTAAAAAAAAAATCTAAATTAATATCTTATCTAGAAGAATCCAAAATATTAAAATGAAGAAACAGTATTGTCAGATGAGTAATAAGGATAAAAAAAAGTGTTTGTGGGAAATAAATAATTTTGTTAGCTTCAGAATGTTGTGTATTTATTTTGACTAAATAACTTAAAAATACTAGGCTTCAATTACTTTAAATTTGAGACACTTCAGCAAATAAGAAATATTTTTCTGCTTTTTTGTTTTTGACAAAGAGTCATTATTCAAGCAAAGACTATTGTACCACAAAATCACTATGATTTTGCAGACAAGCCAGGAGTCAAGCTGTGATAGTTATATCAGTATCTACTTGACTATCTGAGTTGTCCTTCTGCATAGAGGTGCACAGCCCAGGTCTAAATTACTTAAATGCCCTTTTCTGGAATTGATATGCAAAGGGCAACATTACAGCTTTGCAAACAATACAATAGGAATCAAGTTGTCCAGGGGAGAAGATCAAACCACATACAGTAACTTTGTAAATTATAATTTTCTTCTAGTACATCTGGTTTTATAAAAAGTAAATGCTGCAACAAATAGAAAAAATAAACAGACTGGTATGCCTCCTCCTTATGCAACTTTAGGAGTGCATGGATAGGGTAACCAAAATTTAGAGCAGAGTACAACAGAATAGAATAGTTCAGTTGGAAGGAACCTCAATGATCTCATCTGACTGCCTGACCACTTCAGGGTTGACCAGAAGTTAATAATGGCATCCTGGACCTGCTGTGCCAACTTCTGATAAACTCTACTAGGGGTGTTGAGTGTCTCTGAATCTCATTGAAGCTGAGAGCTGGACATGCTCAGCAGTATATAATTTTATATATCCCAATCTTAGCACAGTCATAAGGCACACTATTTTATGTAAGTGTAGATGAGAACAGTGTAGATGCTGAGTGATGTTAATTCATCATGTTAAGTGTAGGTGAGTCTGTAATAAAATAAAGAAAAGGTATTTCCTTCCAGGCTGGTGTAGGTTCTACAGCAAATGTTTTATACCAAAGTATCTTTGTTCAAGATGCTGAGCCTGGATGTCTGGAATGGGGAACAACACAAGAGGAAATGTCTTTTTCTGGCCTCAGTGGAGGGGAAACACCCTGCAAAGTCCACGATCACTGTCACTGCCATGATAGGAGTGGAAATACAGCTGCTCTCTGTTTTACTGTTGCTCCTTTGATGAATACCACCAATCATTGTGATAGTCCACTTCTTCACCCAAAAAATCACAGTGTTCTGGGGAGAGAATGTAGAATAAAATGATAAATATGATTTCAGTTTTGAAAATGTGGAAGTAAATACAGAAGAAAGTATAGGTGGTATAAACAGTACCAAAAATATATGATCAAATCCAAGCTATTTGAAATATTTATAGAAAAACATTGGAATATCTGTGAGTCAATCACTAATATTAGGTTTATCTGAAAGGAGACTTTCTCCAAACATTCTGTCAATACAACAAGGATGACTAAGACACCATAATTCTGTGACAAGAGCTAAAATTCACCATAAGCTCAAGTATTCAGCAATCACAATTATAACAATCTGGTCTTTTAGTACTTGGATTGCAGTGGTGCCTCTTGTAAGTATCTTGTAATTAAGTCTGTTGTTTCCCTGCTGCGTGCCATATAAATATTTATGAAATTAGTAAAATAGTATTTTAAGGCTTCTTTGAAATGTGAATCATGGCCAGATCCAAAGCACCTACGTGTCATCCAGCACCAAGAGAGTGACCCAGAATCCCTTAATTCAGCAGTGAGATTGTTTGACATCTCCAAGGAGCAACCCATAAATCCTACACAATGGGAAACCTAGTTCTGTGCCATACAAGACAACTTTCTGTAGAGGGTGGCAAACTGAAATAGTTCTTATTTTCCAATGCAATTTACACTGTAATCTGTATTTTAAAGCATTAACAGCCTGAAAAGCACAAAGATTTTACTGGACCACCAAGCTAGAAACAGAGCTGGATGCCTAACTTTTGTAGGTCTTGACCGTGTGCCTTGTTTGGATGTTTAAATTGATGTTACATGGGTTTGACATCAAGTCAGCCTTTTTTGGCAGTAGTCTAGCATGTTTCCAAGGGATATAATATTGATCACGGTTCTGGGAAATATAAGATGATAGGCAAACTAAACCACCTACATGGCTGTGTTATCAAAAAAGTCCCAACACAAAGACATTGGAGTAATCTTTAGACCAAATCACTGAGTCTTTCAATGATTTTCTCTATTTTCAAGTTCTATATGAAGCCTGGGAAACTAAAGGAAAGCGACATATTTTGAGGTGCATTGCCCTAATGTGCACTGTAGTCTGGTGGAAACCTTTCATTTTGCTGTCTTTTGTTGGGATTGGATGGTTTCCCGGTTTCCCAGAGGACATTCATAGGAACCACTGTAGACTTGTGTAGCTGAGGAACAGCAGTGCCACTCCTCAGCGGATGGGTGCACTGGATAGTACCAATCAACACCCAACATCTTCCCTGTAGGGCTGTGAGATCAGGATACGGATCTGAAGTAGTTCTGCTGTTATAAATTAATCTGATTTCCCTAAACTCACCATGGTAAGTGGCTCATTTTATGTGCAGTTACATACAGAGAATCTACTGCTGCACGGTTGCCTCATCTTCCTACACACGCTAAGCATTTCTGCCAGGAAAGAACAAGTATCAAAGGGTTAAAAATCTATGATGGCTCTCATCTTATCAGGCTACTACATTTTCCAAGCTTGCAATTTTAGTCCCCCTACATGAAGTTGTGAATATTCCCATTTCCCTCCTTTCCTTGAATCTGTGAACAGTTTGCACTCTTGAAGTGAAGGCCTCACTTCTGGGTGAGGCTTTTGCTCTGTTACTGGGGTTGAATTTTAGTTGCTGCAGAACAAGGGGGGGGTTTCACACAAGCCAGGAACCATTACATTATAAATGCATATATGCTAAATAATGAAACTTATCACATCCTACAGGGTACATTTTTTGAGTTGTCAAGAGAGCATTATTCCCTCCAGAAGATCCTGATATACATGAAAACAAACTGCACAATGTTGCCTGCATGCTTTGTATTGGTTTTAATCAACTAATTTCTGTTTCTGTTTATTCTATTAATTTCCGTTGGGGAGAAAAAAAAAGTAATATTTGACTATTTAAACAGATAAGATAAATGTTAGGGAAAGAAGTGGAATATGCTCTAGGCCTTAAATTCCTAATAACATTTCCAAAGTTTTATCAAACTCAGAATAAAAGGAGGAGGTTGGCTGCAAGTTAGTGGCTCTTTCTGTAAAATCAACAATTGCTCTCTGAATTACAGTGCTAGGAGAACTTATCCTTGCTGATGATTGACAGGCTATTTGCTTGATGAATATAAAATGGGCAATCAAACATGAAAGGAAGGTCCTGTGCATGGACTTGAATTCTACACATCCTTAAGCATGACACAAACTTGCTTAAGTCAATAAAGCCATTTTTAGGAGAATTTTTGCAGCTTGGCCCTTGATAAGTGCATATACATAATGTGCACTTGTCTCTATGCTCCTGAATGACTCAGAAGACTAGTAACGTGGCAGAAAGCTTTTCACCTGTAGACTGTCAGTTTGAATCTGTCAAGAAACCAAAAGTCCCTGCTGCAAGAAATTTTATGCAAAAATCCCAAGCAATGCTAGGAGAGTATTAAGGCTGCATGTATAGTTATATACTCATTTCAGGAAAGACTGTCACTTATTCTTCATGTGCCCTTTTCGGCTTCACCCTGATGTAGGCTTTATTAACTCAATCACATATCACTTTTCGAGCAGTGTAGTACAGGCATTTTCCCCAAATCTGCAGAAATCTTTGCTTTGATGAACAGAAATATTTATTCAGTTTCTGAGCACCCCATAAGCTTATCCCACTCTAAGTGAAGGAATACAAAAATAAGCACATATTTGAGTGGCACTGCACATCACGGTCACTGTCATGACGGAACTTTAGTTGTACTGAAAATGTCTTTCCTGAAAATTGATTCAGTTAAAACACCAAAGCTGAAAGGAGGGATACTTGTTTGAACTATGTGAAAATGGGTCCTTTATATAATCGGGAATATTAGTGATGCCTAGTTATAGATTAAATAGCTTTTGCCTTCTAAGGTATTTGTTTTGATCAAATGAAATGCAAGAGATCTAAATGCTTGTTTAGCCTTTTCATAGGAAAATCTGACTCCTCTCAGCTTTATAACTGAGCAAGAATCTCTCCTAAAGGCAAGTTCTGTTACCCGGATTTCATCAAGAAACTCCTCCTTTGAAGGTCTTATATTTGCTGCAGATCTCTGCACTTACTAGCAGATTTCCCTACTTCCTCTTTAATACAACATCTGCTGCACAAAAATCACCCACAAAACAGAGGGGTTTTGGTTAGTCAGTGACTCAGGTTCACCGTGTACAGGCTACGTTTTCACAGCATCACAGAATATGCTGAGTTGGAAGGGATCCACAAGCATCGAGTCCAACTCTCCACCCTGCGCAGGATCATCCACAAGAGGCAAGTTGAATATGAGTCAGCAGTGCCCTGGCAGCCAGGAGGGTCAATCCTGTCCTGGGGGGCATCAGGCACAGCATCGCCAGCTGGTCGAGGGAAGGGATTGTCCTGCTCTGCTCTGCACTGGGGCGGCCTCCCCTGGAATATTGTGTGCAGTTTTGGGCACTGCAATATAAGAAAGATATTAAGCCATTAGAAAGTGTCCAAAGGAGACCAACAAAGACGGTGAAGGTTCTTGAGGGGAAGCTGTGTAAAGAGTGGCTGAGGTCACTTGTTCTGTTCAGCCTGGAGGAGACTGAGGGGAGATCTCATTGCAGTTACAGCTTCCTTGTGAGGGGAAGAGGAGGGGCAGGCACTGATCTCTTCTCTGTGGTTCCAGTGACAGGACGTGATGGAATGGCCTGAAGTTGTGTCAGGGCAGATTTAGGCTGGATATTAGAAAAATGTTCTTCATCCAGAGAGTGGTTGGGCACTGGAACAGGCTCCCCAGGGAAGTGGTCACAGCACCAGGTCTGACAGAGTTCAAGAAGCATTTGGATGATACTCTCAGGCACATGGTGTGACTCTTTTGAAGATGATTTTGTTAAAAGATTGACCACTACCTGAATCAGCACCTTCCTACCCTTCTTATGGCAAAACCCCAAAAACTAAATGAAGATGGTATCTCCTGTAGGAGTCAGTTGTGTTTCTTCTGTTGCAGCTGGCAGAGTTCTTCTGATTATGGTTGTAAAGGGAGTCTGTCTACCATGCCATGGGTATTCTTTGAGGAATAAATGTGTTGAGTGCCCTGAAAAATCCTGCAAGCCTTGGAATAGCCATAGTGGAAAGTCTTTATAACATCGTAATTTGTTTGTATTACTGATTCCTGGTCAGCACTTAATCTGGTGAGGTAATTGGGAGCCCTCGGGTTGGAGGCAAACTCAGATTTAGTCATACAGTACTGAAATTAAGAGAACTATTTTCTGCTTTAAATGATGTGCTAATTATCCTACTAATTGCAACCAGCACTACTTAACTTGGAGAGTGATTGACATCACTCAAATTCAGTTGTAAGAAAAATCAGTAGCACTGATGCTGAGCCACTGAGGAAGCACATAGCAGAGAGTGGTCAAGGATCCCTTGTCCACAGGAGGGGACTTGGTTTGTATGTTAATTGTGACAAAACCTGCCCCTGATTACTCAAACACCCCCTGAGCTTGGTGTTGAGCTATCTGGGGAGAGGACTGACTTGGCTGCGGTGATGTGTTCTGTCACCATGGTCAGAGACCTCCCATGCTGCATGTCCCACTGGCACACTGGAGGTGCCCCTGGGCTGCTCCTGCAGTCACCAGCTCATGTCTGGGCTTGATAACACCTCCCTCCTTCTCCCCTAGTCCCTGTTCACACTGAAGAAGGAAGAAGAGACTATCTCTTCTGTTGGTATGGAAACAGAATCAGTCATCAGGATCTAGCAACAACTGCAAGCATCTCTGCCTGTAATTCAACATCAGCCTGAAAGTAAGGCTGGGAAACATTATTATCCAGAGGAAGCAAAGTGAACAGAATTTGTTGCCTTGGAGCTATTACTTTTCTCTCCAGCTGGGCTGCTTTGAATACAAAAGAAACTAACAGCTATCCAAATTAAAAACTGTGGTTAACAGTTATGTACCAGCCTAGTGTGCTTATGCTGCGAGAAAACAAGAGAACAGAAAATGATCCAAAGCCCGTCTTGCAAAAGTGAACAAGTTCATTAAGTTGTATGGTGGCTGCTACAATAAAGGTATTTTATAGAGCAAAGTGATTTATATATTGGTATTCAGCTGAAAGTTGTTTTTCTGGTGAAATCAGAAAATATGTCTGCTTTAATTTAATTTAATTTAATTTAATTTAACAGGAAGTGCTTTTGTGTGTGTGTGTTGTGGGGGTCTTTTTGTTATTGTTGTGGTTAATGCCCAGAATACTACTGCAAATATACCCTGCAATGACATGTCCATGAATATTATTTTTAGATGCAACTTTACCATATTTAACTTAATACATTTTTTCTTGCTTCCACTGCTATCCTCAGTTACCACGCCCATATCAGCCACATGCTCTTATGCATTATTTCAATTTTTCTTTTCAAGAAAAGTTCCAGCTATTCCATATAAATATCTTCTTTGATTTTTATTTGACTACTAGGTTAAATTTATTCTGCATACAGCTTTTGTATATGATACATATGGCCACAAAATGATAGTTCTTTTCATCATAGATGCTAAAAATGTTCATTCATAATGAAAAATAGAAATAAAAATATTAGATGATTAAAGAAATAATATATGTGAGTGTATGAGTATATACATGTGTACCTAAAAGCTTTAGCAGCAGACATAGCAAAGAGGCTGAAGCTTTGTTTTACCACTAGCTGATGCAAATCAAGCTCCTGCTCAGCCTGACGCAGTCACCTTGATGCAGGTTTTCCCTTCAATCTCCTCATCTGGGTCAGGGCTGCACCTACCTTTACAGCATGAATACATTGAGTTTATTGGTGTGGAAACCATTTTTGTACTAAGGACCCTCTTTAGGTCTTGCCATTTCCCATCTGTACAAATATGGATCTCAGCCATAAAGACAAAAGGCCACTCGATTATTTTCTGAACTTCATGAAAAGCAGAAACAAAAACCCTCCAAAAATAACAAAAAAACAGTAAACCCCAAACCAACCAATCAAAACCCCAAAAAAACTACCCAAACGCTGCTGACCTGTGAAAATTATACACAAGTTATTTCTCCTTGCAAGCTGTACCTTGTGCTAAGAGGTGTTAAGCAGCCACAGCTTAGAGTGCTGTAACATTCAGAATGCTGAAAAATCCAGTGATAATATGAGAGAGTTCATTTGAACTTGTATGCTAGAGGTCCTCAGAACTGGCTCCTGTCTCTGGTTTTATTGGTCGTGGCCTGTTCGAAACTGAAGAAAGCACATCTTTTTCTATTGTTTTACAACTATTGGACAAATTCCACATGGTGAAAGTTGATACAAACACAGTAACTTTATTGATAGCCAAGAAGCCTTTGCAACAGTTACATGTGACATGATGAAGTTCGGACAGGGTTTTTTAAGTGTTGAAAATTAATCTAAACTTATGTTTCTGCAGAAATTATTCCAATAGCTGTTCCATGGCATTAGGACTTTCCAATTCCTAGTTTTGAAATGTGACACTCCCCTGCTTGCTAATAGGCTACGTAGTTGCTAATAAGCCAGTATGGGACCACAAGGACATTCTTGTTAGAGCTGTAGAGTGTCCTTATACTCCATGCAATGAGAAGCAAACATTCTCATATTTTTCTTTGAAGTTCCAAGAATAGCTAAATGTTTATTCAAAGAATTTGAAAACAAGGAGATCCATAAAATTCAAACCAGTGATTTTCTACAGGTGACAACTTTACTCTTGGGATGATAACTTTCTGCTGCCCCTGCTGCCAGTCGTGACTGTGAGTGGTCCTTCAGATCTGCTGGTGAAGGCAACCTGCGCAACGGGGGGAACTGGGCTGCCAGGTGTGAGCCTGCTTTGGGACGCGGCAGGAGAACTGAAAGGTGATGCTCTTGCTAGAGCTGAAGCGTCCATTAAATTCTCCTACTGAATCTTGAATAATGTTTTCCTGAGAGGGGTTTCACTGGAAACCTGGATATGTTGTAGAGAGAGCTGCAGAGTCTGGAGATCCCAATTTAATTTCCTGGGAGGCTGAACTGGGGAGACAGCAATCTCAGGCACATTTGGCAGACCAGAGGAAGCTGGGAGACTATCCTGACCACGCTACACCAGGCACAGCTCTGTCCCCGACTAGTTAGATAAAAGCACGTGTGACTGAGTCTCCACGTAAAAACAGACTAACACATAACCCAGCAGGACTGGATGTTTATTTAAATGTAGAGACTTGAGTAACTCGTGGTCCTCTGCGACTTTTGTATGTGTGTCTTCTATAAACTAATCTTCGAAAAGCTTTCTTTTAACAAGTTTGACTTCTCCATGGGCCAGTGTTAAAACTGAATGCAATATTTTTTCTGACTTCTGTGCCAAGAAATGAAGAATCCTAGGCTTGTGGGTTGCATGTGGTTTTTTCAAATTTGGGGACCGTTCAGCAAATAGGAAACTTGTAGTCTGCAAAATGTAAAGCAACCTTTCACTGAAAATACTGTACAGCAGTGTCAGTGACAAGAAATTAAGTGTTTAACGATGAAGGTGTTGATGCTGACAAAATATAACAAAGAGAGGTAATGGCTTATTGGACTCACCAGGTTAGCGCTTCATTTACAGAACATTGCCCTATCTATTTAATAGCAGGAAGTGATGAGACTCCTGATTTTTATATCTTACTGAAATGTTCTGCCTTTTTCTGGCTACTGCATGAAATGTGAATTTAACCCTGCCCTGAAGAATGAGGTTCCACACAATAATATTCTGTCATCACTTATGGATGTAAAGAGTTGTTTAGGTTTATACACAGATGAGAGAAGAGTTTTCACTTGAATAGACTATTTGATGACTGATGAAAGCTTAAGGAAAAAAGGAGAATGTAGTGAAATCTACAGCCTTGGGGTGAACTCAAATCCAGATTTCCCTGCCCAGCTGTTACCCACTAGAGTAGCTTTGCAGCTCACTCAGGAGACACTAAGCTACTTCTGCAGGAAGGATCATTAGTACTCTAAGGACTTTATTTACCCTGTAGTAGTACAGAGAGTGGTCACCTGTAGATTTTGTAGTAAAATAAAGCACTATGTTGTCCATATTCAACAGCAAGCAGATCTTAGGGAAGGAAAAGTTCTTCAGCAAGTATACTATATCAAACTCATGGCAAACCCAGACCTCTGAAGGGTAGAAATTCATTGTGACTAGGGTTGAAATAGTGAGCAGTTTGGGTAATGCTTACCCAGCATCAGGGGTTGCTTTAATCCTGTGGCAGAATAAAACAAATTCCTTGCTATGCAACTGTGGTGGGTTGACCCTGGCTGGACACCAGGTGCCCCACCAAAACTGCTCTATCACTCCCCTCCTCAGCTGGACAGGAGATAAAAGATATAATGGAAGGCTCATGGGTTGTGATAAGGACAGGAAGAGACACTGTTGAGGACACTCAGCAATTACAGGCATGGGCAAAACAGATAATTTGTGGTAAATTAATTTAATTTACTGCCAATCAAATTAGACTAAGGTAGTAAGAAGTAAAAACTAAAAGCACCTCTTAAAACACCTAATGTCACTAGAGACCCATGGACAACAGCTTAACAGAGGCCATAAGGCGAAATTCATACCAGTGCTGGTGGGATACTGGCCTACAACTTGGACTGAATGGGTCCCTTAGGGCCAACATGAGACACGGTGTACTCTCAGATTGAGGAACTGGAAGCTTTAGTCACCAAATGTGAAATGGCTTTTATTTGTCAAAAACAGGTGACCACTGCTATCAAACATGATACTGGCTAGATTGTCAGAATTGCAACAGAAATAGCACAAGCTGCTGAACATCATTGGTATGGGGTTTTTATGAGATATGCGCCATCTGCAAATGCCGAATTGCGTATTATGTTACATTCTATGATCGTTGGACTATTGTGCTGTATTTTATTATTAACCTAATAATATGTTTTTATGCCTATGTTTATCACATATCTTGCTGTGTTTAAAGCATGCATCACCAGTTGTTATCTGATTTGGGCTTAAGTGAGTGCCCAAATCTTCCCGCTGCCCTCACCCCTGGTGAGGCAAGAGGAGTAACAGTACCACACCTTGCCTATGCTGTAGCTTTGCTCAGAATTTGGTCTATGGCAAGGGGCAAGAGTGACTGTCCACTCAGCTCTCATTTTGCCCAACACACAGCTGATACCACATCCTAACATGTGCTGGAGCCGCCGTGGGGGCACAGAGAGAGCAATGTGCAGGCAGGGGGCAGTGGGAGGAAGCGATAAGGGTGACTCTGCAGCCTGCTGTCCCCCTGCAGCTCCCACCTCCAGCAGAGGAACCATCTGTTGGTTTCTTCAGAATCTGCTAACCCATGAAAATGTATAGACTAACCTCCCAAGGTGGAAGGTAGAAATACTTCGGTTTACCCAAAAAGTCTCCAGGGTGGCTCTGTCAGCAGCTGGTGTGGCACCAGGGACGCCTGCAATGCAGGGGAGGCAGAAGGGCGAGCACACTCATCACTGGCCAGCAGCTACTTTGTCTGTAGGTGTGCAGGCTAGAGAGTTTGTGAGCTGGAGGATTTGTAAACTAATGAAGTGATGAATTAGAGAATTCACATGTTACACTACTCTGAACAAACAGCATTGAGTCCCATTTGATTTTTTTAAAAAAACTAATGAAGCCCCTATATAAAGTTTAATTGTTGAGTATGTCATCCTGTCAAATGAGATATCTAAACAGCCCATGACATTTTGGTGTATAGTGCAGGTAAAAAACTGGCAGAGGAAGAGAAAAATCAGCCTTTCGTTCCTGACTCTCTCTGATTACTACAGATTATTCAGTTCAGATGTGAAATCAATACACTGTGCATAGCATTAGATACCTGTAAATCAACAGGGATTTAGATATTTCTTAGTAAACAATTCTATTTATTTTTAAAGTAAAAGAGCTCAGTTCTGGCCTTTGAGGATGAGAAAAATCTTTGTCATCACCTAAGCTGGATAAGAATTAAAGTTTCTCCTTTTCCTTTGTCTGTCACTATTTCTGTAGGTGTTTGGAGATCTACCTTGAGACATGCCTTGATTGAGAAAAACAGGGGTAAAGTAAGGTTGTTTGCATTTGTGCTTGAGAGGGTTTACTTAAGACACAAATATTCAAATTCAGATGTTTAAACGTTTGCTCTTTCTCTTGTTTTAGTTTATGAAAATTATTGTCATCCATAAAAGATTCTAATTCAAAGCTTTTAGTTTTTATAAGGACTTCTGCTGCTGTGAGATTTTTCAGTCTGTTCCTCCTTCCCTTCCCTACCGTTGTCCTTATCTAGGGAATTTTCCTCTGCAAAGGAGACTACAAAGCTAACAGCATGCCACACATATCTTACATGCTGTCCCGGGAGTCAGCTGCAGAGTCACCATTTCTGTCTGTTGTCCAGTCAATGAAAATAGATTCTCAGTCCTACAATTACGAGTCACAACATGAGTCCTGGCTGCCTTGCCGGATTTTTCTTTCTTTATATGAGCAAAAGGAAAGAAAGAAGGGGCTGGGTTTTCAAAGAAAAAGGCTACATCACTGGCTAATTACTGAGTCAAATATGCTAATTTTAAAGCCATTCTGTGAGTTTCAGTGGAAAACTTCCTTTCCTTTCTTAAAAGGTAATTCTACAATAATTCGGTGTTTGGTAAGAAAGCGGAGTGTCTAAAACTGTCCTGGAAAAGCTGCTTCCCAGCAATCTTACAGCCAGTGTTTGCTCATTAGTAGGAGTCACTGGCTAGCAGTGACTCCACTGCAGTCCATCAAACACTGTCAGTCAGCGGCTTTGACTGCTGGGGATTCCTCAAAGAAGTGACAAGTGTTTCCCTTCACCTGATGCGGCTGATAAAACCGGCAATTACCGAAACATTACATCTTGCTGTGTAAGTCTCTTGTCTTCTGTGTGAGAGGCCAAGTGCCACTCTCGAAGAAAAAGAGCAGTTCACTTCGGTATGTCGGGATGAACAGGCATTTGTGTTCCACTGTTGCAACTGTGTTTCCATCAGGACTACCACAGCAACGGGTTAAAGTGCGGCGTGAAGGGGAATTCAGGGAGCCAAAATTGCACAAGGGATTAGTAGCCTTAATTAGTTAATCAAGACTGGAGGTTTAATTCAAAGGCATGTCGAGCCCACACTTCTTTAGTCTGACACCCTTATCTTGATCTTAATAGCATCACTGATGAGGGTATGTGAATATGGAATTCACCTGCATTTCCCTCTTACATTTTATTGCACGTTTCTTTATAAATTCAGTAATTATTCGGCAGAACCTGGTAGCAAAACCAGACTGTATACTGAAAGGCTGGTCACTACATTGTTTTTTTGGTTTTTTTGCATGAGTACACAGCATATAAACCAAACAGCAATACATAGTCCAGGGAGAAAATGACAATTTTAATAGCAAGCAAGTAGATAATGAAGGAAAAGCAGCAATTCTGCAGGGGCATGGCAAAGGTATAGCAACAAAGCCTGCTGTGAGATGGTCTTAAAAGTCTGTCAGATGCCTGACAGCCCTGCAGAAGCTGAAGCCCATCTCTTTTCCTGACTCTGCCATGGGATGGTTATCTCTGGCAGAGCAAGCCACTGAGGTCAGAAATCCTGGAATGGCTCAGGGAGACTTGTCAGGTTTCATTAGTCAATGTCCTTGCTTTTCTATTGAATGAATCCACCATGCAGGTCCATGGGAAGTGGCTAATGAAGGTCTTTAAGTTTCAATTAGCAGCCTGACAAGGGAAAAGTGATACATGGATACAACAGTTCTCAACTGCTTGCAGGAAAGAAACAGGGAAGTACTCCTTGTGGTCCCAGTGAGGAGTGGGGAAGATCTGTTCTGACATCTGGTTTGTGTTGCTGCAAGCCATCCCTGCACAACCTTCCCTGGGGTTGGGTGGGCTGTGTGACCTGAGGGTGTTCAGAGCTGTGGCTGTGTTTTTTCACAGCTTTAAGTGACAGTTCTTTTAGGTTTTGTGTTTTGTCCTGTTGCTAGTGTCACAAATAGTTTACATAATGGTCATCAGTGAGCAAGTGGGAAGTACAAAAGTGCAATTTATTATCCTCACGAGAGATAGGGTCATTTTGAGGTATCTTTCCAGGGCTCAGGAGGAGCAGATTCAATTCCCTTGGTCTGTCCAGAGTTCCTGTAAGAATAACTGCACCTAGGCTGTTTTACACACAGAAATCCTAGGCAAATTATTGAGTATTCCTTCATGTCTTCCATGACATTCCTTCCAAAGCACCTCAAAGAGTTTATTTGTTTGACTTGCTTGAGCTTGTTGTTGCTTTTGTTTTGTTTTGTTTTTTTTTTTTTTTTTCCCCCTAAATAGGCAAATTTGAATGGTCTTACAGGAATATGACAGTCTAGGGCTAGAAAAATACCAAAGTACTGATGCAGAACTGTGCAGATCTGTTATGTCAAAAAGGTGTCTGCTTCTGGACTTCAGCAGGGCAGAGAGTATTTGTTTTGCTTCTCTATTGCTTTTCTTTCCAGGCCTAGAGGGGCCCCAGAGAAAGTGGTAAGGGTTTGTGTGTCTCTACCCACTTAATACAGACATACCAAAGTGATTTGTCTAAAATTTCCATGGCACTGCAGTGGAGTGACCCCAAAGTACCCCACTTGCACACTCAACATTTTCTGCCTAGGCAAGAAGAAAGACATTGGTGATGACAGTGCATTCAGTTTCAAGTCCTGTGTTGGTGCCCTGGGGTCAGAAATGGGATACGTGCTCTGCTCATGATAAGAGGCCACCTCAGTAGAAAGCTGAGATAGTTTTTTTCTTCAGCCTTCCCAGGTAGGAATGTGAGCTTGGATCTTGCACTCAATCCCTTCTTCTCCATCCAGGCAGCCTCACAGTGGTATTTGTCACGCCTCAGGGTAACAGAGTGACTTGTTTATCTGCTGCAATGAGCTCTGCTGAGTCTTCAGAGGAGTGGAATTACATTCTGGATGGTGACTTGGGCTGCAGCCACGTTACCGAACATTGGCTAAAATTTCCCCTGGTTGTTGCCCTCATTTTATCCCACATCAGTGGGATCAGTGTTAGGAGCAGTAACACAGACAAATCTGCAGAATATGTTGGCATTTTATCCACTGTGTCATCTTGCTGTCTTCAGCTGGATGACATAGGGCTGCAAATACTGTATATATTATCCTGTGCTTGTGTTGCTCTTGATATTGGTTCTCCTAGCAAAGCTTGGGTTCATTTTTCTTGTAAGGGTGGGTAGGACAGCAAACCCTTCTACTCTCATCCAGCAGCAGATGGTCACCATTTAATCAAAAATTATTCTTTAAAAAAAAAAATCAAACACTGTGTCTGGATTCCTCAGGGTTTTTAGTGCTTGGTTTTGAAAGCCATTGAGGGAGATTGTCATGTTTCTGGTTTAATAGTAGCTGCAGTTTTTGCTGGCACAGCTCTGAGCAGGGTAGCTCAGCCTGGGGGCATGTGGGGTGAGGAACAGCTACAGAGACAGAGATGGGCTGCCAACCTGCAGACAAGGATGTGGTGGATTTTAAGCCTTGTTTTCATAATGCAACTTTGAAATCTTTTTTTAGCCAATTTTAGGGACAGAAAGTTGGGGGCACTGTCTGTAAATGTAAGAACAACCTTGCGTGTGTGCTCTCTGCTGTCCCCATGGTCTTTGGGAGGTTACAGTCTGATGTCCTGCCATTCATGCCATGTGTAATTTGTGTCATCGGGGGAATCATTTGGACAGAGAAAGAGATTTTAATTAGGAGAATAGAATTCCTTCAGGATATAAATGGTTATATATTGTACCTTCTCAAAACTGCAAAGAAGAGGATGTGGATTAAATATTTGATGTGAAATAAGAGATATTATTTAGATAAACAAAAATAGATGCATTTCTGTTGATACACTGAAGTCAGTTCCTGTCCTAGAATTTGCAAATCCACGCATCTCTAACTCTCATAGGCACAAAACCCACCCCCTTGCTTTCAATGAGTCCTCACAAGCCCTGGGACTTGCAAGAATGAATCCTGGATGTGGGAACACTGGGTGAGGACAGTTCCTTTCAGTCACTAGCCTACTGTAGAACAACTGCTGTGCACGCTAACTAAACTTTGTCCATTGCACTGTGGCCGTGAATTTTTAAAGGAGGTGCTAAAAAAAGACAGGAGGATGGAATATGATCCTGTATGCCATCCATTCCCTCGGAGATGGCAAGAGGGACTCAGGGAGCTAAAGCATAAATAGAGCTTCTTTGCAGTTTAACTGGTCACCGTTAATGCATCTGTACGATAAAAGGAGGGTGAAAAAGGGGAAGAAGGTATGCAGAGCTGATACGGGTGGAAACCCTATTACTTAGGCAATGTTATTCAAGAGCAATTTATCTGTGAGAAAATATGACACTTGTAATGTAGCCAAGTCCTTTGCAAGCTGTAGAGGCAGCTGCACAGGCTTACTTGAGGCACTGAGTATGCCATCTGAGCAAGTTACAAGGAAATCTCTATTTAAATGAAAAAGAAAAAAAAAGTAGTTCATAAATATTAGGCACTCTGTGTCCTGCCAGAATGTTCTCTTTTCATATCAAGAGTCTGATTCTTCAGAAGAAGTACTTTCTTGTCCTCTTTCAGACTGCTGACCAATTCAGTGGAGAGAAGCGAAAATCATACTAATAAATGAAGTATCTCTGAAACAGAGCCTTCTGGATTGTCCCGTATTTGAAAGACTCTTTCATGGGTACGTGGTGTGTGATTCAGCAACAAGCAGAATGAGATTCCTCTTGTCAAACTGCAGACATCTGCAATGTCTTCATCTGAACGATCTGTCAACCCAACCTACAATAATCAATGGAGAGAAATAAGCAGCTCTGTAAGACTGCTACTTCTGAAGTGTTTAGGATATCAATGTAATAGAAGGTAATTTGTGCCTGAAGAGTGCCTCCTTCTATCTCCTGACAGAAGAGCCATCTTTAGATGTCTACTGTAAAGTTAGGGGAAATGAATCCCAGCGTGAAAGTATGCATTTTAAAATTTTAAAAATTTTAAAATTTTAAAAAGGTTAGCTCAGGTTGTCTGGACAGCCCCAAGACATCCTGCCCCCTCAGCTTTTCTCTTTATATTATCTGTGACAGATTTTCAGTTTTCTATTCAAATTCCTCCTTTTCACCAAAGCCTCTCTTCATAGCAGAGGTGCTCCAGCCTTCTGATCGCTCCAGCAAATCCACATCCTTGTTATGTTGACAGCCCCAGAGCTGGATGCAGTACTCCAGGTGTGGTCTTATGGGGGCAGAGTAGAGGGGCAGAATCACCTCCCTCATCCTGCTGGCCATGATTTTTTTGATGCAGCCCAGGACACAGTTGACTTTCTGGGTGCCGTAAGTGCGCGTGCACATTGCCGGGTCATGTTGAGCTTCTCATCAACCAACACCCTCAAGTCCTTCTTCTCTGGGCTGCTCTCAATCCATTCTCCACGCAGGCTGTACTTGTGCTTGCACCCTGATCCAGGTGCAGGACCTTGTACTTAAGCGTTGTCTCACCCCAAGCAACCCAGGTGCTGTGAATTGCCTTTGGTGAGATAGCAGAACAATGCAAGATTTAAAGCTGTTAGGGATTTTTTTGTAAACATGCTAGTGACCTTATTCTGACTGGTAGGTAGCCAATAGCCACTTCAGTTAGCATCTGGTGCTATAATTAGCAATAAAGAGTTTTGACAGGATCAATAATTCACTCATTGATCTTTTACATTCATTATTTTGCATCCAAAGGGTGCCTAAGCATTAATCGGAACATTATTTAATGAGATGATGTTGTATGAAACCACTGTCTGCCTCCTAAAAGGTGAGGGAAGGAAATGTTGCACAGATTTTAGGTCAGTTACTGGTTACCTCTTGTTTGTGGTCATCAGGACACAGTGGCAGGGAGATGCATGTTACCCTCCCCACCACCGATTGCAGCCAGCGCCGTGCTCGCTCTAGGCACCTGCTGATCTGTATAAAACTCCAGGGCTGACCCACACGGTTCTCTGCTTAAAGACTTTTGGCAAGATCACATATGTCTTTCTGAGGGCTTTGTTTGTGGGACAGCGTGGGAGAGCAGGGGATGCAGGGAAACAGCGTCTGCCGCCTCAAGTGCATAATTGGTCTGTATGAAGGGTGAAAGGCAGGTGGCAGATTAGGACATGAACTTTCGTTGGTGGGACCAGTAGCTAGTTCCCTGGGTGTCCAAATGACACAGCTAATCACTGGGAATTTGTACCCTTCCCATCTCTCCCTGGCTAGCACCCACCTGGAGTGGGTGGAGCGATCTGCTGCAGTTTTGCAAGGCATTCACACTGTTTCTCCTGGTCTGATCTCTGGCATAGTCAGTACAATTGACTATGAAAATATCTGAATATAAGAGACCTGAGAAGAAGAGAGACAAACAGTAAAACAGCCATGGATGCAGCAGGGGCTATGGCTTCCTGCCACTGGCAGTATGCAGGCTGATCCCAGCCCAGGGATGGCAGCTGCTGCCAGGAATCCCAGAGCCAGCCTGTCAGAGGGCACCTACCCCAATCTAAATTTTATCTACTTTGCTACATGCTTAATTAAGGAAAGCAGCTTCCACACTAGTACCTCTGTGTCAGTTCACACCGTACAGTTATTTTCATCATCTAGGGAAAATGGTTGTGTTCTTCTGCACAAACCTTCAGCCACCAGGAAAATCCTTGTTTCCCCAGGCCTCTTCCTTCTCCAAGCTCAAACAAGTAGGAAGCTAGTAATTAAGAAAAAAAATGAATATGAACCTAGGAAATATGTTATGGAAAAGGACAAATAGCTGAACAGCAGCTAAACTTCAAATGTAGTATGCCTGTCATTCTTATCCCGCTTTCCTTCCAAAGACCTTTGGAAACATGCCTGCTTCATGCAAGCTGGATTTGTCTTTCAGGGAATGCATGTGTACTACTCTGCTATAAATAAATGTCTGCTGTACCAGGTCCACTGGCTAAGTACATCCAGCTTCTCCGAACCCTCCCACCTATACTTTTTGCCTTTGGATTTGCACTGCCCAACCCGAGCAGATAGTCCACCCAGAGCTAACCTTACCTGTCCTGTATCTCAGAGACAGCAGGACTGAGGTCTTGAAATATTTTTGTTGTTTAAATAATGCTGTGATCTTGTGCCAATTAAAATAGGAGGAGTTGTCTGTGGGTTTTAAGAGTGACTTACATCACTTCAGGTCGAGCCAGTAATTAATCTGGAACATGATGGCAGACATGCAAGTCATTGACTTAAGCATATCAGTTTCAGTAAAGCTGAAGTGACTTCTGCATGTAGACATGGCCTAAAGCTCTGAGGAAATGTAAGAGGGAAGGGATTGTAGAGACAAGAGCTGACAATACTGTGTCACAACTCCTCTCTCTTCCTCCTCCTCTTTCTAATTTCACACTGCAGATTAACAGAATAAACATCTGATGTGTGGCATCCTGCACCTATGACTAGCAAAGCTGCTCTGATTATGCTTCCCCAGCTTTTCATAGGAGTCAAATGTCATTCTGGAGTTGATGGTGAACATCTCTTTTTAGGGTAGATCACAGCCAACCTGGTTTTATTGCAAGGACAAATTCTGGTTTATTACTGCAAAAAATTTATTGCCAGTTTTTTAATTGAAATTGAAATGAAGATTAAAGGGAGTAGCACAAGTAATGTACATGAAGACTTTTTTGTGACTTTTTAAAAGCATTTCTCTTTTCCAGTTTGTGTTCCTCTTTGTGCTCCCTCATCTTGAATATTGTTGTAATATACTGGTACGTCTTTTGTATTTGAAAGCAGAAATATTCACTTAGGTAGGAATTCTTGAATTGTCAGAAAAAACCCCTCAAACTACAGTACAAACTGACTACCCTACAGAATGGAGACTGGATTTGATAATCACAGGAACTTGGATTAGAAACTTAATTCTTGAGCCATGCAAAGCTGCTCCAGATATCTTCTCTCCAAAGCTGCAGCTTTAGGAATACGATGTACTGAAACTTGGCTGAAGGTGAGGACAGATTCAGGGATGAATGTACTCCATTACCATTTGTACAGTCTGATTATATGGCACGGCAAAAAGAAGATTTGCATTAAATTTAAGCTACATATATTTTGATACGACACTCACACATTTTTTAACTTCCTTGGTGAATTAGTCAGCAATTATTTCTGTAGTTTAGAGAGATGGAGAAGTTCAGATTCATTAATTTAAACTTCTCCAAATGGTGAGAGACTTTAATTTTGAATCTGAATGATATGCTTTGGACCCATTTCTACTCTACATAATGAACACAATGATTAATTCCCAGGGAGCACAATGCCAGTGCAACAGGTTCTTGTATTACCATTTCCAGAATCTCAGGGCAGGGGATGGATGATGAGGTCACTGAGAGGCAACTGTTCTGAGTGCCCTTCCCTGGCAGACAGGCTTTTGGTAACATTACTTGTTGAGATATTCTGAATCAGCTCCCCTGCAGCTGTAGACTTTTCCTGAGCAAAAAGTAAAGGAGCTCTGAGTACTTCCTTGTCTTTATGCCTTCCAACTTAATTCAAGGGAAATAATGAGATATTTAGCTGAGGTAAAGCTTGCATGTAGTTCTTCTATTGCACTAGAAGAAACAGTTTGAGTGACTTCTTGTAGAAACCAGAATATTTCCCCCTTTTCCAAAACAATCTACCAGCTTTGCTCTCGCAATGGACAGAGAGCAGAGCTGTGTATCAGCCTTCTGCTTTCCTCTCTGTCCTTTCAAGAGTGGAAATTATGGATTATTACACCTAAAATTCTGAATCCTGAGCTATTTCAAGTCATTAGTTCTAGAGTCCAGATATATTTCATCTCCATGTTGTGTTTTGGATGGTGAATAAGATGATTTGCAATTTGATAAAAATGCTTGTTCTCTTCAAAGATGGTTTTGGGGGTGTTAATGCTTAATGTTAATGTTTAAATCCTTGCATACCCTGAAGTCAGAGTAGCATACTCATGGTAATCTAGGAGAGATTTAGGAAAGGAAAAGTGAGGGGTTCCTGCTGGAGGCAGAAAAATCAAATCACTGAAGTCAACTGGTAATTACACTGAACTTAGGGAAACAATGGGGCTTATTTCCTGGCTGTTGTTTTCATTGTGGAGCTGCAACACAGCAGAAAATGTGGAGGTTAACAGCTTGTGCTACTCTCTGTGCATTAAGTCTTCCAGTTTTGAGAAGAAAATCAAATTTAGCTGTTCTTCAGAAAAATAACCTTTCAAAGTTTTGTGTATGGTGGAATATTAATAAAAATTATGAGTTAACTTAATCATATGCTTGTATTTTTTGCAAAAGTAGAATAATATAGGAAGTTGCATCATGTCAGTTTTTGGGACAAAGTTTAGATATTTAGTCTGTAAAAACCTCAAGATAAGATGCTTTCAGCATTTTCCTTCAAATTTGGTTTAAGCAGTTTATTTCAAATTGTTCCTCTAAGTATTTACAACACAAGAACTGCAACATGGGTTTGCTGCCTGACAACAGAACTGATTGAAGTACAAATGAAACTGTCGCTGTTCAAGCTGAGTGAAACATAAAAAGGAAGCAAATTACATGAATGATGAAAACTAGCTTAGCTTTTAAAGAGGTTCCATTATCACTAACGTAAGAGGGCAGTTTACAGCACCTTGTATTCTCTATTTTTCAGTACATATTTGATGTTTCTTCTCTTTAAAATCCTTGAGCTTGCATTTATGTAGCACCCCAAGCACAACTGCTCTTAAACTTACTTTGAGTTACTGTTGTTGGGAGCAGTGATGGTGACAATAGCAACAACTCCAATGTTTTCCTTTATGATACACCAGAGCAGGCATTCAGCTCTTCAGGCAGTGCTTGCAGCTTGATGTACCATGGCAGTCGTCACACATACCACAACCATATGAACCACAACTTGATAAAGCTCAGCACCCTAATTTTGAGAATAACATACCAATCTAAGTGAGGGGAGATGAAGGCCTAGAGAAGGGATATGAGAAGTAGTTGTTATAGTCCTGGGAGAAGTTGAGGCACACAGAAAATCTGGGTAACCACAGAGCTGCTACTCTGACCTTAGCGTATATGAGGAGCTGTGTAATATGATAGCAGATACAGTCTTTTGGGAATCATGATTAAAGCTTTAACTTCTGACCTATGAACCAGCGCACACATTACTAGCAATGACGTGGCTTTGTTTTTATGAAATATCAGTGTTATTCACTGATATGACTTTGATCTAACAAAAGGGAATGCCATTTCTGTGTTTGTTTTCAGTGAGCAACAAGGACATGACAGAGAAACAATTTTTGCTGAACTAACAAGGCTTGATGTCAGCTGAGGAAAAGAACTCAAAGACTTGAGCATGGAGGAGACTTGGAATTCCATTACATCAGCAGCGGTCTTGAGAAAAACCTTCGAGAGGAACTGTGTCATGTTAGCTCTTCTGTAGGGCAGGCAGAAAGAAGTGATTTTTCCAGTCACAGTGTACTTGAGATGGTAGTTGCAGCCATGAGGCTGGTTTGATAAATTTGTCCAGGCAGTTTTTCTATCAAGTCACTGGAAAACAGCTAAAGCCTTTACTTTTGATAAGGGGTCTCTTTGAATAAGGACTGCAAAGGGATTGCAACCCTGCTCCAGCAGGAACTCCTCACTTTTTCTTTCCTATATCTCTTCTAGATTACCATGAGTATGCTACTCTGACTTCAGGGTATGCAAGGATTTAAAAGACATTTTGAAGGAAGTCTTTAAATAAAGGGAGGAAAGCAAATTCAAAAAGGTTGAAATTCAATGTGAGAGAGATGGATCAAATTAGCCAATTATCTGCCTTTGAAAACCTTGGCTAGATAGGGCAGTATGCAGTTCCTATTGCCTGCATTGACACCTTTGGTGCAGGACCACAGGAAAACTTGTCTGAGATGGAGGAAAGAGTTGAAGGAGCAGCTACAGGGAAATAACCGTGGGTTGTGCTGGAAGGGTCCCTGTCAGACTGGGAAGAGGTCTTGATTGTAGCTCTGGCTCCAGTCCTGTTTTGTGTGTTCGTTAATGGCCTTGTCACAGAGAGTACTTGTTTGCTAATGGAATTTGCTGACAACATGGTTTTAGGACAGAGAAGATTCCTACAAGGAAAAAAGAAGGATGACTGTGATAAATAATAGAAATAGGATTAGATTTAGCACTACAAAGTACAAGTTCACGTATTTAGAGAAGAATAACAGCAGTGTCTTGCTATGGGACAGAAGTTCATCTGTTGAAAATTACAGAGAAAAAACTGTCAGAAGAATCTATAATAATAATAGAGGAAAAAAAAACAGTTAGGACACTGAAATACATCAAATATTTAACTTCCAGCAGAGATTTACATAGGGATTAGCTCCACAGGGGTCCATTCCACTATATACACCCTTCTGCAAGGTAGTGGTGAGATGTCTCCTGCAGACTGGGTGTTGTCATGGTCATATATAATCAAGTATTAAAAACTCACAATGCAATACTTGCAGAAAACAGTATTACCATGACATCAGTGATGCTTTAGAACATACTAAGAATATGCTACTTTACCCAGCAAAGTGAAATGCTCTCTAGGAATGCCTCAAGGGTACAAAGGTTTGGGAGGGAAGGAACTATTTAAACTAAAAAGAAATAAATGTATAATGTAGAGCAGAAAGAAGTTCCTGACAGAGAAATGAGGATTTGGATCTTTCTAGTCAGAGTAGTAGGACCCCAATTCCTACTGCTTCCTCCTCAATAACAGTGTTTGACAGAGGTGGGAAAAGAGCTTCAATGTTTGAAAAGCAGTCTAAGATGCATAGAATAAAGATTTAGTGATGAAATGCCAAACATTATCTCATTATGATTCTATTGCAGTGGCTGCCCTGACAGTTCATGGATGGTTTTGCAATGAAATAGCACCCAGATGGGAAGTCTCAGAGAGGTCTAAGAAGAGTGCTCCTCTCAAAACTGTGATCTACTGGAATTTCGTGGTGAGAATGGGGACAGGAGTGACATTAATGGCCCAACAACTTGATTGCAGTGCTCAGTTACATCAGCAAGTGGTGTAAAGGGACACATCTCCAATGAGCTGATGAAGCTGCACCTCCTTAAACCAGCTGGTAACTTCTGTTAGCTGTTAGCAGCATAATGCCCAGGACATGGAGCAGACTGGGTGTGATGCTGCCCAGTGAAGGGCAGTGGTGGAGATATACAGCACACCTAGCCCCACAGGTGTTGTCAGTAGCATCTCACTGTAAACTGAGGCATTAGCTATTAATTATCTTCAAGGTTGCAACAGGACATAGTTTTTTTAATCTAGCCAACTTGTCTCCTCTTCACTAAGAAAAGAAGCAGAAGAGGTCTCTTCATGATGTCCAAGGCCTGAACCCTCTAGACATCCTGTCTTGCTTAAAATAACTCTTGTTGTATCCTGATTGAGGAAGTTTATCTTCTCCAGATCCTGTTACACATGGTGCTGAGGTAACCTGAAGCACAAACATGTATTATCCTTTATTTTTGTGTACGCACCTGAGTGTGAGTGTGTGTGTGCATACTGACCCTTTTAACAATTTTGTTTGATTTTTAAAGTATTTACTAGTAATTAATTACATGAATAATACATCAGTAGATGAATTCAGCCAAATAAGCAGGCTTAAGAAAACAATAGAAAAGTAAAAAGGCCATACACTCAGATATCTTTTGGCTCAATGGATTCACTGAATTCCCCATTTCTGGCCAACAAGCATATTAATCTACCTACTAAAGACAGAGACTTCGCTTCCAAACAGAAGCTATGAAGGAACTGTACAAATAAATACCTGTTCCAATACTGCTCAGTTTTCCTGAGGTCAGATGTACTGTTATCAATGTGGCTGAAAGAGTAAATGCACACTTTATGGTCATGTGTTGGAAGGAAAAGGGATGTTATCGTGGTGTACAAAAATTGCTCTATTTTGGATTGTTTTGAGGTTTGATTGGCATGGTTTGAGATATTTCTTACAAGTAGTCTTGTCAATATATTCTTCTTACTTTTTTATTCTGATAAAAAAAATTTAAATAACTGTACCTTCATGAAGAATGTCACCAGGGAGGAATAATGAAAATGGTTTTCATTTTGGATATTATAAGTAACTAAGAGGTACATAGATAAATTAACAGTTTAGGATAAATAGCTATTATTCAGGTTAATATAGATATTAAAAAGACCTTATACAAGATAAGGCCAGGTTTGATGAGCCTTTGAGCAACCTGGTCTAGTGGAAATTGTCCCTGCCCAGGCCAGAGGAGTTGGAACTAGATGACCTTTAAAGTACCTTCCATCTCAAACCATTCTAGGATTGTAGGACAGATGGCATTACTAATTACTAGATCAAAGACTTTGGGAAAGAATCATTTATGTAGCCCATTGGCACAGATTTACTGGATGATTCTTGAAGTCTTAAGAACGCTGTGTTAGTGTTGCAGCTTATAAAGCTTTTATATGTAGGGAGATGTCTTATGGAAATACTGCAAGACAGAGTTTACAAGGCATTGTGTACTTTTTTTTTTAACAGAGAAGTTGTTATGGAAGAGGAAAGCAAAATACAATCGTAAGATCTTTGAAATTACAGGATTTCTTTTAAGGCTTTTTCCATTGTTTTTTGTTTCTTTTCTTTTACTTGTTTCTTCTTTTATATCTTATAGCTAATAAAAAGAATAGAATGAAATAGATAGAATGGAATGAAAGAGAAGATATATAGCAATTTCATTTCAATTATTATATTTTTTTTGCAGGATCAAAGGGTAAAATTTGCACCGGAAAATGTCATATTTACTAAAATTATTCACTCTAAAGTATTTATTTTCCTCAGTTGTTAACAATGATTAGTGGTGGGGTGACTGTGTAAATACAGTTTACTCCATCTACCACTGTGTCTTAACACTCAATCTGTTTCACAGTGCCTAGCTCAGAAGCCAGTTAATAAAAACCTTCAGCTGCCTTGAATTTCAATATTTCCAAATAGAAAATTTATCCCTCAGAGTTTTTCCAGGCAAACACAAGGCACACCTATTCTAATGGAATGATCAGCTTCATATGAATGCATTTGAAAGTGTTTTACATGAGAATGGCTGTGTTTGCCATTTGCAGTGAGTCAAGGGGAATAAAACCTCTTTCACAAGAGTTGTGATGCTGCGTGCTGGTAACTCACTATCTGCTACCACTGTGCTGCCTGAGAATGGGAGCAGAATTCTCCTCGGCTTATACCCTATACATCACTTGCTTATTTAGCCTAAAGCACCCTTCCTTCCCATCTGTGAGGCTGCATATGTTTAAGGTCAGTTAAGGGAATTCTGTTCCTTATTAATGAAAGCTGTTTTAAAATAAACCCACCATGCATAAAAAAAAGAGGAGAGTTAAGCAAGGCTATAAAATCTCAAAATATCAATTTTTTTTCTACCTTAAAGTAGAAAAAAAAGTTTTGTAAAGAGGGTATTTCCTTCCTGGGACTTTGTTGCTTGCTCACATCACAAAGCCCAAATTAAGATTGCACTTTGCTGTATAGGTGAAAAGCTGTATCTTCAAATGATACAGATTAAGGAGCAACTCAGCACTGTCCACATTTAATTCTGACAGGCAGGAGCAGGTGGAGGCCATCCAGTGTAACCTTGGAAAGATGACCCACATGACTATTAATTTACATTTGATAGTTGTAAGATAAAGTAAGGGTTAATTAAGGAACTTCTAGAAAGGGCACTGGATGTTCAGGTGAAAGGTGGAGCAAGGATTATGTGCTGACCCAGGAATAGGCCAGCTGGTTTATGCTATTATTTTATGTTTTCCTAAGACCTTTAAGTGATTCTAAAGCTCTACAGTAAAATGTGCTCTGTGATAACCTGAGTATTATTTCAAATGCCTGAGTGACTGAGGCACTGGTTTCCCACAGCCTGCTGTGAGAGCATTGCAGGCCAGGATGGTGCCATGTGGACAGAGTGCAAAGCAGGCACACTTTGCACTATGTCATGTTATGAAGCTTTGAAAACTATGCTTTTCACCCCAGGCAAGCTTGAAAAAATGTGCAGGACCCAAAAACCTTTAATAACACTTTTCTTCTATTCCTTCCCTGACACTTTTGGTCTGCTAGGGATCATCTACATTTCTCAGTACCAGGATAAAACAGAATGAATGTTCTTGCTCTTAGCAAGAATCCTGCTGTTGTGGCTTGTCTCTTGTACATCATATCTGCTCACTAATTTTGCTGTTAGGCGTAACACCGATGTGCAGATGAGCTATTACATCACCAGAGAGAGACCTATATTGGGAAAGGAAGAGTTTACTTTGCTTTGATTCCATCTTTCTTTTTTCCTGAGGAATTTATTAAGTTAGTCAGAATGTGAAAAATCAGTAAGCCCTGACGCAGAAGAGACATTTCTCTTTGCAATATTTTGTGGCTATGTGGTTTTATTTGCTCTGTTAAGAACCCAGAATAACTGCACCTTCCCAGGAAGTGGAAAAGGCTGTTCTCATTAGCCAGGGAGTTGGACGGCTCTTTTACCAAGAACAAGCCTTGGATCTGCTAGGCTGTGGTTTCCTCCTTCCTGATAAATACGTCCTTCCCTTTCTCATTTGTTCTCAGGCATTGCAGCCCTCCACATTGCACCATCTGGGCTGCACATGCTGATTCATGTCGCTGGAAGTAAGACAGACTCTTGCTGTTACAGGGAGAACTACATTTTATAGCTGTTTTGGTCATCTCTCAGATGACACCTCTGCTCCTCTGTTCTACCTCTCTGGTGGAAGTTCATATTCTGTCCAGCAAGAGTGACTCACTGTTTGGCTTCATTGTGATTTTCTAGTCATGGTATTGTAACAGGCACAACGCAGCTTCACACTTGAAAATCTTCTTTTCCATGGGGACTTCTGAAGGTGCTGGGAGTGGCTCAGACCTGAATCACCATCAAAGGGAAGCTTATAGTTATACTTCCTCTCATTTAAACCTACATCTTTCAACACAGGCTTTATTAAGAAAGCCAGACCTTTTACCCCAGCCTCTGGGTCAGAAGCAACACTCTGCTGCTTTTCTTCCTTCCTTCCCCTTTCTCCTCCTGGGGGATCACTGATTACCACTGTATTTACTCCTGGTCTGGCCACTGTTCACCTGCCTTGGTCACTCACACGTGTCTTCAAAGATATTTGAAATAATTAATGAAAGACAGTGATGCTTATGAGATACAGAATGTATTTTATCTTTTCCTGTCCCCTTACTCTACCTTTGTCAGACTTGATTTTATGTTGCTAAAGTCTGGTGTCAAAAGTAAATTCAAGTATTTATGTGTATGTTTTCACTATCTCCATGTCACTCACATTCCAGTAGTGAGGCAGGCTGATGGGTACCCTGAGTACCCAGGCACCCAGACCAGACACCCCATGCCGCTGAGGTATTTGAGGGAGCCAGAATATTAGCACATCCTCTGTTTCCAGGTTATCTGGATTTTCTTCCTCTCTGGGACTCAAAGGGCAATGGCATTCACCTCACTTATTGCACACAAAACATTGCACTGACATTAGACTTGTAGGAGATGGGCTAGAGGATGAAGAGGAGTTTAACCAGTGGAAGGAGTCAGCATCTGACAGCATGGACCAGACAGCATCAGACAGATAGACTGAGACCTCCATTTTATGTTCATGTTCTTATTCGGTTAAGTTGTAAGTTTTCTCCCATAGGAGAAAGCAGACAGTTTCTGATAGGGCACGGTCCCATGAGGGCAGCTGCCCACACCAATTGTATACTTAAAAGTTATCTGAAAACTTATGTATCTTCCCTTTTCTCTGTCAATCCCTGATATTTGTCCAATACCTTAACCAAGTTTTGCATACCTTACCTCCTATTCCTGAATCTTCTGTATCTACCCTATAAAAACCTTCCATTTTGTATAATAAAGCAGATCAGCTTAGATCAGCTCCGGCTGTAACCAGCTGCTTGTCCTGTCTTTGGGTGAGACTGGAATTTACCCCCAGGGCAAGACTGGTCGCCCCCTGCCAGGCTTGGCAGGAACAACTACAACTCAACTGAAAGAACCTGCTGGTCTGGGTTTACCCTGACCCCCACAAACCGTGACATAGACTGACCAACTTCTCTCTGTGTCCATGTCCTCCACAGCAAGCAGTGCTTAGTACTGAAACACTGTGGATCTCCAACAACTCATGTATGAAACATTTGATGTATATTGGACCTTTTCAGTCTGTCAGTACCTTCAAATTTGCTGTTATGAAGGAACTAGCTGGGAAACTTCACAGCAATGAAAATTTGTCGTGTAAGTGACTGACTTCCCTATCAGCTTCATACAGGACCAAAATTTCCTAGCATCCTTTTGTCATCCTTAATCCGTGAATGACAAACACCTTCGTTACAAAGTGACACAGTGCAGTAAAGTTCCTCAATTACAGGTCTGTCTTCCTATGCAGAAGCAGTTCCCACAGTACCAGACTTACATATTCAGGTTTGTTTGTTAATTCAGGCCTGGGTCTAGTGGATGACTTGTACCAGCTACTGGTACAGGCACTACGTTTTTGTGTTGTGTTTAGTTGTTTTGGCATTGTTCAAAGATTTAAAGATAGCTCCCTTAATTTTTCTTTTTTAAATAATAAATTTAAAAAATCAGTTTACTGAGACTGTAGGCTTGAAACTAGATGACTTCTTGTCATGTTAAGAGTAAGGGAAATTTTTCTGTTGCATTAAGGGGAAGGAGATTTGGCAGAAAATAAACCCCCTTGCATTCCAGCTGGTCCTCAGATATCAGAGGGGCTGGAGGTGTCTGGGCTTAGATTCTGAGCACTAGGCAACAGGAATGATATGAGTAATACATCCTCCGACAAATTGAGAGATGACTATATAGCATGATCACCAAGCCTACTTTCCGAATTTCCCAAGGAACTGTTTGGTATAGCTGAATGTATGAGTCTTACCAATGGATGTTCTTATGGGGGAGGAGATGGGTACAGCTACACCTGACCATCCCAGGATACGAAGATGGAATGTCCTCTGACCTCCCCCTCCACACTTCAGCTATATTTATATTGTTTTCTTTGAGGGAGGGAAAAATGTAAAATTATAATTGGTGTTATTTCATCTTTAGGTGGAGTTTGAGTTACTTGTAAAGCATGTGCAGGTTTTACTTCATTAGCATATGCCAGGGCATGAAAAGTAATATGCATCTTTGAGTTAATGAAACAAAGTTCGGCTTTCAGTCACCATTTGGGTTATTCCTTTGTCTTAGCTCCTGTTGACTGCATTGTTTTAAACAGAGCATGACTGCAGCACCTCTGTGCCTCTCCATCCTTTGTTCCATGTCTGACTCAGGGCAGTACACCAAGCTCCCTCAATGTTCCTGCTCCCAAGGTGTGCAGACAGTTTGTTTCTGGTGAACTGTAACCAGTGCCCGCATTCTTTCTTGCTGAACTTTGTTTCTCAGTATTTTCCCCACACTCCTATATGCTGGAGAAATGGGATTCTGTAATAGTTATCCAAACAGTTTAAGGACAGAAATATGAATGCTAGCAGGGTGTTCCCTCAGCTGATGAACGGGATTACGTGATGTGGTTGCCTGTGGTATCCTGGGACTGAACAGATACTTTCTAGTATTGTGTTTAGCAAACAGGAAAAGGAAAAATGCCTTTAATTGTGGTTAACTATCATATATAGACACTTTTGACAGAAGTTTATTTTATACAGGAGTATGTGGTGATAGATTTTGTGATGTCAATCCAAAAAATCCTAGGTTCATATAACACAGTCGAAGCAGGAGAGCTTGGTCAGGGAATCACCCCTGTAGAAGTGAAGGAAACATGAGACCACTTGTTTGGCTTGAGCAACCTCTTAACATCCAGGTGAGCAAAAGTTCAGAGGGTGGCTGTGCCCAGGCTTGAGGGCAAAAATAAGCTCTGCAGTCACAGGCTCTCTCCCTGAGCCCCAGCTGTGGGCTGTTCCTGATGGCAGAAGGGTTTGTGGGTGGGTAGCAAGTCCTGTGGTGTGCTCATCTGAGATGAGATGCTCAGGGTAAAGCCCTCACCTTCCTGGGCAGAGCCCCAAGAGGTGTCTGTGCCCTCTGCCAGCCTAGGAGGGGATTTTCCTGATACAGGTGTTTTGGAACAGAACTCTTTTCCTCATCTGAATACCATGTCTTACCCTTTGGCATGAAATCCTCGGGAGTGAAATGTAAGCCTTTCCCAGACCCTGTGGAGAGAAGACTAGCACTGGGACTGCAGCTGCCATCTGTCCTTGCATCAGTATTGTACAAATGAGCATTTGCATGGTGTATTTTTATCCGGTATTGAAAAGTCTCAGAACTTTTGATACCATATGGAGTCAGTGATTGCCTCCAACTCTAGAGAAATAAATCCTCTTTTCTGGTCCTTGAAATTATTGTGTTTTTCTTATTTTTTAGTGATTTTGCTTTATTTGTTTGTTTGGGTTTTTAAAACACACCTAGTGTCTTTAATCTTTAGATCCTTAATCCTTTATTAATAGGATTATTAAACCTGACAAATAGGTCTTCTCAACCAGAGAAGACCTAAGACTCTGAGAATGTAAGTCCACAAAGTAATTGGCCTGCAGATAACTCAAAATACCACTCTCTGGGTATATGACCATCTTGCAGTGGATGAATTGCCATAAATCCAATGGAAAAGATAAAGGCAATATTAAAATCTTTCCAGCAATAGGTTTATAGATGAATTCTAGCTGTATAAAGAAAGTAATGTATTTGAAGAACAAGAAAAGATATTACCACTGTATCTTTTAACTTTAAAAAGAGTTTTGAAATTGACAGGTGTTAAATTTGATTCTGTATATTGGAAGCAATTTAAATTGTCAGTTAAATTATCAATGAGTTTCAGTACTTCAGAGTTAGTCTTATAATTCCTAAAATTCCAGCAATAGTTAAGAATCTTTTAAAACACATAATGAATTGTAATTGGGTAATAAAACGTTTCATATATCTCCAAATTCCTGCAAAGATTGGGGAAAAATGTAATATGATTATTTAGGAAGAGATTGTTCTTAGTCTTCATAACCCAGGCAAGACATAAAAAACTCCTCCTTTTCAGTCTCAAGTTAACAAAGAATTTAAGCACATATGAAAAGGATTAAGCTGAGTATAAAATGAGCACATGAATATGAACATAAATATATTTGTATAAATACAAAATTATAAATAAATGAATATAGGTTCTATTCACTGGAAAAAACCCTGAAAGTGAAAATATTATTTCAATAAAGATAACACTTGTAGTGGTCAAAACATCCAAAGATAAAAAAGAACTTAATAAAGTCTAAAAATAACCTCATAAGTCGTTATGTTTACCCTGGGGAAGAAAGTAAGAGTGTTTAAGAATTGTATTTATCAAACTGTTCCATCCATAGAATCAAGGTGCTTAGAGCTAGATTTTTGCTTGAAAAATATCTCCAAAGTGTATAGAAGAATAAGGGCTTGCAAGTTCAAGTTGCAAGTGAATTATGAAAGCCTGGGCACACTATTTGTTTGAGAAATATCAATAGTATAAGCTAGAAATGGGTAAACAGTCCAATAGCAAAAAGTGATTCAAGGGAAATAGGATGTTTACCTCTGATGGGAAAAAAAAAAAAAAGATATTTTGAAGCACAGAAGGCTTTTAAAAGCCATCCTGGAAAGCAAATTCACTCTTCCATTTCCTCTGTAACTTTGTCAGATGTGTGAGAGGCCTGATACCTGGAAAGAGTGAATGTCCTACTCCCTCTGGGCTGCTTAGCCCAGGGAATTCGGTGGCCTCCTGTGTATCCCTTAATATCAG
Organism: Myiozetetes cayanensis; assembly: GCF_022539395.1. Lineage (NCBI taxonomy): Eukaryota > Metazoa > Chordata > Aves > Passeriformes > Tyrannidae > Myiozetetes > Myiozetetes cayanensis. The sequence continues at coordinate 30,463,139 of NW_026086604.1, read as the reverse complement.
ATCACAGATGAACGTAACTAAAGCAATGCAGATTTATGTGGTCAGAGAAAGTAATGGAAGCAGCAATACGTGCTGGTGCATCAGGAATGGATTCCTGCAAAGCAGCTTGGGAGAAGCCAGAGCAAGCTGGTGCCAGTGGTTATTGATTTGGGGATAGGATATCTCAAGGGCAGGGCTACTGTGTGGGAACTGCAGTGGGATAGCAAAATGAACAGTCCAGCCCTAACAAAATGAGTTTAGCTAGAGAGGCTGGCATACTTAAATGAGTTTTTTGCTACTTAATATGACTCTCTGTTGGTGCTACCTCTTGTGGTCCTTTAACTGTGTGTAATACTCATTTTCCTTTCTAAAATATGCAATGGTCTTAGTGGGATGCCTTCTCTAGCTGAGCAGGCCATCTGTTGCTCCAGGACTGACATCTCAGCCTGTCCACAGCTTCCACGCTGACACATCCACAGACTCACCTGGATCACAGGGAGTCACACAAGATTTATGTGAGAAGCTACACAGTGGAATCAGTGGAAAACAGCTTTTGCAATCTTTCAGTATTTTGCATGTACAGTTTTTTGAAATGCAGTTATTACCAATGAGTAGGAGAAGCCAAACTGTAGTGAGTGGTACTTTGTGAATGAATGAGAAGCAGTGCTGGGCTGGGTGCTAGCAGGCTGCCAGAGTCCCTTTTCAAGGATACTCTCCACAGAGTATCCCCTGTAGCCAGGTGCTGCATGGGCTTTGATGAGCCCTGCAGGCTGGCTTTGCTGTGGGGAGGTGGGTGCATGGGCTTTGTCGCAGGGGGTCTCAGAGTCAGGCACTGCACTGAAGGAAAAGTTGATGAAAGGGCTCAAGAGACTCTCAGATTCCAGTGTTCTCTTTGTTGTAGTTTGTCCTTCTTAGCTGAGTGAAAATTTTCACTCTTAGAAAATAAGCTGTTTAAGTACCTGGTGTCTTAATGCAAAGCCATTTCTCTAAGGTCCAGACCTTTCAGGTGGCTAACAGGAGTTAAAAATGGATCTGATAACCACCTGAAAGGCCTGGATCTAAGTTAGAGAAATGTCTTTCCAAGGAAGGCAGGCAATTGTCTTTATACTGACTTATAAAACCAGCAGCAGATCATTTGCAGCATTGCCAGTGAGCTATAGGTAGAGAAAGTTTCATGCTGAAGAACTGAGCAATATGATTTAGTGATGTCTTCTTAGACTTCCACATTCATAGACTTGAGCAAGGTGTGGGGAAAAAAAGTGCCCAGTTTTGGCTGTTTGTCCAGTTTTCTTGCAACAGAGCTGCTGGTAATGACTTTGCAGCCTGGGGAGATGGTGGAAAGGAGTGTTCATGAGGAGTGCAGCCAATTCATCCCCCTTGGCTTTACAGAGGGGATAAAGTATCGGTAAGATGAGCTTTCAAAGTGCAAGCTCACAGTTTTTCACTCTGTCAGTATTATGATACTAAAACTCCCTAGAGCATGTGGAGGTTTGGGTGAGGTGTTTCAAGAGCAAGGCTGGATATCACCCACAGTGCAAGGGGCACAAGGGTCCTGCTGCAAGAGAGAGGTGCTGGATGAACCTGTCAAGGTTTTCTGGCTACCCCACTGCAGGCAGCTGCTTTGTTTGCTTACAGATATTCAAAAGAAGGTATTTTTCTACGAAATAAATAGGACTGTATTTCTTGACTTGCTGTGAGGACATGTCTATGGGTTTTGTTATTAACCAGGAGCTGCAGCTCTGGGGCAGGACCGAGCTGTACACCTGCTGGGAGGGGAGTTCCCACCCTGTACAGAGGACGAGAAAATGAGTGGCTTCAGGTGGAAGAGGACAAGGAAGCAGCAGACAACTTCACACATTGTGGTCTGATCATAGCAGTGATTTTCCTTACACCACAGTTCTACACTCCTCATCCAGGGAATAAAAAATGGAGGGTTTGGATAACATTTAAGCCAGCAGTTAAACCCTCACATAAGAAGATGAGGTGTCAGTCTAGTGCTCTGATTCATTAATTTATCATCCTCTAAATGTAAATAAAGGTAATACAGCAAGCATAATGCAATATGACAGAAGTAGGAAATAGTGCAAAATAGATAACATTTTCTCAGTTCATGTGATCCTTCTGCACCATGAGTTATATGGACAGTAATGGTTCACTAACTGTGAGGAGAGAGAGAGTCAGCGTTCTTGCCCTGGAAGTCCCTTTGTTTGGACAAGAAGTTTTGAGAATATATATGATTACTGGGTAAAATCAGTGTTATCTAGAAATGTCAGTGCTACAGAAATTGGCACATTTTTCTGCTAAAACCAATGCAGGAAATATGCCTATTTGCATGGTAGCGATGACTGATTTCGCAACATTTCGTGTGAATTAATGTGGTTTTGCTACTCCTTGATGGATGTCTCAGCTGCCCATCCTACCCTTCTCTGCATCTGGAGACTCAGCCTACAGCAGGCAGCCTCAGCCTGTGGTCTGTGACTCGTCTTCCTCCAAGAGGTCAGCCAAAGGCAACTGTTGGGAGTGAGGCTACTGTGGGGAGGTTTAAGTCTGTGAGACTGGAAACCATAACCAAACCACTGGGGACACAGTAGCATCTCACAAATCAAAGCAGCTTGATTGCTGCTGCAAGTCTAAACAACCAGCCAGGTAGGCAAGGGATGAGGGTTAAGCACATGTCAGTGGTGATTTGATGCTGCATCTCAGATTTTTCCCTCCTGTGCTGTCTGTACATGGACCTCACTTGAGCCTGAAGCTGCAAATGTCTTGAAACAGAGCCTGGACCAATAGGCTGATTTTTAATGTGCTTCCTCCTCCCTTTTCTCTGCCTTTTGCTCAGTGCTTTTTCTGAACTAGGTAATTCTTAGGTAGTTCCTTCAATTCCTATGTGGAGGTAATTACTTTAGAAATATACACTTTAAAAAGGATACATATAAAAATAAAAATATATGCTTTATACCTACATACTTCAGGGTGTTCATATAGCAACCTTCCATCACTGAAAGGGAGCCTACAGGAAATACGGGGAGCTGTTCTTTACCAGTGACAGGACAAGGGGGAATGGTTTTAAACTGAAAGAGGGTAGGTTTAGCTTAGACAGTAAGAGGAAATTCTTTACTGTGAGGTTGGTGAGGCTCTGGAACAGGTTGCCCAGAGAAGCTGTTGAGGCCTCATTTCTGGAAGTGTTCAGGGACAGGTTGGATGGTCTAGTGAAAGGTGTCCCTGCCCATGTCAGGAAGGTTGGAACTAGATGATCTTTAGGATTCCTTGCAAACCAAGCCATTCTATGATTCTACACAACAGAAATTACTATGAACTTGGAGGGTTTTACCCCTGCTTTTTTCCCCACCTCCTTACCCGTGCTGTTTGTGGGATCTCTGCTGTGTTTTTTTCTGTTTCTTATGTTTTTCTGGCTATCATTAACTTAGTTGTTCAGGTTTCTTTTATCCATGGCAAGATATAAACCTGTTAAAATGTTAGTGCTTTGAATCAGTATTAGAATACATTATATAAGGATTCGAAGTTATCTCCTTTTACACATTCATGCAAATATATACACTTTGGAGTTGACAAGGTAATCATCTCCCAGAATAGGCTGAAACACTGCTACTGTCTTGGAAAAAGAGGCATCATCTTCCATCATCTCATTATTTGGTTAAAAAAAACCACCACACCACAAATAAACTTCACATTCTGTCTTTGTTGTCACTCTGTACTTATTCTGAAATCACTTTTAGGAATATGTTTTAATATTTACTGGTGATATTTACAAGTGATATAAACCCTGATTTATAAAATAGCACAGTTTTCCTTATCTTAAATTTAAATAGAATTAAAACCAAATGTTAGTGTCTGGTCTAAGTCAGAAATTACAGGAATGGGTTTAACTAACATCTGCTAAAATGTGACCAGCTTTCTCAGTGTGACCACACTCACCACAGCAAAAAGGTTGTGTTCTTGGAAATAACAGGCTTTGAAATAAACTGAATAGAAAGCACAGACCTGAGCAAGGTGGGGAAAGGTGATGAACTCAGGAACCAGCTATAGAAGTTCTGTGCTCTGGGAAACTCTCAAAATGGTCCAGCTGAGTGCTTTTCAACATATAAGCACCAAAACTTACTTGTGGAAAAGGCAATGCTTAGAAAACATGTATGGATCTTGTCCTTACTACTATTTCTCCTTTTCTTTTTTTTTTTTTTTAAAAAAGAGAGAGAGAAGAAAACCCAAAATTTATTAAAATGTGTGTTTTAAAGTATCAGGCGTGAAGTTTAAGCTGTACTCCCTGCAGACTCCTAAGAAATAGCTTTCAAGGTCAGGAAATTTGAAAAAAACCTCCACTTCTCATAATCAAGTTTTATGCCCTCCACTTCTCATAATCAAGCTTTTATGGTTGCCTTTCAGATTTAGAAACTGTCCTCCATGTGTCTGGAATCTGTGGGCTAAAGCTTGATGGCTGCTGTTCCAGAGGACAAACAGTCTCTTGCAAAAAACCCCCCAAACTGTATGGAGTATGGTACTGCCTGTCAGTCACCTGTAATTTCCTTTGTTGGCACCCTAAAAAGATAAGAGCAGAGCAGCCTCAGCCCAGCAACTGTTCCCGAGCAAAGGATGGGAGGAGGTTTGTTGTGACTAATGCAAGCTGATAGTCCTTGCAAGGGGATGGCAGCGCCCGGGGGCCCTTCGCCTCCTGTTGTTTCATGGGAGCCTGTGGAAAGCAGCCTGGGTCAGGAGGAGCTCTTAATATTCCCTCTCTGGAAGCGCAAATGTGTGCTGACATTAATGAGCGTGGAAAAATTCTGTGATAGTGTCCCTGTGTATTTCAAAGGGGTAAATTAGGGTTGAAAGTAATTTTTGCCTTTTTTTTTTTTTCCTCTCCTTTCTTTTTGAATTTAAGGCAGTTAAATAATAAATACACAGAAAGAAAAGCTTTTGTATTAGGATGTACAGGGGGCTTTCAGTGACACTTCTTGCTAGAAGGGGCTGAAATAGGGGAAACTTCCCTCCTGGTGCATATGTTGTATTTTGTAAGGTGGTTGTTTATTTATCACCATCTGCCTTATTTCCCCAGCTTTTCCTCTGACAGGCCCTTCATGTCCCTTCTGACGCTTTTTTTTTTTCTCTCTTTATGTTGTTTCTCAAAAAGAACCTACAATGGCATAAATAGACCATTACCAAATGTATAACCTTCATCTGAATTAACAGCCTCTTCATCAGATGCTGTCCCACAATTTCCATGCGCTTTGTCCTGCTTTGTTTTGAATGCCATCCTGAGATTCCCAGCTGGGAAGAAAGAGAAGACTGAGCTTTCCCTTTGCTTCCTCCGCTGCCCACTCCTCCTTCTCTGGTTGTCAAATGTCAGATGTGATTGTGTTATCCTAAGGAGGGAGATCCTTGCTCTGGCACCATGAGAAGCCACATAACTGGCGGTGGTGTGGGGGTGATGGGAATCAGAATTGGCTGGGCTTGGGCACGACTGATAATGTAGCCTGGTTTTACAAGCTCAGAGCCCTGGCCAGGCTCACAATTTAAACTGCAAATGATGGTGGTAAGAGGACGATAATAATAATAAGACATCACTGTGGGTGATGCTGTTCCTGCCGTGAGTGTCCAGGAAGCTGGCGGCACTTCTTGAAGGGCGGGGTGACCTCAGGTGCCCTTCTGCCTCGGGATCCTTTGATGGCAATGCAAAACCGCCCCTTTGTGAGCCTGCTGGCACAATTCAGATAAAAGGAGGGTGTGTGAGGTTAAGGAAGGAGAGGAGGAAGCAGCAGAGAATGCTTTATCCTCCTTTTAATGAAGCTTTGCAGGCATAATTATGAAGAAGAACAGCTAAAAAACTACGGCACACAGCGTGGGTTTTCTGCACAGTGGAGAAACTACAGGGTACTGCAATATTTCTATTGCATTTCCATAATAAATTGGTAATAAACCAACGCAGGTACGTGTGAAAGAAAACTTTTTTGGAGCCCTGATGGGAAATCCACCTCCAATTAGAGTCTCAGCACAAGGGACAACAAGTCCTTGTGCAAAAAACGAAATCATTGTTCAAACGCTTTTTCCCATCATGCAGAAAGCAGCTGGATGGGGAAAGGTAGCTGGGTACAGCAGGTCATTGCCAGGTCATTGGTGGTTAGGTGGGAAATACAATGTCCTGGCCACAGCTGGAGGACTTAACACTGCCTGAGGGCTTGGCAGCAATTGGAAGCACCCTATGGAAAGGAGCACTGGAGATGGGGGAGAGATGAGACCCTGTGTCCTTGTGCCACTGTTCTGCAAGGGGACTTGTGTTGCTGCTGTTTTTGCATTTGCTACTGCTATTTCTGTTCAAGAACACAAGCACCTGTCAGTAAAGGGGTCTGGGAGTTCAGGCCAGGCTGAAATGGCTGAAACGGCTCTTAAATTGAGGAGTTTGAATTTAGTCATCCAAATGCATTTATTTAAATGCAGATAGATAGCCAACAGAAATTAAATCTGCAGCCAGAATGTTGGCTGTTTGGAAAATGTTATATTAAACCAACATCAACTCTCCAATAAATCAAACCAGCATCTTTTCATATCTGCAATTCCTGTCATAAAATAGTCTAGTTTGTAAAAGGTTTCCTCCTGAGTGTTGGTAAAATTGGTGAAAGAGGGAGGTACTCAGTGCTTTTGAAAACAGATTTGTATGGATATAGCAAAACATAAGTTCAGTGAGCAATGATGATTTACATCCTCTGTCATCTTCCTGACTACCTTTGCTGTTTGGAAGTCTCTGTTGTTTTGGTTGAAGTGAGCAACTCCAAGCCCCATGGGCCTTCATCGCTGCAAGAGAAGCCGAGTTGATGATTTGGAAAGCCTGAAGTGACAGAATAATGGAATAATAATGCGTTATTAGGGGATAGCTAGTCTAGGAGACAAATGTACAGATGGAATAGCCTAAGGTAGAATGATGTGAGTATGTAAAAAGATGACTTCTTTAGACATCTTAGAAAAATTATTCATCAATTACAATTACTGGGCAGGTCTAGCTAATTCTTGGGTTTGTTTTAAATTAATTTACTAAATTAGTTACTACACTGAAAGTAGAACTTTATAAATTATTGGCAAAAAAGATGGTAGATTAAAGGATTTGAGCTAGAGAAATGTATGTAACTGATTAGTTCAGTGTTTTAAACATAGGAACAGTGATATCTCTTTTATATGTGTCTTTAAATCTTTATTTGGTAAATGACTGAAGAGACAAGCTGTGCTATTCACAAATGTCTCTGGAAAAGTCAGAGTCTTAGAGAAAAAAAAAAGATAGAGATACCTTAAAATTTAGAGGTTCAGAAAAAGAGAGGATTTGGCAACACTGTCATGATACTACAGGCATGGCAGACCCATCATTTCTGTGATGAATCACTGGTATCCTGTATTTTCTTTTGAGAAAAATTTTTGAATCACCTATACTGGTAACTTTTTTTTTTTTTTTTTTTTTTTAAGATACATAATTTGCTATTTTGGTAAAGAAGTGGTTAGCAGGTATGTATCAAAAGTGGTTTTGGTAAGATTGAATACATTAAAAATGCTAAAAATAAAAGTAATTCAAGTTGATCAAGTCATAGAATTATTGTTACCATACTGTAAATGTCATTGTGACAGAGTAACAAATTTCAAAATACTGAGCCAGAGACATCTGTTAGTTTCTGAACTGCCACCATTATTTTGCTGCAGTGAATATGATTCTCATTTTTCTGTACCACTTTTAGGTTGTTTTTGTGCCATATGGGCATCTTTTGATATTTGGGAAAAACTTAAAATAGAGTCCCTTTGATGCACAAAACTTGATACTGAACAGATTCTTTGTTCTCCCTTTATTTCTAATTTGCGTGGAGTATGATCCATGCATGCAGAGGGAGGACAGAAACTGGGCAATGCCTTTGTTTGTTCTGTATAAGTCACTGGCTTCTGTTTTACCCTTGTGGAATTGTATAACATCTCCCTCCGATTGTTTGCAAACTGTCAGTACAGCTGCCTTCATATGTGATACTGTGGGCAGGCCATGATTCCTGCCCACTGTGCCTTCAACACATGACAGAGAAGAAATTCCATGAAACAGTCAAGAATCTCTGCCACCTTGGCAGTAGGGTGAGCAGGACTTCTTCAAGCTGTACTGCTCCTCCTGCTATTGGCATCTCCAGCACCCAGCAGCACACCAGCACTGGTTTAAATAATGTTACTTCTCCTTGTGCCATGAAGTGATGAATACAGAAAACTCCTTCTTTCCTGACTGAGAGAAAATGTTAAAAGATGCTTCGAGCCAGATCTTGGGTTGGTATTAGTCAACACACACACATCAGCTGAGCTCTTCCTTCTTGTCCTCAGCAATTAGCCCTCCTTGTGGAAACATCCTACCATAAAGACTGGCTGGTTCATTCTCTGATGAGAGAATCAGACGTTGTGTGTGGAGTGAAGAAGAGAAGGGTCTTGACTCCCAAGGTGTTCTCTGTGCACCCACTCATTCTGATGTCAGCCCATGTGAATAAGGGGCATCAAATTTTGGGGACCCACTGGTCACCCATCTTCTTTGAGGGAGTCAAGCCAGAGGACTGGTGAACGCATATGCCAGGCCCTGGTTCTGTCGGAGCTGGAGGGCAGGGCAGGACTCGTGCACACAGTGGTGCCCAAAACCTGCTCTGGTCTCTCATCCCCAGGTCTCACCTTTTCTCCCCCACTGTGCTCTTGCCCCGAGTGGTGCAGGTCAAGCTCATGGTTGGACTGCTGTGATCGGTAGGGCAAGAGCCACACTGTGTAATAACTGCTAAATTCTACTTTGTAAAATAGTGGTGACATTCAGAAGTGACTGAAAGGTCAATTTGTCTGTTCATCTAAAGACTCAGTGTAACTCTGGTTACATCTATTTTTTTTCTTCAAATTGATGGTGTTAACTTCTCAGGAAGATATTTTCTCCTATATTCTAAGCCTAACTAGAGAGCATTGGCTTATTTTTTCACAGAGAAATGTGTTTATAAGAATGCTAATTTAATACAGTCAGTTCATCAATGATTTCCAGTTCTCTGATTCAAATGATGGAATCAAATTCCACTGGAGTAAGTGAACCGCAAAGCATAGCCTTCTTCCTACAACATGTATCTCCAGGCATTGGAAACAAAAATAAGTGTAAGCCCCCATTGTGAACGGGGGAGAAGCCAAGCGTATTTTTGCTTAACTGACAAGCTTGGGAAGCCAGGAGACAACTTAATTGAACAATTGATTCATAGACTGGATGAAGTCTTAAGTTACATGACTGACAAAACTATCAATTATTTTTTTAAAAATACATGGTATTTCTTGTGGCAGAGGCAGTGTGTAGTAATTAGGGTTGGGCTTTCTTGCTTTCACAGCTAAAGAGAAGAACTAGACTCCAATTCCAATTGAAACAGCATAAATTATTTGTACTTTCTTAGTAGCTTTCAGAATCATTTGCATCTTACATGTCACTCTGTATTTCTCATGGATTATAAAGAACAGTTTTCAAAGAATAGCTGTTTTACTCTAGTCCAAAAAAAAATTAAAATCTTAGTCCTCCTCTCCATCTCCCCTCTCCTCCTTAAAGTTATTTTTCTTCTTTGCGTGGTTTTCTCTGTGGCTGACAGGCAGGGTGCTGGTGAACAGATCAGGTACAGCAGAGGTATCGGGCAGCAGCTGAAGCTCAGCAATGGGTTGCTCCCTGGGTTCCTCTGTGCTGCCTTGAAAAACAGGAAAGCCCAGGAGATGAAGGATTTGTAAAGTACTGAGAGAGAGACCGTGAGTGTGATGTCTTCTCTCAGCTCTGCTATTCTGCAAGTTACCACAAAGCTCTATCCCTCATGTGGGTTTCCTTGTTCTCGTTGCTGCCTCTGGCAGTTCGAGCAGTGCAATGCCAGAGCTGAGTCTTAAGTAAAATGAGAACTTCTCTTCCATTCCACAGGTTTCTCCTTATCTACATAAACTTATCTGCTCAGTGCTACCCCTAGTTATTTCTAAGGGTGAATCGAAATCCGAGGCCTTTATTCTACCTGTTTTCTGATTTATGCTGTATACAAGGGCCTCTAAATAAGTTTATAGTATTTATATCCCCTTGAAATTTCCCAGTGTTAGGTCAGACTCATAAAGTAAACACCACTGAAAATAATTCTTTCAGACCCTTTGGGAACAGTCTTTGAGGTCCCTGGGGACAGCAAGTTAAAAAACCCAATTATACTCAGCGAGTTCTTGGTCTTGTTCATGTTATGAGTCCCATGGTAAAGGAAATTCCAACATTTTTCTCTTGAAATCTTACTATAAATACAGGTAGAGCTTTTTCATGTCCCTCTGAGAACTCTGGATTCTGGTGATAATATCTAAACAGAAGCATTTGCAAGTTTGTGCACATAAATGAGAGAGAGCAGAACAATAATTTTTTGTGAACAGGAAAAATCTTGAAATTGACAGCAACACCAGGCTTCCTGGCCTTAAATTCTTCTCAGTTTCAAAACTTCACCAGTTGCAAGGTGCCTACTGAAGCTGCCCTATCATTCCCCTTCTCAGGTGGACAGGGGAGAGAAAATATAACAAAAGGCCCATGGATTGAAATAAGGACAGGGAGAGATCAATCACCAATTACTGTCATGGGCAAAACAATGGGGAAATTGGTTCAATTTATTACCAATCAAATCAGAGTAGAAAACTGACAAATAAACCCAAATTGTACAACACCTTTCCCCCATCCCTCCCTTCTTCACAGGGTTTTCTTACAGGGGTTGCAGGGGGATGGGGGCAGGGGGTTACAGTCACAGTTCATAGCACATTGCCTCTGCCAGTCCTTCCTCCCCAGGGGAGGACTCCTCACACTCTTCCTCTGCTCCAGTGTGGGGTTTCTACCAGAGGAGACAGTCCTCCACCAATTTTTCCAGCGTGAGTCCTTCCCATGGGGTCATGAGTCCTGCCAGCAAACTGTTTTCAGGGTGGACTCCTCTCTTCATGGGGCCATGGGTGCTGCTGGGAGCCTGCTCCAGTTTGGGCTTCCCACAGAGTCACAGCCTGTTTCAGACACCCACCTGCTCCAGCGTGGGCTTCTCCAGGTGGATCTCTGCTCCACCACGGACCTCCATGGGCTCCAAGGGCACAGCTGCTTCTCCATGGTCTGCACCACGGGCTGCAGGGGCCTCAGCTCTGGTGCCTGGAGTGCCTCCTCCCCCTCCTTCTCTACTGACCTTGGTATCTGCAGAGTTTTCTCTCTCACATATTATCTCTCCTTTCTTCTCTGGCTGCAATTGCTTTTGTGCAGTAGCTTTCTCCTCATCTTAAATCTGTTACCCCAGCGGCGCTACCACAGTCACTGATGGGCTCAGGATTGGCATTTACCATGGATTTGAGAAACAAACAGACCAACAGACCAAAGAGAGCACCACAACTTCAGCAGTTTACTTGTAAGGAACTTGTGACTGTCTTTTGGGTTAATAATAAAAGAAAAAATAAATCAACTGGGATCCAGAGATTATGTACACAATCAGTTTATACAGCGAAGGCAACTAGCTGGTGGAACATCACTAGGATCTCAATATATTCTTATATTTACAAGAAAATAGAGAGAATAACAGTGATAATGATAGCAAAAGATACAAAATTATCCAGAATATTCTAACTGAATTTATTATGAAGAACCACAGTCAGATCTCACAGTAGCAAGTCAAAAAATGCAGATGAGATTGAGTGCTGATAATGGCAAGACATTCACAGGTTCGTCTACATCCTATGTGTCAAACTTGCATAATCTACTAGAAAGAGATTTTTGGGGAGCTGCTGTGATCTTGCAAAGTGTCAGCTCACAGGACTCAGTGGTGACGCAACAGATACACAGATTATCAGAGGTCTTGGAAGTACTAACAAGAAACCAGATTGTTTTCATTATTTTTGTTACTAAGTTGCAGAACTCTGTTTTATAGCGCTGGCGATGCAAAAAAAGTTCAGTACATTTGTGTATTCTTGGGAGCTCTGGAAGGAGAAAATCAAAGTAAAGTCCTTTGAAATGTTATTAGAAACCTGACTTTTTAAACAGGTTGACTCTGAAACCTCCAGATTAAATATCAATTTATTTCAATGCTTGGGGAAATTGTGATTTAGAAAAAACAGTCTCTTTTTGGAAAAAAGAAGTAGGGGCTTTTAGTGTTTGAAGTGGATCATAATCTTTCTCAAAAAAAGATTACAGCCTTCTCTAAAAGAAAAAAGAAAAAAAAAGGGGAAATTTAAGCACTTGAGCCCAGTTGTGAAACCACTTTGGTTTTTGCTGGTCTTGTTGACATCTGTGGGAGTTCTACTTCAGCCTTAAAAACAATAAGACAGTGGGATTAAGAAATAAATACAGTACTTGGCATTTTAAATACTGGTAAGAAGTTATAAGACATGAACATAATGCATAAAGAAGCAAAAGCTGAATTCAGGGTGCACTAGGGTGCACTTCTTGTTTATGTCAGAATTGGTCTGTCAGCTAAAGATGAACTGAGACACTGTTTCCACATTTTTAAAAGAAACATATTAAATGTTCTTTAAGCTGATTAAATTGGCTTCCTTTCAGATGTACAGCCTGTAAGCTAAAATGTATTTATATTATTTGTATTTGTATTTATAGTATAGAACTGCCAGCCCTGGACATTCAAAATGTGTGAATCAGAACATTAAAATAATGGTTTTTTTTTTTCCTTCTTGGATTTTGAGCTTGAAAATGCCATATTTTCTATCTTTTCTTTGTAACCACAAAAGATCAACTTCTTTTTTTTTTTTTTTTTTTTTTTTTAAATGCAGTTCAGCTGCTTCAGGAATTGAGTCTCACTGTCTGGTACCTGGTCCTGGCAGATATGAATGAAATAGCTGTGAATATGAAATATCCCAAGACTTGCAATAGGAAAGTGAGCTCACAGCTGGATGGTTGACATATAGGTAGTGTAAAAAGAAGGCAGGAGTCCAAAGCCTGTGAGGTTGATGTGGGGTTTGAGAGCTGGACTTCTTCAGCCGTCTCCAGGCAAGACTCAGGGTATGAGCTCCTAAACACATGGTGCTGATAGCTCCATTAGCGGCTATGAGCCCACCATGCTGCCTAGACATTCTCCTTCAAACTTCTCCTAAAAGTTCATATTTAACTCCAGAAAATTGTACCTACAACAGTAATCAAGAATGAGGATTTGTATCTTCAAGTACAGATCTCTTCACTCTTGTGACCAGTGACAGGACTCAAGGAAACAGCATGAAGCTGAGTTGGGGGAGGTTTAGGTTGGATATCAGGAAAAAGTTTTTTACCCAGAGTGTGGCTGAGCACTGGAATAGGCTCCCCAGGGAAGTGGGGACAGCACCAATCTCTCAAAGTTCAAGATGTGTTTGGACAAAGCTGTCAGATATATGGTGTGATTCTTGGGGTGTTCTGTGCAGGATTTGTCTATGGCAGCAATACTGGCATCTCACTTGGCCTTAACTGCTTGGGTTGTGGTGTCCAGGTTGTGACCAGACCTGGAGAGGTTAGGTACTGCTTTTCCCCCTACATTCTTATACTTTTTGCCAAGCCTAGAATAAAGCTGGTCCTGCTCTTCTCTAGGTTTTGGGATTCAAAGATGAACACAGATTTTGCTGTCTCTGGGAGACTGTGCCTTTTGGAATTAGTTTGAGAAAAGGCTCCCAATTCTGTTGAACTCTTCCTGTTGGCTTCTAGAAAGCCAGTAACGTAGAATTCTGTAGAAAGCTGGAAGTGTGCACTGGGAAATCAATCTGACATTGATTTACTGTCCCAAACAATGTTCGTTCTCTACTCATTTTTGCTTGGTGGGCATGAAAAAAGATACGAAAATCCTGTTATATGGTCCTGTCAGACCCCACACATGAGCCAATGATCACATCCCATTGCACTGAACTGACCTGCAGGTCTGATCACAGTGCTATAAAGCAGCAGCATGTTTATGTGCTGTTAACGTGGCTCAGCAACACAACTTCCAAAGCAACTCTGAGAAGGGCTGTGGTAAAATAGGTTGTTTAATGGTTGCGTTCACACTCATCTGTCCAGGGTGTGTGTGCAATTTCTCTAGGATGACTGTCCAGTAGTTGTGACTTCTGTTGAAGTTTCTGTTCTAGACATAAATAGAGGTAAATTTATAATATTGTTTGTGAAGGAGACTAGAAATAAATAGCTTTGACAGGATGCACTGTATCTTACTAAATAAATTGTACTACCAAAGACAGGCCTGGAAAAAGGCCTAGAAAAAAGGTTCAGTATAAATACTCACTCTGCCAAAGAGGACAGTTTGCTGATGCCAGTTAGCAATGCTGACTTAATTTCTCTGGTGGTATTTTGAACATGAAAGCAGCAACCTGGCAATAGTGAGATTTTGATTCCTCGTGGATGTTTGATGATCAGCTGCTTGTGCTGCTGAACAAAAGCGCACACTTTATTGCAGGCCAGTTGTAAAGAGACTGTGCTGGATTTGGCTGAGGTAGAGTTAATTTTCTTCACAGTAGCTGGTTTGGGGCTGTGTTATGGATTTGTGCTGGAAACAGCATCAAGATGATAACACAGACATGACTTCCCTATTTCTGACCAGTGCTTACACAGTGCCAAGACCTTTCCTGCTTCTCATGCCACTCCACCGGCGAACAGGCTGGGAGAGCACAGGGAGTTAGGAGGAGACACAGATGGGACAGGTGACCCAATCTGACCAAAGGGATATTCCATACCATATGGCTTCATGCTCAGCATATAGAGGTGGGGGAAGAAGGAAGGGCAGATGTTGCAGGCGATGGTGTTTGTCTTCCCAAGTCGCCATTATGTGTGATGGAGCCCTGCTTTCCTGGAGGTGTTTGAACACCTGCCTGATGATGGGAAGAAATGAATTAATTCCTTTTTTTGCTTTGCTTGTGAGCGTGGCTTTTGCTTTACCTATTAAATTGTCTTTATCTCAACCCACAAGTTTTTTTTCTACTTCTACTCTTCTGATTGTCTCCCTGATCCTGCTGGTGGGGGTGTGAGCAAGCAGCTGTGTGGGGCTTAGCTCCTGGCTGGGGTTAAACCAAAGCAGCCACATTCTGTGGGAAGAGCATGTCTGTGATTTTGGGTGTACATAAAGACTTCCGACTGGGCATGCAGTGGTGCCCAGTTATGAGACTGATTTATTCAGATTTCTGCCTCTATTTGTCTATACCTTACACTCATCACTTAAATATACTCACTTCCAGAAAGAAATGCATCAACAGATTGAGAGCTCACAGCATCCTACATAACAATCTCTGTCAGAAAGTACCAAATATGACATTAAGTGAAAACTGCTGCAAGAATAACATCAGTGTTATGTACAGAAAAATTTCGGCTAACGTATTTACTCTCCATTTTTGGGAGTAGCATCATGAGATCTATATTGATGACAACTGCCAGTCTTCAACTGGGAGTGATTGAGATTTTCTATCTTCAGCACCTGTTCCCTTTTCTTCCTATGCAGTATTTTCATTCAGAATTAGACATGAATATCTGAAGTATTTTATTAAGTAGCTCCCTTTTTGCATTATACAGAATAACTAGAGGAATATAGAAAGAAAATGTTACGAATTTGAACCCCTTAGGGGAAAGTTTCTCAGATCACAAGCCCAGAATGAATCTTGATCAACAGTTTGCAGGATTTCTTTATCAGGGGCTCTGTCACAAGGGACATTAGAGATAACAGAAATGACCTTTTGGCAAGAACCTCCTGCTCACTGCACTATGTGACCTGATAAAAAAGCATCATCATAAGACAAGGCTTTTTTAACCCATCTTGTAAGCACAGGCCTGATTACAGGATGTATTTAAACCATCTTTCATGTTGGACTGGTCATGAATTTTCTGAGACTTACTCCGCTTGAGTGCTCATTCCACTGAATTTAAAGTAATCTCATCTGAAATGTGTGAACATTCATGCGTTTAGACATTTCAAACATTTTTTTTCCCCACATAGGACTTCTTGAACAGGCTGCTGAATGAAGTAGGGGAATTTGTGTCCCTGGGGAGGTTTGGTGAGCAGATGCACTGGAAGCAGTGTAGGTGCTGCTGGTACAGTGTTCTTGTAGCTGCAATGTAGGTGCATGAACCTCCTGAGATTACGCCTCAAGATCCTTTGCAAACTGGTTTTCTGTGTGATGGTACCACTTTGATCAGCTAAGAGACAGTAGCTTTCAGCAGAGCCTGTCCTGGGTTCTCCATGTTTGCAAGGGGAAGCTGAGGGTAAAGGTACCTGTGCTGGCTGCAAGTCTAATTACATTCCATCCTAGATTGATTTGCAGGAGAGTTCAAACTACAAAACTCATAATTCTTTGTGACAATGCCATCTGCCATGGATGAACTACATAATCAGGGAGAGATCACCTAGGACCCAGTCACTTCTGTGTCTAGAATAAAAATTTGCTATTTTATTCATGTAGCGTCTTTTATTTACTTCAGGCCAATACATATTACTTCTAAAATGATTTATGTGTAGAGATTGCAGTTTTTAAGCTGATACTGAAGAACTTCGTAAATTATGTTCAGGTTGATTACTTGTCATTTAGGAAAAGATCAAATAGATATTAACTTAAATATATGCTTGATGAAGTGGTCAAAATAATATGGAGTTTTACATTCCTCTGATCTTAGGGTGTCAATTGCTGCTAATGCAATCAAGAAGAATGATTTTTGTAAGTCTTGAAGGGACTGAAAATTTGTACCCACTACAGAGTGGTTCTTTGCAATTTTTGCTTTCATGGCATAATTTGTCAAATATTGTACTTGAAATGGACTGATATCCTTTCTCTCTTCTGCTAGCAGCATGAGCTGAGTTACATGCTTCTTTCCTGTTGAATACATACGTGACATGATTCATACACATCTCATTTTAAATTATGCTGATATGTCAGAACCATATAACACAGAGACATCAGAGAATAGCCCATACTCTAAACACTTCAGTAGTCATTGGCAGGACTACTCAAATCTATTCAAGTATATTTAAAAATCCAGAATGCAGAATATATGATTTGGTCTTAGAATTATGAACTTGGCCATTTTTTTTTTTGGCTTGATAAACTTAGTCCAAGTACTTACATTATCATTATTGACTCTAAAGCTTTTATTGTTAATTTCCAAGCTGGCCTTTGCAGATCTCTTAGGATTCATTTTCCACAGCTAGATACAGACTTGCTATGAGAAGAATAGACCATGTCCAATCACATCAACCAGATCAGCTGATGATCCAATTTCTCATCTCAGTAATGGGGATGCAACTTCTCTGAAGTCCCTGATAGACTTGAGATGAAAAATTGGCTTAACAGAGCTGCCTATTGGTTTGTTTGTTTTCCTGAACAGTGCTACACTGTGCCTGACCCTCAGGATGCCTTGAAGTTAACAAGGAGCATCAATGAAGTGACGATAACTGAAATAGTGATTTAAATTCACTAATTATTCCCAGTATTAGACAGCTATTTTGCTGAATGCAAACCAGAATGTAACCAGACAGTGCCAATTATTTTTTCCTTCCTACTATAACTGTGTTGATGCTGATGTTAACTCTGAGCAATGATGACTCTGAACAAGTAGAACCAACAGTCCAAACATATAATCAGTGAACTTACAACTCTAGTATGGATATCCTGTCATCTTGTAGGGCCTCAGGTGGAAGATATTCTTCATGTTCCTACTATGCCTACAGTTGAACTGAATTCAAATCAAACAGATACTCAAATCGGACCAGAGTCTGTTTTTCTGAGTTGGGTATTCAAGGTACAGCACCCTTGTAGGGGAACCTGAGAAGTTGCAGACAGGGGATCTGCCAGGACCCAGGATCTCTGTCCCCAGATGGGAACTCCAATAAGCTCTTTTGGGTATACTAAGTAAATTTTTTCAGACAGATAAATCTAACGGCAAAAATATCCTCGCAACTCCCATTATTTCTAAGAAAGGAAGTTGTGCTTCCAGATCCCTCAATGGGACCCCTGAGTGCAGTGATTTCAGGACACCAAAGAGCTCGGATGCTAATTTCAATCTGTAATCTTTCCGGCAGAAGAGCTTCTTGGGTTTGGAAACAATGGTACCCATTCGCTTAGCTCACCAGCTTTCCACCCTCCCCTCTCACTGTCTCATGGCTCCATCTGTTTCCCCAATTTCCTGCTTGCGTGCTCTTCTGGGCTGGTCATTAGATCTGCCCCAACCATCGCCACTGGGGAGAGCTGCTTCAGATGTGTTTTCTCTAGCTTTGCAGAAGAAGAGGATTTGGGTCTGTTTCCTGACAGCTTCCCATCCTTCTTGATCTTGAGGCATATTTAAAAGTAGAGTGGACTGGCAAAATCTGCTAACAAAAATAGGATTCTTTTTTTGTCAATTGGATAAAGTAAAATTACACTGGAAAGGAAAAACTGCCTCCCCCAATAGGTGCTAAATGATGACGACAAAGGTGGATATTTACTTGTGAGCTCTACAAGCGCAGTATATACTGTACAAAATAAAAGTATTCAGTCAGTCCCATCTCATCACATGCCAGAGAACTTCCCTCTACTACTTCTCTGCATATCTGGCTGCCTAGTGGGATCTCCAGTTTCAAAATTTCAGTAAGGTCTCCGCATTGTCATATATAAAAACTCAGCACTTTGCACCTGAAAATCCATTTTGCATGTGCCAGCCTAGCAAGCAGCTGGGTTTTGTTGGTAATTTTTAATATTTTTTAAAAACTGTGGTGCTAGCTCTGAGTATGTAACCCGTCATATTTCACAGGGAACTGAATTCTTTTATATTGTTATGGGTTTTCTAGCAATCATTAATTTGCATATGCATTTGTCTCTCAAAAACACTCCAAAAACATCAAAGGGAGTTAAAGTACAAACCAATGTGATTTTCTTTTTCTCAGTATTCATCCTTCTCTTCTTCAAGTTTATTTTAGGGCAAAAGGAGAAAAAATAACTATTGTTTAGTTGGTTACCAGTAACAGTTGGTAATACATTATTTCAGTTGTCCTATCATTATTAACACAGCAGATAGCCATCATAATAGCATTCATCAAAATAAATTCATGAAATGTTCCCATCCTATACGCTTCAACTGGAACTTCACTGTAATTTAGCACAACTGACATGTTCATTTGAGACAAAGTACTGTTAATACCTGAGTTAAACAAAATAATTCTCTTTATGCCTGAGCTCTGGATATTGTTTGCACCGGTTGCTTTAAAGTTGCATGGTCCTGAACTAAATATCCAAAAATGCTGAAGAACTTCAAAGGGTCATAATGCCCAAGTAATCCAACAAGTATTAACAGTCTCTCCTCCCTAAAAAGAGAATCATTACACAACTAATTAATTCGCCATAGTAAATAAACTGCTGACATTTACAATAAGCACCCCTATTGGAGGTTGAAGTAAATATTAAGTTGCATGTAAAACTATAAATAGTAAGAATTTTGATGCCAGGCAGTTTCAAAATACTATGGAAAATAGATGAGCGCTGGCTACGTGAAATAAATTTGAAGGTCTCAGTAACATGACCATGCAAAGAGCACAGCTATCTGTGAAAGTAACCACGGAGCAGACCTGTCCAGTGCCCTCCTGTCATGCTGGCAGGGGGCATCGGTCAGGATGTTCTATGCCTAACTAAAGAGAAGTGTCTGAGGTTTGGCTTTGATAGCTTTAGCTTGTCCCAGCTGGAGGGAGTCTCAGCATTTAAATCTCTCCATTTAAAGGCTGAAGCACAGATGTGTGTGTGATGGGGTCTTCCCTCCACTGCCATGGATGGAGGATGTTGGTGTGGTTGTGGTGTGAGACCTTCTAGGCAGCAGTTTTATGCAGTTTTGATGCAGCTGCTGATCTTAGCTGGCCTCTGAGGCTGCTAGCCAAAGCTGCCCATCGTGCCCCCTTCCCACCATAGAGGTTATGGACCCCTTTGACTGGTTCCTTTGCACTGATGGTCTTGTTCTGTTACTGTGCTCTGGGTGCTGGATGCAGGAGCTTCTTAGCTCAGCTTCAGTGCAAGTGGCAGGGCTCACAAAGTGATCTAAAGTGCTAAGTATGGAAGCTGCAAGCTGCAGAGAGTGCAGCAAGCTCCTGAGCATGGGATACACTGCATAAACTCCAGTGCTTTGAGGTTCTGTAAGAGTATCGTGCCTTCACCAGCAATTACTGCAGGTCTGACCAGCCCATGCTGATGTGCACCTCCAAAACACAGGCATGTGAGTCCTAACTTTCTGGAGCCCCAAGAATGAGCACCACTGCCTGTGTCACACAAGAAAGCCCTCAGTTGCTCTTCCACCTCATCCTAATGTGCAATGACAATTTGTGCTGTCTCAACCTCTGGCTTCCACCATAAGCCTATCTTTGTTTTTGGCATAAGGTGGAGAGTAGGCAGGTGCAAGACCTGACTTCCACAAACCAGTTCCTGAGCTGCAAGCACCTAGCTGAAGGTCTGCAACAAGTGATCCACCTCAGCCAAATGTCAGCTTGTCATTCTTTCACAAAAAAAGGAGCATTTTTGTAAGTCTTGTTGCCTGCTATTTTCTTAAGGTTCATAACTATACATATATGTTAGTTCTGCATATATACAGATGTGTGAGAGAGCATTATTGTCCTTATTTTTCTCACAGACTCTTTGATGAAATCTCTGTTCTTGGAAGACCAGATGAAGATCAAGATCAGGATGTATAACTGGACCCTGGTCCCACACAGAGGTTTGAAGATGGAATCCTGTGGCCCTGCAGCTCAAAATGGTTTGACTGACCCAGAATGGTTTAATTGACCCAAAATGCTGTCAATTCACAGCTAAAAGGGGGAAATCCAGGAGTCAGAGGCTGCAGTTAACTCAGTGAAATGTAACTGGAGGAGGCTTTGGGGATACAGGGAGCTGAGCACGTGTGTAGTGAGCAGCACATGTGAAAGACATGTTTGTGATGAGAAATGAAAGCTGGTGTGGAGGGTGACATTAGAGTAAGTCAGATCTCTGGGAGGTGTAACACAGGTCAAAAAGGAGAATGGTCTACAACAGGAAAGGGATAGAGAATGGTCTTGAACACAGTGGTGGTTAATGCAACCTGGTCAGCAGTGATACTAAATAAAAATGGATACTGCAGGAGCAAGGGAGCTGAAGATGGATGAAAAGACTTGGAGGTATGGAATGTCATATGAATATCAAACTTAAGCAATAAGACAATCCAGTATAATAAGCCAAAGAGTATGACAGAAACGTATACATCTATTTAAAAGACTAAAGGAAGTGAATTGTTGCTCTAATTTACTTTTTCACTTAAAGGAAGAGAAAGCAGACCCATCTGACGCCTAAGATTTAAACCAAAGTTTTAAACTTTTGTTTAAAAGTTCAAAAAAAACCCCTAAGTTTTAAACAAACAGGGAAACTTAGTGAAAATCTGAATTTGTACAATGGCTTATAAATTAGACCCAGATCCACCCATGCATTTAAATGTGATAGCCATACTTGTATGTATAGCCTGGATGATCTGTGGATTTGTTATCCTGGTGTCTTTGACTAGTTGCTACTTTCGAGCATTTTTGTCCATTCCACTGTAGTGTTTGTGTAGGTGAAGGGGATGTGGTCATTGCAAGACAGTGGTTTGAGAACTGAGATCTATTGATTTGATATTCTGTTAATAATTAAGTGAAATCTCTGTCACATAAAATAAATTATCTGATGTTTTATGCCACCCCACTGCTTTGGGTAGCGAGTCATTAGATTTAGATGGGCAAATGGCTGGAATGCTCACCACATCTTGGGCTGGAGGAGAGAGGACTGACTCTCACTGGCAGCATCAGTCTGAGCTCTCTGGCTCTCTGTGATGTCCTGCACATGTCCCCTCTTCCCCAAAAGACAGCATTCCTGCATTTAGATGAATGCTTGCTTATTCGCTTGTTGCAGTAACACTATAATTAGGCAGATGTTAATTAACATCCTTAATGCAATTGAATTAATGTAATAAATGATCACCTATCTTTTCATTAGATTTCAAGTGATTATTTATACCCTCATGATACTCTGGTTTTATTTACATGGTATAAAAGCTTGAATTTCCTACTCCTTGTGGTTGAAAACTGTTAATTTGTCAGTGAGCAAATGTAAGCAATCTAATATTTTGGTCTACACCAACTTATCAAGTGGATGGTACTCATTTTGAAATCATAAAATCCTGACAAGAATCGTGTCTCTGAAGTCAATGAGAAACAACATTCAGCATCCCTCTGTCCTTAAACAAACCGTAGATTTCAGAAAATATCAGAGATTTATTGGTGAGCCAGAGGGAGATTAAGGAAAGGCTAAGGTTAAGACTGTAATTTGTAACTTTCAAATCACTAATTTGAAAGCAGGATGAAAATGTAGACCTTTGAAGTCTTCCAGGCTGAATAGTGTGAATGTTTACTATCAAACCATTCTGCCGCCTCTCTCTGGAGCTGTGACAGCACAGCACATTTTACACCCATGTCCTGAGTGAATTTGTCTCTGTGTACTAAAAATGAAAATCAGCACAGAGTGGAGCCTCTTACATATTCAGTAATAAAATGTTAAAATTTGCATTGATGATTCACCTTTATTTTAAAGACCAGGAGTCAACTTGTGTGAATCTCTGAAGAATATGGAAAAACTCAGGTGAGACAGGTAGACCTTAACATGTCAGTAGAAAATAGGTAGCTCATGTTTCTTGCCTGGCTTTTCTACTCTCGTCATTCATCCAAAGCCACGAGCCAACATTCTTTCAAGATCAAGTAAAGAAAACAAATCAGGTTGTAAGAGCTCCCTCTCCAGCTATACAGATCTGTTTAATGCAATTGAATTTTCTACTGTTTATAAAAGATACAACTTAACCACCATTACCACTGAATTAGTAATTTCTACCTTATATGACTTGAGTAATGCAACAATGGCAGGTTAAAACGGTGTCTCTGTGTCTTTCTGTGTAGATGTGTCACGAGCAGCACCTGTGGCTTCCAGGAACAAAGCCAGCGTCTTCTTTAAAAGACACAGATTGCTAAGGATTTAAAGGTCATTCTGGAGCAATGTGTGACAGACTGCTGCACTAGATCTGATCTTATGCTTGACTTCAATTACTTCTGCTATGGTGAGTATTAAGGTTAGAAATATTGGCAGCTGCACTTAAAAAAAATCCACGAGAAGGAACAGTTAAGGATGGAGGAGAGCAGGGCTTTAAGGTTCCTAGTTAAAACTGGTCTCTAAACAACAGCAGTAGCTCAAGACTGCAAAATTCATTCATCTGTTTCATAAATTCTGGAAACAACAGTTACATCAAATGGATTCCTGCTATGAAATGTGACTAATGCATTTTATTTGTTAGGCGCTTGCAGTAAGAGAAATACAGAAGTGTGCAATCACAGAATCATAAAATCATTTAGGTTGGAGAGGACCTCTAAGAATATAAGAGTCCAACTGTTAGCCTGGCTCAGCCACCACAGACAACAGAATGCCACTCTTCACATTTCCTTACCTTGACTTTTCCCAGATTTTCCCAGTGTCTCCACGGCGTACATTTCAGACTCATTTCAGGTCTTCACTGCTATTTGGGATAATATTCCATACACAATTCTACTCTAGTTAACTATGTTAATAAAATTAATATACTGTAAATACATCTGTAATTGTACCCTTGGAATATTTGATGTGCTCTGAAACAGGCTTCTGTTTAGTCCACTGATACAATGGGAAGTCTAGAAGAATAAGAAATAATAACACTGCCTGCAAGCTC
This sequence comes from Myiozetetes cayanensis, assembly GCF_022539395.1. Classification (NCBI taxonomy): domain Eukaryota; kingdom Metazoa; phylum Chordata; class Aves; order Passeriformes; family Tyrannidae; genus Myiozetetes; species Myiozetetes cayanensis. Next base: position 30,439,459 of record NW_026086604.1, on the reverse strand, counting down.
ATATCATGCCAGTTATTTCATGCCAAAAGTTGCTCCCAAGCACCTGGCAAGTACAATACATTCATTTTCCAAATGTCAGTGGCCAGCCAGCTTCTCAGGACATTCCCTCCCAACACTGGGACACTTGATAGGCACAATCAGGCAGTTTTGGCCACCAGCCTTATTCCCAAGCCACGTGCACAAACTGTAAGGACGGAAGCGCCTCTTGTTTCTGTTTTTGTCTTGCAAATGGCAACTTTTTCTGCTCTCCTTCCTGTTTATTTTACTCTGCCACCAGTATTTCCACATATTTTGATGGGGATTTTATAGAAGCCTATTTGGAATACTGAAAGAACCCCGTAGGTACCCACATACATCAACCGGTTCCTGCTGTAATATGCAAACTATTAATGGCACGCTGTTAGTACCTGGCTTTGAGGAGCTGGCACAGCCGTGGGAGCCAGGCATGTGTGCAGGCCTCTTTGTAGGTGCCATTGTTCACCACTGCCCTCTCCAGGATACAGGGAGTGCTCCAGACCCAGTGCTGGTGGGGCAAGTGTAGGTGTCAGGAGGCCTTTGCCTGCTGGTGGCTGAGCCCAGGGTGCTGCTCCAGCACCTCCTGCTTTCCAGCTGTAGGTCACATCTACCCCAAAGCTCACACCTACAGCCGGCTGGCAGCTGTAATACCATCCAAGCAGTGAACTGAAAGAAGCCTTGTCTCCACACAGAGGGTGACCTCAGTAGGGTATTTGTGTACAGCTTGTCTAGCCGGCCCTTGAGACATAGGCTTGGCTGCAGTGTACATAACACAACTGTATACAAATGGTCTTTGAAGTTCTCTGACTCATAATCAAAAAGCACTTTTCATTTACATTCAAAATAAATTCAAATGATGCCTGAAAATCCCTTTACCTGAAAAAACATTTTCTTCAGTTTCTCTCATTTACTATGAAGAATGTCAGATAGGTGAACACAGGGTTCTGAAATGTCAGCCAATTAGCTAGTAGTCATAAGGTGAATTGAAAATATTTTTCCTTCTTTTTCTTCATGAGATGACATCTCACATATCTGAACACTTAGCAGCACATATCTCTGGCAGCCAAATCCATCGACCGACATTTTTTATGTCAACCACTACAGAATTGCAATTTAAACAACCATAAAAGACACCCTGATGCTTAAAATAAAATTAAAAAAAAGTTTGTAAAAGTGGCCAGAAGCACTAGTGACAGACTTTACAGCTGGTTATATGATCTATGCATCCAGCATTTGTACACATCTGGCAGCAACACAGATTACAGAAGTGCTCAGTCTCCTGGGCAAAGTATGAAGTTCACATGTCCACGCTGAGTGTCTGAAACATCTCTGCTGCCTTCAGGCTGCTTGATTGAGAGAAATGGCCAGTTATTGGCAGGAAATAGTAAAACTGCTCTTTCTTGTTGCTTGAGAAGAAATGACACTGAACAACAGCGTGTGCGCACGCGGGGTGTGTGGGTGTGTGGGTGTGTGTGTGTGTGAAAACCAGCAGACCCCAATCCTCTCCTTCCATCACAGAAGTGGGGCTTGGATGAGGCCCTAAGCTCTCCAAGGTGTGCAGCAGCTCTCTGAGGACCTGACATAAACTAATTAGCACTCAGGTAAATCAGAGGAGATTGAGTGGTCTGGCTTACTGGAAGGGGTCCATGGCTAAAGGTTGGCCTTGATCCTGCATTTTTTCATCTTTAGGGAAAAGCCCATGTTTCCTCTCAGCGTGGTCAGGCAGGAGACAAGCCAAAAGGTGCATGGCCAGGAGAGAAAACTGATTCTTTGGAGAACTGACATTAGTTTGGAAGAAGGGTTGCATAATGAATCGTGCCTTTTATTGATTATGTTTTGTAGCCATTCACTCTGTTCATGGTAACATTTGCACTAGTATGTAGTGTGGAATATTACTCTGAATGCAATTAAAAACAGATGCAACAGAGCTTTGTCAAGGATGAGGGGATGGCAGCACCTGATTACCAGCACATATGGCCATTGGTGTCAACGGAGCATTAGAGTTTACTCTCCAGCTGAGTCATCTCCCCCTGAGGAAGTTGCATGAAAATAGCATTTAACAAGGATGATAAAGACTGTAGAGATAAAAGAGAGTGAAGAATCTGTTAGCAGTATTACTGTAGCAAACAGATGACTGAATGTATTTCCAAATGTTACGTAATTCTTGCGTGACTCACACCACCACAGTCTATAGAGCATATGCAGCATTGGGTACAGCAGAGAATCAGTGTAAATACCAACAACATTTTTGTAGTCTGAGATGCTCACAGAGACTGTAAACCTGCAAATTTGCATTAATGTTCATTTCAAATGGGGAGCTTGTATGATTATATAGTGATTTAACTTTTTTTTTTTTTTTTTGGTTTATCACATCTTTGTTAACAGCAGGAAAATCCCATTGTATAAAGTACTTTTCTGGGAGCAATTTTACACAAGGAGTTATTAAAATGTATTGCTACCATGTCTGCATTACTGACTGTTTTCAGTGGAACTCAAGCCATCCGGCTGTAACAGCAAGCTGTTGTTTTCTGCAGGTTTTGGACACAGACGTTTCCTTGAACATTTAATAAAAGAAGATCTCCTGATAATTTCAATTATTCCCACAATTAAAAAATTGTATAAAATGCCACCAAGTATCTTCAGCTGAGAAAATGAAGGAGATGGACACCTGTGGTGTGGCTGAAGACCTGATGCTTCCTTGGTGTGTGGGTCTTTTGTTTTGACTCCTAAGCCATCTTTGCTGTGCTTCAGTGTGGTGTTCTTGCAGGACTGCCTAAGGCTTCCCAGACCATTTCTTGCCTGTATCCTGCACTGCAACCCCACATTTACAGGTTCTGGCCAATTATCCCCTTCACTCATGTGTGGTTTCTGTCAAAATCCTGACTCTCTTCTTTACTCTCTACTGCTCACGTTTTCTTGTTCCTACCATCTGCTTTGTACAAACATCCTCCTACTTTATTCTAGCAATACACCCTCTTATAAGTTTCTTTTGTAAGTAAAGAAGGGCTTATTTCCCTGTCCCCCAGTTTCTTCCCACCACACCTGTCTTATGTTTACATTCCATAATAATTATCATAGAATCACAGAAAATCGGCCATTAAGGGACACTCTGCAATCTTTCAATCTGAAATCTTGTCCAGAGTAAAAATATTAAATCTTCTGACTTCTGTGGTAATCTAATTCAAAGATATTATTCTTACAATTAGAGAATTTTTCTTTATGCCTAACTTGGATCTCAATTTTCATACAATTTAAATCCATCTGTTTTTTTCTTAATCCCCAGGGGCCTGGAAAGCAGCTTTCTAGAGCAGCTGTTTGTGTACTGAGGACAGTTACTTCTCAGTCTTCTATCCCATTCATATTCCTATCTAACAAACATCACTTTTTTCTCTGTCCAATATAGTTTATTTTCTTCCTTTTTTTCTCTGATAAACAGTCCTTTTCCCTCTCTTTAACACATACAGGTTTCCAAGGCTTCTCCTTTCCCTTCCCTTTCTTCCTTTCCTCCATACTTTCTGCTTTCTTCTAGTTTTGATTTCAACATGTCTGTACCTCCTTGTTCCTGAAGACCCATTTCCAATTTTTCTGACAATGCCTGTTCTGCTGTGTATCATTGCTGCATGTGGAGGCTCGTTGCAATCTATGCCAGGAATGTGTTGTCTTGGTATGGCAGGAATGCATGGAAGCCATCTGATGTGATGTAAATGTCTTTCAACTACCTTCTCTTTGCAGAATGTCTTTTTTAGTCCCAGCCCCTGTGAAAGGCTGCTGGTGCACTTCTGCCTTCACTGTTTCCATGGTAGCTGATCCCATCCTTTCGTGACTTTCTCATCAGTGGCCTAAACAAAATCTAGAACTGTCATGATTAAATGGAAGGCAGTTTACAAAATTTTTGAAGTCTGGGTGGTATTACACGATAAAAGTACTTTGCAGCTAAAATTGGATAAGTAATTAAGCACCATCACCCTAAATGATGATACTTTCAGAGGTACTCTGTGGAACATGTCCTGAATACAGTAAAATTGCAACGTTAAATGAAGTTAATGACACTGTTCCAGAAGTACAGAATGTAACAGTTTAATTAACCCAGAGTTATGGCAGCCTGATTTTAAGTAACTCCCTCTCCCCCCCAGCCCCTTTCTTGAAAGCACTCCTCGTTCATGCATTTCACCTGTATGCCTTTGGAATCAGATCTGGATTTGGATTCTGACTGCAATCCCAAAATTAGATCCTGTAGCTCCAATAGCTGACTCAAAACCCAGATCAAAATGCTGTCAACCTTTGGTATATTTATAGGTCAAATTTAACATTTTGCAGACTTCAGTTTTCAGTGAATTATCCGACCTCCCCCCTTTCCCTCCCCAAAATTGTCTTTGAATAGTGACCATGAGGCGTTCAGGAGCTGGGATGTTTTTAAACTTGGGTCATTAAGTGTAGACCAAGAAATTTAAGTATAGACAGCCATTCTCAAAACCCTTGGTGAAGATTTGTCTTTTGTGGTCTAATACAGTGTCTCTGTCAAGTTGCTATTCAGTGAATCAGAGTCTGGAAAGCTGAGAAAGACACATCTCTCTCTCAGATTAATGCATTGATCTCAAAGGAATTCAGGTACTGTGGTGGATTAACATACATGTTATTATTGTGAAAGATAACACCTGATATTCTACTCTTTGACTATATTCTGTGTTTTCTTCCAATTTGTATAAATCGACATAAAAAAAAGCAGAGTTCAAAATCTATGGTTTAAAGCCTCTGATTCACCTGTCATTTATTTCTCTTTACTTAATTAGTATTGAAGGCACTTATGAACATAAAATCTAGTCCTTGTCTAAATATATGTGCCCAAATTTCCACAGAGCTCTCTGATTAATCAGTATAAGACATGAAGGAAGACATAAGAAAGCTCAGGCAGGTGACCAATTCCAGATTTCCAACAAGAGGGTGTTTTTATTCTGTCCAACAATCCACATGTACCTATATCAAGGCCAGAACTCCTCACACTGTAAATCACAAACCTCAACAGGACCCCTCCATCTTCTGACCTGAGAATCAGCTTCACTTGTACTGTCAGTCTTTTTCACAATCTTAATGTGGACATTTCCTAACCCAGCTGATACCAGACTTTCTCTCAATGATGTCAGCATTACCTTGGATTCTATGAATTACAAAGAGACATTAGAAATCTCCGTGTATAGCATCACTTACAGTAATTTTCTTTTCAGTTCCCACATACTGTATTTAAATCACTGTCCTGACACTGGAGACAGCGAGAGGAGATTTGAAATTATAATACAGTTGCATAAGCCAGCATTGATAGTATGCAGAAAATGGACCAAATGAAAACTGTCATATGTGACACCTGCAACCTGGTGTAGGGCAAACTGCAGGTGAGATGGCTTCCACAGCAAGAGAGACCTAAACTTGCTCCTTAAACAAGTGCCCCACAGAAAACATACGAGTTCCTGGAGTGAGTGGCTGAAGTGTCGGGGCAATGGCCACACGTGGGGAAAGGTGATTACATTGAATTTGCCAGAGCTGGGGGGGTGGGTGGGTAGTGAAGGATAGAAGATACTTAGAAAAATAGTAGAAGCACAGAAAAACTACAACCAAAACCATTTCGCAGGCAATAGGAAAAATCATGGTTTTTTTCATTACTGAGAAAAAAATCAACATTCAATATACTGCCAGTTTACACCTAAACCCTCCTAGATAACCAGTTCCAAGGGATTGTGAAAAACATTAGCTGAAGGAAGCACATACTGATATCATGAAATTTAGATTATCAGGTTAAAAAAAGCTGTCTGTTCCCTGTTCCCATCCCCCCCTCCGTCCCCTCTTTTTAACAACTGGAAGGAAGAAGCTTGAGAGATTTTAACAAATTCTGTTACCAGCTTCATTTTTGCTATTGGTTTTATGAGGGTGAGGGATTTGTTCAACTGCTACAGTAATGGTCACAACATAAACTATTGAGATAGATGAATTGTGTTTTTTCCTCCTAGTTTAAAGCCACTGACATTATAGGTAGCTTTTCTTAAAGATGTTGTGTGCAGGAATTATATTTACCTCCTACAATGGGAGGCAGTGTAATGTCTCTTTAAGTTTAAAGTTTCTGTGTCCAGTACAAAAAAATAGAGAAGGATACTGTAGATGGCTCAGCTACAGCATGTGGGCATTCATGGCTTCTTGCTCAGAATTAACATGATTTCTATTTTTCCTGTTTCTGTGAATATTAAATGAGAGAAAGCCACTTAATTTGAAAGTCTTATTTAATCTCCCTTCTCTTAATTTGCTTTGTTTACTGAATTCCATTTCCATAGGAGAACGGTCTGTAGAGCTCCCCTGACTAAACGGTTCAAATGAACTATGAGTAAAACCATTTAGATACAATTCACAACCATGTTTTATTAATAACAACTAAGAATGCTACTGTAGCTCAGTAGGCAGTGAATTTCTGCAGGCTTTTATCATTGCATCTGCATTATTGTCAGAATCTTTTAACATTGTGTAACTGTATCTCAACAGAGCTTTTAATAGATATGTAATCACATAACACGCCACTAAAAGTTATGTAAATAGCTATTTCAAGATGTTTAATTCAGCACTCATAAAGAGGTGTTTACACCCTTTAAAGTCAGCACTAGGTTGTATTAATGATTTTCTTTAACATACATCTGTATCTGAAAGGCAAGTTGTAGCCATATGTCACAAAATTTCTGCTTTCAAAGCCAACCTCTCCTTTTGGAAAGCAAATGCAAACAGTTCCTCACTCTCTGTGTTGCTTATTGCTTTTCTGATGGGAAGGCAAAGTAATATATACTAAGATTTTATATATACCTATAAACATATCTATATGCCCTAAAGAAAGGACTAGATAGACTAAAAAGCTATGATGACAGACAATTCTTTTTTTCTTCAGCCTTTGGCACCTCATCATTGTTCACCTGCTGTTTTTCTGTGTACAGTATATATATGGTTTAACCAGATAAATTGAGCTGTCCAAGAAACCAGACCTCAAATTCAAAGGTGAGAGCTCACTGCTTACTGGTATCGATGGGCAAACACAACACAACTATGCCAGGAGAAACTACTTTGCCTAAGAAAAACTTCCCTTGTGTTTGAAGTGGGGTAAAGTTTTCCATGCTAGATCAAATCCTGAAGCACTAAGTTGCACTGTGTGTTCATGTTTTGGGGTTTTTTTAACCCTTAGGCATAGCAGAAGCATTCCTACATAACGCCATTTGTAAGTTTACAAGGGATATAAACCACTGGTAAAAACATCTCAGATGGGGAATGACCATCTGCTAATTATGAAAACTTTTTTTCTCTTCGATTTCTGCACAAATCCTTTGCTTGTTGCAGTTAAAAATTTTCTGGCATTGTAGCTACTTCTGTCTATTTTTCTTGAAAATGTATTTTTCTCTACTTGAAGAAGCAAAAATTTTCTTTAGGGAGCAGGTTATTTTGCAGAAAATAAAAATCCTTAAATTTAAGCATCGTGCTGGTAGAATTATTTTAAAGAACAAGACAGTAATAACTAGTCCCTAAAAATATGTTTCCATGATATAGGAACTACTAATAAAACTTGCAGTCCTCTTCAACTAAACATTAGGATTTCAGTACAGTTGGCTAGTAATCTGAACTAGAATTACAGAAAATAAATTTTTCAGCTGACTGAGTAGTTCAACAAATGTGGTGGCTTTAAGAGAGTTGTAATGGTCATTTTTCTCTGTGTAACACTGGCTCACAGACTTCATGCTAATTTTGAACCTATGAAGACCCCGAGGAGGAGTGAAGTTTAAAAAAATTAATTCACTTACAAGAACACCTGTTAATGGCCCAGTCACTCACTAAAACAAAACTGATTAAACAGTCTTGTAGTGGAAGTGCAATTCAAGATACTAAATTTATAAAGCTACAAAAATCCTGTATCAGAAGATAAAAGAAGACACAAAAGGAAGCTTGAATTTTTTTCTTTTAAATTATTTATTTTTAATTGTTTCCCAGAATCACTTTTGTTGAAAACAGTAACTCACAATGATTTCAAAGGGACCAGGACTTCACCCATTTTCCTGTTTCACTCCTCATTTGCTGAATTTGTTAGAAAAATTGCTTCCAGAGAGTGAACAAAGTAATTCATAAACAGGAAAAAGTAGTCTGAAACTCTATTAATAACCAACTTATTTTTATTAGAGCAAATACAGTTGTGAAAACTGTACATTGTACATTTTGGGTCAAGAATTTATTATAAATAAACTCATAGATAAAGAGTTCATTCTTTGACAGCAAGAAACTTTAAATAGACAAAATGACATAATATTAAGTACATTGGCAGGCTTCATTGTGCTGTCCAAAATGTAGTGTACAGTATAACAACCAATTATAAATAGCCTTTCATGTAAAATACAACTGTGCACATTTTAGAAAAATACCAACGATTTGTTTGAGCTTTGTTTTAAAAAAGCTTATAAATCATACATATTTATAAATGGTACTAACATGCTTACTTAAATTTATAAACATTTTTCATAAGCTTTGTTACCCATTATTTCCAGAGCATAAAGTATTTTAAATAAACATTTAATAGGAATTAAATATGTCAGTTACAAAATTACCTCCTCATGTCAGGAGACACGGGGTGATTTAACTGTGGGATGGAACACTTCATCCATTAAGTCAAGGCTTACACAGTAACTTTTAAAATGTTGTTCTTATTTAAAAATTACTTTCCTAAATTTAAAACACAATTTAAACTTTTTTTTTAAAAAATAAATATACAAGTTTTATTTTCATTTGCTCTCTTTCTGCTTTCTTCTTTATCCACACTGGTCAAAACACAGGATTCTCAACATACTTCTGTAAAAAACACCATGGTGTTACTGCCCTGCTCAGAGCTGCTTTGCTGCACTATATTCAGTCCATACCTATGGTACTTTAATAAGCTGAATCAAAAAATAGCTAATGTATTTTGTAAGAATGTTGCCCATTAAACCATGCAAAAACTTAGAAAGTTTACAAACAGGTTCAAAAACTATACTGTATGAAAGATTTTTCTAATAGAGCTAAAATAAACCATAATACAAGCCCTTTGCTTTCTGCAGGTTTAAATTAAAATATTTACTTGCCAAATGATCACACCACATCTTCAGTAAATAAGCATGCATTTGATTAATATAGGGTACAACAATTACAGTATAATGGCACATAAAAAGAAACATGATCACATCATTTGAACAAAGGGCTATGAAACTACTTAAGACAAACCTTCCCAAGGAAAAATTTTGAGGCTTTTTTAATGCTGAGGTAAAATTATAAATGGATTTTAAAGACACTGGAGGCATCAAATCGATAAACAATCACTTAACGTTTTTAAACGCTCTACCTGAATGTATTCAACACAAATCTAGTATTTTAAAATTATGATGATTTATTATGAGCATTAGCTAGCTTAACTGTCACTGGCATTAAGGTGCACCCAGACGAGACTTTATTTTAACCGCTGGAAAAATACCTCAGTGTTGATACATAATAATTGAAATCACCAATTACCACAGCACCAGAGTTAAGAAAAAAGAAAAAAAAGTTAGCATGCAAACCCTACAGCTCATCTTTCTTGGCTTACTCTGATATTCCACCTCCTGTTAAGAATGTGCTGATACCAACATAAGATTCTTATTCTTTTATTATGAAAAATTTTGCTTGCTTTGGCCTAAGTATTTGAGCATTTTTAGGAAGATATCAACGTCTTTCAATTTTGCAGTAATGGTATGTTACTTCCTAAACCTTAAAGCAAAATGACTCTTCAGGTTTAGGAAAATGAATTTAAGAATTTTATCTTCGGCCTAGGAAAATATATTTGGTTTTGTGCTTCTGCTGCGAGGCAGAACTGGTAGCTTTCTCCAGGTTGGACCAAACACTACGTTACGGCTATACATCAAATTTCATAAACAACACATGAACAGAATCATGCAAAGGCAAATGAAACTCGATCTCCCAGAACACTGCAGGAGATGTTAAAAGCAGCAGGTAATGGAATAAGACTGGTGACTGATGCTGCTAACTATTTCTTCTAATGAGATAGGAGTGAACGCTGGAATCACTTCCACAGCAACAGAATCCTCTGACCACATTCCTCTGGCAGTCGTTTTCCCATCTCCCCACTAAAAACATCAGACGGTAAAATAGTAAGGCAGCTGTTAGCTTCCATCAACAAAAAGTGCAGCTCCGTACATTTCCAGTTTAGTCACACTCTGCTGGAACAGATGGAGAAGCCAACGCACTTCACTGGCGGGGCTGCTTCAGCAGATTATTTTGTTTGTTTTCCAACATGGCTGCTTGCTTCAGCTTTCAGAGGACCCCAAAGCCACGAGCCATCAGCAGAGAAACTGATCTGAGCCCCTGGCTGAATTTTCCAAGTTTCATCTCTCTTGCGTCCCATCCTAATTCCAAGCCTCCTTCCCTGTGTCTGACAGGTGCCATTTAAAAGGCTGATGACACAACTGCAGAGAACTGTGGGCTAACACCACTAGTTGTCATGACTTCACTGAAGGGTCAAAACAGTTACAATATTAAATAACTATGTTGAATCACATTCAGGCATAGCTATAATTAAAGTGGGGAACATTAAAAGTATAAAAGAAATTAAATCTTTATCATTTGACGTGGGGTGGATATGGTGATTTTATACGAAAACAAGACCTTTCTTACCTTTCCTAATTCCAATCAAGTTAGAAAATGGACAAAAAGAATGGCTAAACCAATATTCAACAGCATTACCAGGGCGATCATGACTGAGTTAGGGCCCTGAAAATAAAATAAAGATATGAGAATTAATGCAGCCTTCCACACATGCACAGCAATGAACATGACCCGATTTTACAATTTCTATTACTTTTGACCTTGATCTGAAGGATACAGACCCTGCTCCTGAAAAAAAAAAAAGCCACTACCCTTGATATTCAGGTGAGCTAAGTATCATCTGTGAAAATTAGCTTCATAAATACAGGTTAGAGTATATAATCACGCTGCTCTTAATCACACTGAGATCCTATGTATTTGTCAGGTGACAAATATGACCATATAAACAAAAGAAAACAAACCTATTAACACAAAAGCAATGTCAACTTAAAATAAAGCAAAACAAAGAATGTGAACTACTTTAGGGAAGACGGAGTGCTCATCTTCATCCTTACAGCAGGTTCCTTCTCCGACTCATTTCAAAACAGACAAAACAAATGTGTTTTACAAAAAGAATACATTTTTTGACAACCAAAGGGGGAAAAAAACATCACTTACCATAGCACTAGCAAACATATTTCCATTACAGATTAAACCCCATTTTAAAGCTGCAAAATTAAACTTCCTTTGATTTAGTCAGACACTTCTCTTACAGACTTGTGTACTGAAGAAATGAGAAGTCAAAAATATCCTTCCCTTTGTAGTTACAGCTAAAATTGGTTATATAACTTAGTAATTACAATTTTAGCTTTTCTGTGAGTCCAGAGAACAAAGTTTTTAATTATTTTAAGCAATTTTGGATAATATTTTTAAAAAATATGGATTCTTTCTTATGATCAACTTGAAAAGATATCCCAATAGATGAAAATTCTCAGTTCTTCTGTTCCCCTCTTAACATACTTGATTTACTACAACATATTTTTATAAAGATTTGTATACTCGTATATTTTACGGTTGTAGTGTCAGTAGAAACAGAGAAACTCTTCATTCAGACAACACTTTCCTAAATCACAAATCACAAAGCCCACCAAAAAATCTGTGCAGAAAACTATATTCTGAACTACATAAAAATCATTGGCTTGCATAGGAAGGCATGAATTTCATTAGAAATGATGAAAATTTTCCACTTTTCACATAAGGCATGCCTTACAGAAGTTTATTATGCTTCATGACAACGTAATACTAACATTAGCTATGTAATTTCTGCAATGCTAAGATGTAAGAACTTGCTATTAGTAATTTGCTGCAGCAATGTAACTGGGAAGCTACTGAATAGTAGTTGTGTCATTATTACACCACATGCTCTCCTTCTGAAACAGTCTTATTAAACACCTTCTACCAGAACACACCTTTACACAGTACATCAGACGGCAGGCCAGATGTGGACTGTTAAGTTCTTGAGGAGGTCATAAAATATGTATGTGAAGTACTGTTTAAATCTCTGGGGAGTCTAAACCAAATCAGCACCCCTGTCCATTTGCACCAGTTCTGAGGTATTTTTTCATATGTTGAGGAACTAGGTGTTCAAGTTCAAACAATGATTAGATTACCAGGATGCCAGTTAAATGTTGCCAGAGGGGTAATGGTATTGGCAGCAGTATTCACATTTTGCTTAATGGCAGAATGTCTTAAATATTGACCAGGAAATTGAAAACAGGGTTTAATGGCACCTTGGTCAAAGTGATTTTGAATAACAAGTTCCCACTTACCAGTGGTATGCCTTAACCATCAGGTCACAGAACAGAAGTGGAACCATGTTCCTTCCTCCTTAGTGGAAGTGACTCACCATGTGCCAAAGAATATGAGACACTTAGTGATGGAGAACAGGCATAAAAGGGAAGCATGGCTCCAGATATGGCTACATTTCTGGGCACAGCACTGTAAGCAACGTCACTGTAATACTGTGTAACTCAAGGTTAATATCTTCTTTCTCTTTCTGGCACGGCCATAATTACACTAGGTTGGGTACTTCTATGCTTTTCTACTGTGAAGGAAATCCAGGATCCTACCAGGATTCCCACCAAATGCATTTGGCAATTGTGAGATTTATGCATGAAACCCATACTGGAAGACTTGGAGCAACAAGACATGTTTTACTTGAAACAAAAGCTACTTTGAGAATATCTCAGTTTTGCTGTCTTGGAATGTCAGTGTAAACACCCTTAGGAGTGAACCTTCCATTTAATGACTGCTTCTTTTGCAAAGAAATTCCCAGAATCTCATGACAAATATGCTAATATTGCAAAGTTCTCTACAAGAAGTGTGATTTGATTACACTATTGATTTCCACTAAGATGTGGATTCAGTATCTTTCTTTCTGATGTTAAGAGACTGGAAAAGGTTGCCCAGAGAAGCTGTGGATGCCCCATCACTGGAAGTATTTAAAGTCAGGTTGGATGGGGCTTTTAGTAGACTGGTCTAATGGAAGGTGTCCCTGCCCATGGCAGGGGAGTTGGAACTAAATGATTTTTAAATGCCCCTTCCAACCCAACCCATTCTATGGTTCCATGATCCTATGATTCAAATAGGGACTCCCTATGTGATCAAAACAGTTCCCTTAGGTTTGCCAATAATTCCCTTATGGGTTGGAATCTCACCTAAAGATTTTACAGTTATACTGCACAAGGAATTGCAAGGAAATGGGAAGGAGATTATTGCCAAATACCATTAGAATTCATTTGGATTTGGCCACCTAGTACTCTGCATACTTGAAAATAACATCTGTGGAAATCACATTGATTTATTATGACTGAAAAAAAAATATTTGAACCTATCGGGACTTAACAGGAGCCAGGAACTCATTCATTACCTGAAATATATTGTGGAAAAGCATCCTGGTAGCTGCAAGACAGATTCTGGCTGATTGACAAACAGGTACTGCAGCTCCAACAGCAGCTCGGTATCATAAGTGCACAGTCTTACAAAACTAAGCTTGTTGGAGGGGGAGGGGACTTCTCTTTTGATGCATCTGTCAGTCAGGTTAGATATAATATTCTTACCAGAATAATATAGATGAACTGGGCTAAAAATCCTAGGGGCTACGGCCTGAATCAAGAAATCTCATCTACAAAGACAGAAGCAAGTGACAACTTGAGAACTGGGCTGTTGATTTTACATGATGATCACAGAAAAATTGTTATCTCTTTATGATACTGAGTCTATGCTTTATCCAAAGACATAAATCTCATCTACTCTGGCCTGCTATGTGCATTTTGTTTCCTCTTCTGACAACTATGCCCTTCAGCCCAAAGCAGGATTTCCTAAATCACTAAAAAATGATCCAACAATATTTGTGGAGCACACTGTTCTTATGCAATGAACTACCACCCTTTTTGTAGACACCTATGAAGTAAGCATTTAGTGCTTTAAGACAAATACCACAAATAAGACTTTAGTGTCCTGCAAGGGCTTAAAATAGCCAAAGCCACAATTAGTTTGAACAGTTCAAGAGTGATTAGAACAGGTGCACTAAAGAAGCTGTAGTAGAAAATCTTCAGTCCTGCTTAAAAAATTGCCCTTTCAGCTTCTCATAAGTCAGACACTTACGTAGTTAAAAATATAACCATACAATTAGTTTTCATCTGGAGAGGAAAGTTAGCTATTTTCCTAAAATATAATGCCAGGAAGTATTAACACTAGTCTTGTAATTCCACTGCATTAGGAATGTCCATTAAATTCAGCATAAAGTTCCTGCTCAGAGGTTTTATTTAGGATCAGGCAAATACTGATGTATTTTTTTAATATCATGGTAGTTATAGCCCTTACCAAATGGATGCTAAGTGAACAAAGACATGAGAGTTGAACAAGAAGATGGGAATAGAAGCACACAGGGTAAGATTCAGAAAAGCATAAAGTTTTAGATACAGGTAAAAACCAGGCTAAACACTCAGCGTGGTTTAAAAATCCTTACCTGCAAGATGAAAAGAATTACAATACAGTAAAAGACTTGTGCCTGGGCTGGTTCTGTCCTAGGGCAGCACATGGTCACACATGGGCAAACACATGTACGTATTCATAAATGTACAATACAATGGTGTTTTGTGAAATTCAATCCTATTTTTCACCCAAATCCAAGACAATCTCAAATTAGCTCATATTCAAGGTGGGACAGCAGCATGCAAACTGAAACTGGAGCCAGAAGCGCTAACAAGCAGTTAGAAACAACAGTACTGGTTTATGGTCAAGTGTCTCTGTATAACCTTCACACTGTGGTAAGTATAATTTACCGAATTATACAATTGGCCTAGTTCTCAGTGAAACAAGGATGATTTATCTCTCATAAATGACAGGTAATTCCTGCAAACAGACAGCTGTTTTTGAGCAGCTGATGAACAGTGACTTTGTCATTGTGGTTCTTACATGACTTTACCTTGATAAACCGACCCTTTCTTATGAGCTCCAAAATTATTTTAAACTTTGATTTTTGAACATCACAGAGTAAGTATATAGAGAAAAACACTTAAATCTGTGGCATAAGAAGTATGTGCTGATATTTTTCAAGTATAATGGCAGAAAAGGGGACATCTAGAGAATCAGTACTGTTCCTATTGCACAGATGATACTCAATGACATTCTTCAGGATGTAACAGATTCACAGAAAATACAAAACATGAATTTGATTACTTAAAACAGCTGCTGCAAGCTTTGCTGAAAATAAAGTTGTTTGAAGATCTTAATCCAAATTAAAGTTGATGTTTCATTCAGAAGTGAGATATGGCTGTGATTTAGATACACGGAAGGAAGAATTGAAAATCGTCCCTCTGTATATATGTTCTTAATGCATTATCACTGGAAACTTGGAAAAAGCACAGCACAATTTTACAACGCACTTTCAGATAATCTAATGAAAGTGCTCAATAAATGCTATAGATTCCTTTTTGGATTCCCAAAACATGTTTTATCATTCTCTTTTCATGAGAGTGAGGGTTCTTTTCACTTTATATTCCTTAGCAAATACATTTCATAGCATAATGAAATCATTTGTCAGGATGACTAAAAAGCAATTGCAATTTCTTACTAAAATAAAATAATTCCCCAATGCAACTCTAGAGTTCTGAAGTCTCTCAACATTCAGAAGTGTTTGGGATAAAGAGAAGTACATTAACCAGGACAAGGGGGAATGGATTCAAACTGAAAGAAAGTAGGTTTAGACTAGGTATTAGGAAAAAATTCTTTACTGTGAGGTGGTGAGGCAGTGGAACAGGTTGTCCAGAAAACCTGTGGAAGCCCCATCCCTGGAAATGTTCAAGGTCAGGCTGGAGGGAACTCTGAGCAACCTGGTCTAGTGGAAGGTGTCCCTGCCCATGGCAGTGGGGCTGGAACGAGATGATCCTTAAGGTCCCTTTCAACTCAAACTATTACATGATTCTATGAATCTGGCTTCTCCTCAAAAATTGTGCACTCTCAGATTAGTCACTGCATAATTCCAGCACACTACTGAGCTCAGTCCAGGAGCACTGCAGAACAGGATACTGTTTTTCGAAGCTGAAAGGCAATACTAAAAATTAAAAGTCTCCAGGCAATTTTAACAGTCATTCTATACTGTTTCTCCCTCAAACTGCTAGGACAGTAGGCTACTCTTTTCTGCTTTAATTGTTTTAGCATTCTTACTCATTTCAGCACTTTAAAGAAATAAGCATGTAGGAAATTTATTCTATAAGGATAAAGTTATAGACACATATGGGAGACATATTTGAAATCATCCACGTACAGCTACATATATCTTAGAATACTTTTATATTAAAAACTAATTCCTAACATCTACCTTCCTTCCTTATTGAAATGCTGGTAATAGGAATAGTGCAATTAGAGTGCTGCAAATGAAACAGAGGGACGGTTCCCAGATGACCTGTAATATCAGTAAACAAACAGTAGTTAATGCACAATATCTCATCACTTTTACACCTTTCTTGATAACAGGCTGTAGGTTCACTGTCCTTATCCTGATTTTTCTAGAAGGTCAATAAACTGCTGTTCAGGTGCCCTACTTGTTAAGATGAGGACTTGCTCTGCTCCAAAACATTATTTGGAATGCAGGAAAAATAAGCACTATTTCTAGTCACTTAATTTCACCAGAGCTGGACAAACAATTCCAATTCAGGCTAAAATTCTGTACATGCTTGCTCAACATTTACAAGCCTGACAGCTTTGTGCTACCCTATATAAAAGTCATATCTGTGAGATTTGAAAGGTTAAAGGGCTGATATCAGCTGTAATACAGATTTGCAGATTACAAAACCTCTGTGAACATCTACTTTGATCCGCACAGAACAGAATATAAGCTTCCTGCAGAACTAGAGAATATCATCTTGGCAAAATGCTTATTATTGAACTATTCAGTGATGGGTCCAAAACCTCAGCATCGGAAAACTGATGTCACATTTCATTAACATCATTAAAAGCAACTTAAACCAAGACTTTTATCTGAATCTATCAAGCTGTTGAATCTTCTTATACATTTGCTTGTTAGCCTGGAAAACCATTTTATAAAGCGTACTTAGAGGAAATGATTTAATATGTCAGGGTTTTTTTTACCTTGAATCTTTCATTGTAAGACATGTTTTAATCACTCTTGCAGTTCTTTGTGGGACTTCCCCTCAAGGTTTTTTTTCATTTTAAATCCCCGATTTATGGACAAAGTATTTTATTCCAGAAGTGGTTGCACCCGTGCCAAAAGCAGATAGAACAGACTCCCATGTACTCTTGCTTAATCTTTTCGGCTGATAAATCTAAGGATTATATTAACATCTCTGAACAACAGCAGCAGACTGGGAGCTCATGTTCAGTTGCCTCTCTTGCTCCTGATTCACCAGCCTTTTCCAGTTCTGGTCCTGCATGGTTAGGCTCTATTAATTGTCTTTCATATATAACACTGTATTTTGCTGTGCTACCCATGGATAATTATACTTGCACCCTTCTTAACAGTTGATTAGGATCAGCTTGTATTGGTCTTAATTATTTACCAGTTTCCTGGTCTCTGTGTCTTCTATGAACTTCCTGAGCAATACTCTTTTGTCTTCTTGTATGTCATTAATGAGAATGTTAATAAAATAAGAGTAGCAGGATTGATGTAAGAATGACCTCACCAGAATAATACCAAATAACTGATGCTTTTATAATTACTTTCTGAGAATATCAGTCAGTTTTAAAAAGAATATTTTAATGTGACATTTAGCCTTTGCATTCCTCTGGCTTCCTTGTCAGAATACATGACCATTTAAAAGCAAATCAAGTGACCTTCTTGATCAAGGATATGATTCTTCTGTCACACCAAAAGATGCCAAACTTGTTTGACAAGACCATTTACAATTCATGTTGATTGGAAATTCTTCCCTCTCTTTATTTTTAAATTCTTCATTAATGAAGTCTGGTGTCAATTAGTCAAATGTTTTGCCTGGAATTGGTGCTAGGCTATCTGGATCCCATTAAATGGGTCATTGTGTTTATCACACCAATAATGACACACTGTTTGTTTTGTAGAAGAATACAAAAGATGATTCAAATAAACAATGCTTATAAAAGAGAAATATTATGACAATTATCTAGAGTTCTTCATTTGCTAAAGGTTAATTTTAGGATCTACAACTAATGCTTTCCTGAGTTTCTCTTGGCCCAGAAATCATAGAATCATCATCAGAGATTCTGAATTTCATAACCTGGCTTCTCCTTCTAACATGGAATAGAAATGCTACTAGTAATCACTCCTTTTCTGCATAGCTATTGATAATTTTATTATTTTTATAATAAGAATAAATAAGAATGAAATTAAGATTCACACTGATCTGAATGTATAATTTTAAAACTCCTTCTCTACTTCCCAATGAAAAGTAAAATTTTTCATGTCACTGTAAAACGCAAGCATTGTTACAAACTACACATTTGAAAACACTATGTATTTTGGTTCAAATTTCCTGGTTTTAGAACCCACAGTCAACATGGAGCAGAAGATGAAAATGGGAGATTGTCTGGACTGGGTCAGACCACAGGCCAGCATCCTGTCTCCAACAGTAGTCAAAAGTAGACCTTTGGGGAAGAGTGTATGTCTGACTTTCAGTACTGTCCACATTTCCACAGAAGTACAATTAACATTGTGGGACTTCTTTTCGGGGGCGAGGGGGGAATATCTATATACATATCTCTATAAAAAATGTGTATCTGTGAGTACGTATCTATGCACATGCAAATCACACCTATATGCATGTACATACACGCAGCAACACACTTTTGTGATCACGGATGCAACAGGATCTCATGGTTCAGAAG
Source organism: Myiozetetes cayanensis (assembly GCF_022539395.1). Taxonomy (NCBI): domain Eukaryota; kingdom Metazoa; phylum Chordata; class Aves; order Passeriformes; family Tyrannidae; genus Myiozetetes; species Myiozetetes cayanensis. Next base: position 30,420,448 of record NW_026086604.1, on the reverse strand, counting down.
TCTGTCAGTATCTGGCTATCAACTATCCCTTCCCAGTTTACAAAGAAGATAATATAAAGGACTGGAATATTTGTTCCTCACTCCAGTCTTAGGCAGTGGGTTTTAGCTAGCAGACTGTATCCAGATGAAGATCTGACAGAAGTGAGCTTTGCCTGTCTTCAGGTTGCAAAGCTCAGCACTCAGAGGCAAAGGGGCAGTGAAAGTGAAAATGTTTATTGCAGTACTTACCGAGCTGTTTCCTACTTCTTTTTCCACTGCTGAATGTGACTCATTATTAGCTGGGTTCTTTGGTGCAGCAAATTCTGTTTTCTTAATTTTTGTGTCAGGTTTGTTTTCTTTGGCATCTGGCTTACCCCCAGATCTAGCAGGACTTGGCTTCTGAGAGGGTGGTATTCGTGCAAGTGTTGATGGTGATGGATTGGCATATTCATCTTCTTCCCTGAGCTCCTGTGGAAGCACTGATGGATTCATTTTTACATAATAGCCATGGTAGTGACCATGCAGCTCCCCATTCTCTGTGCTGATGGGATTGTGCCGGGCTGAAAACTTTGGCTGGTGTTTCACAGCTACTTCCTCCTTCACTGGTGCTTTTGAATATAAAGGCTTGTTAGTTGTGGGTGTTATATTCTCAGTGGCTATAAGCTTTTTTTCTTGACTGAGTCTTGCCCCAGAATTGGAGCTTTGCCTTTTCAGTTGTTTTGAAGGAGAAGTGTCAGAAGAAAGAAGAGGACTATGCCTTGGACTTGCCTCTGGGGTTTGAGGGGGTGTAGTACCTTTTCGATAAAAGTGAGGTGACTCTTTTGGGGTAGGTGGTTTTTCCTGAACTTTTTCTTCAGATTTTTCTTTCACATCCATTCCTTCTTGAAATTTTTGTTTGATATAATCAGGGCCTGAAAAATAGTGTAATAGAAATATTAAGATTAAAACAAAAATAAGACTTCACAGTAAAACTATTGCATTGGGATATCAGACTGGACTGCCTTGCTAAAATGCTGTTGGTATATATTACCAACAATTCATTGACATCCACAGTGATTTACTCTAAATTGCTAAATTGTTGAAGTTACTGTACTTTTTTGGGTAATTGTTGGGACTACTTATTAACTTGGCTCAGTCACTTTATGTTTTCAGCTTTGCAATGGGTCACAGGATGTAAACTGTCTCTGAGCGAAGTCTGAGCGAATGAAGACTGACTGACCTTACCTGTCTATCATTCTTTTTCTGAGAGATGTGTTTTGCAGTATGTTTTGCTTAATTACCCCAATCGTTTAACTTCTACCCTCACCATTGTAACACCTGTTTGATATGGAAGTAATTAACCATCAGAATGAAACATCTCTTATATGCTACAGGAAATAGGGCTTGAACCACTTTTTTTCTCTTTCTGTGAATGTCAGCTTGTCTTACATATATGTGCCTTGAACTCTCACACATTGGCTTTGTGTTCCTCACCACACAGAGGCCCAGGTTAACCGCTCTAGTTGGTAACACAATGTCTACTGAGAAGGCAGGAAGACAAATTCTCTCATATTCACTAGAGAAATACTTATAGACCAGTCAGGGTGAAGAACATCCTCTACCCAAATCCTACCTAAACACCCATGGTGCACATTCACTGCTAGGACTCACAAGGTGCATTTCTATACAGCTGTTAACATAAACACAAGCGGGCTGAGGTGCTGTGCTCCAGGTTTTGGTTGTCTGATACAATTGTTTATTGGTAAGATGTGAGCAAACATTGTTTAAGAAACAAAATAGCTGTAAATCTGTATGTATCGTGGGCAGCATTTTCTGTTTTACTTCCTAGAGGTCACATCCCAGATTCCAGGATCAGTTTCCCTAAGAAGTCACAAATTGAGGGGCTCTGTGAATAAAGAACTGCAATAATCTCTCTGTATGTTCAAAAATGGCTTTTGACAAATGCATGGCAACTGTTCCTCCACTTCTATCCCTGATAGCACTACTTTCCTTTAATTTTTTACTCTTCTGTAAGTGAGGCTTATCTGTGCTTTATGTCCTAGAGAAATCCTGTGCCCAGAGAAGAACGTCTGCACACATTTTTCTGCTTTTGAGTTTAAAGGAGGCTCTAGCTGTGTTAGGCAGATACAGTGTTTTTACAGACGCCAGAAGCATATGCATCACTACACAGTGCGAAGATGAGAGGAAGGAAGAGCAGCATGAAGCTTTTGGAAGTTACTGAGTCATCTGGTAAGTAAGCACTGCTAAGAAGAAGAATTACTCGGCATGCAAGGTCTTTTGAGCAGGAAAATCACAACATTTTTGGCATCTCTGAAAACCAGGGATGGAAATAGGGAGCCGATAAGAAAGAAGCTAGTCATAGACAAGGCAGGATTTGTTCTCAAGTGACATTTGAGGAGGAAGTTTTGAGGAGTTAAGCCTTGAGGAGTTAAGCCCATACTGAGGGAGAGAACTAGAGGCTTGGTTCTTACGGCTTTTTATAATCTTCCTGGTAAAAGGGAACAGCAGGACAACACAAAAGTTTCCATATATAAAGTTACAGGTATGATCACCATTCAGAAAATTCTCTGGCATGTAGGGGATTTCCTTCCATCTCTGCTGAGATACATAAGGTAATGCTGAGGGTTTAACACACATGAACTTTGCTTCCCTTATCTTTTCACATTAGGTATAATTAGGGGTGTAAAGAGAAAAGGTTAGCCAAAAGAGTTCTGACTAATCTTTAAGCCATAGAACTGTTGAATTGCAGTAATTATTTGTTATGGGAAGATCCACATTCACGTCAGCTTGCTCTTTCTGATTGCTATGGTCAAAGCATTCAATTGGAATAATATCTCTTCAGTCTTACAACAATGCTTAAATGGAATCTGATCAGTTCCTAGAAAATTCACATTCTTTGACAGTTCTGCACTGCCCCATATATGTAAAAATTTTACTTTTACTAATATCTGACAGAATTTGATGAACTGAAGACACTTCCATAAAGAAACATCTGGACCTCACAGATGTCATCTCTCTCCACCCCCTTCCTACGAACATTTGAGGGTGTCTGACCAGACATTCTTCAACTGCTGTAACAGAGCACAACAGCCCTCCCTCCCACCCTCCAGTACATCACATATGGATATTAGAGATACATCCCTTGCCTCCAGTCTTGCCAGACAGGTCTTTCCAACACTGAAATTCTTGGCTCTATGCTGAAGTTAGCTTTGGAGATTGTCCAAATACTTTTTAAACGTCTGTTCCCTGTATCCAATACAATCGGATTATGCACCTGTCTGAGCCACTGACTCCAAGCAGCAAGAACTCAGTTCCCGTTCCCTTCTGAGGACTAAGAATTTGCAGGACTTATCTTGGCCCCTTCATTAAAGGCATTATCTAACACCATAGACATGGGTAAGGGGGTCCTTTTCTTCAGCATAAGAGCAATCTACAGCACAAGTTTAAAGGAACAGGGGCCAAGGGAATTTGGAAAGAGAGTTGCTGTAAGATTTCTCAGCTGACTGATATTAATGAGGAAGAGAACAGAATTTGAGGGTGGGAAGAAGGAAAGTGGAATTATCTGCCTAGGATATAAACACAGAGCTCTGGTTCTTCAGTTCACGGTTCAAGCAACAAGTAGATATAGTCGCAGACATGATACGTCTGAGTGTCTAAGGAGAACCTGGTCTGGAAAGCAGAACCAAGAAATGTTATCTAACCAAGTAAAGATAAACTTTCTTTGTGGATGAACCTGTGTGTTTTCCTATGGTGACATGCTGGCTGTGCTGCCGTCAGATCAAAATCGATGCACCTTTGTAGGCTAAAGCCATGGGGTGGGTTTGGCTCACACAGCTGTTGTGATGTCAGAAACTGCGTGGCACTATCAAAGTGTGAGTTAGCCAGTATCCAGGGGGAATAGCCTCTGAAAGCCAAAGGATTGTGTAGATGTGCCCAATGTATGCACACAGAGTCTCATACAGTCTGATGCTCTGCTTGAACAGCATTTCATTGATGGCTGTGAGGGAAGTTTTGGTTTGGTGGAAGACACACTCCTGGTTGGTCTAAATCTAGAATTTCTTGTGAAGTTCTTGTGTACTATGTCCTTCCTCCTGGAAGGGCTCCAGCAAGTGATGTGACAGCACAGCCAGCCCTGTAAATGCGAAGAGAAGGATGCCCTGGTTCTGCCACAGCATTTCTGAAGAGGTGACAGCCACATGCTTTTCCCCATGGTCCAGTGAGGCAGCATAGGTCTTTTGCAAGGTTGTGGCTCAAGCAGTGTCTGAAAATGTCATCTTGCAGGATGTACTGTAAAGGCAGCCACTGTTTCCCAAGAAGGCTGAGACCTTGTGCCTCATCAGATTCAAAATGAAATCTGAAGCTTGAGAGGGATTGCAGAATACACCTAAGATAGTGAAGAAAAAGGCATATATGCAACCTTATAATTTTATATTCATCCTATAATTTCTTCATGATACTTCTTCCACTCTTTTGTCCCCAGTCTTACCATTCTTACAAATCAGGAAAAACAAGCATTCCATATTACAACTTTATTAGTCTACAGAAGGCAAAAAAAAGACTGTAATGCCATTAATGCAGGCTCTAGAATATAATCTCTAAAGAATGTAATATCTAAAGTACAGTTGATGCTGAAATGATGTGATTCAATTTCAACATATATTAGAAGTACTTATTAGGTAAGCATGCACTTATTTCTGCTTTTTAAACTACAGTACACATAATGTGATGTAACCTAACTGCCTTTAGTGCTACATAGAGTTAACAAATAGACAGGGCTATAAAGAGTAACCCAAGCAAGAAATGACATTATAATTTTGTGATTACAAGAAAATTTATGTTGCACTTCTAGATAAATTTCGCCCATGAAGCAGATATTTCCTAATTTTGTTTATGTGTATGAACTGTTAGTGGAAAGTCACTCCACCTTCACTGTAAGGTTTAATGATTGTCTCTGGGGTAATGGTGACACAAAGTTATTTGCTCATCCAGAACTCTGCAGTCTATACACAAACCTTCCAAGATTAGAGGTGCCCTTTACTACACTACTGAACACTTCCTTAACAAAAAGAGAGATTTCCTGATTGAAAAGTTCACAATCAGCAAGTACAATGGGAAAGGTTATACCAATAAGCCATTTATTTTACTGATGGGGAAGCTAAACCAAAGGGAAATCATGACCCAAAGCATATGTTTCATCTGAACAACCCTTCTCAATTCAGTGGTCAGCTGTCAAAAAAGTACCAACATGCTCAAAACTTTGTAAAATCTTTGGCAAGCCTAAAGATGCACAGGAAGCCTTTGTTAAAACGAGGAATGGAGTGTAAGTCTCCGGAGTAATCAACAGCCGACACATCACCTTGGCCGTAAGTTTGTCACCTATTGTCATAAATTGTCATCTTCCTGAAAAAGCTGAAAACTGTCTACTGAACCCAAATCCAAAGATCAAGAGAAGGAAATAGTAAATGATGAGTAAGTTTCTTACTCCACATTGTTTTGTAATACAAATCCAGGGCGTGATATGGATGAAGTAAAAGCTGAAGTCTTTTGTATTTAAATGAACTGTACTAAAAAAGGAAAATATATAGCTTGATGTGGGTGCTGCAGGTTGATATATACTGTTCATGAAATATGCCAGTGAAAACTACCTGACTTGTTGTCTTCTGACGTTTTTTGATAGTTTTCTAATGTATCACTGTTGGCAACAATATTTATGCTCTCATAGTAAGATTTATTTGCTACACTCACAAACTTAATAAAACTTGGCAAAGCCATGTGATTGACTGGAGGATCAATTAATATAGGATCTTTTTTTCTTTTATTAGGATTTTTAGAGAGAGAACATCCATTTTAGAAGAATTCCTCAGCATTCAGGATGGTAACTCTAGATGAAGGAAATAAAAATGATCGTCTATCAGTCTCCTAAAACAAGTGATTCAATGAGTCATTATGAAAGTGCAAATTATTCAGTAAATTTTAGAAAGACAGGATTTATTATTATTTCTTCATTGTGGAGATGTGAAGGAAGCAGGGAGAACTATAATTAATATCATTAATGCTTCCTGCGTTTTATTCTTATTTTTCTGAAGGTTATATTGGTAACAGTGAACAAAAAAAAAAAATCTCTGAACTGCTAGGCTGCTGGCTTGAATTCAGACCAGCTGAATGCAGGACTGTGCAATGCCATGTGTAAAATGTGTTGATGAACTCAGCAGAGCAGAGATATAGTTATGGTTTTAGTAATGTTTGGCAGACTGTATTAGGACAGAGTAGGGCTGTAAACTAAGGGGTAAGGATTATTGACAGAAAGAAACTGATGGGTCTAAGACAAGGTGCTTAAAGAGCCACAGGGCTCTGAGAGAACACTTCTTCCTGACTTAGATTTCAGTCGAAAGGGGCCAACAACAATGACCTTGTCCAACTGCCTGACTAATTCAGGGTTGAGCAAAAGTTAAAGCCTGTTATTAAGGCCATTGTCCAAATACCTCTTGAACACTGATAAGCTTGGGGCATCAGTCACTACTCTAGAAAAGCAGTGTTTGACCACCCTCCCAGTGGAGAAAGACTTCCTACTGGTATTTTAAGAGGTTGTCATTCCAGATGTTTGCAGGACCCTTCTGGTCGATACAGTGACCCGGCAATAGGGCATGGAACGGTGTAGCTCCCTCATGGTTCTGTCAATGTGCAGCAAGGCAAGAAATGTATTACTCCTAATGATGACTACATATGTTACTTAAAAACTCCTTAATTCAAAATCACACATGTAGGCCCTCCTGCTCTGTTTCAGCTGCATGTAAGGTTGATTATGTCGGCTGGAATAATGGCTCTCTTTAACTGTACCTGAGAATGCTTTGGAGAATAAAAACGACATTTGCTAAACTTTAAAAATAAAACATGACACAAAGGAGAAAAAAGAAATTAAATAGAAGGGATTGTTGACATTATCTGGGGAGACGTAGAAGAAATCCAAATCTGGATGGCTGATTAACTTTTATCCTCTGATGGCAACTGCATTCTGGTGAGGTATGATCAATACTTTAAAAGCTAGTAAACAACTTCTCTAGCTAGGGGCAAATCAAAAATCTTGCCCGAATCAATTTTAAAATTCCACTTGGTCACCTTACAGTACTTTTTTTTTTTCCCTGGACTTAATACCACCAGCATGGAAGTACCACGGCTGCCTAGAAGACCAAACTATAATGTAAACAAAGTGAAGAAGAGCTCTTTTTTTCCTCTAAATCCAAATAATTCAAAAAATACTCTAAAATATAATGTTTACTATTTGGAATTCTTCTTAATTCACTCTTGCTCACAACTCCTCATCTCCTCTTCCTACCTCCTTGAAAATACCTCCCCTTTGCTGAAGTTTTTTCCAGCTTGCACTTCTAGGGCTTCTCAGTCTCCTGTTAGCACTGCTGCTTCCTTAAGGAGTACTACTGCTAGTCTTCCTTCTCCTGCTGCACTGGCAGCAACACTGAAACTAGCAAGTCCCAACAGCTACTCACTCACTAAATCCATGAACGTCATGGAGAATGATGCCTACATTTCATTAAATGATTTTTTTAAATTTTATTTTATGGAACTGTTGTGATTTGATCTGGCAGCCTGCTGTCCTTCAGACCATGTACTACCAACATGACTAAAAAATATGACACAGAGATGGTGCATAATGTGATGTTATATTATTGCTATAATATAGCAAAGCCACATCATTATTCAGTGATGTAAAAGTTAAAATACACAAATTTCCCACCAAGGACTACAAATTCTTGTGTATCTTTATACCTGCTCAGGAAACAGGTATAACTGCACAGTTTCATGCAGTATTATAACCAACTTCTGTGTAGTTTTGCTAGAATATATATCTACTATCTTTAAAATATCTGTCAGTGCTTTTTTTTCCTGAATTTGACACTGATGAAAGCAACAGGGCCTTCTCAAAACTCACATCAAATGCCTCCTGTCACAGACTAGACTGAGATCCAAAGTGCTTGAGTTACTTATTTACTAGCCACACATACAGAGACACGCATACACTTTGGCCAAACTCAAGGCTAGTTCTTATGCCTCTGTGTTTACTCTGCTCTAATATTTACACAGCACAAGACAGCTCTTGGTGGGACCTGTGAACTGACTACCACATTAGTCTCTCTGCATTTCACACAGGTATTTGTTGAAAAGTATACGACACTCACAAATATAAGTATATAACAAAAGTTATTACACAGTGCTTCTTGAATATACCAAAATGTATGCTAAAGAACACAAACTTGAGTTGTTAGTGACAGCAATGGCAACAGAAAATGGACTTCCACCAAACAGTTCATATCACAAGCAACATCACGAATGTAGGTCTAGCAAAAGGATGATGAAACAGAGATGTTAATGTAATTTCTATCTGTATGAAAGCCAGACTGCCTCTTCTGTCCCTGTCACTTCCTCCAAATCTGAAATTCGTTTCAGTTATCCTGCCATTAACACACCTGCATACAGAACCTAAACAGCAGTTTTGGAATTTGCATTTTTGTATTATCCAATAATTACAGAATAATTAAGGATAAAAGAATCCCTGACAAGTAGGATCTTCTTCCTCAAAAGGTTTCTGAAGTCATCATTACAGAGTAGACATATCCACACTGAAAGATCTGAAGTCAGGAAAGACTACACTAATGAATCTCAAAAACTGTCTAGAGTCAGCACAAAGAACAATGAATTTACTCTGACTACAAAATCAATCTCTGCTCCACTTCTGTTACTGCTTTAGTAGGTGACTGAAGTAGCTGTGATATTTCCAAAACACGGCAAAATTTCCTAATTGTATCTGCATAGCAGATTACAGTGTGTAGGGCCTTATACTTCTGGATTCAGTACCATCAGAAAAATGTAACAAGTTTATCCTACCTGATAGGTGGCACTATGAGTGCTGCACAGCTACCTCTAACACCTCAGTGGGACATCAGCTTATGGACAGAGAAATTGCTCATGACCAGCAATCTTAGTTACGGCTTGCTTTACTCACCCTACCTCTCTGTTAACGAATACTGACAGAACTTCAAAAAAATATCTGTCAAGATTACCTGGTGATGCATATGACTCCTGAATCTAGGACAGGCCTCATTTTTCCAGGCTAGATAATATAAACACATTGTATTTAATGTGAATGATCCTGGCTAAATAACACATGTAGTATAATCTACTTGAATGCCTTGAGCCTACAGGCTGCTTCATAGGCGATAACTGAGAAGGTAAGGTTTCAGCTTTTTCACAGAAAATCTAGAAACCTCTTCATCCAAGCTGCACTGGGGCAGCTGTTAACTGCTGCAGTTCTTTAAGCTCCTAAAGAATGGGCAGAAGTGAAAGGCTGTAATCCTATTCTCATCACAACTGCATAATCTCTGAAAAAGTGAATTTTAAATATACAGAGAGACTGTTAATGTGGCATAATAGCGGTCTTTACTCAGTAGAATTCAAATTTCTTTACACTTCTTCAGGTGTGTCCAAATCTTTCTGATATAATGATCCCCAAAGTTATACACTCAGTGTCACTGGGATCATGCAGATGATGATCCATGACCCTTCTTCTCCACGACGTGCTTCTGAATATACAGCCTGAAAGGGTATTGGCTATTACTCTTACCGTATCACATTTCAAGTGTGTGGCTATCATCCTGCTCCACAGGAGTTTGACAACTCAACAGGAGCAGGTTCAGATTTCCTCTCAACTGGCCCTCAAGTCTGTCACCCCTTCTTAAGACCTTCTCACAGCACTTTTGAGGAGACAGCCACTGTCTTTAGCTGAAATACTATGCCTGCGAATTAGCTTGTATTTGGAAAGTACTGCTGCAAATGGTAGCACTCACTTTGAGTTCTATGTAGAATGTTACTGACAACTTTATTTTCCATAGAATCGTAGAATCATTTAGATTAGAAAAGGCCTTTAAGATCATCGACTACAACTCTTAACCCAGCACCGCCAAGTCCACCACTAACCCACGTCCCTGAGTGCCACATTCACACATCTTTGAAACACCTCTAGGATTAGTGACTCAGCCACTTCCCTTGGGCAGCCTGGTGCAATGCTTGATGACCTCTTTGGTGAAAAAGTGTTTCCTAATATCCAATCTAAACCTCCCTTGGCACAAATTGAGGCCATTGCCTTTCATCCTATCACTTGTTACAGTTTTCCTCTGTTGTAGCTTTGTTTGCAACATGCCACTTCTCCCTTACCTGCTGATTTAAGTATGTTTTTCAACCATATTATACAACTATACCACATATCACCCATGATGCCTGGTTAGTCGTTAGACAGATGGGAACATTGCCAATTGCACTGTAACTTTATCAAGCTTCTCTTGCCATTTTTCACTTCCATTTAGTATTTTTAACTCATGAACAACCTCCAGTATTCCTATTCCAATCAGACAGGAGAACTATCGAAACACATTTGATTCTCCTTTTGAAAACATTAGAGATGAGTAACTGTCATGTCTTGTATTTTAGCTGAATCAGGGAATACACTATATTTGGTTAATAGCAGGATCAAACCTGGAAATAACTTGGCAGTGATGTTTTACAGTAAAAACAAAATTCTTATGACTCCTGATACTTATTGTTCTCTTAGTATAACCTCTCCTCTCGCAAAGTGGTCTTGGGTTTGTCTTTCTACTCTACATCAAAACTTTTAACATAAACAACCCAGTTCCCACTGACACTGTCAGATGCCTTTCAATGCAACATTATGATTTTTAGTAAATTTAATATCCAAGTGAAATTTTTGCCAAAGGCCTTCTAACTTTTGCCTCTTTTAGAATTCTTATTTCATAAAGTGACAGTGCCTGAACTGTTTTTCTCTGAACACCCTTCTACTCTTCCACTACAGAAAAAAGCAGAGGCTAGGACATGCTATGTCAGCACTTCTTATGCCTGTGGAATACATGCCAATGAGGCTCAGTACTGGGAAGACATGAAAGATAACTATGTCACCAACCAAAATTGCATCTGAATGATTTAGATGAAGAAAATGACATGGAAATAACTAGACACTTTCAGACTTCATTGATTCTACAAAGAGAGTTGGAGATGCATTACTGTCTTTACCTAAACTCTATACATTTCAAAGGGATTCATGATTATATGATAATATCATACAATTTTTTTAGAAGTCTCCTTTATCTGCCTGTGTTTATAGAAAAAACACTTCAAATTATGAACCCGAATGACGCAAAACCAGGAATAAATTAAAGAGACTCAAAATTTACTGCTTTTAAAATATATGGCTTTATGAATTTTCTTGAAGGGTTGAGAGTTAATCCAGTGTTTTTCAGAAAGAGTACTCATTAAGCTGCACCACACTTCCAGGAAAATTAATTTCTTATATCTAGCATTGAAATTAATTTTAAAGCCTAGGAGACTGAAGTGGGCTAGCAGAGCTGGATGTTATTCTGGCATTGCAAATGCCAGAACTATAGAAATACAACAATCAATTTAATTATGGTAGAACTAGGATATGTGAGCTGCTTAGTCTTGCATCCTATTGTGGCTTCTTTCCAATATGCTCTTGATCCTTCATATTTTAAGAGAAATCCCAATCATCGTGCCACTTACTATTCTGACCTCACATAATTCTTCCCGTTCACATCTGCACTGAAAGTCTTCATTTCTTAAGTCTAAATTTGCAATATCCATTTACTGCTCCTCTTCTTAAATCTATCCTCTGCTCTTCACAGTTTGGCAACTGCCTCTGACAAAATACTTTCTGCTCTTCATCTGACACTTTCTGAAGAGCCTCCGTGATTTTCTTAGTCACGTCTCAGTATCAGTCTTCTATTCACATACACCTTTGACACAGATGGCCATTCTCCTCTTCTGGAACAACTCTCCCCTGTTAACATCTGTGATTTCTTCTTTTACTTCACCTTTATTTTTCTTTCATTTCTAAACTATACTTTCAAGGAAAATAGTCTCCCATTATTTTGTTCTTGGTCTCTCTACCTCATCTTTTTACAATCTTTATCCTGTTTAATTTCACCATACAAAAAAATTCAACTACCAATTCCATGCTGGCTATGTTTCAGTTCCAGGTTTGACTCTGTGTTCAGATTATGATCTGAGTAAATAACTGCTACAAAACTAGCAAGTAGAAATCTTCATCTTCTCTAAATTCTCAGCATGGTTTTCATGTCGTACTGAGCAATACTACACAACTCTACATTACTCAGGTCTATAATATGAATAAGATCTTTCTTTTTCGGATCTCTATAGTACCTCTACTTTTAAGTAAGCCTTAAATTTTGCACGCTTTCTTGGAATAAAAGGACATTTACATTAGTCATCTATTTCTGTCGCCCTGACAAACACAGAATGCAGCTGCAAAGATGATTTTTCTCTAATGGTCCACATCATGTGTTAAAATTATAACAAGAGAAGTTCAGCCTTTTATAACATAATTTAAACCTTCACTAGTCTAATAAAATCCTTTCAAAATAGATCAGCATACTTTAGTGAAAATTAGCACTGTAAGGAAAGTTCTCAGTACAGACTTTGTTAGCTGAATTTCAACATGGAACAAATATTTATTACGCAGTTATAAATAGGATTTATAATGGAAATGTTGACACTGTGATAATACTCCCATGTGATAGACCCTACTTCATCTTGTCCTTGGCTGGACACTGTGACAGACCAATATAGAAATTCACTGGAGCAGGCCAACAGTGGGCAGGTTCTGTGTCCTGGAAGGAGTGATTCTTTTTCAGAGCAAATGAATAATTTTTAACAGCAGAAAGGAGGCAATTAAAACTCTAAGGTAGCACTGACTTCTTTCTCCCAGATTATATCTGTAATTAACACACCCATGGTGTCAGATTAGATAGGTGTATACCTGGGCCAGAATTAACGAAGTTACTTCAAGATAGTAACATTGCCGAGACAGCACTGAAGTTGTCCAGGCTTCCAGACAGCTTCACAGACAGATGATGCAGCCTTTACTAAGTAACGAGTTTCATCTAGATGCAAATTAACTAGCTCAGTACTTAATGCAAGACCGTGAAAATTACAGTGATTGTAACAGCTTTATCTCTCTACAGGAAACTGGTTCTCTGTTATTAGTTTTAAAAGTTAATTTGCTCAAAACTAATTATGCACATTTTTTCCTAAGCAAATCATTTAATTACGTGACTCAAAAGTGTCTTGGAGAGATTGAGAAAGCATCCTGAAGAATTAAGGCTAAGCCTTTGCAAACTCTCTTTGCTTTGCCTTCTCCCAAACATGCTCTCTTGTCCCACATGCATGCAGGAATGCTGTGGAGTGGGTTGAACCAGCATGTGTGTAGGGCAATGGGGCAGGATGGATGAGGACTGCCAGCAAGCTGGATGGACCTCACACTGGGCAAGAGGAAATAGTGGGGCATCTTGGTGAGACTGGCGATAAATCTGGAAGGCAAGTTGTGAAGACTGGTATGACAAGGGGTACAGAACAAGGGGAGAACAAGAATAAAGCTTGAAACTGACATCTTTTTGTTTAAGGCACCTTCTTTCTTTGATTACTGGATACAACAGAAGAGCATCAGGATATGTCTATAGGCTCTGGTTTCTCCAGAGTTCTGCAGAAAGAGAATGGAAGCAATAAATTGTAGAGCAAAAAATGGCATAGCAAGAATCCCAACAACAGTTGTGTGCGGATGATGAAGTCACATATAGACTAAATTCAGAAAATGAACAGGCTTTTATATGACTAAGAGCAGTGAGCGTATGCTCTAAGGCACAAACTGATGGCATGGCTGGTAACTTTTCAGGCAAAATCCTCATTGTAATTGGCTTTTTAAATACAAATATCTGGTCTGGCCCATATGCATTTAGCCAGGACATTCTAGTTAATTAGCATCAGCCAGAAATCTCTCTTTGCTGTCCATATGGAGTTTTCATTTTGAGAACTGGAGGAGGTGGTGATGGCAGAGAGGAAGAAGATGGGAAGGATGTGTTTTTTTCTGAGGCTACAGGCATCCACCACTGGTCAAAAGAGAATGTAAACCACAGTTGCTCTTTGAGGCATTAGAGGCCATTACAAATTGCCTTATCATAAATTTAAAATGCTTATTTCTGAAACTAGCAATGTTCAGCATATTAAGACTGATGCTTTAAGAGTAACCAAACATCATAATAAAAAATAATGCTAAAATCTGCCAAATTCTTATAATTAGAAAATCTTTGCTCATATATTTCACCTGTACAAATTCTGTCCATCTCTTTAAACAGTTTTAGTTTATTAGATAAACTGCTCCTTGATTTCTCTCATGCCTTGTTTAGGAGATCAAAGGCTGGATTAATTGTTTTGGTGATCCATGTATGTTCATCTGGCAGCTGGCTAGCCTGATAGATAATCTGCCAGAAAACAATTCAGATTTGAATTTCCAGACCTTAATTCCTCTGTGTCAAAGTGCCCAGACTGCTCTTACCACGCAGTAAAGTAGTTTTACCCTTCTTTCATTTAATCAAATGTTATTCATTCAAACTGAATGAAAGAGCAGTATCCATTTGCTGCAGGATATACATGCACACAGACAATTATGGCTTAGCTGTCCAGTCTGTACAGTTCATACTTCAGTTTACCTCCTGATAGTGTGTTTACAAGACTATATCCTAGAGATGGTCTGTGGAATTTAGAATGAATGTGTAAGCCAAAGCATCCAGTAACCTTGTGCAAGATTAGAACAATACTTCCCCTTTTTACTGGGTGTACAAAATCCTTTCTTTTCTGTTAGAGTTTTGATACAGCACTCTCATTAGTCATTTGCTATTCTCTACGTTTTAACAAGAGACACAAAACAGCATTTATTTTTTCTCTAAGCAAAAACAAATCTCAAACTGTCCCTGGATGACTCCCTTGAATGAGGCTATGACTCAGGTTTCATTTGTTTCTGTCCTGCTATGCTCTCTTTTGACACATCTACAAGTTTTGTGATGCCTGGAGGAAACAAACAGGTCAGAGCTGGGATTTCTCAAAATTCATTTTATTTGTTGATAAAAAGGCCTGTAAAATATGGCCTCTGTAAAAACGGCAACATTTGTTAAACGTATACAAAATGTATAGTCTTGTGGGTAGGGCTCTGAAAAGATATGAATCCTCATCAGTATTAATCACTCGACCAAATATCTGGTACAGCAACAGTAGAAGCAGGGTCTTGCCTGAGACTATGGTGAACAAACTCAGGGAAAACAGCTCTCTGCAACCTTGTAACTCCTTATACCCTGGCTCTGACCTTTTCAGTCATACTTGGCTTTCCTCATATGCAAATACTAAGGCAATCAATCACTGCGAAACCTGAATCTCAAGATTTCTACGGTACCTAATTACTGACATTATTATTCTTATCTGCTGGATGCTACTTTACTTCCTACTGCTTTGTTCTCCTTTTAATCTCCTTTTAACTACATTACAAAGCCAGAACATCTTGGCAGCTTCTGATGAATATCTTAATGAACATAAAAGTGAAATGTGAGAGAACGTAACTGGAAAGTAGGAACTGCCATGGTACAATGACTGATGAATATCCACTGTAATTACAATTTGTGTGTAATTCTAGGCTATATGGCCCAGGAGGTTGCTTTTTAAGAACCTAAATTTAAGAGCTTTATCAATGGACTTAGGTCACAAGTAATTCAGAGATCCCTCATTAAGACAGAAAAAAAATAATTCACAGTTGTTTACAGAGAGGTATTTGCATTCGACTTTTTTTGTCTCATTGTTTGAAGAGGCTTATTGATATACTACATACATTTACTGCCGACAGCATGCTTGCAGTACTAAGCAGTTAAATAAATAAGAAAAAAATTAACTTTCTCATAACTTATTTTCAGGACTATTTAGTACCACAGAAAGCTTTCACTTAACTATAGTTTGAGAGACTGACACACAAAACTTATCATTACCTTTTAGTAGCATTTACAGAGACCTATAAAGATACTGTAAAAATATAAAGCTCAAGAATCAACAGAGGAAAACGAAGAAGCTGCTATTAGGAAGCAATAACAGTTACCTTGTTTTCATTCAAACACATGAAAATATTATTCAAAGAGCAGCTATTTACTGTTGTTTGTGTGAGTGAATGTAAATAATGAAAAATTCTAAAAATCTAATGATAACACTGTCCAGTAAGTCTTGGCATGACACTTGGGAAATCTGTAAACAAACATGTGGACAAGTAAGTCTCAGGGTTAACTGGTATCACACAGAAAAAATGTATCTGAAAAAGGCATCATGCACACTGAGTCTGGAAAACATCTCAGACATGATAGTATTTGAAATTATCACAATGATGTGTGAACCTGGTGGTTTGCTGCAGCTTATTTGGGATAACTGAAATTTAGTTAACATCTTGGCCTCTTGCAAGATACTAAGCAATGGGAGTAGGAATTTTTTTCAAACGTATACAAACCTGATGTAGTTGGCCATCTTGAAAATAATTAGGAAATTCAAAATTTAGACTCCAAAAGAGGTATTTATCTCTTGATAGGTAGAGAGATGTTTCCATATAAACTGAGAGATGTTTCCATATAAAGAACAGAGTAAGTGAACTTTCAGAAATGCTTTGTTACATCATTGCACACATATCAGCTGCATTTGGAGAGGTGATACAAATGCTTCTCTTTTGTAATTGGAATAAAAGTTTCAAATGAAAGGAAAATAAGATCCCACACGTTCTCTCTCCAAATCTCAGCCAATTTGTCAGCAATTCTACTTCATTTCCTGTGGCAGGAAGTAAAAAAAGACATCTGAGAAATTCTTGATCTGGGCAATTTCTTGGTGTCAAATTTCACACCATCAGATATTTGCATTTTCACTTGAGTGCTCCAGCCGTTTCTTTATTTCAAGGGTTTGGCAGCTTTCAAATACTTTCTTTCCAAATGCTTCAATTCTTTGCATGGCTATGCTTATGACTTCTTAACTTATGACTGGCAAGATGACCTGCTGCTATAAATTGGAATTTCTTCAGCTGATGAAAGAATGAAATAATGAAAAAAGAAAAAAGACTTGATTATCATAGAAGTATGGGCCGCTAATACAAGTCCATAGGAGAGGTAGAATTGAGGTAATTTCCAACAGTGAATGGTACATATTTATACTGTTTGAAAGCTAGTGAAGTCTTACTACTGGAAATAGTTCTGTTGAACTTTGCCTTCTGGACTGCCATGTTCAAGAAAGATGAATTTACATCAGGATGTGTACAAAGAAAGTTTGCAAGACTGGAAGGGGAATGGAGGTTCTAATCACATGGCCAAACCTTAACTTATGCAATAAATGAATAAAGAAAGAGTGCCCCAACCCTCCCAACCCCAAAATACAACCAAGTAGTTAGGAATAAAGAAAAAAGCGAGTATTCTTTAAACTTCCTGACAGTAAAGATTTAGTAATAAGTTATATACATGGTCATTTGAAATAAAAATTGAAAGGAATAGGTGACCTCATCGCTCTCTTCAACTACCTGAAGGGAAGTTATAGCCAGGTGGGGGTTGGTCTCTTCTCCCAGGCAACCAACAACAGGACAAGGGGACATGGGCTCAAGCTCTGCCAGGGGAAGTTTAGGTTAGATGTTAGGAAGAAATTCTTTACAGAGAGGGTGATCAGGCATTGGAATGGCCTGCCCAGAGAGGTGGTGGATTCACCATCCCTGGAAGTTTTTAAAAAGAGATTGGACATGGCCCTTAGTGCCATGATATAGTAATTAGAGTTGGATCAGGGGTTGGACTTGATGATCTTGGAGGTCTTTTCCAACCCAATCTATTCTATGATTCTATGATTCTATGATTTTTAGAAAATGTTGAAGAATGTTGTTGTGCTTTTATTTTATGGGTCATGAAATTAGCCTGCATTCACTACATGGGCACATTTAAGAATAAACAGGCTATGTCTGAAACAAGGATACGCAGAAGATGACAGTAAGTGAAAATGAATCTCAGAGCTATAACCTATATTAGCATACAAGTGCTGGCAGGTCCTTGAAAAGTAATAACAAGATATGACTCAATCAATTTGACAGGTGAAAGAAAGGGCAGACATGAAAAGACATTAAATTGGCAAATGGAGTTCCATTTTATCAATTCAATCTTAAGCTAAAGAGCAGCACTCAAAAATATTAGCCTCATGGAAAGGGAGCAGAAAAATAAAGCAAAACCAGCTTTGCTTCTTTTGATAGCAACTTTTCACCAAAATTCAGACCTTAGCTCACCCAGATTGTTGAGGATTCCACTGGACAGTAAAAAAGCT
Source organism: Myiozetetes cayanensis (assembly GCF_022539395.1). NCBI lineage: Eukaryota > Metazoa > Chordata > Aves > Passeriformes > Tyrannidae > Myiozetetes > Myiozetetes cayanensis. The sequence continues at coordinate 30,402,211 of NW_026086604.1, read as the reverse complement.
AAGGATCTTTCCACTAATAAAAGCATTTTAAAATTAACCAAAATTTCTGTTGATTTATGTTCTCTGAAGTCTATCTTTGACACTGTCCTGAGTAAACTATTAATTTGAGGCAAAGTTATACACTTGGTACTTTTCAACACACAACTGTTTAATACAAAGCTATAGTTAGCAAATGATTAAAAACTGAAAGCAAAATCTCCTTTAGCAATGTACACTGCTCATGACTGCGACGACTATTATTTCCATTTAAATGACAACATTCAAAAAGAAATCAACACTTTAACTTAACAAAAAATCTTTTCACTGCAACAAAACAATTAGCCACAAAAACCCCCAGTCTACAGTTACCTGGTTGGTAGAAATTTGGTGAAAGTTCTCTGGCAACTGCTCTTGCAATATCACATTCCTGTCGAGCAGCCTGAGCAGCCTGATCCGCAGCATCAGCTTTAGCTCTTGCATGTGCGGTTCTGTACAAAGTAGAAAACAGTTTTTATGCAGAGGAGTCTTTTATCCATTCTATCAAGAATGTGAGAGCAAAGGACCTCAGCTATCATACACTATCCTGTATAGTGAGCTCTTATGCCCACCTGTAACTGTGAACCAGTGAAGTATTTCAGAATCAAACCACTGTTCCTCTCAGCTCTTCAGTCCTGCTCATCCTTGAATCACGCTTACTTGCAGGTACACAATCTACAGCCCAAGCTCATAATTAAAATTACAAAAAAAAAAAAATAGTATCTGACAGAAATCTGGGGTTAGGATTTAATTCCATGTTACCAGAATGTGCACACAGGTGTACAGGAGGTCAGACTGGGACACCACACTGACTCCTGAACAGGTTTTTGTGAGACTAGGATGCATGGTGTTCAACTGCTAATACTTTTACAACATTTCAAAGTTAATGCTCAATGCTGGGTGCCACGTAAAAAACTTTTGAAGGGCAAAATTCAGGTATGTTGGCCCCAAAATATGGGAAATCACATCACAATCAGATCATGTTGCAAAGGAATAGCACGGAAAATGTGTCTGACACTTCAACAGGCATTTGTATAAGCAACAGTTTATTAACAGTTTTAAATTCTTGTAACTCACTGAATTTCAAAACCAAAAATAATATGAAAAGGTAACTTTTCAGAAGTCAAGACAACAGTTTGGAATACTCTGGTAAAGCGATCTGCCCTTTGCTTCCTCTTTTTTTCCTTTCGCTATTTCTTCCAAGTCTCAAGAACAGCTTGTGCAAAGCCCTCTGATTCCAGACTTTGCAAACTGATAGTTGTGTTACTGCAGGTTTGCATCTATGTTTGCCCCATCTTCTCTCACCACTTCATTTTCCAAACAGTCATCTGTTTAAAAATTCCTGATGGCAGTGATCTCTCTGTGCCTCTACAGCATTAGCACATAGCCTACAGCTATGAAATGGTTCGTTAAAACAGAGGGGAAGCTAAACATGGCAAACCAGCAGAATTTTTTGAGACTCTAGAGATATTAATAACCTTTCTGAACAAGATACATTAAATTTCATGATCTCCTCCCTTTTCTTGTAACATTCTAGTAGAAAACTGACACTGAAGTAAGAAAAAAATTGAGTTAAGAGAACAACAGTAGCACCAACTTTTATCCTGTGTGCCTGGTGATAATAACAAACAGCAACCAAATAAATTAAAACTTTCAACAACTTCATCATAAAAAGTCAGTTTTATTTTCAAGGAATAAAGAAGAGTTCTATGTGTTTTAGACAAAGCAAGAATTAAAAGTTAGCATTAGCCACAATGAGCATCAAGAGATTAATAGAACGGCAGACTTTGCATTTCTAAAAGGATGTTTAATCCCTTAGGGTACTAGTATAAACACAGTCATAAAAAAACCACATAGACAGTTTCATCTGTGGTGCCTGGAGAAGATTTATTTAAGTTACATCCTCCCTAAAATGTGTGCGGGGATAAATGTTGAATGTTATTTCAAAGCTTATCTTGTCATAATTTACTGGATAAATACCAGCTTATGCTGCCTTCTTGCAGGTCCCTCTAGGTCTGTGAGAAAAAAAGATAATGAGCAAATAAGCTGTAACACCTTCAATTTGTACTTAGGATGGGGGAAAGAAACTGTTAATAAAAACAAACACACCGTATAATCCCATATGTGTTCTGTGCAGTTCATGAATGGGTGTATGGTATGTGCTTGCTTAGTAACAGCTATCAAACCCGTTCTTTCTCTATAATCATTATTTTCAATTAGATGAGCTATTCTTAGCTCCTGCATAATTATGTCTATGTAGCATAAACTTAATGAAGCAATCCTAGCACTGGGACATTGTTTTGTGAGACAATAATGTAGTCTGCACATAGATAAACTAGACAGTGGTCATCTTTTTGTGATGAAAGAACAACCAGACTACTCCCATATAAAAATAGTCTAACACTATTGCTACTGCTACAACAGACATTTTAAAACCTAATATACTGAATGACCAGCACCAGGAAAACATACTGCCAGGATAATACATTTATTTACTGATGCCTGTGAATTTTCTACATTATTATATCCAAGAAGCAAATCACACATCCTGTTCAAATATACAGTATGAATTAGTAAAGGAATTAAAGATGACATGAGTAAAAAGCTCGTGTAACTTTGTTTCATGAAGCTGGGCAAAGCAAGTCACAACAGGATGAAGCCAAGGGAACAGAAGGTAAACGAGCACAGCTTTCCTTGGCTGCCTTATCTCACACCTCTTTTTTTCAACTTGCACTTCCTGCTATTCTGCCCCTTTTGTCCTCACAGTCAGGAGTTCCAGCAGACCAGAACAGGAGCGACTGTTCAGAAGTGAACACTGCCAAGGCATGTCCCAGCGACACACTGGAGCAGTCTCAGTGCTGTGCTGAGGGATGACGCAGCAAGAGGAACTAACCAGGCACAGGAGGGTAAGGCACAAGAACAGTGTTTATGCTCCTGAACAGGCCTTCAACCAGCCAAACAGGAGTGTGTGCACACGGCAGTGATGAGACGCTTTCCCAACAGCCTCTTCAACAAGCATCACTGATGACAAATGGCAAAAGTGAAAAGGAGAAAGCAGCAGAGATGATCCTTCTCCACAGAACAGCAGCAATGTGCTTCACCCGTGAATGCAGGCTCTTCATTATTTGCATTGCTTGCTAGTTATCACCTTGGCATTTGGATGCTTTACTGGCTAACTTCAGCAACGTGTACTTTTATCATCTCAATTTGCAAATGTATCTTCAGACATTTCTTCTCATTTCTTGCAAACTTACTTTTAACTGTCAGATTTAAATAACTTTTCTGTTGCTGTTTAATTCCCTGAGTCTTTTTATTCTGACTTCCACACTTGATTTGTCTGTATGTTTTTCAAATTACTTGCTTACAACTACTGCTGCTTGACACTACATTTTGTTTGTACTTGTTTTATTTTGCCTTGCATTGACCATCACACTATCAGACTGTTATTATCAGACACTATGGAGAAATATATTAGTTTTGAACTACACTGTTTATAAACGAGAACTATCAAAGCAGAAATAGAATCCATTTGCTCCATTTATGCTTCACACAGTTTGGGAAAGCATTCTTTACCTTTCATTTCTGGAGCAATTTTGTCACTGTAAAGTCTTGAAGTTTTGTTTGTTATCAGCAATTGTTCGTGGAAATTTAAGTCCATGATATATCATGTCAAAATGACCTATATTTGAATGAACACTTTCTACTTTTTTCCCCAGAGAACTCTACATCTTTTGCCATGACAAGAGACCTTTAAGAGAACTGTAGAAAGCAAAACTCAAAAAAAGCGTCTCCTTTTCTCTCCCCCAGCCAAGAAAAAGACTGCAATAGGCTTTTCATTTTGTTCCACACACTTTCCAGGAAGGATCGATCTGAAGTTTCAGCAGCAAAACAGAAATTATGCAGGAAAGTGGGTAGCAACGCAGACTGCAAAGCAGTACAAGAAAACAAGTGACGTGCTTTGCAATGCTGCATTCAGGTTCCAATCCACAGCAAAGGACCTTTAACGACTTTTTAATTTAGGTGAATGGGCCTTTAATGATTTTTTATTTTATGTGCACAGGTCAGTTCTTGGTAAAAATTCATTCTCAGTAACTGTAATAGTGAATACACACTACTAACTTTTGAATTACCATGTGTTTTTCCACTTGAAAGTGTCATCCTACCATTGATATTCCACATGATGTCTCAAGCACATGTTTGAAAGATTTCAAATAAACCAATATAAAAATTAAAGTATTTACCAAAACCAACTCATGTTTACAGGGACAACCTATCTCTTCAATAATGAGACCACAGTGGTGGGAAGTTCAATCAAGGCAGGGGCTACATTAAGCATTACATGTGTCAGCAATCAAACTGTACTTACATTAAAGAGGAACCTGTACTTACAGCTCATGCAGAGTCTTGGTACCAGGTGGCAGGATGTGGAGTTCCTATATTTACCAGTCTCTGTTGTCAGCGAGCGAGGGCTGGAGGACCAATGGCTGAGTAACTTTGGTATTGTGAGAAACTGTATTCAGACTCATATCAGGGTCTGATTCTGAAAGAAGCTTAAGCTTTCTAGACTGTGGGACAACTGGTCTCTATTGAGACCTTTGTTTTCTGCGCTTGGTTTGGTAGGTAAACATGGACACATCCTCTTAATTACACACAAAATTTACAAGCACAGAGCCGGAGGCTCCTTACAAGCAGTCTCCCCTTTCAGCAATGCTATGATCAGATTTCTAACTACTTATATATGAAAAATGACTCAAAGAAGGAGTACTGAGGGCTGAAGAGCTTAAGCAGTATTATCTCCCATTCTGCAGCAACAATGCTTATATATAATGCCATGTGCCTGGAATGCATTATGTAATGTTTATCTAAATTTAAAACCCATTTAGAACTGTCCATTACCCTCCAGATTATTTTGCATTTCCATGGTATCCTTCAATGCACTTGTAATGATGCCTCATTCAGAGTCAACTAAAAATGTAAGCAACATATGTTTATTCTGTTTCATGTTTCAGAATCTATTAAACACAGTAATTCCAGCATAAAGCTTTCCAGGAGCTTGTTTCCTATTCCTCAAAATTATAAAAATAATTTTGCTTCCTATTTACCCAATATATGAAACCAAATTATGCTCCTATCAAATTATCCTAAACCATTAATATTTACAATGTTACTTATTAACAGATTTCTACATTGTAAAGCAAAAAAAAAAAAATCAAAAATCAGTAAAGGCTAACCCTACATGAAGTTCTCAGAGATATATTTTATTAATGATATCTATCAGGTTCGTCTGTTTACGTTAACTATTGTGAGTTACTATCCATTAACATCCTTTTTGATACTGGAATTCTCTAAAATCAATCCCATCTTCCTAAATTCTAAAATGCAGTGATTTTTCCAGAAAGCAGAGAACACTATGTTGGGGGTTTTCTTACAGGTATGAAACTTGCTAACATTTTCACATTTGTTTCTATCTGTCAGATGCTCAATTTTGCAAAACCGAGTTCTGGTAAAATTAGTACAGAGATCCATAGTATTTCCAGGAAAATAGGAGCTGAGAGGAAGAGGAAAACTTTAAGCAAAGTTCTTTGGTAGTTTAATTTTCTCCTTGCCCCCATTTTATTTCCATTTTCTTCTGATAATATACATTGCTAATGAATGCTCAGTAATTATTTAGGTTCTCTGCACTTTTTAACACTGCAAGTAAGAGAGTGGCATTTATCAAGTGTGCTAATCATCCTCCTCAGCTTATTTCAGTGATAATACTGGGTGCAAAACAATATGTTGCTTCGGTAGGAATAAAAATACATAAATGCATAACTATATAGAGCTACCTAGGAACTCTTGGCTTCATCACTCTCAGCAACTCACTGCTGTAATATAGCTCAGAAGTGAGGGTAGATTGCTGAATACCAGCATGAAATGGGAGTCTCTGAGAGAAACAGAGAGAGGAAAAAGACAGACTTACAGATAATGCAATACAAGAACTTCATGTCAGAGAGAAACCTGAAGTCCTCCTCAACTACAGACTGAAGTAACAAAATGAGATATATGTCCTCAACTAAGGAGTCTGAACTCAATTTTAAGTGCTTTACTTCATCAATCTCCTTTGTGCTTTGCTAAATTTTAATCTCAATCAGCCGCTCCTTCTTCATGAACTGACTTCATGAAGGAACTGGACTACCTTGGTACTACCAGTGAAGTCTGATGTAGTGAAGCATAAGCAGATCTATTACGCAAACACTGCTGGCACATCAATCCGTATCATCTTGCCTAATGGATTTTGCTTCTGAAAACTCCTCCTTCACAGCCTAAATCCATTTCTCATATTTTTCAGTCCTAACTCATATTACAAGAACTGAAAAAATGCTAACCTTCAGTTAATGACTCCTGAAAAACTGAGGAAACTCCGTACAACTGGCAAACAGTCAACCTGTTTTCAGTACTTGAAAAAATAACCTGGGGATAATGACTGGTAAGCTATATATTAGTCTTAGGCATAAATGACTGCATAAATAAACTGGGTCTACATCCATAAAGATTTACAGGCTAGCAGTATATTGTGCCAGGCATCCCGCTTCAACAAAGTATTGTGCCAAACACTTCATACACATGTAAAGATTATGGGTCCTATACCTTATCTAGTTTGCCTTGATTTAACATACTTGGACTATTTTCAAGGCTTCTGATTTTGCACCCTATGGCAATGTAATTAAACAACAGCATAAATTACATGGAATTAATAAAGTACATCAAAATGGATTAAAAGCTAACTTTCTAATACATTTCAAAGCTTAATGCAGAAGACATCAAAGAAAAGGGTTGATATGTGCATTTTACATTAGGAGTTAGTTTTTGGTGGTTTAGTATTTTACTTTTAGAATGTCTCAGTACAAGCTAAAACATACTATGGTAGAGTTGGCAGATTACACAACTTCTGAATTCTTAAAAGCGCCCAAGGACAATTTACTGTAACCTTAAGTTACTGTAATCTACAGTTTACTGTAACATTAAGTTCAATAATAACAACTCCAAACCCCGTTGTGTTTAAGTGTGCCAAAATAGAACACTGGGAACACAAAAAACCAGGCAAATATGGGAGATGGGCATGGAAAATAACACAGAAGGAGTATGACATCATGCTGGTTAAACTCACATACTGATGCAAAAGGAAGGGTTAATTTGGTCCTAACACATGTAGAGATGAAAATCAAGTATAACCTAAGGAATTTGTTCTTGCTGTACTACATAATCCAGCATCCATAAAACCATTAATGGAACAATGCCCAGCTCATCTACATCTCAAGAAGGAAAGAGAAATGTCAGCACCACAGAATAATTCAGGTTCTTAAAAGACAAGATTTTTGACTTAAACTTCTTGAGTCTCTTATCTACTCATTATTGAAGAAACACTGAGAAGCCACTTACCACTCTGTACATATGGGTATCTGACAGTGGAAGATGGGGAAGACATAATGGGGAAAAGTATTTCAGATAAAGATTTAGCTGGTCCAACAATTAGAAGCTGAATTTGGGCACAGTCAACCTTAAAATGTTATAGGTGTAATCTACGGAGAAAAAAATGGACATTTTTAAGCCTTTGCAATTATACTAGGCACTGTAATAAATGTCTCCTTTAATCCGTTTTCTGAGAAAAGAATGACATAGTCCTTTGTTTACAGGAAGTGAGATTAGCTGATTTAGGGGCTGTTTACATTAGGTATTTTAGACATCTGACATAAGGGTTCTGATCTCATTGGAGACACCCACTACTCCATTAAAAATAAGTAACTTGAACTATTTGCAGTTTGGACCTCTGAACTGTGTGGATGTTACACTGCTGCAGCAGTCGGCATGAATGTTCCCTGCTGCACCTACAAATGTAGGAAACCTCTTAACAGTAAACATCAATCTATGTGTTTGTTGAGGAATCAGCTGCCTTCTTAAGTCAAGACTCAGAACCTGTTTGCATTCTTCTTTAGACCTCTCTGGTCCATATCAATAAAACCAGAACAGCTCAACAACTCAGGAGTGCCAAGGTACTAATTTCTGTCCTACTAGACACATATACACAGCAGTTCAGAAAGATTTTAGGTGAAGGACAGCACACTCAGAAGAAGGTATTTCTGAAAATCCACTTTTAGCAATTGAGAGATCAGTTCAATCTCCCTAGCCTAGTCTGTCTTCCAGGCCCTCACACCTGTTCATCTCTTTGGAAAAAGGGTCACATGCAGATGTCTGAATTGACAGTGGTTTTAAATTGCTGTTAAGCATCACTAGAGAAGTTGCTTTACATGGTACTCTCCACAACCTTAGGTGTTCCACTAGCCTAGCACTATTTATGTGCATGCCAGATATTCTGCCCCTGAATAAAGGATGTGGCTCTTCACACGATGTATTCAGTTTTAACCACCATTCTGTCAGCAGTCTGAATGAATGAGTTTTGCTTTCATATTGATTGTACTTGACCGTAGCACTGGCACAGAAATAGAATCATTTAGGCTGGAAAAGACCCTTGAGATCATCAACTTGAACCATTAATCCAGTACTTCCAAGTCCACCACTAAACCACATCCCTGAGCACCACATCTACAAGTCTTTTAAAACCCACCAGGAATAGTGACTCAACCGTTTCCCTGGGCAGCCTGTTCTGATGCTTGGCAACCTTTTAGGTGAGGAAATTTTTCTAATATCCAGTCTAAACCTCCCCTTTCACAACTTGAGGTTATTTCCTCTTGTCTTAGTGCTTGTTAGGTGTTAGAAAAGATTGACATCCACTTTGCTGTATCTTAAAGATGGCATGGTCTTCAAATTCAGTAAGATGAGCAGCATCACTTCAAGCAGAATGCAAGTGTTCCTGTGGGAAAATTTACACTTTGGACAAAATACACTTCTATATACTATGCTCTTAGGGCTCATTTTTGCCCATGGTTATTCACTGACTCTTTTTTCTTGTCTCTTAAATGTCAAGTACATCTAGACAAAAGTGTAAATCTAAATGGATATTTGTCCACCTTACTTTACAGGACAGACTATATTCTATCTTATTTTATCACCAAGTCAACTTAGTGAGCAATATTTTCTTCCAGTTCCCTGGCCCCATAATATTAATTCCTGCAGACAGGAGGGGTTTCTTTTTGAAAGGGGTAAAGGAATAGATGCAAACAATTTGTTGTTTCCCATCACTAAAGCCAATTATATTGTTTCACTGAAGACATCTTCTGAATCTAGCTGGAAGCCCAAAAATGTAGATGTACACTTGAGCTTCAGCTGCTCCTGATGACATAGTGAAGTGAAAAAAAAAAAACAAACAAAAAGGAGATAAATAAGTTTCTCTTCCCTTCATCATAAAATTCAAGCTTCGTGGAAAAACAACTCCATGTAATAAGGATTCTGCACAGAGAAGGCAATCCTGTTCAAGGAAATGGGAATACATGGACCACTGTGATCATTTGCTCAGATAATTTCTAATGTATGTTTAGTGCATTGCTCTTCCCCCAGAACAAATTTTTTAAAAAAACTGTTCTCCAACTGGGACAAATGAAATAAAATGGTAGGTATGATGACTGCTATCATCAACATCAATATCTGGCAACTACTCTATGCTCTAAGCATAAAAAAGTAACAACAAATCATCATCCTAGGGATACAGCTAGATGAAAAATAAGAACAGCTTACAGGAAGAGACTAGGATTTTTTTCTTTTTCTTTTTTTTTTTTTTTTTTTGCATAAAAATGGACTGTTTTTTCCATTCAAAACATTATCTTAATATTTTTCAGTGTTCTGATTTTTACCACTTTCAATTACTTCAAAACAATAAAAAAATAATCAGAAAATATGAAATCAGATGTCATTATTTAGATTTTTTTTTTTTTTACAATAGTTGTACTTAGAAAACTTTTGGAAGCTCCATTAATCAGTAAACTTATTCAGGAAAATTATGTTAAATGTCATCCATGACAATGCCTATTTCTTATCTCTCCCCTATACAGAGTTGATGTGGGTGTTTTTATGAATTACTTTCATTTTCAAGGAAAAGGAAGTCCACAGTGTTAGAGATACTTTAGCAAAGAATACCAATGGTTTTCTAGAGTAAAATGCATAATCTAAACCCAGTATCTGATTTCTTTTCACATAACAATATATGTAACTTGCAACACACTTGTTGCATGAAAATTACATTACCGAAAATTACAGGAAAAACCTGACAAAATATTTAAAATTCTGTGGGTTTTACTGGCTTCAAAAAGTGTAAGGTAAACTCCACATTCATAGATAGTTCAAGGTGCATGCTTCGTGCTTTTCCTAAGTGACTTTGGCAGTCTGTAACTTACTATATTGTAGTTCCAGTACCTGAATCCAAAGACTTCAATACTGTGCTTGATGGAGGAAAATATACTAAGAAAAAGGTCCCAACTACTCGCTTAGTGGCTTGGTGCTTATTTGGCTTTCTCTTATTACAAAAGCTGTAAACCATTTATTTCTGACATTTTCTCAAAATATAGAAAGAGTATGGAATTGAAATCTTCAAAACAACGGGAACAGAAAGGATACACTGATCATGGAATAAAGTTTAAGCATAAAATGGCTTTGTGCATTGCACAAAACTATCTAGGAAATAATAAAAATGAAAACACTATCTAGAACATAATGACAAACAAAATAATTCTTTATGACATATAATAGTGCCAATTATGCATTTGTAATTAAAAGAAAGAATGTAATTAACCTATTTGAATGACAAACATATTGATGTGCATTCAAATAATCTGTATCAATGTTATGGGGATTTTTTAACTGTCCTTAAAATCTAGTGGGGAAAAAATACTGTATTGTATGCATGCAGTATTTTCAGCCTTTTAAAGGCATTAACGATGTGTGTTTAAATTTACTTTTTGTGTCCCTAGCAATCTTAGAGCCAAGACTAAATTTGGCTTATCTTTCTTTACATGGTTCGTTACTGTTCCCTGATTAGGTGCCAGATGTCTAGAAAAATAGTACCAATTGAAAAACGTCTAGCAAACCATTCTGGTATAAGTTCTTCCATTTTCAGTTTTTTAAAGATAACTGCTATAAAAATTCACAGAAATACCTGAATAACAGAAAACACTGATACCTTATAACTGAACAGTTTAATTAACAAAGGGCATAAGCTCTCCACAAAAGACAAGTGCTCAAGCGTAGGGCTGGTTGTATCTGATTGGATTTTTCTCCAGGCTGGCAGACATGAATCAAGCTGTTCATTTTATACATTAAACATCAAGAGACTGAACAGGTTCAACAAGCAAAGGAAAGACTTTGATGATCCTTCCATCTGTAAACATGTAATTCCTCTTAACTGAAGAGCACTGCAGATTGAAAATAACATCAGATCATTTCAGACATAGGGCAGCTGACAGCTATTTCACAGGTTTTGCTATCTCCAGCATGAAGGAAGTGCAAAACCTGGGTTTATGACAAATGCAGCTAACAGCTTCAAAATAATCTTCTCTCATATACATAACCCCCTCCAATAAACATCTATGTATATATCCACCCTCTGTAGCTATCTAGAAGGCTGCCAGTAACACAGACTTTGAATAAACAACCAGCATGTCCTACCATCACCAGAAAAACTGAAAACCCAGGAATGTTGCTCTCTGCTGGTTCCCATAGGGCTGATGATCTTGCCTAGATGCCCAGAAGGCTTTTGTGGCATCCAGACACTGCTGAGAGTTCACAGCAGCCTATTTGTTCCTGCTTAGAGCGGTCCTTGACTGCTTTGTTCTGCTGAAGTCATGCAGATCTGCATGGTAAGGTTGAGGATTCACTGTTGTATTACATATTTGGCACTAACCATTCATGAGGGCAACAACTTTCTGCAGACTCATGAAGTCTACTGTTTTGAGACCCTCTGAACAGAGCTGGTCATGGTCTGTTTGCTCCTTTTTTTTTCTCCTTACTACAGGCCTTGTCTGAAGCCCTGACATTCTCTCCCAGTCTCCTCTAAAAACCAAACGCTCTCTTTTCTGAGTCACTAATAGCAGAATTTAAGCATAAATACTACTGCATGCTATGAAGGAGGCAGCAAGCCCCAAAAAATCAGTTCTAATGTCTCCTTGTCCTCCCTTCACACAAACACGGATTTATCAGACTTATTCAACATCTACCTAAAGATTGATGGGTTTTACTGACACTTGTGACTGTGACACTGGAGCAGCTGGTAAGACAAGAATCTCCTATTAGGCAATACCATGTGCTCCCCCTCCCACCAAAAAGCTCTTCCTACTAAAGCCCAGTCTTGAGATCTGTGCTTGAGATCAGGATTGGCAATCAACCCCTGAGCCTCAAAAATTAGTCTCCTAGTAAAACATTATAAATGAGTTACCTTTCTAAACCGCAGGTATCTGAGCTTTTATGAGAATCAGAGAAAGGCCACATGTTGCTCCTGTTTGCATAACAAGACTACCACAGCTTGCCAGAAGCACCGGATCTGCTCTGCCTGCACTGAATAATGGTGCTGCACACATATGGCAGTGTTTTCCAGAAGTGCTGGGCATTACTAAATACACACCCATCTAAGTTCTGCACTCTTCATGTCTTCAATAAATTAACACTACAGGGGTAACTGCTGCTACTACAGTAATTCATATCGCTGCCAGCCAGTGGTAACTGCGAGGGTCTGAACACCAGAGAGTGACAGTACCATATTTTCACCCGCTATTTTTCTTGAGGACATTAAAAGAGCCTCACCATGTCAAGGCCATGCATCTTGGCAGGGAAAGGGCTGATAAATCCTGGGACAGCCAGTGTCCTGGAATAACCCTGTGGGCTCGATGAATTATCTTAAATCACAGAATCATAGAGTGGTTCGGATTGGAAAAGATCTTAAAGATCATTTAGTTCCATTCCCTCTGCCATGGGCAGGGACACTTCCACTAGTCCAGTTTGCTCAAAGCCCCATCCAATCTGGCCCTTAATACTTCTAGGGAGGGAACATCCATAACTTCTCTGGGCCACCTGTTACTGCATCTGATCACCCTGACAGTAAGGAATTTCTTCCTAATACCCTAATCTAAATCTACTTTAAAAATACCCTACCTAAATCTTCAGTTTGAACCCCCTCATCTTCCCACTACACTCCTTGATAAGGAGTCTCTTTCCATCTTTCCTGTACATCCCTTTTAGGCACTGGAAGGTCGCTAGAGGGTCTCCCTGGACCCTTCTCTTCCCTGGGCTAAAATATCCTAAAAACCCACTTATTTTGCCAGGCTGTATACCAAGATAAGAAGGTCCTTCAAAGAGTCCATACAGATCCACCTTCACCTGAACACATATCTTATTTTACGAATCCCACTGGGAAATACAAAGGTCATCAACCAGGAAGGCTTCAGTCATGCTGAAGCCTGCATTGCTGGGGGCTTAAGGAGGAATGGAGGACATACCTGAAGAGCCACTGGAAGGACAGGGAAAGTAAACACATGCTTTCTTGAAGAATTTGATAATTCAAGATGATCACTGCAAGATTAACTCATCTAACACGATTAGCAAAATAATAACAGTAATGTAAATCTCTCCCTCAACAAATGACTCCCAGAATTTCAGCTAGATCTACTGATGAAGCGTATATCTAGTGAACATGGAATGTGAGCTCCCATTATGTTTAGTTGATATTATTTAAGAAAATGTGAGGGTCTGTTCCATATAGGAGTCTTGCTACTCCCTCAGGAGCATGCTTTGGCAGCAAGTGGATGCATATGGAATATGATTTCTCACTGGAAAGTAGAAGTCATTTGGTAACAAGTAGAGACTTACTCTGCAATTGTATTAAACAAATAATGTTTCTTTCTCTGTGAGACTGACCTACAGTTAAAGCCCTGCTGAGATAAAGGAAACTTTTGCCACAAAGTACAGTGCTGGAAACACTTGCTGAAGTACTGCAATGGGTTAGTTTGCAAGAAATTATGTGGAGATCCTTCATCATATGTCGAAATTTACTTTTAGCTTTTTTTTTTTCTAACTCTTGTGAAATTGAGTCCAGCTATAAAGTCTTGCAATTTACTTTTTCTTGAATGGCTGACCTGTATAGTAGCAAAGTACTGTTTTGAGTATTCAAATACTGAGAAAACAGGATACAAAATGACCTCTTTTAGAAGGATCAATATGGAAACTACATTTCAACCTGATGATCAAGCTGGAATTGCACAGAACGGGTAGACATACAAAGAAAGCTTTTAGGAATTCTTAGGTCTAGGATTTTCATGTACTTTAATCAGAGCTTCACTGTGCAGAAATTCAACCTCTCTATAAGTTCATTAAAAGAGTGATCACTGGGGAGAAAAATTATACCCTTCACTCATGTTTAATGGGTTTGAATAACAATTCAAATGGCAGTGCTGTTCAAGTCCATTATATCTGGACAGAAAGCATACAGGTCACAACACGAATCACTGTGACACAGTTCTCTCTCACCACCTGGCTGATTGGGTAAAAAAATAAGTGGGTTCCTTGTTTTAATACACCATACATTTTACAGAGTGAGAACATCATGGAAAAGTTCCAGGTGCAGTACCCCTTACTGATAATTTTAGGTATATAATACATTATCTCTGTAAAAATGACAGAAACAATGTATCAGTCTTATACTTTAAACACAGTATGATAAAATCAAATATTACCAGCTTACAAGTGAGACAGTATGGGGAGAACTTTGGACTTTTTAAGGACAGGAAAGAAATTGCCTTATCTACCTTGAGGAAATACACAGTTCCCAGTGTCAAGAAAGCAGGACCCTCATCTGAAGATCTTACATGAAACAACAAGGTCAATTTTGTTTGAAAAAGACTTCACAGAGAAAAAAAGTCTTTGGAGAAGGTAAAGAAATAAAAGCTGTCTCTGGCATGGAAAATAGAAACTGAATCGACTGGTCAAGAAAAACTGTATTTAAGGACCCAGCCATCTGAGGTCCTAACAATTAGTCTTGAGGGAACAGGGCAAGATAAGAGTCTGAGAGATCATATTTTCTAGTGTTGGTTAAAAACAGTTATCTGCTTTCTTGTTAAATCTACGAGGTAGTCTCAGAAACAGTAATCGTGTCAAAGAAAAAGGAAGGCTGACTCCACAGCAGCATCCCAGAAACATCTGTCATAAGACTCTGTCTGCAATGCTGGGACAATTCTTTCAGCAGTCGTATAGTCTTGTGTTAGAGTGCAAATGTGTTGCTCCCCTACTGTCCAGAGTAAGAGGTCCCAGTTCTTTTGGTGAGTATACACTACCAAATCTCCATGCTGAGGAACTATGAGCTCCAAAAGGTCCCCCTTCTTCCAGAGCACCTGAAGCTACACCGTTACACCATGAATGGTCAGGATATCCACTGTGCCCATATCTTCTGCAAAGCTACTGGACTAACAGTGGGCCCTTTTGTTTCACCAAAATTGACCTTTTTGTTGTCATGAGAATAAGGTGTCATCCCACTGTATATGAACAGATGATTCCTTGCCAGCCAAGGCATAGCAGTCAGCCAAACAGCTGTGGAAAGATGAGGTACAGGTTCCTCACAGGCCTTGAGGTCTTTCACCTTAGGCGTGCTTTTACTTGACAGAATTCCTCTGTACAACTCATACCACTTTGGAGGCTCAACTGGAGTCACTGTCAAAATATTCAAGCTCTTTTTCTTGCCTCTCTCTACAAATCTCATCTCTTTGGCTGGTGTCTACTACAGTACTCTCATGGAATTTAGCAGTCGCTCATTAATGTGGAAGATGAGCCTGCATGAATAAGAAATTGACATGACTTCCCTGATGTTAACCATCCATGCGTGCCTCAGTCTTCTGAATCTCCAGACACATTAATCATGTGCCATGAGACCCAATTCTTCCACAGGCACACTCCTCAATGGTAAAGCCTCAGATTATGATAGGGTAAGACTCCCATCTCTCATTGGTGCAGACCAATTCCTAAAAGACAGTGCCTGAAAAAAGCGAGGTACCAGTTGATTGGAGGACAGTTGACGTGCCCCCTCTCAGTCAGTCCTGAGCGTCACTCACAGGACACTCCCATAAGATGCCAAATAAGCTGCTGTTGGGTAGAACACTGAGCACAGTGGAGCAGATCCCTGTTGAGCAAGAAGGGCAAAGACCAGAGAACCAAACCTCTTCCAGGAATGTTGCATAGATTCAACTGCACTTGGTACTTGGGCTAGCTGCTATATCAAATCCAGCAAATCCAGATTAAGTGCATCTATCTCCCTGTAACTGGGATCAATAATGAGACCCATCCTGCAGTAACTATAGCTACTGATGCCCATGTTGAGAGCATCACGGGTGCTGTCATTCTGAAATTTTTATACCTCAGCAGGGTGTAAGAGCATCCGTATGTTGCTAATGCTTTATTATTCTGTGACATTTTGCTGTGGCAGTCAGGCATTAGTCTTCTCAGTGGTGTACTTAATGGACACTAATTGCTTGCAATAGAAATGCTGGAGCTTGCTTAAGGTTTGATGAGGCCACGAGCTGCTGCAGAAGACAGAGTTTCAGTCATCAACCTCACATATTGTGAATTACAGCAGATAAGGGCAGCCATATGAAATATCTGAACATGCAGTTTCTCTCACAAAAAAAAACCTGTTGACTTTTTTATTTTGCGCAGCAAAGAATTAGTTGCAAGGTGGATTACATTTAAAGCTTATGAATCTCTGGTTGTGGGCATCTGAAACAGAGAATAATAGATTAGGGTGGAGTCTGAATTCTGGATATTCTTGAAGGTTTTGGGAATGTTTGAGTTGATAACAAGTATTTTTAATACCCACCACATTCTCTCACAGTGAGAGGGAAATAAGGAGGTCCCTTCAGGTTATCCTTTTACATGGAAGTTCTATGCATCTTGTACTTTGCTATCCTATATTGAGGAATAAAAAGCCTAAGCTGGGTGTCGTGCAGAAAATATGCTGCATTTAAAACCAAACAAAACAGCTCCCCTTGTCTAGCCTGTCAGAAGTGTCTGCACACCTTGAGTGACACACACCTGAAGAAGAAATGCCATCTGGTGAGACTGGAGCATGATGTACTGCAGTGCTGCTGCTGTGTGAATGAGATTTTTGCCAGTGTTATGTCAGAGCTGAATTTAGCCCTGTTGGAGATGGGATAATTAAGCAAAGAAGAGTCCACCTCCAGCTAATTACTTTTCCTCCTACAATATCTCTGCATTAAAGAGTATGAATTACATCTAACACAAGCCGTAAAAACTCTGACAAGGTGAAGTTCGGAATTCAGAAACTTAAATACCCTTACTTTTTCTTTCATAGAGATGTTTGGTATCCATCTCTCCTTGAATTAAACTAAATAAAAAAGGTATGTTATGTGGGTCAATTAATACAGTATAATAATAATCAGTGCTAATGCTATCCATCTGTTCTCTTCAGTGGTCCCTTTCTACACATAAAAATGATTCCAGAATAAGATTATTTTACATTTAAAATATAACAGTTAGTTTGAGTAAATCCATGAAGCCAACTGCTTTCTGCATCAAGCACTTTCAAACCACACTAGGAAAAGGCACTGTTATCCTGGAAGTGTAGGAGGGAATTCTGAATAGTTAATCCAGAATATTTTACATATATGAAATTTTACGTAGCTAAAAAGTAATTTAGCTAAGGAGAACAATCTCCATGTTGTCTGTTGTTTTACCTATTCCAAATCAGATTTTTTTTTTAAATTAAAGCACTACTTTTTCTTTCCTTTATTATAATGCTTTTCGATTGAGCAAATCGTGTTTCTCTCTTAAAATTTGCTGTGATGAAAAGGTTTAGAACACAGAAGCAGTACCACTAATCTCAGATGAAAATATTTATGGAAGGTCTAACAGTTTTTTTCTCTGTTATCCTTCAGATAACATTTTTTTCGGAGTGCTTAAAAGGAATAAAGCATATCTTGTTTAGGTAAGTTTCCTGAACAATGGTATTGCCTCTTAACAGTGTCAGGCTTGTGTCAGAGAACAGAAATGTTACAAGGCAAGAAGACAAACAGGTTAGTAAGGAAATAAAACATGTTCAGCAGCGATTAAGCTGTGAAAACAGCAAACTGCTATACAGTGGACAGATGGAAGAAATGAAAGTACTTCAGAGTATCTGCAGAGAAACCTGAGTCAAGGTGAAGAAAATAAAAACTGCAAATCAGAAAAATGTATCCTCAGATAAATTTTACCAATAAATATAAAAAAATATACAATAAACAACAGAGCTTAGAAAATTCCTTGATACCCACATGACCTTTTATTTGGGCCATTTTTGTCTTTTTCTTTGTGAATTCCGAAGGCGAGAAAAGCATTAAGGGTAGGCTCTGTTCAGGGGTAGAACTACATTCACTCACACAAAACACTGCATCCTTGACACTTAAGGCAGAAGACAAAATTCAATTCTTCTAAATGGTTCTGAAGGGAGAGGTTTCTGTATGTGTTTGGGGTTTTTTTGTGGTGGTGGTGATGTTTGTTTGTTTTTTTTTTTAATTTTTAAACACCATAATTTCCATCTTAAACTGTTTGAAGCTATGCATTTCAATCTATAGAAATAGATATTTTCTATCAAGCATTCACAGTTTCTTTGTCTGTCTTTCCTTATATGAGAGAGCACTGTCTCCTCGCCAGCACATTCATCCTTAAGATGATCAAAACTGTAATTTTTTTTAACTGGTAATTTTTTTACACAAACAATAAATTCACATACAGAACTTGTTTATTATTGTAGCTGTATTTTTGAATCTGTTTCAACACCACCAAGCTATAGGTTAAAAGTAATATTTTTTACGTATCAGCCGTGAAATCTATTTACCACTACATACAGAAGAATTTAGTATTAGTTATTTGAATTATTAAATGGTTAAATAAACAGAATATTGGCTACAGGAAACAAGTAGAATTAAACAGGGCACCCGGTGCACACTTTCACACATCTGAGTGGAATTGAGATCAGTTACCTTATGGCCTTTTACATGGCAAATGTGGGTTTGATTTTATGTTTGCCTTTTATTGAACTATTTTTGTTACATATAAATGTGTACATGGTTTCAGACACAACAGCAAGAAGCATTAAGAAAAACCCTTCCTACTTCTGTAAAGGGAAATAATATAGAAAGAAATACCAGATCCCATGTGCACAGTCCTACTGTTCAGAGGATTCTCTTCTCTGGTTGGCATTTTGCCTGAATACATTTTTCCAGGTCATCAAATTCCTGATTACACTCATACAACAAAGGGAACAGATCCCTTTAAGGGACAGAGTAGGAAACAAAATTCAGGTAAAGCAAGGCTATGGTTTCATGCATGTTTAAATCTAAGGAAGAGCATAGCTGAAAGGAACCATCTTCTCTTCCCCAAGTCTCAGTCATTCCTGCATTCAGATCAGTCCGTGTCTCTTGTTTGCAGCTGATTCTTGGTACTGATTCCTGGTACTACAAGCTAAAAACATACTTGAAACCACAGACTCTGGGAAAGAAGTAAGGAAGTGAGAAGTTTGACTACATAAAGAGCTTGGTATAAAGACTACTCACCTATCTTTTTGGTACTGGGGGCTACTAAGCCTTGGGTTATTCTACTCCTGTTCAGAGATGAATTATTTCTGGGTTTGTAGGAAACATTACTCAAGAAAATGCAACAACACAACATGGAACAGCTGCTTCTCTTTCACCACAGTGTTTGCTCCAAATGCTGGAATTGTTTGTATCCCTCCCCCAACAACAAAAGGATCAGTACATGACAACAAAGTCTTTCTCTGGTCTCTCTGTGTGATTGTGAAATACGTGCAAGGACTTCACGCCACAGAGGGTTTGATATATTCTTTTGCAAGTGCTCAGATTGCATTATCCTACAGATTTGGTGAGGGGAAATAAAGCAATGAGACAGCTCATGAAACTAAGATGAGCAGATTCACAACTGAAATACCATACTACCTAATAAAGTCGGGCAAAGCAAACAGTTACTACAAGAACCCTGTAATGGCTGTTTTGGCTCAGGCAACTTTGCAATATGCTTTCTCAGTAACTTACTTCTCATCCTCTGCAGCTGGAAGGAAATATGACATTCCTCACTTCCACGCTGTACTTTCTGTCAGGATGCTTAGTGAACTTATTTTAGCCAAAAGGATTAATACTTTGGTAGTCCTGCAGTACATACTTCCCAGAAATCTGAGCAGTTCAGCAATTCAAGATATTGTCCCCTAGACTCACACTGTGAAAAGATATCCTTCTTACTTGAAATATCAATCCAATTCCTAGTTTGCCTCCATAGGTAGTGCATTTATGTTTATACCATAACTCTCATGATATCCTTTAAGAGACTGCTCTGTTGAGAGATGGACTTTGACATTCTTTAGCAAAACATCCCTCACTGCAAATATAGGTCATAAACATCTAAAAGGAAGCCTGCTTATGGTAGCACCATATTTGAGACATGAATAATACTCTTCCCTATCCAGAATCCAAAAAGACTACTAACAGAGAAACTACTATTTGCATTTGTGCATATGATAATTAAGGATGCTTTTACATGAAATTATATATTTGAACAGTCTTTGAGAAACCTTATCTATTCTTCAGGTCTTCCTGGTAATTAACAGAGAGATACGGTCCTGCTCCCTTATTGATCATGACATACAACTTAAAATAGCATGAATAAAGCAGACAGAAGAAGTTCCCAGGAAAAAAAGGAAATTAAATATATTGGAATACAAGTAAAATCAGAAACACAGAGCTGCTCATATGGCTGTTTAGCAATGCAGACCAGAACTGAATATGGTTACATTTTTAAATGCTTCACATCTTAGATGAAAAGGAAAGACTGATTGGAATGAGCAATACATAAGTGACCTTAGACAAACATTGTCTTTTAAAAGCATCAATTTAAGTTTCAAAGAGGTTACTAAAAAATCCCTGTTTATCATGCTACACACCAGTGTCCCACCTATGGCTCCAAGGCTTGCCATGACACCTGGCCCATTTGCTGAAAAACCTGGTGGTGGTGATAAGAGAAGGTGCCTCTTGCTTCAAGGCAATATTTTGGTGGCCCACACGCTCATTATGCCTTTTTTCTTGACGCAAATCTATTGTGTATATGCATAGGAGGACCACATTCAGACCACATTCATCTGTTTTGCCCTTTGGTGACTCCGTAACAGGTCATCTGGCTTACTCTCACTACCATGCAGGCATCTCTCTTCATTTGAACCACGTGTATCAATTTACACTGCAAGAAAATAAAACTGCCCTGTGAAATTTTACTAGAACTACCCTATTTTCACCACCCTAGATAACAAACAACATATTGCTTAACTGAGACATTATTCAGAGATTTACCAAGTTTTCCATATACTTACCACAAAAGCTTATAGTCTTTGAAATAATGAAAGGAAAATAATCAACTGTATACAGCAAAAATAAGCTTCCTTTAATAAATCTACTTGAAAGTTCTTGGCAGCTACATGAAGATTGTTTTAATGAGTGAACAGATTTATGTGCAGCAAAATTAGAACTATCTTGCTTATATTCACTGTATCTTGATGCTGACATTAAGTCCCAAGACAATAACTATGTAGCAAAACAATATTAACTGATATATATATAAAAAATAAAGATCATGCTTTGCTTGAAGCTATTCAGTTGATGTGGAAAACCAGGTTATAGCTGATGAGATGGAAAGAACCATCACCATAGCAACAATTTACCACTTAACAATAAAGGGGGAAGGGTGCATCGTTTCTTCTTACTTGCACATGTAAACAGTATTGGCTCAAAATTCTCAAATTCAGCAATGTATTTTGTTCTTTCAGTAAAATACTGAGGATTTCACTACTGAAAATAGTGAAAAATTGTATTACTTAGTATTATAGCACTGCATTCAGCATCATACGTTAGTCCTATCGGTGAGGACAAGAAATTCAGTACCAATTAAAAAAAAAGGGATGATTTTAATTAAAAATTCTCCTTAGTAGCATAAGCTATTAGGGAAAATCTTGTCTTACTGAGGAATAAAACAGTGAATTCCTCTCACTGAGGAATCCCAGTGAAATAGCAATGAATCAAAAATATAAATTGCTTGTTTTCAGCAATGTATTTTTGTATTAAAAGAAAAAATTCATGTATTAAAAAAAACCCTAAATGATATTATTAACTTATTTTAAACTAATATTTTTTATTAAAAGAAATAAATATTACATATGTAGCAACATAACATTATCTATTACTGCTCTGGATAATTTAAAAATATTATTTAAAAATATTATTTAAATATGCTTTCTTAAGTTTCTTTGGAGTTATTTGTTGTGTGACGTGGAAAGAATGTGTATAAATACAATGCTCTTCAACTGTTTTCCCCTTGTCTGCACCCCTCTCCTCTCTATGCACACAAGAACACCTCAACACTTGTAACTTTCATCACCTTGAAGTTTATTTCAGTCATCTTCAGTATTGTCCATACAGTTCAGATATATTAAGATGAAAAGAGCACAGCGAGGAACTAATTCAGCAGCCACTGTTCAGCAGCCACTGAAGCAAACTGAATGACACTGGAGTCTTCATTAGCTGTGTTGGGTACTGAGCCTTTCAGGCAGGCACTAAGCTTATCTACCCACTCATTATTTTAACTGGATACTTTCACCCCATCTCTGCTGCACGTACAGTTTATCCTCAAAGTGCCTTGGAAAAATGGGATATTTAAACTGCTCACATTTACACTACACAGGGATCAGGAGCAAAGCATTATGAAGCTCAGCAATACCGTGTTTAGATACAAGGAGTAAAAATCCGAACGCTTTGAAATAATACTTAGATCCTCTCACAATGAATGGAAGACAACCTGATGTACAGATTAGGTACTTGGCAGCACTTTAAACATTAGGAAGCTTCAACTTGCCTAAAGGAAATGCTCAGAGACATATTCAAAACCCATTCTCTCATGTGTACTTATGCAAGTGTGATAATAAGTTTCAGGTCATATAAATTGTCAAGAATCTAAGCTCTAAATTCATGCATTTAAATACAGATGAGTGGCTTATGGTCAGTATTCAGAAAACACTGCCAAAGGCAGAGTTTGTAGTCCTGCACATCCTTTGTGTCTCTTCTGGTAATTAGAACACCAGCTCGGGAAGTGTGAAACCTGAATTGTGGGTGTGCCTGCTTCAAATTTCAATCTGTTCTACCTACATACCAGGAGAACAAGCGGCCAAACTGACGAGTTCTTCTGTGGACATCAATGCTCACCTCTTTGTCTGAAGATGAGCCACTCTCTTGCCGGGATTGCAAGCACAGTTGGTTCAAAAAGGAAGTCAGAGAGCAATGTGACTTGTGTTTATATTAATGTACATAATTTCAGGGGAAAAAACCCAAATGAAATCAGTAAAGAAACCCCAATCCAGTGCTGCAACAGCAATTGCAGGACCTACACAAAGCAACATCACAGGGCACTAACATCTAGGTAAGATCACGTAAGCTTTTTTTCAAGTTTTTACTGCACCACATATCATATATTTTACATCTGACTAAACTAAGATCAGTGAAAAGAAACATTCCCAGCACTGGGCTTAACATATGGTGCTGCAATAGAATCACGAACAGTAAAGCTTTTGACAGGAATTTTTTTTTTTTTTTACCTAAAAAAATTATTAAAAACCAGCAAAAAAGTCTTTAAACTTTACCAACAATATACAGGAAGTACAGGTCTAAAGTTAGTTACAAGAACATGCAAACCTGTGCAGAGTGGGTTAGTTAGCCTGAAGAGAGCTCAATGGAGTAAGGAATGATGCAGCCAAGTACAGCAAAAATGGTAAAGGAGATCTTAAAGCAATCTCTCTACAAGAAGATGCCAGACTAGTCCTGATGATCAAAGTGCCTTAAGAAAAAGCAGGATAAAAAAAGGCTAGCTAGCACTACTATGTCAGAAACATAACGAGGATATTCATGTACAAAGGGTTTAATCACTTTCAAAAGCTAAAAAAAAAAACACAACAAAAAACACTACAGAAAAGAGCAAACACAAAGCACTCATGAGTGTCAGTAACATAGCTGTATGAAAGCACCCCAGGGGAAAAGGGATCAACAGTGCTCATGCTGTCACACAAAAACTGCATGCAAATAAGTCATTATCTGCCGCAGCACTCAAACATCCAGAACCTCATAGATATAGATATGGCTGTGGTGTAACAATTGAGATCTTCCAGAATAAACACAGCCCTGTCAGTTATGCCTGAAGCCCATTCCTGGTTTTGGGCAGATCAGGACAGGTGCAGCTGAGCCATGGCATGGCACTTGGCCAAAGGACATGGCAGGGCCTCGTCTATGTGTGTAGACACAATTCCCTCCTGCCTGGCAACAACTTACTGTCCATCACTTGACACTCAGGAAGTCAGAGAACGGAAAAGTGGAGAAAAATGTTTTTCCTGCTCTCCTGCTGCTCCTAAGACTGTATGCCATGGAATAATGGCGTCTAAATGCTCTACCGTGGCAGGGCAGGGACTGTGTCACCATGGCACATGGCAGTAGTGGTTCCTCACTCCACTACTCTGCTGGATACACAGAGAGAGTATAAAACGTGTAAGTCATCCAATCTGATGTTTCCTATCTGCATTATTTCCATCCTACCCACTCTCAGCTGTGTTTGAGAACACTTGGAAGTCAGGAGTGGGCTGCTGTCAGCAAGACAATCCATCCAGCCTACTCTCAAGCCCTCTTGTTCAAGGACACTGAGGAGCCAGCTGCAGACAGGCTGAATGGTCACCCCCACACCCAAGTATATTCTTAACAACTTCTGGCTTTTGCATTGCCAAGATTTCAGGCACATGATCTTACAGTGACAAAGGTAAAAACTTGAAAGTGAAATACAACCCTGAAAGAGAAATTCCTTTGGCAGATCTTCTTTCCCTCACCCCTTCTCACCCTGCATTTTCAAGAAAGGACAAGATGCAAAAGAGGAGAAAGATTTAGAGGAACAGGTGCACATTGCAGTACCAATCTTACCAGGGTCTACAAATAAGGTAACAGGAATAGTGACAGAAACACAGAATGACAATGCAATGAATCCTTAAAAATTAAAAAATTCAGGAAAATATAAGCAAGCATCTCCCCAGTTACCCTGATTATTTAAAACCTCTACAATGGAGAAAACTTGCAAGTCAGCCAGCCACCACACACCAATACTGGAAGGGACTACAACAGACAGGTGAGGAAGTAAGGCTCTATAAAGAAAGACTCACTCCCAAAAATGTTATGTTGCAGAAAAAGCACTGGATTAAACCATGGGAAAGACGTAGTTATAAATAAACTGTTACACTCGCAGGAAATGCCACGACAGAGAAGCAAAAACCCCTACAATAATTGTTTTATACACTTAGCAAGACCCAGCAGCAACTGGCATAGCCACAAGTCTAACTACTAGATGGTGCTGCAGCTATTTGTTTCCAGTGCTAAAAAAATTTCCCAGAGACTCAGGGAAAGAATCAGAGACAAGGAGCATATTATGCATATCAGTATCTTTAATTGTGGCTTATTCAGTGGGAGTGGAGGCAAAGAGCTAATGTATGGTGCTAGTACACAGTGAGGCAACCAAGGTGGTGTTTGTGAGAGGGGCAGGAAGCAACTAAGCTTCCTACTTACCCAGGATGTGTGAGTGGAGTTGCTGACACTGCACTGCCCCTGAAAGGTCTGTTAATAAATATTTGCTTAGTATATTGTAACTCGAGCGCAGGAGAGAAAAAGTATCCCTCCATATTAGCACACTACAGACCACCCTTACAAACCTCACATACTTTACATAGCGAAGGAGAGATAAATATTGCTCCTCCTCTTAGAAGCAATAGGTTCTTCAGAGAGACTACCTCTCCCGTAGGGAGTTTCACAGAACTACCCAAGTTTCTTAATAATTTTCCCTCACAGCCCTTACAGAAAATACTGGAATAGTTAGTCCACAATATAAACTACTCCAAGGAAGACAATTATTTATATAATTTTGTGATTTTTATCACAAAAAAAAAATTCTGGCAATTTCAGCTTCAGCAGAAACAGATAAAATATTTCAAATTAAGCTAATCTGCAGGAGGAAATAAGAAAAATACCCCATACTTTTCGAGAAATTTCATCTTCAGAAAAGCACAGATTTACACATAGAAAACTGACTTCAGCCTCTTTACTACATAGACATTACACCCAGGACCTGTCCCTCTCTTTTACTCTGAGACATAGTCTGCAATACATGAAGCAGGATATTAAACGTCAGGTCCCAGGTCTGGTTAGAAAAACTAGCACTTAGGCACCTATGAGAAATGGTTTGGTGCCCCAAATCAGAATTTGTGCTGAAAACTGCATCCATCAAAAGCTTAGAAGTTTAATCAGAGACAATAATGGGCCTTGAAGATGACCAGAGGGATGGAGCACCCCTGCTACGAAGACAGGCTGAGAGAGTTGTGGCTGTTCACCCCATAGAAAAGAAGGCTTTTGGGAGACCTCAGTGCAGCCTTCCAGAAACCTTTAAGGAGGCTTATAAAAAGGAGGAAAAGGGACTTTATATAAGGACAAGGTAGAATGGCTTTGAACACTAAGAGGGCAGGTTTAGATCAGATGTTAGGAGGACATTCTTTACTTATAGGATGGTGAAGCACTGAAACAGGTTACCCAGGGAAGTTGTAGATGCCCCATCCCTAGAAGTGTTTGAGCCCAGGTTGGATGGAGCCTTGAGCAACCTGACCTAGTGAATGGCATCCCTGACCATGGCAGGTAGGTTGGAAATAGACAATTTTTAAGATCCCTTCCAACCCAAACCATTCTATCATTCTGGGATTCTAATATTGTGCCTGAGCAGCTGGTAAAATGTATTTATTTTTTTCCCCATCAAACTTCTTTTTGTTTTATGCAAAAAAACATAAAGGAATGTAAACTAATGTTTTGAAAGTATAAATCAAATTTTTTCATAGATTTCATAATGAAAGTTTTCAAAATGTTCATTTTAAAAAGATGAAGTCACATCTGTACATGAAAGACTCTGCTTCTGGAGTTGCAGGATAAGCAGTAAACACAGGAACCTGATGAAGGAAATTCTGAATGGATGATCTATTACACATGGGGGACTCACTTCGTTAACGTATAATATGATCCAAAGGATAAATCATAGTTAATGAATAGTAAAGTTAAAATATCCTAACAAAAGTTTAAAGTTATAACTCACTAGAAGTTACACAGTAGAATGTATGATGCTGGTACATTTCTTAACTTCAGTGTAGACATTAACTAAGTTTCTAGAAAAGCTGATCGTCTCATTTAGCAATTTAAAAGACTGCTATTGACCATGTTATTCTTCAAAGTTCAAGTACTATTGACTAAGGTTTAGTTGCCATTATAATATATTATTAATAATATAATAATACAGCTTAGCAAACACTTGCTTTTATATAGAAGCATGTTCAGGTGCTACAATGCCCATTTTGCAGAGCCCCTGATGGCTGAATTTCTTTGCATAATTAATATTATCACAACAATTATTTTCAAAGTGCATTTTCAGATATTAAAAAGATAAAAGTAATTGATAAAATGCCTCAAAATAAAGTAGTCCTGAAGGACTAAAAAATTTGAACGGCTTTACCATGCATAGTCACTGCACTTAAATTCAGGGATATACAGCTTCCCTGTCTCTGTGGACACATCATATTGCTTTCCATGCAGATCACACAGATGTACGATATAGCATCCAGCTCAATACTGCGGATTTGCAGACACATCCCAGAGAACTAACAGTGTATTTTGGGCACAGCATAGAAGTGTCAAAAAGGCAGCCTGAAAGTGTCCCTATTTGCACTGCAAAAGAGCTCTTATTTTGGAGGGGAGCTAGATATGATGCCATGTGTAACAGCTATTACACACACGGTGAACAGTCCATTTCACAGCACATCTACTGTGAACCCTCCTGATGTGCCCTCATGGCAAACAGCCCAATGAACTGCTTATTCTCTCAGTACCATCATCAGAGACGGATTCAGAGGACAGAATGACATCTCTGTTACATATACTGCATGCAACAATGCTCCTGAACTGTGAATTCACATTAGCACATTTAAGCCAGGCTACTGAATTGAAGAAGATGCATTTCTCAACTAAGATTGTGGGGTTTGGGTTTTTTAAGTGTTGCACTAGGTAAGGTGAAAAGACACTTTGAAAACAACTAAATTTGGAAAAGCAAAGAGTGCATGCTATGTCAACAGGATTGCAAGCCTGATTCCCAATCAGGAAACAGAGTACTCTATTCTTCTGTGACACTAAGTGGTGTACCAGAAACTAAGTTAGCTAGAGTGTACAGAGGTAAGCATTTTCTCTATGACTGAGATGGAAGTCCCTTCTTTGTCCTGACAGGAAAGTAAATTTTGGAGGAAAGAAACCTGATTCTTCATTCCAAGCTTAGGAAAGAGATAACAGGAAGAACAAGGTAAAGAACAAACCAAAATTAAAAGCCTCGTGGTGTATCTTTTCAGATTTATCTGTTCCGCTTTCCCACGACTGTTACCAGAAAACTCTTCCTTAAACTGCTATGGGAATTTTTGTCTTTCTCTAATGA
This sequence comes from Myiozetetes cayanensis, assembly GCF_022539395.1. Lineage (NCBI taxonomy): Eukaryota > Metazoa > Chordata > Aves > Passeriformes > Tyrannidae > Myiozetetes > Myiozetetes cayanensis. The sequence goes on along the minus strand of NW_026086604.1, from coordinate 30,373,648 downwards.
TTTTGCATACCATATGTTGAACACTTAACAAAATGTGAGGTTCCCACACAACAAACTTTGAACCTTCTGAATGTTCTCAGAATGATGCCAAGCATTCTCCACTCCTCAGCAAGCTTCCTGTACACAGGAGAACAAGTCGGGGGGTGAACATTGACGATACTGTTGTGAAAACAGGAAAACAGACATTTACATCCACTTCCAGTATCAAAACACATTTGCAGGTCACCAGTTTGACTGTTTGGGGACATTCTGGAGCAGGCCAGGTGCCATCAAATCTTAAAATGTATTTATTGGCCTAATAACTTTATTAATAAAATCATCAAATCCCAAACTCTTGTACAACACAGGGATCAAGTCTGACAACCAAACTCAGGGAAATCGATACTGAAACAATGTTAAAGATATTTTACTCTGGATTTTTTTTAGAAGCATCTACAAATATGTAAGGTGTCATACTATTCCCAGAAAGATCACTGGGACCTTAGCCACTCATTTGAGTAGTATCAGACCCTCAGAGTGAGGAAGGCAATATCAGTCAGGACTCACTTTCATGAAATTATGGATACTTTTTACAAGCATTGCTTAACACACAGTAGTACCATAAGGGCACACAAATGCATGAATTTTCATATTTTTTATTTATATTATCAAACAATAATCACCCACTCTAGACTATCTGGTACGAGAAGAAACAGAAGGGACAGTGTACTTCTTCCCCGAACTTTGAAAGCTGACCACTCCACATACATTTTCATATAAATAAAAATACAAATACATTTGGCTTTCTAAGGGTTTCAGCTCATTGTATTACTTCCAGAATAAACTAACTGAAAAGAAAAGGTGGAGGGCTAAGTTTTGAGCACTATCAGCAACTGAGCAGGCGATAAACGTACATTTGTGTGCAGTGTAGAGAGACGATGATAGCACAGAAAAGATGGGCTACTGTATCAGCTGTTAGAGGACTATATTCCTGTCAAACGCTGATAAGCTCTACTCATGCATTGCCTTATTTAGTCAGACTTCTCTGCTGACACACCAATGCACAGTAACAAGTGCATATGATGATTCCAGTACAGAGAGGCTGCAGCTCCTTCTTTTACCCAGAGCACAACAAATATTAAATGGTTCACTGTCATTTTCTAAGGCATACTGAAAAAGTCTTATTTTCTCATTTAAGAACACAATTCCAGTAATGAAACTGCATTCTTAATAGTACTTAAAGTGGAAACACAATATAGACTAAAATAAAATCGCCATAAAAAATCACAGGTTTTTTCATAATGGAGATATTTACTCTGTATTTTGAAGACTATGGAATTTACTGGAACATATGAGATGTTCCATGAGACTGTAGCTTTGGAATGACTATTTTAAGAATGAGCATAAGCTAGCAGTTTAGCTCTCTAGAAGTAATTCAGCCTGATGATAAAATTTCATGAACATTTTACCTACATATATACCTGTATACTATTACTATGATAGTCAGGATAACTCTTTTCCCAAGTAACTCTAGCTTCATTTACTCTATATGACATTAGACACATGAGAAGAGAACATTTTTATGAATATTAAAACCAACAGCTGTTACCTTTAGAACCGTTTCAGTGGTCCCACACTCACAGATTAGTCCTATTTCATTGAAGATATTTAATAACAGGCTGCTGTTCTCAAGCACTATCTCAGGAAACAATCTATATTTTCATTAATAATGCTACTGTCCATTAACTCATCTATTACAAATATGTCTACAGCATAACTGCTACTATAAAGATAAATTACCAGAGAACAAACTGTTAAAGTGTGCACCTCTGAAGTTTTGTACTCATGTTTCACTTACTCGCTAAGTTGTAAAATCATATAATCTGTGATGGGTTTTTAAGTCATTAGCATGAATTAACAAGATTCTGCTGTACAGTGTTGCACAGCTACTGTCAAAAGGCCAGCTCTTGAATACAGGAGGATCCACTGAATGTCACATATTTAGCTCCCTCTGGAATTATGATAATATATTCTAATAAAACGCACTCTGTATTGCACAATGCCATTAATCATGTTAGCTAAAGCACTCAGTTAATATCCTACTTTTTTTAGTAGAGACAGTAAGGCCTGTAATGCTGCAGAGGTACACCAGTATTCATCAGATTTTATTCTTAGAGCATGCCATCTAGAGAATAGGCAGTACCTTCCTTTGTATATGGGGAGAGTTTGTGCACACTTCTTGAGTGAAGAGTACATATGATGACACACTGAACCAAGTCTGCTCCAGAGCTGGAAGCTGTATAGTTGTAGCAGTACAGTCCTGGGCCTGAGCTAGTTCTCATGCAAAAAGCTGTAGAGAAGTAAGACTGATTTTCCACAATACAGTGAAAGTGCAAGGGGGTCACAGCCTCAGACAGAATCTGAGCTTGTACACTCACCACCTACCCCTGCTTTCTTTCATACAAACCTAGGAGAGTACTTGGTACCAGGTCAGGTATTTCTAACATGGTGCCTCACCATAACTCATTTGCTGAAAGGTCACATTGAAGTTTATGGCACGCCTGGAAAGCAAACTCACACAACCAAGTTCTGCTGTGCACCAGATCCATTGGACTATCATCCTGCCTGTGCCTGAGCCTGCAGCTCACTAGGCCAGTTCACCAAACCTAGGGCTAGCTTTTGGATGGACAAACGCCTGCGGAGATGCAACACACAGATGATTTGCTGACTGAATTACTCTGGAAGTAACAGCAGCCCACTCGCGATCATTGCCTTTCCCAGAGCTGCTGCCTCCACCACAAGGCTGTCTGGCTGTCGCTACCAGAATTTCACAGCACATTCCACACCCGCTTCTAAAGATCCTTTGGGAAAAAGCACAGCCGGGAGCCAGCTGTCTGAATGGCTTCAGCACCCTCTCTTCCTTGGAAGCCTGTGCTGTACTGCACATGCAGCAAAGCCACGTATCTTTCCCTGCCACTAGGTAAATGATACATGCATCCAGCCAGGGAAGTTTGGCACCAGTATCCAGATGACCTTCCAGAAACATGGGCTGAACAAGCAAAGCTGAGGGAAACAAATCATGATTGATAAGATGCTTTCATCTGGTTAACTATTACACTGAGGATCTTTGTAACACAAAAGCAGCTGCACCACAAAAACAAGAAAGAAGCAGCAACCTCTATAATCAGTTATTTCCACTGCAAACCACATAATCTGCTAGTAATATTTCTTTCATGCATGTAAATGCAGAAACCAGATTCACTAGTAGAGCAATAAAACAAAATTATATTCTCAGTTAAGCTTTTCAAAGTAAACCCTCACCATGACTTCCAGATATACGGATTTTCTCAGCAACTGAGCTGACATATTCTTCTAGAATAAGTTCTGTCTGTCACCCTTATTCATATTGAGCTGTACCACACTCATATCTCAGATTTGGGGACAGCATACCATTCAGCATGAGTAATGGCAGACAGAATGTGACATATGGATCCATTACAGAAGCTTCATTGTGGGCAAAGGGGAAAGACGATCTCAGAAGGTACTATTAGTTCCTTTGCAATTCATAAAATAATTCAATTTTAGTTTTTCTGGAAATTAGAAGTGGGCAGCATACTGAGAACCTAAAGCTTTCCTTCAGTGGTAACTGAACAGTCTTTGTACTTGATTATCCCTTCTTTGCCCAGCTGGGAACTTCTAGTATCTCAACTTTGGCCTTTCAACTGCCTGTGACTCCCACAAAACATGCAGCTCACAAAGAACACTGTTCCATCACTGATACCCTGCTATCACTGGAACCAGTGGGAGTTTTGCTGTTGATGTCAGCATGGTCAACATTTCATATTTCACCAACAGACTATGTAAAGGACAAATTAAAAGCCAGGTTCAGCTCACACTTTCATCTTCCAAAGCAATAGGGTAAATGGACTGTAAGCTAGCCATCTTGTTCTTTGATTAGAACTTTAGAAAGGGATGTTTTCTCTGCTCCTAAAAAAGTAACATCATAGAAAATATTTCAATAGTAAGGTGTTTTAAAAACTCTTGACAATTTTCCCTCTACGCCCACTGAGCAGCAAGCTGTATGCTCCTCTCCAGCTTTTCTACACCTCATAATTTGCCAAGTAACAGCAGTGATGAGTTGCTGATGAGAGCATGGAAACTCAGCTTATTCCTTTAGAATGAAAGGTATCATAAAGAGCAGCAGAAGAAACACCTTACATTACTACCATAGTCTCACTGTCATTTTTTTTTCATAACTGACCTCAAGGATTAATCAAATAAACTTGAAGGTATCCTTCAGGGTCAAGAAAGGGCAGGCTATTTCAAAATATAAGCATTATCAAATGTAAGTATTTGCATATTTTCATATTAAAATCACAAAACTTCATTCTGACGGTATATTTCAGAACAATTTCATAAGAAAATAATTTTCTCATATTAATATTATTAATCCCCTCTGTGTACAACAAGGATGACCCCTATTGAAATCCTCCTGCTTTCACTCAGAAATACCAGAATCTGAATCATGCCAAGCTTCTCTTTTTCTTGCTATTGGAAAACATAGGTCTTTCAACTTTAATATGCTTGCTCCTGAAGTCCCTGCTTATTCACTAGATTTAACATAATGCTCTTATCGAAGTTCAGGGGTTTTTGTCATAAGACCTGTGACTATTTTCTTTGGCATAAATATTAAACCGTATTTCAGCAGCAGAATGGCTGAAGAGACTGATATAATGCCTCCACAGCATTCTCTCTACTGGGTAGCAGCAATTACATTCACCCCAACATCCATGGGCAGATTAGTTATTTCTTTTTGAGAAGAAACTAGAGACTTGAAGACTAGAAATGTGTAATTTCTTTCCTGGTAAGTGACAGGGAAAAGAGAGAGAGGAAAAAAACCCAACTTGTTTATTCTTTCCAGCTCAGTGCTTTTGAAGACAACTTTATTGAATTTAAAGAAAACAGGATTCTAAAAAAACCCCACAAACAAACAAACAAAAAGACAAACAAACAAAAAACCCCACAAAACCCAAACACCCCAGGAAATCATCTTCTCATTGCTCCTCTTATTATTAGTATATTTTGCTAATACTTGCATGATGACAAGTAGACAAGGTTCCATCATTTCGGCAATTTAAAACACATTTGATGAAAAGACGCCAAAGTCTGTACAATTTAAAAGATGAGATGGAGCACGTGCAGACAAGTATTCCAGACAGAATTAAGTGAGAGCAAATCGAAGACCAACAGTACTAGAGCACGAAGATGATGCTGTACACTATGACAACTGCAGTTTTTGGCATTGAACAAAGACCCACTATTTTGCCCCTGTCTATAGGCACTGTTTCTGAGAAAGACCGAACAAGTTAATAGGATATATTAGAGTATTCCAACAAAAGATGCCCAAATACCTTTCAGGATGTTCTCATGCCCTTTAGCCAGTTGATTATAACTGGAGTCTTTTCCCTTACATGCAAATTGATTGCTCTAATGGCATCATTTCCTTTTTTCAGGCATTCAAGTCTTTTTTTTTTTTTTTTTTTTTCATTAAAGCTACACAATAGAAAAACAAACAGCAGGAAAGGATGTAACTGCAGACTAAGGTGACACTTGGTTGACCTTAGGATACAAGTGGACTTGTCTTATCACATTCACAAAGATCAAAATCTTTCAGCCCTTTTGCAGGGCACCTGACCACAGGCAACAGTTCCACTGCAATACAGGATCTTCTGGACACAGAGAAATAAAATACAGCCATCGGTCTACAAAGTTTTCTCATCAAAAATATTTATGATGAGCATTTCAGCCAATCATCTACATGTTTAAATTGAGCATCTTTTTTCTTCATTCACCAGTGCAAAGTGAGTTACAGCATCAACTTTCTACTACTCCTATTTATACAGCCAAGTACCGCAGTAGCACACTAAAAGATAAATCACTTTAGATCTCCATGGTAAATGTAGAGAAAAATACTGGAAATATTACAAAGATTTAATTAATCTAAGGCAAGATTAACAATTTCCCTCTTGTTCCCTCCGTACAGAGGTCTCTGGGATAGATTAACTCTAAAAATCCTTTATTACAAATGATATAGCAAGGAAGAAAAAAAGTGATATTTAGCTTTACAGCGGGCCATGGTGATCAAATCTTCTCTTGCACATGTAAAGAACTTTCTAGAAAAATGACTCATCCTATTTCAGAGTACCATGGCCTTCAGCAGTGCATCTGATCTAAATTACTGTTCATTAAAAAATACTACCCTGCCAAAACAAGCAACAGACCCAAAGAAAATATCAGACATACCACCCCAAAGTGACCAATACATAGAAGGAATATATGGTATAAAAGCAACAGCATTTTCAAATTTTCAAGTGACAATAGTTATCAGAAGCTTTCAGTAAAGCTGCTCTTAATCTTTTGAATGAAGAATGATATTTACAAAAAAAAGATATATTTGAAATTCTGAAAGAAGATTTGATGTTACCCAAAAACTTTTTTCCCTTGATGTGCCATAAAATGCAGATTTCTAAACTGTACCACAGCATGAAACCAGCAGCCAACAGAAATCGGATGGTTATATAATTTAGTGGTTAAGCAAAGATATTTTTAGTGCTTTGCTAATCCATCTAATGCATTTCTTTCCAAGAGAAGAAAATGCATTACACTGATAGCAATAACAGGGTCAAAACATGGGGATATTGACAAGGAATTTACATTTTCTAGAAAATAAGAAAAGGTATCTCAAATTGTTCTTAACGGCATCCATTCCTAAGCAAGGTTTATCAGGGATTGGGAATGGGTGACACTTACACATAGAAGATTGTAAGAAGAACTAAAACAAAGAAGGAAAACTTTCACAGAAACACTTCAAAGAGCAATCTCATAACGCAAACCAAGCTGATGACAACTCAAGAAAATCAAGAAAATATAAAACTAAGTGTGTAGGTAAATTCTGAGTGGCATATAGTTTATGCTACCTGGGAAGCCTGAAGCAACTTCTACTTCTTCTGAAAAAAAACCCAACTTTTTGGAGAAATGACAGTAAAGCAACCATAAAGGGATTCTAACAGACTTCTCTAACAGCTCTAAAACTCAAGACTTTCATTTGTTCTCTCAATTCCTTTTTACACACTGTTGCTCCATTAATGTTAAATACTTATTAAGTAATAAAACCTTGGTGTCTTATTTAAAATCTTCCACAGAAAAATACCACTATGAAAACTAAAAAAATGTGGGTTTACAATGCATACTATTGGGGATATAAACAGAACTTTGCTATTTCTTTCCCCTTATATTCTATTTCAAATTAATTTTGAGAGGAACAAAACATTTAAACAGAAAGCATGGAAAACATAGGAAAACAAAAGCACAACATAAATATCTTTATAAACAACAAATATTCTTGAAAAAAATTAGTTAAACCACTGCTTACTGTAATCTGAAACAAACTACAATGGACTTAACTGTTAAAAGGTCTTCATTTATTTTCAAGTTTCATTTATTAATAGATGGAAATGTCAGAGTTGTGTACAAAACTTGAAACTAAGCAGGCTCAGTTTCCACCTCCCTTCAAACTTTTACTTGCAAAATGAGACAACTCAGTGTCAACGAACAGACGAAAGAAGATCTCAAAGGTGCAAGTTTGTTTTACTAATGCAAAGATAAGAAATTGTTTCAGAGTCAGAGAGATGATATGAAATGGTTTTAACAGTGAGCACATAAAAGCAGATAATCCAATAGGAAACTGTCACCCTAATTCTGCAAAGTGAATTTCTATGCAAAACCAGAATTATTTTCTTGAATGCATTAAGCAGGGTTAGGTTATACATGTGCTCAAATATGTGTTTTCATGTACCAGAAAATTCAAGGCAAATTAATTATCTTTTTCAAAGAAAAGTATCTTTTCAAGTATCACATTAGATACATTGAAAGCATAACAGAATTTCTTGACTGGTCAGGGACCTTGAACAAGCAAGCAAGGTTTCTGACAATAGCTTAAGCTGAGTTTTGTCACGCTGACCTATGAAGACTCAGTCAGTATGTTCTTTGAACTGCCAACCAAAAATGCCTTCATTATTACAAAGGGTTGATTAAATATGCTGTGAAATAGCAAATAAATGGAAGAACTTTTGTTATGAGGAAATGAGCTCATAGGTTTCACCAGACCAATGCTTGTGCAACCCCTACTCAAACACCAGGGCACAATTCAACATTTCTGAGGACTTGTTTTCAAATAATGGTCCAAAATTTAGTAATATTCTATATCAAAAATATTCCAGTCTGGCTTCATCCTTGCTGGAAACACCAAAAATCTACATGTTCACTGAAAGAGACATCAACTCTAACATACTTTTCACTCACCACCAAGATCCACAGCCAAAATTCACCGTGTTATGGAGCATATCATCTGTCAGCAGCTAACTCACAACTTAACTGTTATACAGGTTTCATGTCCAGTTCTATAATGTTTTAATCATAAGTGCAAGGAGCAGATGAAGTCAAATTCTGTATCAATTATGTTACAACGTTGGAACTTATGAGTGTACTTTTAAAAGCCATTTAAAGCATACTATGATGAACTAAAATTTGAAGAAAACATCAAATCAAATTTAGCACAAACACCTTGGGGAATTTATTCAGAACTGTAAGTTCTGACCAATTGCTCTCTGCAGTCATTGTTCACAAGTCCAGCAAAGTTAAAAGCTAAATGCTATCTACTTTAATCCTTCTGCTTACAAAGGTTCATTCCCAGAGCTCCATCAACAATTTTTCGATCAGAAATGCATCGTTTCTGTTCATATCACAGACACAGACTTTGAGTTAAAAATGCTGAGGGTCTTTTCCTGATAAGAAGTAGTAGCAGAAAGTTCAATTATGAGCAAGTAACATAACTAGATCTTGTGCAGGCGGTCTAAATACTGAGACTATGAAATATACACTAAAATTTTTATCTGTCCCATTTCAGTCTTAAAAACAATTTCTGAAACAGATATAAACTCTGCATTAGGAAATAAAACCACACTCTTCACAGATACAGTATGTATTACCAAACATCACTTGGGATTGTAACATTTTCAATGTGATTTTTTTCTGATAATTCATTATCAATTGGGAATATAAAACCAATATTTCTACACTGCACATTGCACTATTAAGAAATTGTAAATGCCTGGAAACATTAGACCTCCCAACATGAATTAGTTTTGCACAAGAAATCTAGCTCTCAATGAATCTAGCCCCTCTTCACTGGAAACTACTATTACTCCAACAGATTTGCACAAATCAAACATTTTTGAAATAAGAAAAAGTCACCAGCTTATCTATTCTGTTGATATTTATAGAACTGATGCCATTCCCACCTTTGTTGCTAATCTGCAATTTCCAAAAATGTACCATTCTCTGAAGCACAAAACCATGTTATGAATGGTAATATTTACAAACATTCCAGAACATGCATAATTACTGGATTTTTAGTAAAATGGAAAATAAGCCCTTGGTCAAGATATGTTAAGGTAAAGACAGGACTTCAAGCAGGAGACCTAAGGAAAAGATTTCCAATGCCTAAGGTGGCTCACCACTGCATCTTCACAAAGCATTTCACAACAGGTATCTGCACTCTTAACTTTTGGTTAACCTAAACACAGAATTGTTTAGGTTGGAAGTGATGACTGACTCCAGTAGTTCACACAGTACTGCCAAGTCCACTACTGAACCACATCCGAGTGACACATCTACATGTCTTTTCAGCATCTCCAGAGATGGTTTCCTTATTATTCCTGAAATACCTTTTGTATCTTAGTGCTTGACATTATTTTGTTGTCAGGGTATTCCTAAGATGCTTATACAATGGACATCATAAACTCCTGTAAGTGAAGTAGATTAAAAAGCAAACTTGGGCTGAACACACACACAGACTCAGTTCCTATGAAGACACTTCACATTAGTGATCACCCAGATTTCTTGGTCTTAGCTCTTTTTCTTATGAAAGTCAAGTTTCTGTCCATGAATGGGTACAAAACCTTAGCTCCAAATAAGAGCAAACCAGGACTGTGATGTATGCCCACATCTGCCAATAGACCACCTCAACAGTGAGAATCTTTTGAGTCTCGCTTGTTTCCACATTTTGATTTTAAGTCCTTTTGCATAACTTTAAGAGTGACATGATCCAACACCTTTAATTATGAAGCAGTCTAAATATTCAGAGAAAGACAGATCCGTGAAATGATTCACCCCAAAACCAGAAAGCAATGTAAAAGCAGTAGCAAAGTGACCTCTCCCTCGTCTTATATACGTTAGTAAACTGAGGGAAGCACTAAGTGGAGGTGCTACATTATGGTAGTAAGGTAACTAAACAAGCCTTACCTACCAGATTGAGAGTGATAAAAGGATATGCCTTGCTTCTTAACCTCATAGAACAAAAGAACTGAGAACTCACATTTAACTGATTTCATATGAATCAGATACTAATAAGGAGATTTCCAGCTTTTAAGTACAGAACTGTAATAATATCGTCTTTTCTCACCAATCCCTAGTTTTAATGTAACAGGACCCAGGTATAGCATTACCCATCAGAAACTCTTTAGAAATTAAGATTAAAAAAAGAGAAGAAATGCTTAAGTGAACAAAAAATTAGTTTAGAAACAAAATATGATGAGACAGATTAAATGATTGGTTTTCCCAATTGAGAAAGTTCACCACTGGATACCCACAGGGCTCAGGGCTGAAACCCACATCATTCATAAACGCTAGGGAAAAGATGTGAACATCTAAGTGGCAGAATTTGTGAATGGTAGTGTTAGAGAGGTCTGATGGACAACTGCAATGAAGGGCTGCACAAAACTCAGTGATCACTCTTAAATGGCAAATGAAGTTCAATTTAAATGTAAGAGTGATGTGCAAGGCAGAAGAACCCTAATTTTATTTATGAAGTAAGTGGTTTTGAGATGTCCTCATCAATGAGCTCTTGGAAGACTGATTCTGTTCATCAGATCTGGGAAAACTAGATCTTAAGAGGACAAAAGCAATTATCAATAGGTTGTTCTAGATGTTAAACACTTACATGGGCTTGAGGAGAGACAAACTCGTATGGATAAATTTATTCCTGGACACCAGCCACACAGAGACTGTGCCTCTGCCTCCCCAGACAAAGAGAGCAAAGAACTGTAGAAGAACGAAGAAGCAGAAAACATGAAGTACAAACAGAGGAGTACTAAAAGAGGAAGATCATAGTGAGGTAGGCAAAAGAATGCAAGACAGTGTATGTATGTATGTATGCAGATGTGTACATAGATCTGTTAGATACATAAAACAGAAAAACGAATTAATCACAGAAAAATGAACAGAAGTCATAACATGTTATCAAGGATCAATTAGTATTCAAACAAACAGCACTACCCATTGAACTACACCAAATTTCAGAAAATTATTCCATTATGATTTGGGAAATATACAATTAGATCAACGTATGGGGCATTAACTAAATAATTTAAATGACTATTCTGCTGTAGTTGTTCAGTGAGAAACATCCTACGCTGTAGAATAATGATCAACAATGTTACAGTTAGATGATAGTACATTTTCTTATTCTTTGAAGAAATAAGCTGGGAAGGTTCCGTATAAATTGATTTAGTCTTTGAGCAAAACATCAAATTACTCAAGCTCTGACTAGTACTACTATACTATATTGTACTATATACACCAGAAATAGATCTTTTTTGGGTTTGAGAATATTTTTATAGCAATCAATAACTTAAGTCTAATGATTTTACACTACAGTTTATGTGTGACTAACCAGTACAAACAATCCAGATTTTTTAAATGGATATTTATTTCCACCACAGAAACCCTCCGGAAAGTCAGTAGAGACAGATGCTGTTTGCGGCTTAGCTTTTGAACAATTGTTGTAATAGAGATCAAAACTAAGATGCTGTGTAAATACCCAGGCAAGAATCTGCATAACAGCTCATCTTCTGTGGCTACAGAAAAATATTAGTCTTTTCATGTATCTCAGTATCATTAAAAAAGGATTAATGTTGTCATATACACCTGTTGGCTACATTTGCTGACAGCAAAGATTCTCTCAACTCCTAAATTAAGTATTCTGGAACCTGGAAAAAATACTTATAATCTGAACAAAGAAATATTTCAAGGAGGTTTGTACACTAAAAAAGGCTTTCTTAGAAGGTTATTTTAAAAGCAGTGGTGCAGCATTGTTTCATTTATTTTCTGAAAGTAGAAAAAGTTTTCAGTCTTATATTAGCAATCTCCTGATCTTAAAGAACTTAGAAAAGCAACTCTGGAGTAATAATTCCTTTTGTAATACAAACACAAGGTAAGATTGGATATACACCAGAACTGCTTTTAAAAAAATATAAATCCCTATTTGAACTTACAGCTGTAAGCAGGTATACTTGGATAAAGGTATTTTGATCAAATAGTTAAATACTTGAAGCTTTTTAAAATTTCAAGCTGAGGGATGGCACAGGAGTAATTTTCAGCGTATTTTCAGCCATGTAATCTTACTGCATTACTAAGAAAAGAAATCAAATCTGTGTAGCAATGTTTATATTATTTATATATTTCAAACAGATGTATTATTCATTTCCCACCAAATAACTGAGGAACAGTCCAAGATCATATTATTTTACCAACTAGCTTTTTGTGAAATCTGAGTGAAAATGTGCCCCACTGAACTTAGTGGTATAACTCCCACAGGATTCAAGGAACATATGGTTTCCTCTAAAGAATGCAGAATTAACATTAAAATTATTATCCATACTAGCTCAAGAGTTCCTTTAAGTTTTACCAGAGCATTTAATCTGTTTTCTTCAAACAGCCTATGCAGCAAAGTAATGAAAGTTCGTTTTGAACCTAAGGCAGCTCTTTGTACTGAAGCAACCGGTCTTATATGAATAACTTTGTTATTTGTTGGATGCTATTCCTAAACACAATATTCATATTTCAGCTATAATAAGTAAAGCATCTCCAAGGCATGTGAGGCACTAACCTTGCAAGTGACCAATTTAGTTTCTTGAGTAAAGTGAGATTGGTAGAGTCAGCTAAATCCATCATGGAAAGCTGTGTGTGGTGCACATAATTCAGTGCCATTTGGAATGACCGGCAGCTGCCTTCTAGCGTGGACACAAACTGTACTATCACATGCATATAATTCCAGCTCTCCCTAGAAATCACAGTTTGTTCAGGTCAAGCTGAGCACACTGGTCATGCACGGCAATGAACGCAACAAAGGAACTGGCTACTGAACCATTTAGTACTCCTTCTTGACAGTTCCACACGCTTCATATAACCCCACCAAGTGCAGCACAGCTTACTGAAACTTTCTGGGAATTAAGTTGACGAAAAATAGAAGCAGGGTTTGTTAAATAACTGATGTATTGTGGACACGGGTGCTCTGAGGTGAAGAACTGAGCCGTGCTGTTCAGCAGCAGGGGCTGCTCAGTGACTTGAGGCCAGTGCCCCAGGCTGGGGTAGCACCAGGCTGGGTAAATTGCGGTCCTCTGAATCATCATCACCACTAAACATTACACAAGCCTGCTAATGGCTCCAGGAAGCCACTATGACAGCGAGGGAGAGCAGAGAGCAGGGACCAAAGAATGTCCACGCTGTGGCAGTGGGTTTGCTCCCAAATGAAATCAGCATACAGGGTCTCCACTACCAAGTAAATCCTGCAGCACCTTCCTCCTGTATCTACCTCTAACAACTCGAGACTCCTTTGCAGCGATGCAGAACAAAGCAGCCTGGTCACGAGACAGGATCCCAAACAGAGTTTCAGTAGTTTCTATTAAAAAAATAAAGGCTGAAACTTAGCCACAGCATCTGTGGATTTAGACACAAACATGTTTGAAATTGAGCTGTCTAAAAAGGGTACTCTGAAAAAGAAATCGCTGCAGAAAACACAGCAGTTAATCCCTTACAGTGCTCTGTTTAAGAGGTCTTCCTGACTAGAGGCTTGTTAGTCACTGCTATCTGAGCACAGACAGCTAATTAACAGCAAGGAACTGCTCCATATTATTAGCAGCAAGATATTGATTTTACTGTTATCTTGATCTCGTATCCTTTCTCAGGCTTTTGCCAGTTTCTTTCCATTTGTTGGGCACTACCATTTTCCCAGACTGAAAGGTCTCTAGCTCTAATTTGTTTGTGTAGTGCCTAACACAAAGGCGCCATTATCCTTCACCAAATCTCAGGTGCTCATTTAATGAGAGCCCATTACAATATTGCTTTTAAGGTGGTCAGAAGTTATTGTGGCACACTATGAGAGTACATACATATTATTTAAAACTCAATGAAAACTTCAAAGTAATTAAAACTATTTAGCTTCCGTGGAAAAGAGAATAAAAAAAGAAATTACCATTGTTTAATCTGCTTGTTTTATGACCTGAAAGATCAATAAGTATAAGGAAACTATCAACAAGGAAAGATTTTTTTCTCCCTTTTCCTCCACACACTATCTTCTGGTTCATATTTCTTACCCTTGCTCTACTTGCATCTTGTCCCTTCGTGTCCCTGCAGAGTTTGTTTTTTCTCAGAGACTCAACACTTAAAGGGGAAGACCTTTTAAGGGGAACATTACCTAGAAAAAAATCTGGAGAGGGGAAAAGAAAAAAAAGGGCCTGGCTCTGAGAGCTCAATTCTGCATCCATAAAATTGACTTTCCTGAAAGAATTTGGTACATGAAGAGTTGTACGTAAACAAACATCATTCCTTCTGCTTCCAGTGCTACATGTTTACTTACAGGACTGATGTATTTTAAAAACCATCCAGCAACACTGAGTATTGAAGGCAAGTTTATATTCAAATTCTGAAAATTAATTCCAGAAACATTACAGTTTTTACCATTGTAAGCATTGATGAAGACAAAGTTAATATAATACACTATAATGAGAACTTGAGTGATTTTCATACTAAGCAAGAAGTACGCCAATATAACTCCAGTTTATATTGAACTGCAGAGAGATATCTCCTTTGAGTGAGACATATGACAGTAATGAAAAGGAAGTTCAAAACCTCCAAAGTGAGAATTGTGTGATAACTTCAAAATGAGTTTCGACTTGACTCTTGGTTAAATGGACATTTGGGGCTTTTAAATATCTTCCAAAGGGCTCTTCCAAACATACATCTTCCAGCATTTGAAGCACTTCACATGTATAGAAAATAATTTACCAAAAGTTTCTAGAAAGCAGCTTTTCTTTTTAGAAAGGAAGACACAAAAAACGCATACAAACCTGACTGCTTTTTGCACAATGTGTTAAAGACAAATTTGAATTAATTAGTGCCTCTAATGATGATATTAAAAAAGCAACTTTTAATATTTTGAAAGGGAAAAATATTGAACATAGTTCTGAACTTTCTCAAATTCTAGGATTTTTATATTTGCACCAAGATACATTTCCTTAAATGCAGCTGGTAAAACTCTAATACAAAATCAAGACTATTAAGATGCACTATAATTTCAAAAGCATTTTTATTCATTGCTAACTTATAATCTGTTTTGAATTTAGACCTGTGTAGCAGAGGCTGGTAATTATTTCCCTGATACAGAAGCCTTTTATACATCCCACAGTTTTGTGATCTGGTATCTTTTGAGAAATGCTGCTATGCCTTCCAAAACACCTCAGCACAAATGTCCCAAAAACCCAAAAGTTAAGTTAGGAGAGCCAGTGTAAATTCAGGTTCAGAGAAGCACTATTTACCCCAACTTTTAGAGTTTTCTATATACCAAACTGCCATTTTAGATAAAGAAAGAGTACACAGATTATTATGGAAGACTTTTAGACACAAAAAGATATCAGGAATATAAAGCAAAACAGTGGTTGGTCTTGTTGACGACTGTGTGGACATCTGTCATAGGTCAAACTACCAGCCAAACCTGTCATGACCAGCAGGGAGCTATGAAGAGGAGTATGGCCTGTTTTCATTTGGATGAGCAAATACTTTGGGAGTAAATAATACAGGAAGAACAGCACACAACTCAAAGCTGCATTGAAAAGGAAGGTATCTGGATAAGAGTCAAGGTTTCTAACCCTTCGGAATGAAAACCTGGATATCAGATGGTTTTGGGGGTGAGAAAAGGTCTATGTAGAGAGTTCTTCCACTAATGGAATGGAAATCTACAGTAAGCAAACATTGATGGTGACATCTGCCCAGTCTGAAACAGAATGTTTTACAGGCCAGCATGCAATGAGGTTAAGCCATAATGGCAGAACCACCTTGGTATTACATATTAGAGAGATGATAAAAGGTACTCCTCCTTCCAGACATTTTGTGTAGTAGTGATCATTAAAAAGAGACAAGACCAACATCCTCACATTCATCTGAGAAAACACTGCAGGATACTACTGTCTGAAGGATTAATGTGCTATTAATATATCAGTTTGGTAAAAAATGCAGTCACAAACCAATACTGGTCCTCAAGTTTCAGTGAGACAGAAGTTCTTCCATCATTAAACTGTACCAAGTCGGTCAACCTACAATTTAGCAACTGTTGGACGCTTTTTCCTCAATGCTACTCTAGAATGTCTCCCAGATAACCTGGCTCTTAAGACAGTCAGTGCTACTGACTCTGCCAGTATGACAGTCCCTCAGTTCACACAGTGCCATGGCCCTGCTCCTACTCGTTGATGCTAAAGGTAATTCTGAAAACTTGAGAGATGGGAAGGGTTATGTCAACGCTCATCTAAGCACTCACAAGTCAAGTTAATGCATTCTTCATGCCTGACATTGCCTGACTCGTCAGGTCTTTGGCCTTTGAATCAGTGTGAGTACAGTTAATGCAATGGATACTCAAAAGACAGGAAACCTCAATCTGCCATCTTGCTATCCATACTGGTAGTCATGGAGCTGTTTCAAAGAGACTCTCAGTTAAGGAACCAGAGGGAGAGAGAGACAGCCCAGGATCACAGCTACACTCTACAACTGATGCCTTCTGTTCCTGCACTTTCAAAAACATATTTTGAAAAGAAATAAACATTGTTTTCATGAATTGTTCCAAAAGAAGTAATTTGAACTTTGTCCTCCACCTAAAATCGAAGGGAAGGAAAAGCAAACACAACTCTTCAGAGACATATCCCTTCTTAAAGAGGAAGGGCATACACTGTTGCCTTGGAACCTAATGGTCTCAGATTACAATTTTTTAATAGTTTTACATTGACTCCCCCTTTCCACACATCACATCACACCAATTTTTTTCAGAACTAGGGCTTATTATGTACTGACAGAACATGAACTGTCAATACTTCCTTCCAGCTACCTATTATTGATCTGCTTTACTAACATGGTATGCTGTCATATAATCACAGAATATTCTCAGTTGGAAGGCTCCCACAAGGATCATCGAGTCCAACTCTGAAGTGAATGGCCTGTATGGGTTCACCTTACCTATATTTATAGAAGTAACTGAGTATATGCTACCCTCTAGTTACTTAGGTGACCAGTACTCAGAAAGGTTTTTTACCAGTATGCTGAATTCTTCACATTAGTGTCTCAATTACTTTTCACTGTGAGCCATGTATATATTCAAGCTTTTCCACTTATGCAGGTTTTGGTATTCTCTGTATTCCTTTGACTGCTAGGAAAAGGATAGTCACTGAGGACACACTAGTGACCAAACTAAATCAGGAATCAGTTGTTCAGCTCTAAGTGTAATGTGACATCCTCTTTCTGAAATAGTATGAAGATTTTCTTTCACGCACATTTCGGGACTCTTTTTTTTTATCCAAAGCATATTTCAAAAAAAGACTGCCTGAGGAAACAAACTGTACAGAGAAACTGCCACAGAAAGTTATTGGAAGGCATTAAAAATAAAACAGCTTTTTAAAGAGCTCTCAAACTTAATAATAAAACCTATTAAAATTGTCTATACTGATTTAATTTGTAACAATTCCATTTCAAACAACTTTGCTTGGTTGTTATTTACAAGTTCAAAGTGAAAAGGCCATTTTCACCACTGCTAATACCCATACACTTCTCCCATCTCAAACACTTGGCACAGGCATGGGGAGAAGACAAGCACCACTATTTGAAGTGGTGGTCTCATGATCAGACAATGCAGGAGAAGCATGGTCCAAAATGGAAGAGTCCTCATACAGAACTCTTCTGGCAAATACTGCCCTGGCAACCAAACGAACAGCCTCTAAGAACAACAGCACCGACCATTATTCTTATGCTGTTCATAGCAACATCTCTCAGATAAACAGAATGCATCTTAAGATACCCAATATTAAGCAACTTCAGTGATTTTCAGATGCTACCCAAAAAAATCAATTATACAATAAGCATAATTGGAACACGCTTATGGGAAGATATTCAATCTTTGCCTCATGTCACCCCAATAATTTGTGACATTACCTCACCAGTTTTATTTTTCCAAACAGGTTTAAAGGCATAATACAGCAGCTCTTGAGCGAAAGCAGAAACATACTGAGAATGGAAATTTACTTTCACATTATATCATGGAAAATATACAGACATCTTTACTCAAAGGAGTTGAAGGTCTAAGTTTTGTATGTGTAATGCTAAGCAGGTATTCACTAAAGTCAACTTTTACATCCTTGCATTTGACAACATACCTTGAAGTTGCAATTTCCACTTTGGTTCTCGCCATGGCAGCTGCTCGCTGTGCACCCTCTATTGCTCTATCCACCTTTTCTCTAGTTTTTGTGTTTCGTATTGGTATAAGTTGCTTTCTTATTCCACGGACCAAAACATTATTTTTATATTTTCCCTCTTCTTTGGTGCCATCTGGAAACATGGTACATCCATACCCATGCCTCCTGTTATTCAGCCATTCTCCTTCGTATTTCATACCATTTGAACGCTCACTGATACCAAAACCACTGCGCTTGTCATTCTTCCATTCACCCATATAGGCTTCTGTAGTGGTGGCATCGACATGATCTTCCATAGGGCTATAATCACAGTCACCGTCTCCAAAACTAATTGTAGAGTTGGCATCGCTAGAACTAATTCTGCTCATAGCAGCATCGCTCCTGACAGAGCTCCGTTTGCTAGATATCGATGACCTAGATTCTGATTTTCTAAGTTTTATACTACCAAGAAGGGATCCTCTTCTGAACAAGCCTCCTTTTTTCTTAATGCCCATGGCTTCTGGATCACTGTGAAAATTGAGCACAAAACCTCCTCTTGTTCCGGCCGGACTGTCTGAGGTGACGTCGTGCAGAACAGTGCCGTTGCTCTGCTCACTCCGAAGAGAAGCCAGAGATGTTCGGAGGGGTGAGCGGATCACAGTGGCCATGCCATAGGGTACGCTCTGACGCACACCATATCCATGTCGCATCCCTCCTGTCCACTGCCCCTGGTATGTACCTTTTAAAGGAATAAGGAGAAGTTAAGTTCAGGAAGCTGTAGAAGACCTAGCACTCTACAATCCAGTATGCTACAGGCAATACTACACTGTCGGCTCTGGTTCTGGTAAGAAGTGATGCAAAAAACACAGCATATGACACAGCAGATAAACTACTTTTGTTACTTGTTTTTCTTATAAATTATTTTTCCACTTAGCAAATCGTTCACTTTCACAGCTGAACTGATGTATTTTGGCAACTAAGACACAGTAGCTATAATCATAGGCATTTTGAATGGATCTGTCCAGGAAAACTCAAAGAGAAGCTTCTAAAGCAAGACTCCTACATTTTTTTAAGGTGGACTGATGGGAAGTGGTCAGCAGAAATAGGTCCACATTATATGCAGTCAGCTGAGGAGGGAGAAACGGATGGAGAGAGCAGGACACTCATGGCTCTTGCCTCCAGTTGCTCACAGAAAGGGAAAGTAGAAGTAAATGTCCTGTTATCCTGGGTTTAAGGTGGCTACAGACCTCTTCTTGTCAGGACCTATTTGACGATATACTAAATTGTCTTCACGTGGGCCTTTGGATCTGGTCATATAAACCTCTATTGTAAAATTATATCTTTTAAAGTTTTTGCATGCACTCAAGTGAAAGAACAAAACGTTGGTACTTCTTTCTCTTTAGGAAATCTTCAAATCAACACTTTCTGGTATATGGTACATAAACATGCACTGCATTCTGCATTAGGTTGTGACAGTGATCAGAAGTATGAATCCTTTAGCCCTTTTTTTGCCTTTCATTTGTTCTGCAGTATGTAAGAAAGAGAAGGCAGTAACAAACAGAATATTGCTCAACATTCTATAAAACATATTTAACCACAACTATTTTCGTAAAAATTTTTAAACAGCAGTGTAAGAAAGAGCAACATGGTATATGTTATGAAAAGTCATGGATATCCATCCAAAGCTGCATTTGAACCAAACCCCACCTTTAACAGATTACTACTAACAATTTTTTTCTTATATTCTCAAAAGGCATTTTCATTTTGACATTTGCCAGTGTCTGGTGTCTGAAAGCCATTTGTACAAGAAGTTCCAAAGGAAGGTAGCAGGAACCCCACAACTAGCAAATACAAGATAATCGCTTTCTGGCATAATTCCACTCAAATTTCCATTAAACTGCTTTAAGCTCCTCAAAATGAAGTCTCTCGCCTACCAAGTGCTGCCTTTTTTTTTTTTTTTAAGAAAGCTATTTAAAATCTGACTATTCTTACGGAGGGATGAATAAGCAATCTTTAAAATATCTTTTTTTATTTTGCTCTGCTTCAATTGGAGCACCTATTAACTATTCAGAGAACTGAACATCAAATGTCAAATTAAATGATTGATAAAATTTTTGTGAAAATATCTGTGAAATATCTGCAGTTTTAGATCTATCTTAAAAACTCACTGGCTTTGAGATTTAATCTCCTTTGTATAAGCATACTGTTTTGGTTGTGTGCTTTATTGAATTACCTCTTCTTCTAAGTTTTATTTCAATGTTAATTTGCAATTAAATTTGCTAAGTCTGTTTTCTTTATTATATAATACGAGATAGGTTCTACAACATAACTATTTTGTGTTGGTAGAAAATTCTACCAAGTGGAAGGTTTTTGTCTTAACAGATGGCTGCTGACACAAACAAACAACTTTCTTAGTTTCTTTCTCATTCTCTGTATCCTGGATACCTACTGCTGCACTGGTTGTAAGGGTGTTGAATCTAGGAACATGATTATTTTAAAAAACTCAGCATATGGGGAAGAACAAATAGAAACATGAGCACAAAGCACTGGTATGACGTATTCTGTAAATACTGCAAATATACAGCCACACTGTAATTTTTTTTGTTTCAGTAAACAGACGTTTCCCAGAAATACATTTATATTTTATGAGCATAAATTACTTCATTTTGTCCCTAATTATTCCTGGGATCCCCTTAGTATTCCAATGATATGCTGGATCTAAGAATCTGGCTACACATACTTATGGCTACATATAAGAATCTCTCTAAATTCTGCATCACTTAATTTAATTTTTAAATAATAAATCTAAGTCTAATTTTGATTATAGCACAATATTACATTAGAGCAACAACTCATAATTATGGCTCTCCATGTTGCTATTTGAATGTCAGACTTGAAGCAGAATCAATTTATTTCAGTACAAAATTTTATATAAGTAGAAAGGGTCAGCCTTTTTCATATTAATATTTTAATTAATAAGCATGGAAAGCTGAAAAATACTTAAATAATTTAGGACTTGTATTTTCCCCTACTCTAGAAAGAAATGGAAATAATCACTAGTGCTCATAAGGGCATTAAAACAAGAACAATTGATGTGCTGCTATTCACTAGTCCAATTTTCCTTTCTACTGGGGAAATAAAATCAATGCCAGCTTCTTCTAAAGAGAGAATAGTCAAAGAGGAAATGGAAGATTCATTCTGAATTGGTCCCCAAAAAGCACCAAATATTTAGATTGAATTTTGTACAGTGTTGGAAGTAACAATTATCTTTTCTATCATTACAAATCCATTAAGGGAAAGGCTTCCAATACTAATGCTGGAAAGCTAACTTGTTTTCCTTTATTTTTCAACTTATATTTTAAAGGAAAAGTATTTTAATGGCATATGGAGGGCAGAATGTAGATACAAGAGACTTGTACAGTAATATGACTGACTATATCAGCCTTTAACTGCATCACCATGTTAAAAAAAAAACCAAAACATAAATCTTTAAATGAGCAAGACAAGGTATGTCAATGTTTAAAAATAATCAATGTATAACACATGATAAAAAAGTTTTTCCCACATATGAAGTTACAAACATATGCAATATTTACCTCTCTATACAGATATAAATATGAACGATATATCAACAAGTACACCTTATTCTGTTTCACCTTATACTGTAGTTGACGGTCAAAAGCAGTTCCTATAAGGGTCAACTGTTAAAATTTTAATTAACAGTGTAATTAACAATCTAGTTTAAAATGGTATTTGACCATAAAACAATATCGTAGTTCACCACTAATTTTTCAAAAGCTAGGCTTGCTATCCTTTCAAACATTCAGCCCCAAGTTCTATTGAACATCTATCTGGTGTTTAATTGGTTCCCTTGAAAAGATGTTCACAATTTGAGCCTGAGAACTAAAACTAGATTTTTTTTTCCTTTTCTTTTTGTTGGCAAGTTGTTCCAAGATATAATTTCATAACCTGTCTCCTTGGAGTTACATTGTGCCATCCCTTCTAAAACACCTTTGGTACATCTGACAACTATAAATGTCATTGCCCACTTGCAGCTAAAATTTAAAACAACACTGTGAAAAAAACCGACCCATTTAACTACTCCATTTGCTCTTATCCTTTACAACATATACTGGGGTTTAACAAATTCGTTGTTATATCAAGATTTTCCTATGCTTTTCAGACTCATAGACCTGGAAAGAAGACCTCTCAGAAATCAATGAACATACGTACTACTGATGACCTCTGCTTATGGTGTTTTTGCCACTGATGTCCCTCTGTGGAACACCACCACGCAACCAGTTATTGCTACTGTCGGAAGGATGATAAAAAAACTAATTTAGACATACTGAAGCTTCAAATTAGGCCACAGTCCCTGAGTAAGAAAAGCTCTGGTAGATGTGCAGATTCACACAGATTCAACAAACCTAGGGAGTTTAAAGGAGGCACAAAAATCCAGACTGCTGTCAGGAACGGTCTGACAGGACACTTTGAGGCCCTGCATAATCACATGCAATGAATGGAGGATCATGGTTTATAACTCACAGTGTTCTCCCCAGAGATTAGACTGAGTGACAATTTTAAGCATCTAAACACAGCATGACATTTATTACTCATGTTGTGCAAAGTGTTGTGTGCAGAAACACTGAGGAACACTGTCAATGCTTATTTTCCTTCTCCCTCCCTAAACCACATCTCCTAATACCACTAATGCATTCTAAAATAACATATTAAGGAAAGAAAAAAAAAAAAGAAAAAAATAGCAGCAGAAAGGCCTGGATTATAGCAAGTTTGAAAACAAACTGGCAATTGACAGAGTCTAAAAAGTTATTTCTCTTTGCCAGTATTCTCGAGTCACCATAAAGAGAGAGCTTTCCTGCAAATGCTTTGAAGTATGTTAAAGACACGTATGTAAATCTGGTTGCCTTATAAAAACATTTCAGACGTTCTTCTGGTGTGCAAGCACCGCTATTGTTTCCAGAGCACAAAAACAAAAACACATCTGCAAACATCTATGACGTACTGCTCTGCTCCATTCATGAGTACTTTCATTAAAATCAATGGGACTTCCCACCCTCTGTTCGTATGAACTGCAACATGCAAAAGTATGAGGCTATGACAACAGATTTCAGGTAATAGGGCTAAAAATCTCACAGTGTGAACTGCACACGTCATATGCTGATCCAAGTCTAAAAATTTAGAGAATTTACCTCCAATAACCAGTACCATATTTTTAAAAAATCCACCAGAAGCCTGAAGAAAAAAAGAACTTATTAATAAGAATCCAAGTTTGAGAAAATAATTTCTAGAAGATTTACTGGAATGGTAATTTACTTTTCCACGAAAAAAAACTTAAAAATTGAAATAAATAAAATAAAAGATGGCACTGCAAATTCAGCTACTTTTCTGCTTTTAATTAGCCAAAACAAATATAATAAAAAAATTGAAAAGTGCATTGCATAGTGAAAGTGAAAATCCTGATCTCTTTCATACTTTGATTTTGGTAGTGGTTTCTTTTTTTTTTAAATCCACAAACACACATCTCAGCTGACTTTGAACATTAGAACTTTCCACACCAGGAAACAATTTTCAGACGGCTACAAATATGTATAAAACGTAAACAAGGCGACAGAAAGGTGCAAAACCCCCTGTACTTTTCGTTTTCTGAATATTACCAAACCTGTTCCACTGTTCCAAGTTGAAGAGCAACTCTACAGAAGTTGCAGGTGGCACTTCCACACTGATGCCAACGACATTACAGCAGCAAAGCATGAATTAGAGCATTGGGCTTACATGCGTGCACAGCATGAAGTGACAGAGGGACAATAACTGTAACTGAGGGCTCCGGTGGGGTCCGGTCCTCAGTGACCTTACTGAACCCTGACTTCTTGACCGTTCCCGACTTCGGCAGGAGGACGGATCACCCCGTTCCCTCCGCACTCCTACCGGGAGCTCAGCCCCGGAACACTTGCTTTGTCGTGGTGAAGGGTGTGAGAGGCAGGTCTGTGTAACTTCACTACACACCTCGTGCTTTGAGCAGTATGCTTTGAACTATCCTGAATTTTGTTTAAAATAGGTGTTATTACATGAGGGTGGACCCAAGTTTCATTGATTTTACGCAAGCTGCGTACCCACTCCACTACCCTCAGCCTTCTGTTTACCAGCCGAGCGCACTGAGCGCACAAAGCCAGCCGTGCCCGCACAGCAGCACGACACAAGGGCTCTGTTATTAAGTTCTTGCCGTTTCCCCCCGGCCGCGGTGCGAAGGGGGCGAGGCGGCGGGGCTCGCCTGCCTTTGCCCGCTCCTCGAGCCCGACGCAGCCGCCCCAGCCACCGCTACCGCGGGCGGGGAGCAAGGGAAGCCGCCTGCAGGCGGCCGTAATACGGATTTCTACCAGCTGGCCGGGAGAAAGCGCCGAGCGCGGTCAGCACAGCCCGCCCGGGGCGCAGCCGGGGCCAGGCGGCTCCTCACGCAGCGGGGCGGGGCGGCCACCAGGCACCTGTGGCGCTCCCTGGCCGCCAGCCGGGCCTCGGGGGCGGTGAGGGAACGGCACGGGGAAGGGCGAACCGCCTCGGGCAAGGGAAGGGGGAGAGACCCCGGTGAGGGCGCGGGGATGGAAGGAGGGGCCGCTGCCGCGGCGCGCCCACGCAGGCGCGCCCCCGCCCCCATTGCTGCCCGCCCGTCCCCCGGCGCCGCCGCGCGCGGGGCGCCCCCCGCCGGCGCCCACCTCCGTCCCCGTAGGTCTCCACGCCGTATCCGTCCTGCAGCCCGTTGCTCCAGGTGCCCTCGTAGCGGGCCGGCGTGCTGAGGCTCTGCCGCACCCCGTAGCGCCCCTTGAAGCCGTGAGACCACTCGCCGCGGTACATCCACCTGCCCTTCGTCTCCACGCCCAGACCGTGGCGCTTGCCTTGCGCCCAGTAGCCCAGGTAGGTGTTGCCGCTGGGCCAGGTGTAGCCGCCCGCCACCTCGAAGCCGTGGGACCAGGAACCGGCGTACTCGCCCTGCCCCTTGGGCCCGGTGCAGATGCCGTGCCCGTGGGCTTTCCCGTCCTCCCAGCCGCCGCAGTAGGTGCCGCCATCGTCGAAGTCGAACCGGCCGCCCGTCATCCAGGGCAGCGGGGCGAGCGCGGCGGCGCCGCCGCCTCCCGCCCGCCTTCCCTTCCCTGCTCCGCCTGCCCTGCCCTGCCTTCCTTTCCCGCCCGCCGACAGCCCCGGCGCTCCCCGCGACTGCGAGCGCTCCGCCGGCCGGCCGCCCGCGCCCAGCCCAGCCGCAGCCCCGCGGCGGCGAGCGGCGCCCGCCCCCCGCTCCTCCCCGCCCGCCCCTCCGTGCCCGCCCGGTTCCGCCCCCGGTGTGGCCGCCGCCGCTGCCGCGGGGCAGGTGCGCGCCCCTGGGGCGGGGCGGGAGCTACGCCGGCTGCCGCTGCGCCAGGGTGGGCTTTTCCCCCAGGAGCGACCGGGCAAAGGCGGCTGCCCCCGGGGGAGGTCTCCGCCTGCCCTTCGCTCCCGGGAAAAGGTGCCCCCCGGTGGTCGGGGGCGCGCGTGTCCCGGGGCGGGGCGAGGCCGGGAGCGCGCAAAGCCGCGCCGGGGCCCCCGCGGTGCTCGGGGGGCAGCGGCGACTCCGCGCTCCGGCTGCCCTGCCCTGCCCTGCCCTGCCCTGCCCTGCCCTGCCCTGCCCTGCCCTTACTCCACGCTGCCCGTCCCCCGGATTCCCGAACAGGTTGCTGGTGCACCTGCAACGTAGGCAAAATGAGGGGGCTTTCGAGTTCTACTTGTGATTCTTTATTTGCCCTTTTTTTTTTTTTATATACTTTTCACTGTCCCTGATCTTGAAGACTAGCTTTCAACTGAAGTTGTTCGTGCAGGGCAGAGCCGAGTTGTGCTTTGCTTTTTTTCCAAACCACACGCGAAGCTCACTGTGTTCCACGGGTGGAGAAATGAGGGGTGTACAGAACGTGAATGGTATCGAGGCTGCTGGGAACTTCATAAGGAGTCTCTCATTATACCATCAGCCTCACGGCGGACGAGTGACTGATGGGCGCTAAATGCTGCCAAGTACTCCTTTGCCAGATATTTGATAATCAGATAAAAATATAAGGGCAAATGACAGGAGAAACATGGAAGAGTAGGAACCGTAGAGAGAATAGTGGAGAAGGGATTGAAAGCTGCTGTCATTTTAGCTTTCTGTTCTTTCACAGTTACAGTGCAGGACTGGAAGAAAATATGAAATAAAATGTTCCTCTTCAATGGGGGTTTTGTTAAAAGCATGAATCCTCCTTGTCAGTCATGGGGAGTGGTACTATCTGGACACAGGTGATTTGGAAACGTGGGGAAATAGCAATAGCTATGTTAGTAGTAATGAATGAAAGCAGAAACATAATTGTAAATGGAAGATGTGAACAAAAATCATCAGAAGTTGAAACAGTTAAGCTTCAGAAATCTATGCCAAATTCAGCCCAGTTATAAGCAGTTTTGACTTAAATGGAATTAAAATATTGGCCATATTAAACATACCCCTTGAACTTGAAATTTTCAAACTTTGTGCTTCACAGCACACTGTTCTGTGTACATTTCTATACCATGCTTACACAGTTCAGTGCCAAAGTACCTCTATTCTTTCTAGGGGAGATTTGAGCACCATAACTGATACATGCTCCCATTGCCTTTTCTCATCGTAAGAAGTGTGTACTATAAAGCCTTGTTTCTGTTCCAGTAAGGGGATTTCTAGTTCTGGTTGAACATGCATAGGTAGAAGACTCTGCGCACGTATTTGGACACATACGTACAAATTAAAAAAGACACTGTCAAAGACTTGTCGATGAGAAGATGAGGCAGCTGTCAATGCCCCTTTTTTCCCCAGGAATTTTATTTCATAGTTTTGGAGTGTAGAAAACCATACAGGAATGTGGTTTCTGTAGCACAAGCATGCAGTCTTTAATGTATCTTTGGACAAGGCGTTCTGAAGTTAAGGAGTGAGACCTTCTCTGCAATTTGAGAGTTTTGGAAAACCTTTATTGAGAATGGAGAGGAAGTCCAAAAAGGTTGCAGTGGGTGGAATTGCTGAATAAGATGTGCTACAGTATTCTCTGAGTATTGCTTGAGCTCATCAGGTTTTATGCCTTACATTTCTTGCATTTCTTACTCAAGAAAAAGATTGGAAGCAATAGTTGTGACAACACATATGCTTTGAGGAGTTTACTATTTTTACTCTATTAATATCTCTTTTCTGTTTTCTTACTTCTGACACAAGATAAAACCCTGTCACATTTCAACAGGATTTCAGAAGAGTGAGATACTTTATATGGGTGTGTGTAACTACCTGTTGGAAATGAGCATGCATAATAACTGGTACTGGTATACAATTAACTAGTCATTGAGGTCCCCTGTTTATAACTGCATGTTATTATATGAGCAGTTTTTTATGAAGTACATGAGTTGTCCCACTTGAAATGGAGCTGTTAAGCATTGGGTTTATCTATTGGGGGGCTACTATTGCTTTACATGGTGTTTCTGGGTGCTGGGTGCACAACAGAGGTGTAAAGCCACTATTGCCTTACATGGCACCCTGTGCACAGCAGGGACACAACCAGCACAGGGGGGAGCAGAGGTGGAGAGTGATGACAGGTTAGCAAGTCCAGACAGTGCTTCTGCAACTTGGTAGTGGAAGAGGTAGTCTCTTGAGGGAGTATGAGATTCTCTTAGCCCCTCTGTGGATCTGAGCTGCTTCTCTGAAGAAGCAGCCATCTCCTGCTGTCTAACAGCCTGGACAATAATCACAGTTGTGTAAGTCCTTTAACCAACCTGAGTATCGGTATCAGTGAATTACTGGATTTCCTGTCATTTCCACCTCAATAGTTGTACTAGTGAATAACTGGGTTTGCTGTTGTAATGACCTGGGTAATTGCACTCCTGATGCATATGTGTTACTGTATTGTTACTTGACAATAAATTGTTTATTCCTAAAGCTATTGATCTAATGTGTATTATGGTATCCCAAACCTGTAACTAATTGAGGCTGCTTTAAATCCTTACATCTGTGCAGTAGAAGATGTATTGTTGCATAAATGAAATAGGTATCAGCCTATTAGTCCTTTGTTTTACCCTCTTGGTTTAAATTTTACAGGTTTTAATATTAGATTAGATGAACCAACAAGATCAGATGGGCCAGAGATGAACAATGAAAATGTTAGGAAGGAATTGTATTATTTTTCTTCTGTTATCACACATGTGTCAGTGGCTCCTTTTTTAGTGACCCACAAATGATGCTAAAATCAGTGATAATTTTGCATGTGGTTTATATTTTCAGGTGTATTCATTAGAATTAAGTAATCAATTTGAATGAACTTGACACTTGATGACAGGATGAATTCATCACTGACAGCCTTTTCTTATCCCCTGCTGAAAATACAAATTTTGATCGATGGGAGAATAGAAGTGCTTTGCAGAGAACTCTTAGCATCACTCAACCAGGTCTTGATAATGTAAGACATCACAGGTGTCTCATTGCTGATAAGGTTGTAGATTTATTATTTGTGGGGTTTTGTTTGTTGGTTTGTTTTTTTTTTCCCCTGCAGATTTTGCATTGACAGTTCTCAACTTTAGTTCATGCCAGTATGTGTTTCCATCTGGCTGCGGTGTAAGTAATGTTCATATGCAATCTTTAGCATGCATGCTAAATACCTTAGATCCATAGATTTTGTTTCTTTTCCTTCTGCCCAGTATTAGGTTAAAAATTATTCTACAACTCCATAGATAGAGGAAGTAAGCAGTTATAGGTATATGAATGAGTTTTGTTCAAAATAAATAGAATTACTTCTGCTATTTTTTAAATCTAGATTACAAGAATTCTTTTCTGAAGTCTTTCATACATGTAATACTCAGAAAATACAAGGGCCAGATGCAGTTTATTTATCATTTACAAAGAAGTCATCACAGCACCAGGTCTGATAACACTGTATGTATGTGAAACACAAGTGCCTGATGACACAGTATATATGCAAAAACTGCTGCGGGGTTTTATGTAAAAATAGTAGATGCAGCAGGTGAAGACACACTAACTCCAGAGCTTTAACATTAACTGGATACAAAACTGCTGAGTTTAAACTATTAGTCTGTAGATATCTGATGCATGAATAAAAATTAGGCACATTTATTCTTACCCCTTAAAAGCCTGATTCAGCAGGGAATTACTTTAAGTACTTTAGTAATCCCATTTACTTCAGTGGGACTACACATGAGCTTTAAATTAAACATCTGCAAGATATCTCTGCTCAAATAAAGCACAGCTCTGAAGAATGTTCTCAAGTGCTTTGCAGAATGGAGGCAGGATGCTTAGCTGATGAGCTCCATGAGCTGCACACATTGTATTGGAGGAGTTCACACACAGGACTACTGTGTGGGAGGCAAAAATAGAGAAGTAAAGGTAGTAACAGAAGTCACAGTGTAGAAATTTCAAAGGCAAATAGGTCTCTCCTGGCTCCATATGAGCCTATTTTTATGTCTGGAATCTAAATTAAAGTTTATAAATATAGTTCTGTATAACTTCAACGCAGATAATGTTGTCTGACTTCTATATCACTTTCCCCTAATATACTGTAAATCCACATAAGATAGTGTAAATATGGAAATAATAATTCTACAGGATTATTTCTTTCAAAAAATTTGCTGTAATATTTGAGAAATGTTGTGCTATGAATCTACTCTCCTAGATGCATCAGTAAGTGTCAGTTCTGCCTTGCAGTTGAAGCTGGGAACTAGCCAGCAAGACAGTATATTTAATTCCAGAGATATTGTGCTTACTCAGTGAATATAGTTATTATTTTCTTTGCAAAAGTGCTGATAAAGCTTATAAAAACAAAAATACAGATCCTTTTCTAACTTGAAAACAAAATGAGTATGTTCTGTACCCAGACTTCTATTTTCAGCATTGTTCCAAGCAACTGAATTAGATTTTAAATAAAAATGCAGTTGTTTTTCTTTTTAAGGAAATGTAGCATTTATGTTGATCACCTTTGTCTCTGAAGTAATTTTAAGAGTGACAATATTCTCCATACAAATATAATACAGTATATTGGAATGATTATGGGGTTTTTTTGATGTATAAAGGTATTAGGATATTTTATAATGGTGGAAAAAATAAAAAATACTGCTTCTGGATCTTGTCAGCATTTACAGTTGTGTTGTTGATTGGTGTGGTTTTTATATATATCTCTACAAAACAAAAACAAGTGCATCACAATACCTTGATCCATTTAAAAAAAATCCTAACTCCAAATGTGTTTCATTTTATAACAGTTGATTTGAAGAAAAGTGTCATATCATAATGATTACTCTAAATTAGCACTCAAATTATGTAGGTGGAAAATATATACAAAATCAGATTTATCCCCAGCAAGTTTTTCCTAAATGATGATAGGAATTCTGCAATTGCTGCAGTTCAAGTCTTGCTTCCTCAGGAAAGATGAGAAAGGTTTATGGCTTTCCTCTTTGCAGCAAATTCCTAAGTCTGAAGGTGGCTTGTGTTGTCTTGCTTGAGCCCTTTCCTTTAGCCCAAGCAGGTTCTGTCTTTCATTATTTTCACCTAGACCTCATGATTGTCACAGTTGCTGTTGTCTGGACTTTCTCCAGTTATGTTATGTAGTTGCTAATTTTTCTAGTTTTGAAAACAAATCACACTATTTGGTTAATATTGTGTCATATTAAAGTAGCATCATTTTGTATGACTCCTAAATGACATTATTCTTTTACACTCATGCCAGGAATCAGCAGTATGATGATTCTAATCTGCTTCACACAAAATGATGTGTAACAGCTCATCTTCAGTGCATGATTTGCTGTTGTCCTAATCCTTTCCCACAGAATATTGTTTACATAGTTGCTTCCAACTCTGTATTAGTGAAGTTGAGTTTCACTCAGCAGGTTTTCAGTAGCACGCTCTTTTTCCCTCCATAAGATTATGTTCCCAACTTAATTTTAAATTTAACCCCATATTGCAGGTCCTCCTGTGTTTTTAACAGTTTGCACATTCGCATATACAATAACTGAACTCTTCCAGGATCAAAGTTATTAATGATTATTGAATATTAAAGGATGTGGTACAGATTTAGCATTTCATACAGCCTTCAGGCGTGGGACTTATTAATTAGTAACATTACTTAGTAACTGTAAACAATGTGTAGTCTCTTACAGCTTTGCTTTGATCACCTTTAATGAACATTAGCAGCTTGGCTGAAATCAAAATACGTAGTATCTCTTTTAGTGAAGGCTGAAACAAAAAAGCTTTTAACATTTTGGTTTATCTCACTGGTGCATCTGAGAGCTTTTCCTCCCCACTGAGCCATGGTACAGCCCTTCCCTTTGCCCTCCTTGTCCTCCTCCTCTAGGGCAGTCTCAGTTTTCTTTTCTAGTCCTAACCAAGATTCATTCTGTGATTTGGCCTTTCTGATTTTGCTCCTACATACTTACACTCTTCCCTAAAATTTATCCTTTAGTAATTTGACCTACTTTTTACTTGCATATACTTCCTTCTAGTGTTTCATTGAAGAGCTCTCAGTTTAGTCGTTTATCTTGTGATACTCATTTTTCCTTCACATCAAGGTAGTTTGTGTTTATGCCCTTCACATTATTTCTTTAAGAAAACAGATTGCTCTGTTTGGAGTTTTTAAGAAAATATAACCTAGTGGAGAGCAAATCTTAAGCTTGTGGTTTTTACAGGGCACTCTTGGCTGACAGTGGCTTGAGATATTCTCATGTCCCCAGCCCTCCGTGCTGCCAGCACAACTGTTTCTTCAGTGAGCTGTGATTTGGATCAGGGAACCAATCCAGCTTAAAAATAATCCTGCAAAAAGATTTATTTTTATTTTGCTCTTAAAGCTGAATCCTTTGCTCTGTTTGCAGAGCATCTATACAAACAATTGCCCTAATGCAATTGAAAGCAGACAGAAAAGCTGACAGCTTTACTGTTCACCTTTTTTTTTAATTCCATTCTCTTTTTCTAGGAATTACAAATAATATTTTCTCATTATCTTTCACCCAAGTTGCCCTTAGTCTTGCGTTTTAGTTGGTTTACCCCGCATTGATTAAAACTAAAAGATATTCCAAATTTAATGTAGTCACTTATCTGCTTGGTTACAAAACTTTTCCCTGTACAACAGCTTTCCAGTACCTGAAGGGAACCTACAAGAAAAACAGAGACTATTTAAAAGGGCAGGCAGTGACAGGACAATGGGGAATGATTTCAAACTGAAAGAGAGTAGGTTTAGACTAGATATTAGGGAAAAAATTCTTTACTTTGAGGGTGGCGAGGCACCAGAACAGGTTGCCCAAAGAGTTTGTGGATGCCCGGTCCCTGGAAATGTTCAAGGCCAGGTTGGATCGGGCTATGAGCAATCTGGTCTAGTAGAAGGTGTCCCTGCACGTGGCAGGGTACTTGGAATGAGATGATCTTTGAGGTCCCTTACTATCCAAACCACTCTATGATTCTATGTTTCTCTACTGTAATGACCCTGTAGTGCCTCCCCAACAGGTCCTTTTGTTGTTGAAGTCCCCCATCTTCATCCTGTTCTGTGCTTTGAAGAACTAGCAGCACCACCCAAAGCTCTAGAGTTCTGCATTGCCATGTCCTACAGATTTTCCAGGTGCCTGAGGAGGTCCAAGACCTGATTGAAGTTTTTCTAATTGTTTGGAGGGTTTGTATTAGCTCTCACATCAGGTAAGAATTGGGGTTGTTTAATATTTATTAGTGTGTGCAAAGCATCTCTCTTCTGCCTGGATGTGTATTTTGTGGCTTTGCATTATTTTGAATTGTAGGAATGTCATGCCTTTGAGATCCTAATTCCTCTGGTAATTTTCATGTAAACTAGCTAGTAGGTTAAATAATTTTCATTTATGCTGCTTTAGTAGCATAGGAAAACAAGTTCAGCAGCCTTACTGCTCACCATGGTGCTATTTTTCTGAATACCTCTGTTGAGAGCCACTTATATCTTCCCAGAAATCTAGGCCTTTTGCCATGCTTTGGGCCACCTATTAATTGAAAATCCTCCTTCATTAGTTAGCATTTTCATCACCAGTGATTACAGACCTTCACAGAGAGAATTCCTTCATCAGGCAGATAGTCCCAGCTCCATGGTTTCCCTCTCCTGACTCCAGCAATGAAGACCAGAGGTCTGTGGATCACACCAGGAGACCTTTGCAATGGTGAGTGCACCTCAAGAAGGCATCTGTGCTAACTTCTATAGGGATCACACCTCTCCAGCTGCTCCCTGGACCTTGCTGTTCCTTGTGATCTGTATCCATGTCATCTGGCAGATTTTATCAGACATAAGGATGAGGCCATGTCTGTCTGCATCCATACCTAATTTTTCTTAACGTGAGGTCTGTCTTGTGACTTATTTTTTTTCTTATAAAAATGGAAATGCCTTTTTTTTTTAGTTTAAAATAGCAAATAGATATAAATTTATAATTTTAAAAGACAGGTTGCTGGCCATGGCTGTCACATTCCTGTTTTGCTGTGCTGAAGCAGAACAAACAGCTGTTGCCTTTCACCAATAAATTAGTGTTGGTGCTTCTTATACCTCACATGATTAGTTAACTGTTCTTCTGAGTGAATCCACTTGTGAAATTAATTGAAAATCATCATCATTCTAATTATGACAATGTTTTGGGGTTTTCTTTCAGGTGATGATGGAGAAAAGGCAAATGCTACCAGAGGTGCAAAAGCTGAGGGTTTTGCTCTTTGATGATGAATATGGATACTTTTATGCACAGTGTAATCACTTCTGAGATATGTTTCTATTAACAAAGTCTGCAATAGAGGAATTGAGCTTTAGAGGACACTACCATGGGGCTAAGCAGGCTGCACTGCAAAGACCATTAATAGAAAGCCACTCCCTCAATCTGCTTAAACTTTGGTGAGGATAATGCGGCTTACTCTAACTGATTTTTGATAAAACAGTAAAAGACAAACAGATGCTTGTTATGCCCGAGTTAATAAGTAAGTGCACACTATTGATAAGTTTCTTATGCTTATTCAGGAACATTTGTCCAGGGGAAGAAAATTGTTCTTACCACAGCTAACACACAAGTCAAACACCTGAACATATTTGCATTTTTAATTTTACATGAAAAAATATAGCAAGGGTTAGTGCATCATAATCAGCCTAACCAATGAATTAAACCTCCCAGCTGGTATGAGTTTTCATTTATTCTTGACTTGCTTCTGTTCTGTGTGCTTTTTAAGTGCTCATAACATAATGTCATGATATTTTTATATGATGAAGAAACCCGTTCGCCATGTGGATTACAGTATCAGCCGCTTTTGCATCTTGAAAACTGACTTTCTTAGCAAATGCACTTAATGTAATATCATGTTGCTGCAAAATAGTTTTCTATTTCAGATTGAAGATTAGATTCTGCTCTTTGGAAGGCACAACCACCAGTGCAGAATTTTGGGTGATTCTCTCTGTATTCTGCAGGTGCACTACAGTTTTTATGCTTTTATTTTGGTGAAGTCACGTGAAATTGTGTTTGCAGCTCTGCATGTGAGTAAGTTATGTATATCTCTGCTTCTGGCAAGTACAAGAAAGACATTGGACAAATGAGTATTTGCATTATTTTTTTCTAAAGAGAAACTGTGTGACTGGGAGAGTTTTGAGCCTTAGTTTTGTTTAAAAGTAATCTTGTCTTTTTTTAGTAGAAAACATGTAATTCTAGGTATGAAGTCTAACCCAGGTTTCCTAGTGCTCTTTTTTTAAAGTATCATCCTTTAGTAACTACAGTTGTCATAGTAAATAAATTCCTTTTATGTAGAAGCTTATGATCTTGTACAAAAGGTCGTTTATAAAAAATAATCCATTATTTAAGTTTTTGTAACCCAGCTATACCATGTATTCAGCATGTAACAGTGGAATTTAAGATTCATACCAAATATACAAGTATCTCTTCTCTGACAGTGTCTGCTGTAATCATGGAGTGTATGTCTTCCTAATAATACGGTGTATTTGAAAAACAATTACATGATGTTCTATTATGTCTGAATGCATAAAAAATTTAATTGACTTACAGAATAATCATTTGTATTTAGTTATGCATGTATTTATCATTAAATCTTTCACTTGTAGGTATGCCTAAAATCAGCAGTGCTGTGAAGCCCATTTGGAGATCGCATTAGTTTGTGTTTTAGGTTATTAATTTTAAAATTTTTCTGTGGCATTAATCTGCGTGATATTTGGCTATGTTAGGTACAAATTTTTTTTCAGCTGATTTGAGAACTAAAATTGATTTTGAAATACCATTGTTTCATAACACTGCAAAAATTTTGCTAATTCACACACAGTTACCTGTCTGCTATTTTTGCTTATATGAGGTTCTGCCATGAAAACAAGAATTTAATAGAGCTGGAAGACTGTGGTTCTGTTATACAATATGCTGAAGTTAGAAGCTGAGGGTTGCAGTTTTGTTTTCATATATAAAGGGATATGGTTTTGGTTTTGCATGTTTGAGACTGCAGTTTTTGTCTAATAAAACTTTTAATCAGATTTCATCTTTAACAGCTGATTGCATATTTGAAAGATTGAGCCAAATGAAATATTTAGAAAATGTTAGCCTTTTAAAAAAATTTATTACATCAGGATTTTCCTACCCAAAAGTTCAGTATCCAGTTTTAGTGCTTAAGATTTATTTGTATAAGCTTAAAAGAAGAAAAAAGTGATCTTTTCTGTGCCGTATAGTATCAGCAGTATATTCATAGATTTTTAAAAAAACTATATTAATATTGGTAAAATGATAACACTTGAAGTGTGAAAAATGTGCATGTCATTTTAATCTGAAATTTTTTTAGGTTTTTCATTTGTGGGTTTTTTTTTCTTTTTTTTCCTCTCTCATTTCTCTTACAAAGTCTTGCACTGATCTTGCACTAGGTTGGGTTTAAGCAGTCACTGGAAGTGCCTGGCTCATTCTGCTGGCTACTGAGTGAGTTTCAGTTTGTAAACTACTTGCCTGATTTTGGAAGAGGTGATCCTATGTGCATGATTGTTTCATGAAGTGCAGTATTTTCCCACCTATTTTCCCAGTTTTTGGGAGACACAGATGTTGTCCACATTTGGAGGTGTTGTGCAGATCTGTAACTACTGTGCCACCATCCTTAGTTAAGATTTCATTTATGGGGACAAATAAGCTTGTGCCCCCATGCTAGTTTGAATTATTTTATGGGGTAGTTTTTATTTATCTTTTTTTTTTTTTTAATGTAACCTAGGAATCTAATCTACCTAGAGTACAAATTGTTTAACGTGATTATTGAAATAAGACTGTGTGTTTGCATGATCATATTGTTAAAATGGAAGTCTTCAATATGCAAGTAGGCTTGCTACCAGTAAATTTTGTTTTATTTCATCCTGTCATGCTCCGAGTGAGTGTTGAAAGACAAATGGGCAAGTGTTGCTCAGCCAGAGGGGAGAAGCACGTCATACAGCCCCCAGAATAGCATCGGCAGTAAATATGGTCATGCTGTTCTTCCCCGAGATAGACCCAGATCACATTCGTAGCACCCACCAGGTCTGCTGGTTACCAGACATTCAGAGCCTTTGATGAAACATTTACAAATGCAGCTGCAGTTCGGAGGGATCTTCTGCCGGCAGTGAAGAAGCTGACATCAAGAAAACCAGGGGAAACGGGATCACAAGCCAGGGAGTTCAAACAAAATGCAGTTTAGGGGGAATACAAATTTAATCCTAGTATTAAAACACTGCACCAAGATACGAACTGTGTACTTGTTAGACTTCCTTTTCATGTTAACTTGTGTTTCCTAGGGACTTAGAACCATTAAAGCATGAAGCTTTTATAGAGGAGGAAAGGTGAACTGAAAAATAGCTCTTTGTTCAACTGGCTTAGGTCATACAGAATGTCAAAACTGGAGTTAGAATGTATTGTAAAGTGAAGTCAGAGCAAGGTTTTTCCAGTCCCAGTTATTTCTGCACTTTGGGCAGTATATTGAGATGAAGTAAGATAGCCTTGAAGGTCTGTGTCAGTGGCCTATCTAGCATGTAAGAGAGAAAAATTTAATTATCCAAGGCCAAGAAAAAACCTGTTAATTTCTTCATCTTGAAAAGATAGATTATCCCCTCTGGGCCAAGAGAATGGTCTCACTTCCTTGTGTTAATATAGCTTCTAAACTTTTATATATAATGCTTTATTTTGCTCTGAGGACTGTAAAACACCGGTCAAATTCTGCTTTTGTGCTCTGACCACTGGACTTGACAAGACGCTACAGGAATTAAGCCAAGGCTTTGCGTCCTCCTCCACCCCCACTC
Source organism: Myiozetetes cayanensis (assembly GCF_022539395.1). Taxonomy (NCBI): domain Eukaryota; kingdom Metazoa; phylum Chordata; class Aves; order Passeriformes; family Tyrannidae; genus Myiozetetes; species Myiozetetes cayanensis. The sequence goes on along the minus strand of NW_026086604.1, from coordinate 30,335,763 downwards.
CAGTTTGCGCGTCTCTGTAAAATCTGAAAAGCTCGCTTCAGCTTCTGCAGCTTCTCTCCTCTGGCTTTGCCTCCACACCGGTGCATTAGCCAGGGTGTTAGTGGAAAGGGTTTGTTATTTCAGACACATACCATCGCCTGCTGCCCTCACTTCTCCCTTGCACTTGCACAGGGCATGGAGACAACTTCATACTTTCATTTGTATCAGTTACACACACAGGATTTAAATTCATCCCTTTCTCTGTATAGTGTTTTTTTTTTTATTTCTCAGATAACTCAGTAAATGTCAAATAGCAAGTATTACTGCCTTCAGCTGGCACTTATATACTGCCTCTTTTTTCCTTCAGAAAATCTCATTGACGTTTCTTTAAATGTGAAGAGGGAAGTATGTTTTCAGAGCAGCAGTTCTGGAATTTGTTCTCTATTTGTGAGTGACGTTATGCAGTTGAGAAAAAATCATGCCAGCATGTTTCAGTCAGTGCCAAAAGAACATAGACAGCAATTCAGTGCCCAGATCTATTGCTGCCCAAAACTGTATCTTGTCCTATTTATACTTTCACAAATGAAGGTCTTGCTTACAGGAGAAGTTAGGTGAATGTTGCGTTTGCATGATATTTGATAATGAATTTGTGCAACTGTTACATTCTGCTGTTCTTTTATTTCAAGCATTCAAAATTTAAGGTTTTAAGTGGCATAGATAGTTTGTAACAATCAAGTCAAAGAATCCCAGTTTCTTAAATTATCATTGCTTGTGTTGGAGTTAACTTCATTCAAAATACCTGGGTGCCACAAAATACCTTTGTCTATAAAACAAGGGAGTTTGACCATTCTTGGTGTTCAGAACACCTAAACCATAAACAGTGATTTACTTTTAAACACCTAAACCATGGTTAAGAAAGAAGAGTACAGACTAAAATAATAATTTAAAGTGGAGTCTGTTTGGATCAGAACTCAAATTAGGGAGTTACAAATTGTTGTCAATTAACAGTCCAATTCTTTTGGGCTTTTTCATCAACACATGCCAAGAGGCTGGAAAACTCAAAGAACAATTATCAATCAAATACAGAGTAGCAATGTTGTTAATTTGAAGAAAAGCAGGAGAAGTTGTTTAAATCTATCTGAAGACCTAATAAAATAGTATCCTGATGTCTGTCTGGAGAGGATGGAAGTTGTGTAACAGGAACGCTGAGTCTCCCCTTGTCAAGCGTTGAAATGAGAGCTGGTGCAGGAAGTCATGCATATGGAGGGCCCTCCACTGGGAAATATCAGGAATGAAAATTCCAGTTGGCTTATACAGATGTTGTGAGAAGTGGAACTTAATGAAAATTTCTCCAGTTTTTCAAAATTCAGTAAATAAATAAATTGATATATCATAACAGACCACTATAAATTCCTTTTTGTTTCTGCTGTACTATAATTTGAAAAGACAATGCAATACTCATGCATATATTATGTAATTTAGATTGGGGGAAAAAATGTTAGCAAGAGAAAATATTCTACCCACACTTAAGGCCCCCACCCCTCCCCAAGAATACGTGAGCTGGGTTACCCAGACAGTCCCCATGATTTTTCTGTGGAGGTAAGGAGCCCGCGGATGGCCGAGGACAGAACAACCTTCCTTCCTGCTGCTGTGTTGGCACAAGGTGCTCTGGGACAGCAGGTGACCTAAGCTTTTCAAAGCACTTTTATTTTTCTGACTATCTCGTGAAGTGAGATTTCAGGGAAACTAATTGAAATATTTTGCCTGGTCCTGTTTGGTTATTTAGTCCAGTTTGCAGAAAGGTAATGGGCAAACAGCAAGAATTAAGACTGAAGAAAAAACAATTTCCTTATTTAAATGAGAACTATATTTCTGTGTTGTCTTAATGATTAATGCTGTTAAAAGAAATGGCTCTTCCTTAGTGGCAGCTAATTTTTTACTTGTCAGTGAAAATGTTTGAGAGTGCATGATTATGCTTTAAAGTATATTAAAGCTATTTTTGTGAGGAGTTGGCTGGAAAAGGATTAAATGTTTAGTTTAAACTTATTTCCAAATTAACTTTAAGTTTTCACAACCTTTTCAAAGATTTTTAGAAATCTTTGAAAATAATTAAACTTTGGGTTTGTTTCAGGGGTGGAAAGAATCTGATTTCTATAATTTTTTCCAGGAAAGATCTTTTAAAATTGTTTTCCAGTCAGAGAAAATACTGCATGAGACTTTGGAGGACATTTACAAAATTGTAATTGCACTTAACCCCTTAGATTTCCTAAGTCTTTCTGTGTTTGGTTGTCATCCTAGTTACTGGATATTTGTATTTTGCAGTGTGATGTAGAATTTGAACCTGCTTAAGACCTGAGAGAGGACCCATTGAAGTCACTACAAATCACCCCTCTAACTTTGGTGGACTTTGTTTCAGCGTCTGTCTAATCTATTTTACTAGCTCTAAGTTGTACACTTTGATTTTGGCCACAGGCAATGGAAGGTACTCTTTTTAACGTTCATTTTTTGTGTTGTGGTAATATGTGAATTCTAAGGGGCAGCCAAAACCCAGTGTGCCAGACAGTGCTGTGCAAACAAAATGTCATCACTGTTAGATTAAAACCAGTATAAAAAAATCAACACCTGGATGCTATGCACAGAGGAACAGAGCACAGGAGAGCCTTTTCATAGAGTTGTCACTCATATGGGTTAGTCATCTAAGTTAATGCGTGGGAACATGAAGCACGTGAAGTGATGATACAGAACTGTTCCTAAAAGCTCAGCGATGGTCTGAGTTTGTGAGCCAGCATATTACACCTGTGCACAGTGATAGCAGACATGGATAAGTTTATAAAAACATGATTTAGATATTTTGAATTAGGCTGATATGTTAGATTTTATAATGAAGATGTTGTTTCTATAAAAGCTTGAGGAGTGATAGACTGGATAAAGCTTTAATGTTAATATATAGATTTTAAGGTTGACAGCTAAGAAATTACACTTTTCTCACCTTATGTAAATACATTAAGTATCTTTCTGTGATTTAAAAGCCTAATATTTCAGGAAAATTCATTCCAATAATCAAAACTATGGAAATTTATATAGCATTAGAACAATGAATATTTATGTTACATTGCAATCACTGGACTATTTTGAAATAGACTTTCTATAAAACTTCTAAGAATTTTATATAGAAAAATTAATTATTAAGCAGTGTTTACATATGAAACTCCTGCATGGAACAGGTTGGAATATAGTATTTAGAGAAAACATGGCAGAATTTTTTTGTGAAGTCTCAGAATAAAACCTAGTATTATACATTAAGTAACTTTGAAAATGACTAAATAAATTCTATTATAAGTTCATTTTGTTGGATGTAAAATGGTAGCTCATTAATTATGTTTCTCAAGAATATGCGTCAGTTATCTAAAATTGCCATCCCTCCATGGTTTTATATGCAGTTAAATTAGGGCACAGACGGTCTCAGCTGGGACTATCAAGATGTATCTTTGCTCTCAGCTTCTAAATAGTTGCATATCTAATTCATCAGTCACATTAAAGATAGTTCTTGTGTCAATATTAAGTCTCAGCTGTGTATCTGAATTCAATGCTAAGTTCTTTTGACTCGTATCATCAACAGTAATGCAGCATCTGCTACTGGAATTTGGTCAATAACTATTGATGACAGAAGGTCCAGAACAGAACTGGTCTTACTTTCCCAACCAGTATTAACTCCTGCATCACTGTCAATTAGGCCAGTTCTGCACTCGGAGCTGAGCCAATGCGTCTGTTATTGATGCATAAACAGAATCCAGTTAATTTTTAGCTATAATGGCTCTGGCTGCGTAGAAAAAAGTAAAAAGATTTTTTTGCCCCTGCAGTCTAATCAAACTTGGTTTTCAATATGCACAATGAAAGCTGTTTAGAAATAAATAGTAATTTTTAATTGCATCAATCACTTTAATCTGGCCTAAATGTTTCTTGTCAATATCATGGAGTGCAAGGTGAAGTAAAGAAGAAAACTGCTTACCAGAATACTGATTTCCAGATGTTTGACCCAATTTATACAACCGTTTACAAGTTGATTTTTGTACTGTTTAGTTATTAGTATTAGCTGTAAATGTTATTTTCTTTCCATGATGTAAAAATATGTGCATTAAAAAAAACACTTGCAGGGGGTTGTGTATATATACATTTTTGTAATCGTGTACTTTTTGTAATTGTGTAATTTCTCTACGTGGCCAAGAGAGGCCACGTAGACAAATAGGGCAAGAACATCAGTGCGGTTGGAAAAATGATTTATCAGGCAGGGCTAGGGGGCTGCTTGCATATGCAAGATGCCAGTCAGATTTGCAGCTGTATGCTGCTTTTTTATTCCTGACACATATGCATTAAAGGTGCCTTTATGGAGACTTTAATTTCAGTTGTGTAAAGCTTTGTGTAAATGCACGTGGAACAAGGCTGTCCAGCGTGCAGTGAGCTTTTTCATAATTTTGGGCCTTTTGCTTGCTTTTCTTCAGGTATGAGAAGGTAGAGGGGCTTGGGAACAAACATAGGTGGATGGCTGGATGCTCGTCGTGAACGAAAAGCAATCAGCCCCTTCTTCATAATCTCTGGAATGAGAAGGTTCTTTGCATCGTATTTTTGGAATAGGGAGGCCTCGTGTGGTCAGGCTTGAGAACAGCTGCCTGATGGGCTGGGGAGAGCCCGGCCGCAGGCACTCCCTCCTTCAGCTGAGCTGTTGTCAGCAAGCCAGGACTATTAACATGGACATACGGGTGATATTTATCGCGGAATCATACAATGGCCTGGGTTGAAAGTGACCTTAAAGATCATCTTAAACCAGCCCCACTGCCGATGGCAGGGACACTACTACTAGACCAGGTTGCTCAGAGCTCCATCCAGCCTGTCCTTGAACACCTCCAGGGATGGGGCATCTACAACTTCTCTGGGCAGCCTGTTCCAGTGCCTCACTACCCTCAAAGTAAAGAATTTTTTCCTAATATATAATCTGAACCTACTCTCTTTCAGTTTGAATCCATTCCCCCTTGTCCTGCTCTTGTAAAAAGTCTGACAGGCTCTTGTAAACTGTCTTACATGCTCTTGTGAAAAGCCCCTCTCCTTCTTTCTTGTAGGTTCCCTTCAGGTACTGAAGGCCGCAATTAGGTCACCCCTAAGCTTTCTCTTTTCCAGGCTGAACAATCCTAATTCTCTTAGCCTTTCCTCATAGGAGAGGTACTCTATGAGGAAAGGCAGCTAATCATCCTGGTGGCTCTCTTCTGGACCTGCTCCAATTGGTCAGTGTCCTTTCTGTATTTCGTAGCAATACAGATGACTAGATTGCAGGAAGAAGAAACACCTGAATATGATTGCAGCTGTTCTGTTACTGAACAGGTCTGATGTAGGAAATATTGTTTGCATTGGTCCTTTTTTCTTTATTGTACTATAATATAGATACCTTTCATTGCCTTTCTAGGCATCTAAACCAGGTAACAAAACATAACTCATACTCAGAAGTCCATGTGTGATATTAAAATTATTTAGCTGAACAAGAGAATCGGATTAGTGGTCTATGTGGTAACTGACAAAATGACAACATTTTGATTTAAAGGCAAAATTAAGGAAAAAATAGCAAAACAGAAACCTGAAAGAGTGTCTAGTGCATGTAAATAATAATAATAATAATAAAAAAAAAATCCCAGTTCCTTGCCTGGAGTTATTGTAAGATCTAGCTGTGAGGAACTGCTGTATAGCAGCCTAGGCAGGGACCCGTGAGAATATCCATATATCAGTGAGTCACAGATTAAAGCGCTAATGTATTAGAGCATATTCCAGCACTCTTACCTTAGACATGTATCTTAAAGGGAAGTAAATCCAGCTGTAATGTATTTATCTCATTCCATTAACTGCTTTCTTATTATCCATTCTAAGCACATTCTCCAACTTTTTGAAGAATTCCAATTAAATTAAATGCCAAAAAATGTAGGATTTACCATCAGTAACACATTGACTGCTGTCAGCTGGGATTTGTGAGAAGCCTCTTGTCATGCCTGACCTTCCGAAGAGATTATTTTGGTTTGTGACTCTAGCATGGAGTAGTCTCTGGGGAAGGCATCGGCCTGCCCCTATGTCCACTTACATGAACAGTGCAGGGCTGGAAGCTGGCTTTTTGTTTCTTTCCTCTTTTATTTATAAGATTTGTCCATTACCTTGTCTCTTTGTGACTTAAATCCATTTCCTTGCTTAACATTAGTAAAAATTTTGCTTAAACTTAAATGCACTTGTTATTGGGACGTCTCTCTCAACATACTTGGTTCAGGTCTTTGGGATACTACTGGTGGGGTTCATCTGTTACACAGAAATTGCACGTGGGAGTGAGTTATCAGGGTTGCCTGAAGTACTTGCCTTTATTGGGGATTCAGCAGTCAGAATGAAGAGAGCAATATTCTGGAGTCTATAATACCACCATGTTTTTTTAGTTTGCTAAAATCTCCCTGATGATGCTGATAGTGTCTAATGGATATACTATCAGCAACTGCATCTTCTAAACCATCTCCAGTGTAAGATAAAAAGGAAGCATTTTTTGATGATGGAAGCTATTATCAAATGCTTTTAAGAAAGGACCTTCACACAGGGGAAATTGAAAAAAAGCCCTCCCAAACTGTTCAATTTTATAATTTTGTCCAGAAAAACATAATAATTAAGAAACCTTCCCTCTTGAGGTTGAAAGAACACATCAGGAAGCAAAAGAAGTTATTCTCAATCTTCGTTCCTTCTTGCTATGACGTATTTCTCAGTAGAGGATCTATGCCCAGAGGGTCCAATTCAGGATGTCATCTGGTAGTATTTTTTTTTTCTTCCCCAAGCACATGATGCCAACGTCCCTGAAATTCATAGTGGAAGCGTTTGTTCAAGAAAATAAACAAATAAATATAAAAGGGAAAATAGTGCCATGTGACCTTTTCCACTTGCGCATCCATCTTCTTGCGCTTCCCTAGGGGATGCTGTAGAAGGCTTTGCGGGCGGTTTCCCCTTAGGAAGGGTCGTCCTCCGGGCGGTTTCCCTTCAGGAAGGGTCGTCCTCCGAGCGCTGCGGCGGGGGAAGAGGTGGTGTCCTCCGCATCCCCCGGGCATTCCCTTGTGTTGATTTCCAGGAGCGGAGCGGATCGGATCGGCGCGGGGCGGGCCCGGCCGCCGCTCCTGCCCGCGCAGCCTCCACCCTGCCCGGCGCCGCGGGCCGAGCCGAGCCGGGCCCAGCCGAGCCCGTGATGGCGCCGCTGGTGCTGTACCACTGGACGCAGTCCTTCTCCTCGCAGAAGGTGAGGGGCGCGGCGGGGCGCAGGGCGGCGGCCTGTGGGCCCGGATCGACCCTCCCGCCGTGCCGAGAGCCCCTGCCCGCCCGCGGGGGAGCGGGGTGCGGGCATGGAGGGAGGAGGCGCCCGTGGCTGCGGCCGGGGCGGGCCGGGTCCGGCCGTGCGGGGAGTGCTGCCCCCGGGGTGAGCCGTGGTGCCCTTGCAGGTGCGGCTGGCAATAGCTGAGAAGGCGCTGAAGTGCGAGGAGCACGATGTAAACCTGCCGCTGAGCGAGCACAACGAGCCGTGGTTCATGCGCCTGAGTTCTTCCGGAGAAGTACCTGTCCTGATCCATGGGGAAAACATCATTTGTGAGGCGACGCAGATTATCGATTACCTGGAAGCGACGTTTGTAGATGGTAATCCCGCAGGCATTTCGGTGTGAGATCCTTCCCCTCGCCCCATAGCGTGCCAGCAGTGCTGGGGGCAGCTCTGTGTTGCTGCGGGAAGGTTCACTCAGGACGGAAAATGCTTAGAGTCTCAAAATAAATGGGCTCTCCTAATGGTTGGCAGGGGGGCTGAAAACACGTTCCTTTAAAATGAACTGAAGGCCTTCCAGCAGTTTCTCAACCCTTTCAAGTAAAACCTGCCACTGTCCTCCTTAACCCTTCAGGAAGGATGGAAAGGCAGGAATGGCAGCAGCAGTGTGCTATGCTAACGTTGAGGTGACACTGCCATGAAGAATAAAGTGTTGAACAAAGGTGCATGACCGTGGTTGTCGGGCAGGTCCAGACTCTGTGAGATAAGAAACACTCTTAATTCCAGAATAAACTTGGATGGAAAAATGAAAGTAGAATAAGCAAATTATTTTTGGAGCCAAAATGGAGTGAAAAGGTAAAAGAGTAGGAAGAGAAACCTCAGAAGTGATCACATGCAGGCTTTTGAAGTTCTTTGTGTCTGTATTGCCAAAAAAAAAAAAAAAAACTAGTTCAATTTTTGAAGGAAATGCAGAGCTGTATTTTTTATAGGTGTGAAGATGGCAACATTTTGTATTTCAGGGACTTAGGGTTGTGATTTCTAAGGCCTGAAGAAAACTTGATTGTTGAGAGAACATAATTTGTATTTAATGCTGGCTTTAATCAAAAAAGGAGGAGTCAGGGCCCAGGTAGATCAAAGGCAGGGTAAAACTCAGTGGTGTGCAGAATATTTCTAACCATGCTTTGAGTAGGATTCCTATACTGTAATTTTTGCAAGCATTACAACAATAGTAATGTTTCAGCCTTAACAATTTCCTGGAAACTCAGCTGTGCCCTACTGTGAGAGCACTATAGGGTTGTGTGTCATGGTTGCCTATTCCTAGAAGAACATAACAGATGCTGAATCCATTTTTCTGTTTTGAACAACTCTTAAATATGTGTTTATGTGGGTTGCTCCATAGGAATTGGAATTATTAAAACATTTTAGAATGAAGTATGTGTATATACATTTCTCTGAGCTGCAACAACAGTATTGAGTTACAGTGGGGAGCAAGTGAAGCTTTCCTAACTGTGGCTCTGTCATCTGTGCCAGTTGGACATCATTGAAGGAACTTTGGTCAGTTACATGGTTCTTCTTCTCTTAACTTTATTTTTAACTTTGTATTGCAGAGGAAGTACCAAGATTAATGCCAGAAGAGGGGAGCATGTATTATCCAAGGGTACAGCACTATAGAGAGCTTTTAGACTCCTTGCCTATGGATGCCTACACACATGGCTGCATCCTGCACCCCGAGTTAACAGTGGACTCCATGATTCCAGCCTATGCTACCAGCAGAATTCGTAGTATGTACTGGTATAGCTCTGACTGTCTATCTGTAGGCTTTTGCATTACATTCATCTTCCTAAATGCACCTTAAGCAGAAGATACTGAGCACAGTTTATGAATTTTAGTTGCAGTCCTTGATGATTTGTTCATGTACTTTTTATTGATTGTGTAGTCTCTTATCATTTGAAAATGGGAAAGAGGAAGTGTTGTTTTTGAGGTGTCTGTGGCGTTAATTTTTGTACTATGGTAAACTTTTAATTAATGCTTTTATGTTTCCTTCTAAGTATTACAAAAGTACTAAGTAGTTCTAGGACAAGGATCGAATCCCAACAACATGGCTAGATGATGATTCCCTGTTTACGTTATATTCTGAGATCTTTGATTTTTTTGTCAATGTCAGTGGTTTATATTGTGTTGACTTTTTTGTATGATATTTTAAAATGCTCCGTAGAAAACAGTCAAATACTGCAGAGACTTTGAAATGTAATACTGCTATACTATTACTAAATTCATGGTATCATAAATGGTGATACAGTGTTAGTTTGAGAAATTCTATTTCCAACAAATTTTGTTATCCTCCCCCTTAAAATTTTTGGGAAGTCAATTCTCTTATTAGAGAACTTAACCACACTTTTATGTTGTCAGAAGTAAAGGCAGGCAGTTAATTTTCCATATAGTTGCATGAATTATGTAACTGAAGTAACATAGAATCATAGAATGGCCTGGGTTAGAAGGGACCTTAAAGATCATGTAGTTACAGCCCTGCTGCCATGGGCAGGGACACCGTCCACTAGAGCAGGGTGCTCCAAGGCCTATCCAGCCTGGCCTTGGAGACTTCCAGGGATGGAACATGCACAGCTTCTCTGAGCAACCTGTTCCAGTGCTTCACCACCCTCATAGTAAAGAATTTCTTCTTAATATCTAATCTAAATATACCCTCCTTCAACTTAAAGCCATTCCCATTTGTCCAAGAAATTAATTATTCTCCTACATCAGTGTACTGTCTGGTTTAGTGGGTTTTTTCCCCCCAAATGTGAATACTAACTGTTTATTGAGCAATTGTGCTTCACTCATAGACATTGTTGATATTTTTTTTTGTTTTCACATGTTAATAGTCAGTTCTTTTATTATGGTTCACTTTACAACATTGTCTTCTGCATTTCTCACTTTATGTGTTCTTACCCTCTAGCTTCTAGCTGGTATAAATTGTTGTCAGTTTGCACACGTTCATAGTGGTTGAGCTAAAATTGTCACTCATCTAAATTGGGATACTTTCTTACCTTTTTATACTTAAAGCATAGCCTACTTTTTTGATTTGAAGCATTTTTTAAAAAAGCTCGTGGATGTTCCCAAACAATTCCTTTGCATGTTCAAACTTCTCCTGGATGGTTTAGTTTTCAGTTTTGAAAGGCTAATCTTTTTCAGACTGCTAGATGTAATAAGGCATGAGCCAGTTCTGTATTATGTTTATGTGTGCCAAATCCAAGCAAGTAATTGCATATGTAAGATTTTAGTTGTGTGATTACATCCTTCAATTTCTTCATATACTATGCTGAAGGATGGCTCTCACAGCAATGTCAAGTTGAAGTGAATATGTAAAACAGTGAGTTCATTATTCACTAGAAAGAATTTTTATCAGTTTGATTTATAAGACTTAATTGGAACTAAACTTAATTGCCAAGTACCAGTGAGAGGTGATTCATGCTCTGTAATTATTCTTTTGTTCTCAGTTTATTACTAGAAAAACTTATTTTTAGAAGAAGACTTATTATTCACTATCTTTTGGTATTCTAGGTCTGTAAGTATGACATTTTCCAGCAAAGTCCCATTTTAAGGAGAGCAAAGGCTATACACATGTAGTAGAAATCAGTAAAATTATCTTAAACTTTTCACATAATTCCTTCTTTAAGTCATGTAATGAATGTTTATCTAGAACATCCACATAGTCCTTATCGAACATTTCCAAAAGGGGTCACATACTTTGGTGTCACATTCTAGCTAACTGAAAACACCATAGTATTTAGGTATTTAGTGGTATTTAGGCTTTTGCTTAGAAATTATGCATGCAACCTGCAGTGACCTTCAGTAAATCTCAGTGTGGGCTTGTCTGCACTTTCACAGCATGACAGGTGTGTTAGGAACTTAGGTACAAAAGCATAAGAGACCTAATGTCTTTGTAGTAGAATTTTTTGGATTTAGCACATATTTTGGCAGCAAAATATTTTTTTCTGAATAAGAGAAAAGAATTAACAAGATTTCCTCATTTTTACACCACTATAGAGGACATCGCAAACTGATGAGCTGAAGGTGTGGTGGGATCAATTTAAGCAGCAGTTCAGTTTTCCAAAACATGATGTTTTTAAGTCCTGACTTGGAGCTGATGCCGTTTGGTGTGATGTTTGTACACAGGCTATTGATCAGTCCCTGTGGATTGCATTGTGAGTACATTTGGATATCTAATATTTGTAATTTCTTTTTTTGTTTGCTTTGGTTTTTGTGGTATTTTGTGTTTGGTTTTTGTTTGGTTGGTTTTGTTTTTGTTTTGTTTTGTTTTCCAATCAGGCCAAATAAGTAACACAGAATCAGAACTGAGGAAACTTGCAGAAGAAAATCCAGATCTTCAAGATGCCTACATTGCGAAACAGAAGCGCCTTAAAGTAAGGAAGCTCTCTGTATTCCACCACTTTATTATGAGCTTGCTAGTGTTAGATTTTCTTGTCACAATGTAAACATTTGTTTCACCTGTCATTACCAGTAGTGTCATGCAGTGGTTTAACCCTTCAAGGCATGAAGCAGTCTGCCCCCAGATCAGCTACACACTTCATGTGTGTGCTGAAGGACTGGACTGGTCCTACTGACTTCAAAGGTAAGTACACATCAGTGCTGGTGTTGGGCTGTTGAGCACCCTGAAGGGTGAGGCAAACCTCAATATGTAGCATCTCTAATGTTTTTCTTCTGTTATCTGAATTGTCACCAGTATCCAAATGGTATCCAGCTATATGGAGAAAATAATCACATTTTATGAATAAACGCTGTAGCATCTTAAGTAAAAGATTCTCTGATAAAAATATAAACTCTGTATGATGATTAAAACACTAACCTGTGTATATATTTAGTCTAAGCTGCTGGATCATGATAATATAAAATATCTAAAGAAAATACTGGATGAACTGGAAAAGGTTTTGGATCAGGTTGAGACTGAATTGCAGCGTCGAAATGAGGAAACACCAGGTAGGTAAACTATTATTATTGCAAAATCCTGTTGATGCTTTTGTTTCGGGAGAGTGAGTAAACTTGTTGTCAGCACTGTTATAGAACTGGTTTTAAAATGTGTCAATTTGTTATTTTTAGTCTATACTGACATCACAAAAGGGATCAATAATGTTTTAAATACTAGCTTACTTTACGGTCACTGTCAGTGAGTTCTCAGTGTGAGAGTGCTTGATCACATTCTTAGCATAGTATAATTAGCTGCACAATTTTTCAGTATTTTATCAACAAAATCAGAAAAAATTAAACTACAGAATGTTGATGTTGTAATTGTAGGCCTGAGTTCACTATAATGATCACAACCTTAAAGTTTAACATAGGTTTATTACAATCTTTTGTAAATACTCTGCTGATATATGTGGTACATGCAGAATTAGCAACCTGGATAATTGCTTTAATTATTAGGCAACCCACTTCCCTCACCCTCTTGGAAAGCAGTCCCCTTTACTTGCCAGCCACCCAAGTGAAAGTCAAATTGTCACAGAATGAGAGAATCATAAAGGTTGAGAGAGACCTTCCTGATCATCTAGTCCAACTGTTGATGTAGCACTACCATAATCACTCCTAAACCATATTCCCAGGTGCCACATCCTGATGCCGTGTGAACACTTCCAGAGACAATAACTCCACCACTGTCCTGGGCAACTTATTCCAATACCTGACCACTCTGTCAGTGAAAAAAACATTTCTAATATCTAGTCTGAACCTCCTGTGGTGCAACTTAAGGCCATTTCCTCTCATCCTTTTACTTGAGACATGGCAGAAGAGACCGACTTCCAACTCACTAGATACTCCTTTCAATCTCCTCCAGACTAAACAACCACAGCTCCCTCAGTTGCTCCTTGTAAGAATTGCACTCCAGACCCTTCACCAGCTTGGTTGCCCTTCTCTGGACTTGCTCTAGCACCTCAATGTCCTTCTTGGAGTGAGAGGCCCTGAACTGAACACACTAGTCAAGGTGCAGCCTCACAAGTGCCAGGTGCAGCAGGACAATGGCTTCACTAGTCCTGTTCTGGATACAGGCCAAGATACAGGTGGCCTTCTTGGCCACCTAGGCACACTGCTGGCTCATGGTCAATCAGGACCCCCAAGGCCATTTTTGCTGAGCAGCTCTCAAGCCACTCTGCCCCAAGCCTGAAGCGCTGCATGGGGTTATTGTGACTCAAGTGCAGGACCCAGCACTTGGACTTGTTGAATATCATGGAGTTGTCCTCAGCCCATCAGTTCAGCTTGTCCAGATCCCTCTGTAGAGCCTTCCTACCCTCCAGCACATCGACACTGCTGCCTAACTTGGTGTCGTCTGCAAACTGACTCAGAATCCCCTCATCCAGGTCATTGATGAAGATGTTAAATAGTACCAGCCCCAATACTGAGCCCTGGAGAACATCACTTGCCATCTGGATGTAACTCCATTCACCTCCATTCTCTGGGCCTGGACATCCAGCCAGTTTTCCCTCAGTGAAGAGCGCACCCATCCAAGCCATGAGCAGGCAGTTTCTCCAGGAGAATGCTGTGGGAGTGTCAAAGGCTTTACTGACTTCCAGTTTCCTGGATCCTCCTTCTGACCCTTCTTGTAGATGAAGGGTCACTAATTCCCAGTCAACTGTGACTTCTCTGGTTAGCTAGAACTGCTGGTAAATGATTGAGAGTGGCTTAACAAGCTTTTTCCAGCTACCTTTTTAGTCTTGGGCACATCCCATCTGGGCCCATAGACTCATGGATGTCTAAGTGGCATAACAGGTCACTAACAATTTGCTCCTGGATTATAGGAGCTTCACTCAGCTCCCCGTCACTAACTTCCAATTCTGGGAACAACTTGTTTTGGTATTGAAGACTGAGGCAGAGAAGGCATTAAGTACCTCAGCCTTTTCCTCATCCCCTGACACTGTTTCCTCCTCCATTGAGCAAAGGATGGAGACTCTCCTCAGCCCTCCTTTTGCTGTCAGTGTATTTACAGAAACTGCTTTTGTTGTCTTTAACTGCAGCCTTTAAATTAAGTTCTAGTTTGGCTTTCCTTATAATTTTCTCATGCATAACCTCACAACATCCTTGTAGTTACTTTCCTCCTTCCAGAGGTGATACACAATCTCTTTTACCCTGAGTTCCAGCCTAAGTTCCTTGTTTAATTAGGCTGGTGTTTCTCCCTGCCGGCATAGGGGAGATGAACACAGCCTGTTCCTGTACCTTTAAGATTTTCTCCTTAAAGCATGTCCATCCTTCCTGGACTACTTTGCCCTTCAGGACTGACTCCCAAAGGACTCTGTCAATTAATCTCCTAAGCAGGCTGAAGTCTGCCTGCTGGAAGTCCAAGATGGCAGTTCTGTTGGCACCTCTCCTTCCTTCACCCAGAACTGAAAACTCTTGTCATTTTGTGGTCACTGTGCCCAAGACAGCCACTGACCATATTACCCATCAGTCCTTCTCTGTTCACAAACAACATGTCTAGCAGGGCACCACCCCTGGAAGGCTCACCTACCAGATGAGAGGAAGGAAGTTCTCTTCCACACATTTCAAGCACCTCCTAGACTGCCTTCTCTCTGTTGTGTTGTATTTCCAGCAGACATCTGGCAAGTTGAAGTCCCCTGTGGCTGGAAATGGAGAGACTTCTGCCGCCTTCCTGCAGAATGCCTCTTCTGCCATTTCATTGTGGCTAGCAAGTCTGTAACATACAGGTCAGGACATCCCCCAGACCTTTGCCAAAAGGCACACAACCTTGTCACCATCCTAAATTCTGTTTAAATGGAATTAGTCTTCTGCTTATTCAGAATCTGGTTCAACTCCCAGTGGTGCTAATAGGAGTCCTTCCTCTGACTTCACTGGGAACTGCATGAAGCATCAGTCAATATCAACTGCATCTGCTCAAATCAATAACTTTTTGCATTTAGTTCTGTAAAGAGCTATTGTAATAATTACTGGTTACTATCACAACTGTAGGTTTGAGCCAGTGATTGAAAATCTAGGTTAAATTTTCTACTGACTCAATAGTGAAAGAGTCACAGAAAATATTTTTACTCATAAATGATTTTGTTCAGCAAACTACATCTGTGTCACCATTGCCAGCAGCCCCTTGCTTTTTCTGCTAAGTAACCTTTCCAAGGACTCAACTGCTACAATTCTAATGAGCTTATGAAAACCGCCAGGATCACAGGATTTTGTAAAACATGGGGACGTTACCTGGCTTTTGGAATTTTGTCTGAGGTATTACCACTTTTGAGATTTGCCATCAGCGCTTCTCCAGGTCCTGGTCAAACTTGTAGCTTCTGCTTCTCTTGCTACTGCTCAAATCCCTCATTGAATTACTGCTACTGCCATGGCAGGTATCTTTCTTTCATGAAGGGAAGCTTCTTTGGTTTTCCTTTCTGTCTTCTTACTTACTTAATGCAGTAGATGAATCTCCTGGTACCCTGGTGTGCTTCCACCAACCTAGATACCCTTGTTCTCTGCAGAGGCCTTTCTTCCAGACATGTTTAACTGGTCAAAATGCACTGGTACCAGCCATGTGCCAAACTGTTGCTTTCCTCTGGTAAATGTGTTGGAAAGGAGATTGCTAAATTCTTCTGTTTCCGGAGAGGTGCTGCTGAATGTTTGTGCCAGCATTTTTGCATGCCAGTTGCGTGGGAAGAACTGTGAAAGGATGCAGATGAGAAGGGAACAGCATAGTCCTATTTGAGAACTAGGCTAGAGCAGAGTATTTGTGCTGGCAGCTATGATAACTATTAAGTTTCATACCTTGGGTTTCAAAAGCTCTCAGTGTAGTCAATACAGGTCAGCCCCTTCAGGTGGTGGTGGTGGTTCAGATCACTGACAACGCTCTGAGCCATCCCAGGAAGATTCATCTCTTCCCTTTGACTGTAGAGGGAACCTGGGGTCTCTATCTGTGCTCCTGACTGGTGGTGAGCAGTGTGAATATCTGTCGCTTCTCAAACATCTCAGTGTAAAAAACCCATGGTCACAAAAGAAGGACAGGTAGAAAAGTTCCGTCTTCTCACTGAGCTGGTGTGTTTGGTGCAGGTCAGTTGTCTGGTTTTGACGTGAAAGCCTACAGCAATTTAGCTGGAGTTAGTTCTTGAGTGAATGCCATAGAGCTGAGTGACATAGGCAAGATGATAAATTCTTTAGACAAGTGGTAGCTTTTTGCTAAAATTTAAACTGCCATCCTCCTTTCCAGTCCTGTTTAATTTAATCCAGATTTGAGAACTGAAGTTAAGGAAAATAACTGTTTACTGTGAGCTTTAATTTATGAACCTGGATCGTCACTCTTTTTTTCCTTAACAAATGTAGTCCCGGCTGCTGAGCCTAAGACTTTACAATGTTGTGCAAAGAATGAACAGGGATTACTATAATATTCATTAATTAAAATCACGTCTTAGCTGAAGTGTTGTTGGTGTTTATTAGATGGAATTTGAAATAACACTAAACTAAATGTTAGTGCATGGAAGCTTCTATGTGTGCTTGTATTCCATTAGCTCCTAATTCTTTATGTTTTATCTCTGCTTAGAAGATGGAAATCAGCCTTGGCTCTGTGGTGATTTCTTCAGTCTGGCAGATGTATCACTTGCCGTCACATTGCATCGCCTGAAGTTTCTGGGATTAGCAAGAAGAAACTGGGGAAATGGAAAGCGGCCAAACTTGGAAGCCTATTATGAGCGTGTTGTGAAGAGAAAAGCATTTTACAAAGTTTTGGGACATGTCAACAATATATTAATCTCGGCTGTTCTGCCAACGGCCTTCCGTGTGGCCAAGAAAAGGGCTCCGAGGGTTCTTGGCACCACCCTGCTGGTCAGCCTCCTGGCAGGAATGGGTTACCTTGCTTTCCTATGTCTTCGGAAGAGGTTTGCCAACGTGATGTTACCGATTAGAACCAGGCAAAATTATTTTTAGACCTGTCTGTCCCTGGTGGTGAGTGGAAGACGTCTCTCCCCCCCCAAGGAAAATATCCCCAATAAAATATAAACATAGAAGAAAGATTATGTCTGTGAATTAGAACATTGTCACGCACTAATCATCTCCTGCTGTTATATAATTGGGTAGGCAATGCTGAGATATTTTTCAAAAATGTATGTTGGGGGGGCAACAAAGGAAAGTAGAGACTTTCTTTTCAGCCAAGGACTTATAACTGTGACAGTGCTTTGTTTAGGTGGTTATCATCTCCTTTACCCAGTAGCTGACCTAATTATAATGCTTTTATTCAATAGATATGCAGCAATGTGACACCTTTTCACTGTAGGTGAAATGCATTATTGTACAGAAACTGGCATTGTTAAAATACTGAAAACAGCTCTTTAAATGCTCAGAGTAGAATTTAATTGGAACATCGGCTCTGTGCCTGTTGTGTACAGGGGCAAGTTTCTCTATACTGATTAATGTCTATTGATTTACAGTTGGACCTTTAGGAATGTGTTTAAAAGTAGTCTTATGAAGCCACTTTTGTCACTGTATGTTCATCCAGCAGTACAGGAAAAGACTTGAGACAGGTAAGAACATCAGTGATTTGTGGACCACACGAGTGAAATTCTCCAGAGGCATCACTGGACAACAGGTCCTAGATTTTTGCTGAAATGGGGATGAAAAACCTGACATTTGTCTTTCAAAAGCCTTTTGGGCTTAACCACAAACTCTGGCAGAATCGAATCAAACTATCTTGGTGCACATTTACTGCTTTCATTGGAGTGGCTTGATATAATTGCCTCTGTGTGAGTGTTCATTTCTCACTCTGAGCACTGGCTATTTTTTGCACACTTCTTGGCTGCTTTAACATTTGCAGGTGCCTCTATGAAATGTTTGCCCCCAACATGCCACAGCCAGCTAGAAAATGTATGCACAACAATGCATTTTTAAAAGTAATTTAAAATAGTTCACTATCTATCAGTGTGGTTAGGTAGCCTAGATTGAAGGTGAAGCTGTAATTTAGCAATCTGTTTACTTAAGGAGAGGTATCATGTTGGTGGTAAGTGAAATATATAGGTCGGTTTGGAGACAGATGATTTGTACTGCAAATTTTTTGTAAAACTGCACTCTTGTAGCATGTAGGAAAGCTGTAGAAAAACATTTTGATTACTTCCCACTACTCAGCAGCTGCTGTGAGTTTTATTAGTTTTGAACTGAGCTCCTGTTTCAATAAGAAATTTACATTTACCTGAAAATAGACTTTGAACCGTTTTACAGCAAAGAGGTAGTTGGGAAGGGCTGAAAATTCTCATGACAATTTAGTAAGATTTTTGTATTCTGGATGAATGTCTGAAAGACTCAGAGTTTTGTTTACAGGTTGTACCTAGCAACAAACAAAGCGTAGCTTTAAGTGTTTGCCTGTCATCAACCAGTGCTATCAGGCCTAAGTACATTTTAGATCCAGTGCAGGTGACTTGTCTCTTTGCAAAATTGTTTTTAGTTCTCAGGAATATACTCTGAAATTTGCTGGAGAGAATTGAGGCAGTTTCTGCCTGGGCAGTCTCACCATCAAACACGTATCAATATGGATAAAATTGTTGAATACTCCTGCTTATTATTTAATGTTGTGCTAGTTTGTCTAGAAAGAGTAGACCCAAATCTCATTACTCCTTTTCAGTAATAAGTAACATCTTATCTAGGAAAAAAATATGCATTTTTGTTTGTCCAAAAGGCAGTTTTCTGTAATTTTATTTCACAACCCAGTTGTTCTCAAGAACTTGTTGAATTAAATGTGGTCTATTTAGAAAAGCTTTATTACCTCTAGAGGGAGTTTAATCCAACAATACTATTAATGTGCTGGCAGTTTTAACTGAGTTTGCTGTTTGTGTATTGCAGTTCATCTGCTTTACTTGTAACCATCAAATCCCACTAAGTTAATAAACACAGAGTAAGACCTGTAACTTAATGCTTCCCTGACATGTATTGTGTCAGGCCATCTATAAAGTGTAATCTGATAAAGTCACAGTAAAATTAAATATTAATTAATATTAATATAATATAATAAAAATTAAATGAAATTAAATAGCTTTCTTTAGAATTAATTTATATTTTATTTTTTCCTTTTCCCTTTTTTTTTTTTAAATGTGTTAATTGCAGATAAGAACACATATTGCTGGCTTAGTTTACACTAGCAGACCTGTGGGCTGTGAAACAGGCTAATTACTGAGGAAGTCATTTCGCTTCTCCCCAGACCTCAGTGATTTCTGCACTTCAGCTCCTGCTTGTTGCCTGCCAGGAGCTGCAGGTGCTGTTGGAAGGAGTGAAGTGACCAGCAGATGTCAGTGGTCCTCCAGGGCTCTGCTCCGGCGCCTCTGAGGCAGGAAAGCACTAGTTTTCACAAAGGAAGAGTTTGTGATCTCAGCATAAGAGGGCTGTGAGCACCCCAATCAGACTAGCAGTCTTTCAAGAGCTCTTGAAATAACTGCTTTGGTCTACCACAGGTTGGTTCTCTGATACCTGTCAGTTATGCTTGTGTAGCTTCTACTCTGGGTAAATAAGAAGCTGAAGTTGAAATCATATTTCATGTGAAAATGAAAATGAATGTTACTGAATAACAATTAAACTTATCATCTGCAGAAATGAATGTGGGTGAAACTTTTACAGCAGAAAAGTTGGGATTCCTGGTTTGATTCATGTCTGTTAGTTCAGCTGTTTCATATGCTACTTATTTTCACTGCCCTGAAGTGCTCCATAAAACACTGATTTATGTACAGGTGGCAGCAAAAGGCTTATCCATGATTAAATTCCTCAAAATAGGATGAGCTTTAGAAGCACATATGCTGTATTTGGCTCTTTGTGCAGGATAGCTTTTGTGCTTGTAAAGTTTCTTTTCAGCCTGGCTTATTTTGTTTGCTCTGGTAGCTCTGTATACTCTTCCAATTGGACACACAAGCAGTCTTCTGGTTTTCATTTCCTATTTGCTCTCATATCATGCATCAGGTATATTTCATATCTTTGTGTGGAACCTTCACAATAAACAACGATTCTAAGACCACTTCCTAGACTGGCTTATGTCTTCTGTGTCAGTAAAACAAAGCACATTCGAGGATCACACTATACTGCTGTGAGGAGTCTGATGCTATTCAAGGAGAGAAGCCTCTGAACAGCTTTTAAACCAGCTTAAAAGGTGTTCAGCAGCTTGCCTTGCATGTGTATGGAAACAGCAGTTACAACGATGTGTTCTTTGGTTGCCTGTCTGAGCTATATATACATGAGGTTCAACAGAAGCAATTAATAAAGTAAAAAAATAAAAATAATTAAGGAGGGCAAGCAGTTTTCATGCTTTCAATTAATCCATACAAAAAGAAAAATAAATTCAACACCTGTTCCCTTCTGATTGTGTCCTTGATTCATTTTTGAGCTGCAGCAGCTGGAGGTCCTTTCTATAAGGTGGATGAGAAGCACATAATCTGTGTCCGCACTGACATTATCCGTGATGAGATCAAATGGTGTACCCCAACCAGTGTTTGTCTGACCATAAACTAAAAAAAAAAAAAAAAAAAAGCTTTTTTTTTCCCCTTGCAATGTAGCAGTCTGCACTGGACTAATTTCTTGTTAAGAAGAGGAATAAACAACAGTACTTGAGGCTTGCAGGCATTTCCTCTCAGTATTTAGAAAGTCCAGAAAGCTGTTAGAATCAGGTAGACAGCTGGTAGGACTTGAGTTTGAGGAGATTATGACACCTGGACCAGTTCTGAAGTAGCCTTGATCAGAAGTGTGCACAGAGCTCTTACTGTGAAAAGCTTATGTCTAAACACACAAGAGGAGCAAGAGTGAATTGGAAAGTAAATACAGCAAGTGTAAACTCCTTGTCTAGATTTGCAAAGCCATACATCCACTTTTGCATGCCATTTTTAAAGGCATTTTTTACTTAAGTCTTAATTTTATGGGAACAAGGAGCTACTCAGGTTTAGAGAGCAGATTGTCATGCCCTAATTTGTGAGGATTAGAGATAGCAGTAGATGGAAAGTAGGTGAAAAGTTGTGGGTCTAGCTAGCTGGAGCACACTGTGCTCTGCAATAATGTATATGACAGATTTGCTGAAGCTTGCTTATTAAGTTTTGTCTTTCCCTTCAGCTGGTGTTAGACAAAGAGGTATAAGGTTGTGCTTAGGCAATTGTTAAGATGTGCTAAGGAAGTCAAAAGCATGTAGAAAAATCCTAAACAAAATATACTGGATTTTGTTCCCTCTTTGTTTTATAAAGAAATTTTTAGTTTTGGTGCAGTACCAAGTCATAAAGTCAGGCACTCAAAACTCAGGAAATTCCAGAAGCCAGAGTTCTTACAATACTGTTAACTCACTGTACTGCTAACTCACTCATGTGGCACTTCAATAACCTTTTTATTTCTGTTTTCTTTCTAAATTACAATCATGGAGCTTTATTTATTGTGAAGTTAAAAATGTTACACCGTAAAATAGTTAAGCTGAAGGCCTACCTGTCTTTGTGCATTACATCAGCATTAGTATGTACTACAGTTTAAGTAGTAGTAAATAAGTAGTAAATAGTTCTATAAAAGTGTACTTTGTAAACTAATATGTTAATCAGTATTAACCTACTGTATATATACCAATATATATTGATCTTCTCTATATATTCTATATAATATCCCTATTTATCCCTTTCATATTTCTTTTGCTAAAAATGGATAATTGACAATTATGTATATTACTGCATTATTTGCATTTATAAAATTCATCTGTAAAGCTAGAAATATGAAAATTTCATGTAATCATAGATTTATAGAATGGTTTGAGTTGGAAGGGACCCTAGAGATCATCTAGTTCCAACTCCCCTGCCATAGGAGGACTGTTCCCCTTTCTTTATTTACTTTGATAGCATTATAGTAGTATTCCATAGCATTGGTTACATCATGACCTGTAGAGACTTAAGAATGTACATTAATGTATTTCGTGTTTCTTATTAGCTGATCATCCACATCAGAAGCTGAATGCTACTGATTTTGGGCTGAATAGAAAGCTTTAGCTGTTGAGAAGCAATTGCCATCTTGAAAATTGCTCATTTAAGGCTTGTTTTGGAAAGGTTACCCAACTTCAGGTGTTTAAGCAGATGATCCCTACACAGCAGAAAGCAAAACATTTATGGGGCCAGACCAGGTGAGGAGGCCGCTGGTTCTTTCCCTGCTGGCTGAGGCATTCACCTTACAGAGAGTGAAGTCCCTCTCCCCCACTTTGTATTGAGATAGGTAAAACTCAGAATTAGAGGCAAAACCTCCTCCCTTGTAGATATGTGCCCTATGCAGTAGGTTGCAGCGTCAGGTTTCCATTTTCTCAGCACAAAACATGTCTGTCTTTGCAGAAATCAGAGACCATTTTTTTGACAAAAGGTAGTTTGACACATGTGGAGGGCCGAGACTGCCAGTCATTCAGAAACTTGGTGGAGACCAGGGCCTGCCACACAGTCTCCTCTACTAGCTATGTTTAAAGCCAGCAGTTAGAAAATGCTGAGCTCTTGGTAAGAATGTCTTTAGGTACATAACACAGGCTTGGTGAAAGGGAAGGAATTCTGTATAAATAAACCAGAGAAGAAACAGTCCAGTGAAGCTTCATCACTATTTCTTCTGGTCCACCTCCGTGTGGCTTTTCTGTGGATGGAGAGAGGCTTTTGGATTGCTATTTCACAGGAGATATTTGTAATATCTCACTTCAACTATTTAACTGAAATCAATGGAGGGAAGAATATCTGTCTTTGTTGAATACATGGTGAAGCCAGCTTCCTAATACAGATATTTAGGTTGGACCACTGTTCAGAAAGGTATTGTGAAGGCATGTGTTTTGGACTGTGAAACTCTGCTCAAACACCTTGTCACAAGTGGAGACACTAAACTAGAAAAATTCAAACTAGGGGTCTGGATCGCACCTCAGAGCCAGAGGCAGTAAAAATAGAAAGACCTATATTGTTTGAATTTTTAGGTCTTTGAATAGAAATAGTTCCAGAGACAAAGATCTCACAGGAAGTCTGTACCAGATGCTTTTTGTCCAAATCTTGTGCCTTAAGCATTTTGCTGAATTACAGACAGCTCTAAAACATAGAGGCAGAATCCACTAAAAGTTACAGAGGAAACAAAATTGGACAATGTTGCAGTAATGGAGGTATCCAGATTTCAGTTTCTAACAGAGAGCCAGATTCAGATCTAGTATGAGTCATTGTTACAAAAAATGTAGTTGTGCATCTACTTATATTGGATCTGAATTTGATTTTAAAGTCATTATACCATGAATCACATTTTACGACTTTGCCTTGACAAGTCTTGTTTTAATCAACCTATTTGTTACAGAGACAATGAAAACTGCACAATACCTTTCTGAAACAAAGGATATATGCAGAACTTGAACTTTTAAAAACTGTTTAAGCTTTTAATATGAGCAGCACATACTGAATCAAAAATTTTGGTATATCAAGTTATTTTTGGAATAAAGAATTCTTTTAAAATAAGTCCAAGAATGTATGTTTAGGACTTATTCCAGAACAGCATCATAAATTTTTTATTTCTTGGATTTGAAAGAGAACCAAAAAGCTATAGCTGACTTCACTTTTCTGTTGTTAACAGCAAACTGTAGCTGTGATACAAGGAGGCTCCAGCAAATAAAAAGATAACAGATTTCTCTTTTATGTATATATCTTATTAACAAAACATAACTGCGCTTGTTAATTTTCTTAGGTAAATCATACTGGATAAGCGTTCTGCCCCTTCTTGTATGTTATAAGAAATTATCAGGGTCTTTTTTCCACAAAGGAAAAGATGGAAATATTTCTAAAGTGGCTGGCAGAACAACAACACTGGCAGTATCAGCTGAGACTGCAATTCCACATCCATAGCAATCCACAGAAGTGGAAGTCCAGCCTCAGCTGAAAGAAGTTCATTGCAATCCAACAGCCTTCTGTGACAAAGAAGGAGAAGCAAACCAAGCTTTGAACCCAACACAAGTGGCTGTGCTTAAAGCCAGAAGTCCCTCAAGCTGGTTGCACAGATAAATGCCTAACATTTCTCTAGCATCTCTGTCTAATTTGGAATGAGAGAATATTGTGGTGTTTACACAGGCTTCTGATAGTAATCTGTATCAGTTGGCAATGCAGGGGTAATGTACTGGAGAAAGCTTACATACTGAATTCTGGAATCAGGAAAAGGTTTGTATCTTGTGCTTCTATTTGTGTAGAAAATGGATTGAAAATGTATTTATGAAGAAAAACACGCTCATATCTTGCTCTCAGCAAGAATTAGTTCTGAAATGCAGTCTTTAGCCTCACACATTGCGCTGACACGCTTCAGCACCATTATGTTATTGGAGAGAAAAGTGATGGGTAAGATAGTGGTGGAGACTCAGAAGGAGGACCTGAAATGGTAAGTTACATTTACAGACTGATAACCCTAAGGTTTAGGATTTGTTGTTTTTTGTTAGTTTGTTGGCTTTTTAATAATGAATAAATCCAAACCTGATAGAGTGCTACACTGCAAGGTGTGTGTTACTGTCATGAGGGAGATGCAGTCACAAGGTGTTGTCTGTTGATAAACGAGTAGAGAGTTTACATATCGTGAGTGAAGGTTTATCTGAACACCTCTGTTAGGGTTGCAATTTGCAAGGAAACAAGCATTATTATTACATGGTTCATAGAATCGTTCAATAATAATTCTGTTTAATGAGATATTCTGTACTTCAATCACAGCTTGAAACACTAATTCAAGATAGCAGTAGTTTCCTGTTTACTTCCATTAAAAATTTATTAGGTATTAACAAATTTTATGTTTTTGCATGTATTATAATTAATCTCACTACACAACCTTACCTCAAAAGTAGTTTTGTTCTGCCACACTACAGTCCTTCATCTTGTGTTTGTTTTTACAGGGCTGGTTCTAATCTGGGCTGTTTGCTGTATAACCTGCAGTTCCCCAGGCTCCTGCTGGCTGTGGGCACTTTGTGTAATGTTGCATCTTAGAATCATACAATCATTTAAGTTGGAAAAGACCTTTAAAATCATTGAGTCCAACTGTTAACCCAGCACTGCCAATTCCACCACTAAACCAGGTCCCTAAGTGTCACATCTAAATCTCTTTTAAAAATCTAAAGGGATGGTGACTCAACCACTTCCCTAGGCAGCCTGTTCCAGTGTTCCAATGCTTGACCATCCTTTCCATGAAGAAATTTTTCCTAATAATCCATTTTAAGCCTTCCCTGGTGGAACTTGAGGCCATTTCCTCTCATCCTGTTGCTTGTTACCTGGAAGAAGAGACCAACACCCACCTTGCTTTGCTACGACCCCCTTTCAGGCAATTGTACAGAGCAATAAGGTCCCCCCTAAACCTTCTTCTCTCCAGACTGAACAACCTCATCTCCCTCAGCTGCTCCTCACAGGACTTGTGCTCCAGACCCTTCATCAGCTTCATTGTATTTCTCTGGACATGCTCCAGCACCTCAGTGTCCTTCTTGTAGTGAGGGGCCCAGAACTGGGCACTGGATTCGAGGTGCAGCCTCACCAGTGCTGAATCAAGAGGGACAATTACTTCCCTAATCCTGCTAGCCACACAATTTCTGATACAAGCCAGGATGCCTTTGGCATTTTTGGCTACCTTGCTTGTTTGTTGAACTTAAAAAGCAACCAATTTATCAAGCTTTTTATGGGTCTTGGTATTAACAGCTTCTTGGTATTAACTGTAATTGCTATGACATACTTTTGGTATTGTCTACCTTTCCATAAGGAAAATACATGAGTATTATGAACGTATTTCAACACTTTGTGCGCCAATTCCACCACTTGTAAATATAACTGCATGTTTTGTGTGGTAATCTGCTAAAGATAATACCAATTTTCCAAACCTTAAATGACAGAGTTACATTTGATATCATGAATACTTCATCTGTAGCATCTTTTTGAGACTGCCGGTGAGAATTTATCAGTCTACTTTTCAAAACCTCTGAGAACTTATGGCTCCCACCTAATTCAGTAGGACTGTGCGCAGTTAGAATGTCTGAATCAGGTCCATGGTTCATGTACATATTATTATATATAAAGTGGTCTGTGTAGACAGGGAAGGCTTAGAAGCAGGTCCTTTTCAAATGTAAAATTCCTTAAGCTGGTTGCATATATATGGGCATATCTGAGATAGCACAGAATGGCACTGGTGAGACTGGTAGATTGGCTATTTATCCAAAGGCAAATGTTTCACTTTACAAAAATTTGTGTAGATTTTTATTTCTTTTATAGTGCACTAACATTTTCTGTGATTTATCTTTTGAGACTCATATTCAGACAATCTAAAAATGACATTAAACCTTTGCCAGATAGTTCATTGGGTACCAATTGAAAATTTCTTATTCACTCACTCAACTCATTCAAGTGGTCTGATTAGGTTCAATGAGACTTCTGAAGAAGTATTTTAAAATACATAGCAATAGCATTTCAGTCATACTGCCACTGTTCCAGAAAATCAGCAAGTAGAAAGCTCAACAGAAGTGCAAGTGCTTACTTCTCTAGACTGTACATTAGGGCTTTTCATTTCTGTACTTGCAAAGAAATATCAAACACAGCATGGATTAAAAAAAAAAAAGAGCTTGTTAGCTGTTTGGGAACATAAATAGACTCCTTCCTCAAGCTGGAGAAAAGGCCAGTAAGTACCTACTTGTATTATTTAGTATTTTCCTTTGTGCTGCATGGGAGACAGCTACATTTCAGATGAGTGCAAATGGTGGAATTTTCCTTTCTAGTGCAGACATGCCAAATTTTTACGGGGTTTACATGCCTACAGTTTAATTTTTGCCGATGAAGTGCTTCATCGAAAGGAGTTCAGTACAAGTACATGATTTATGGTCAGTAGTGTTTGGGTAAGACATTTGCATAATTTTCTGAAGTGGCAATGACTCCATACTGTTTGCCTAAGTAGCTTTAAGAAAACATTAGATGATTTTCCAAATGGTAGTACTACCTCTGTTTAAATATGGACCTTGATAGCCATGTTTGAAACAGGGAGTTTTTATATGTGATAAATTATTTTTTCTTTAGTCTTTGGAGTCTGAATGATACTGTGTATATAAAGGAAGAGGAGGTATGATTTCTGAAAATCTCTTTTCCAGACTTGTAACAGAAGGAGCACAATAGAGAATGATGAACGAATAGCCTTTGCTTCATGATTTCAGCTAACACTATCTTCTGACAACCTTTGACATAACTAATAAGAGCAAGAGACTCTTTATTCCATGAATTGGGCCTATATCCTTGAGCTGTTATTTAATACTTGCATCAATTTGGCCTTATTCAGATGCTTCCTTGTATTTTGAAGACATTAGAGAGCTTTTAATCTGCCGAGACATATCTTGATACAGGTTTTTTTCTTCTTCCTCATGGCAATAGTTGACATCCTTAGCACAGACAGTTTAAGACATTGTAAGCCCTTTTCAGTGCCTCTTTTTCCTACAGTAATTTCCAGGGAAAACATAACATAGACTATGAATGTATTGAAATGTGCTTCCTTAAATTCCCATCTTTGTGTTTTCCTTTCCTCCTTTCCTAGGAAACAACCTTCATTGTTATTGTTCAGTTTTACTAAACTTTTGCAAACATCCATTTCAAGGTCATCCCCAAGTCCTCGTTTGAGTGTGGAGATCAAAGATATAAGGGTTTGAAGATGTAGCATCCAAGTTCATACTCAGAACAGTCCTGGCCCTTTTCACAGGGTAGTTTAAAAACTGTCACCATGGAAAAAACCCATTTCATTCATCACGTAAAACCAAGTCTCCTCCAAGAAAACTCTTCTGTTTTTCAAACTTTTCTGTCAGTTTGTATTTTAAAATAACTTTGGCTTTTTGCCCCTCATTATCTATTGCAAAACTAGAGCAAAACCTTGGTTCTCTGATGGTTAAAATTTTAAACCTAACCTTTCACAGCTCAGTCATAGCCAATTGTCCTTGGGTACCAGTAATGTTACAGTTTAAATAGGTTTTCCTTCTTCCTGGTATATATCCTGATAATGTACCTATATGCAATAATAAGCCTATAAAAATAACAGAAGAAAATAGTAGAGTAAAAACTATTAAACTGTTGTATTTTACAGAAAGAGAAAATTTCCACAGGATGCCCTACCCCAATAAATATTTCCCCCAAAGGTGAGATTATAAGCAAATAACAGTACTTGGAACCCCTCCTTTCAAAATGTGTTTGCTAACTAAAAGTCTGTTACACAGAAGGACACAACAAGTGAAAGCACTATTCAGGGCAAAGCCAGCATTTTCAGTAACACAGTAATAAAGTTAAATGCTTGCAAAAAAAAAATGTCAACAGAAAACCAAATAAAAGCAACCCACAAAACCCTTAAAAACCCTTTTGGAAAAACTGTTCAGTCCAAATGAATTCTGTTAGCAGTGGTAAATAAATAGTGATTTCATGACACTGTTTATTTACTGTCATTGAGATTTTATCTTGGATCAAAATATGTAAACAAATACACAACTCCAACAGTTTGGGAATAAAACACAAGACTGGTATTAAAATTCCTGTAGATACAGAGTAAAATCCAGCCAGAAACTTAAATTAAGGTTTAATCACAAGCCATCTGTGCTGCTATAGGCACCCTTGCTGTATGTAGAAACCCAGTACAAGAGAATTCTCCTTGTTCAGTTCTGATTTTCAGTAGAAAAGAACATTTACTCATCCCACTTATTTTATATTTTCTAATTATCCCTTGATGTGATAATTCACAAAAGGCATTCTTGACCATGAAGAAAATTATCATGAATTATTTAAATAAAAAATTGTCATTGCAGAGTCTACTTTTGAAAGCTTCCCTCTTGCCAGGAAGATGACATCATGTATGAGTGACACTATTGGCTTTGGAGTTTTGTACACCAGACATGACAAAATAGTTTCAGTCCTAGTTTAAGAATACATTCTAATACCATTCTAATTACTAGATTTGCAGATTACCAAAAACATTGAGAAGTCCTCATAGCAACCCCTCCCACAGGGCATAGGCTGGGACCATTGAATAAGCCTGGGCTGCTCAGAGTCTTGGAGCACAGGCTATGGAGAGTCCGTTCAAAAACAGAGCAGGAGCTGGGTGACTGGGAGAGGACCACATCCCTTTACTTGATCCCTCCATTGAAAAACTAATTTTTCTTTTGCTCTTCAGTTTGGCCATTTGACATGTGCTTTGCTGGCCATGAGTGGCAGGGTGTGGGCAGCAGGAGGCTGTGAGCTCCATGAACTGCCCTGTGCCAGCCTCAGATGTTTCTGGGACCAGCATGAGTGCCCTAGTGCGCACCACAACTTTGAGCAGCTGGAGGAGCCCACGGACCCCTCAGATGTGTTTAGGAATCAGAATTGAGTGCTGCTGTGGGGGAGCATACACATACTCCTAAGGGACTGCGGCAGCAGGCCACCACTAAAGAAGGGACACTCCTGAGTGACAGCCATCAAAGTAACAGAGCTCTACAGGAGAAGGCCATAGGTGTGTTTCTCTCTGGTGAGGGCCTTTCTTTTTCCACAACCTTGCAGACACCGTGCCTGGAGACTCGTGTGTAATCCCTGCAGCCAGCGGCATTGCATCTGTGGTGATACACAAGTTGAGGATCACCTTGTCCCAGTCTCCCCTGACCTCGTGTTGTGTGTGCTGACCAGGGAACTAACCATGGCTGAGTTGCTCACTTCAATGGAGAGCTCTGTTTGGGCCAATGGATCAGAAATGCTGCCTTTAGAGCAAGCAAATCAAACTCCAGCATGTTGCTGGACATGCCTGTGACCTTTGCTCAGGATGGAATTTAGTGCAGTGGGTTAAAAAACACAGGTCAGATATTTATTATCTGTACAGCGTTACAGAGTAGGTATAAATACATTTTTCAGTATATGACTGTTTTGGAATATCTGCCATTGAATTAGACTGCACTTGAAGGACCTATTCTCATTAAGTGTTTTCCACTATAGACACTGTGGAATTTTGTTTTAGAAAAATGTATGATACATTTAACAAGAGAAAGTAAGAAAATAGTCTTCAGTTTGGGATTCCTTTGGATACTGTACTTTGATGAGTATTTCAATTTTATTTCCTTTGTAGTGTCTAGAACTGTAACTGTGTATATAATCCTTCTCTTGAAAAAGAAAAATAATATTTCATCTTAGTGACATATAATTAAATCTCATAACCTGCTATTATAATCCAATTTATGCCTCTATTTCCATTATGCACTATTTATTATCACGTATCGTGCCATTTTGAGTTTTTTACCCACTGTGATTTTTAACTCTCTCTCCTCAAAATTTTCTACTAGTTCAAACATGAGTTTCCTCTTCTCCTGTCCAGTCCTGGGTGCCTGGAAGACACTGGGCACTGGGATACAGAGCTACTCCCCACCAGCCCAGTGCAATGATAGTTCTAGTTGGGTTACACCTGGAGCACTCCCTTCATGGAGGAAGGATGATCTGCCTCCTCTTGTGAAAGTTTAAAGACCAAGTATTGAACAGTGTTGCAGCTGCAAACACTGTTTTCACTTATAAAATTAAGAAAATGTGCCTTTTCATCGTGTTTCAAGACTGCATTTAACAACAGCAGTTACAGACAAGTCAACAATGCAAGGAAAATAAAAACAGTTAGAAAACCCCAATCGTTTCTTACCCCCTTTATCCCTTTACTCCAAGTCACACTTGCCTCTCACTGAATAACATGTTTGACCAAAACATTCCTGTCTACCTTGACATAAAGTTTTCAGGAAAGGGACAGCCACCTACTTCCTTTGTTAGCCTATTTTAGTAGTTAATTGACCTTCTTAAAAATGAAGACCTGAATCTATGTATTTGAAGTGTGTTTTAGATGACATTCTTCCACATATAAATAAGCCCAGCTGTGCTTATCATCACTTCAAACTCACTCAGCTGACTGAACATTAAACCATGCAGATACTTGTCCTTAAAGACAATGGCTTTCATATCCAGGTCAAGCTGTAGTATCCCCAGTGATGGATGAGGAGCTGTAAAAATAGTTAATGAACACACTGTGTTGACATGACCGTTGGGATGACTGTTGGGCTATTTGTTTAATTAAACACTGGGCTGTAAGAAAAGCAAACGAAGAAAAAAGCAGTGAGAGATAAGCCACAGCTTGGTAAACATTTAAAGACAGTTACACAACCAAGAGAGAACCAGGGCTTGACCTCCCTCTTAGCTCCTTCTAAGGAAAGAAAGCCCAGAAACTGAAAGGAGTCTGGACTTAGAAAGTATTTCACTTGATCCACAGAACTGATAAGACGTATTAGGTCACTCTCTTGTCTTGAACAACGGCCTAAAAAATGCCTAGGAAAGAAGTTAAGATTAGAGGAATTATACAATGACAACTACTCTGATAACAGTCCCATCTGACAATGGTCTGTGGCACAGGGACATCCTGAGGTAGAAATGGTTCCCATGTGTTTAATCCCTCTGTGTATTTCTTGTCAATGTACTTTTTAGGGTCTTAAACCTATATACACTTCTGGTAGTCACTATCCTCTGTCAAGGAGCTTCATAGCTTATACATGATGTATAAACTGTCTCTTTGAATCTCCCCCTTGCTGGCTTGATTTGAATGCCCTTCACACTTGCTAGGGAAAAAGCAGTGAAAAAAATGTTTCAGCGTCTATTAACAGCGACTTCAAATACCGAAAATTACTTCAAACAAGTATTTCTGTTCTCTGAGGGCCTCCAGGCTCTATGCAGGTACCCAGGTAAAAGACAGAGCTGTAGGTTTTGTATCAAGTGAGTCCTAATGATAGGTAGGCCTTAACTGGTATATAAAATAATGTAATGCTGGGGAGAGATACCCACTGAGAAACCCTCAAGAGACAGACACTTTGACAACCATTCTTCAAGAAGCATTTGGATTGGAGAAAGCTGAAAATGGGTTCTTTCATGAACCCCTATCACGATATGATCACCTGTAGATTAAAAGAAAAAATCCACATTAATAATGGCAATGGAGAACGAATTCTCACTATTTACTATTTGTTTCTATTACTAAAGTGCAATTTTAAACTCATCTCTGATATTAGTTGAAGCCAATGGTTTATAGTATCAGTGACTGATAAAAATAATGGACTACTTACCTTCTTAGGACATGCCCCCTAAGTCATGGGTAGGCAGGCAGCAGCTCTTGGTTAAGTAAATATAACTTTACAAAACTCAGTGAAGTCAGCTGAGACTTCCACTAGGAAAAACTGAATTGGTATTGCCAGTTAAATTCACTCACATTCTTTTAATCTAGTGTCAAGGCACCACCTTACCTTAATCTTTCAT
This sequence comes from Myiozetetes cayanensis, assembly GCF_022539395.1. Lineage (NCBI taxonomy): Eukaryota > Metazoa > Chordata > Aves > Passeriformes > Tyrannidae > Myiozetetes > Myiozetetes cayanensis. The sequence continues at coordinate 30,303,225 of NW_026086604.1, read as the reverse complement.
CAGAGAGAGGATTTTCTAAGAGCTCTTTTCAAACTATAGAATCATTTAACAGGCTGATTAGTCAGATATTCAGACAGCAGTTACAGCTTCTGTTTGCAATAAGGATCTGACATCCAATTACACTAGTTTTAGACTAAGCTCTCAAACTTTCTAATACCACCCACCTCTGCCAGCTGAAGCAGTTAAGTCCTATGCTATTTATAAGGAAATGGTTCCTTTGTTATTTTGTAGGTGACACCTCTAGCCCTTACAAACAAATCCATATATGTTCTGATTTCCCATGACAGCTTGAACAAGCCAATGTAACACGTAATAATTTAACTGAATTGTATTTCTCAGTGAATGAATGTTAACATTATAACTAACAAAAAACTAACTAACAAAAGCCAAGATATACTTTATTATAAAGTGCAACTTCCTCCATCCTTTGAAAAATACACTAGTGTAGCGTGACACTGTTTTATGAGCATGTGTTGCCTTTATCCTGTTTTCTGCCAGTGCTTATGAATGGAATGATAGTTGGATTTTCAGTAGAAATTTAAGAAAGTATACTCTATTGCAAATTGCTGAGACATGTGTTCCCACTGTATTCTGGTACCAGAAAAAAATAATCACAGTGCTGTAGTAATTATTTCTGCCATGGCATGAGAGAATAACATTAGTTTATACTTCAAACTCCTTTCCCTTTCTCAAATGGATCATACAGATATTTTGTTTTCTTTTTCTCATTGACTCATAACTTATTTAAAGTAAAAGAAAGATATGATTCTTGTTCTTTTGCTATCCTCTGGTGAGCTGATCGGCATCTGATTTGCTTTAGTCACCTTGACAGTAATTAACACCAACAGCTGGCAATGAAGTGAGTACCTATACATCCTTGGAGATAGTTAATGATAGAATTGACTGCACATGATGGTAATGGTCATTAATGCTCAGCTCTTGCTGTTATATTGAAAAATGATTTCTGTAGCTTTTGTGGGGATATGTGAATTTATAAGCAGTATCAAAATATATCAATATATCAAAGTTTAAGGTGACATGGGAAAAAGCCAGTTTGCTATTGATATGGGTGACTGCAAATAGTTCTTTAACCTTTTTTCTTCCATTTCCTCCTTCCTCCTATTCAGTCTGAGGAATCCTTTGTCTACCGCTGATCAACCAAGGAATGAGGCAAACAAATGAGACTGCAAGTGATGCATTTCTTTTAAGAATGCTTTTTAAGAAATCCTTTTCTTAAGCTGGGCATTGACTGTTTCTGAAGTGAAACCAGTGTGTGATTAAAAGAAAGTATCACGTTAGGAATGAAATAGCTTTGATAAATGCTGTAAGTTCAGGATTACACATTTAAAGAGAGATATTTTCCCCAAATTGTTACAGTCTCACTAAATTTCCTTTCAAGGTGTAGATACCCCATTAACAGTAAATGTTTTCTGTCTCCACTTACTCATGTTTAATGTGTTTTTTCTGTCACAGAGGGTAAAGTTTAAGTAAGCTTAAATGTTCTAAGGTCTGAGATCCTGACCTGAAAGATGCTATGAGAAGCTATAGAATACTTATCTTATCTTTGCAGTGCAATCTTTATCAGATTAGATCATGTTTTTGAATTGAAGTTATCCTCGACGAAACCAAGTTTTGGTTTAGAAACACACATAATCTCAGAGCAGAGGGCAGGGACATGTGGTGTTCGAAAACAGTCAAGTTCTCTGATACTTATCAACAACTACACTTTTTTGGAGAGAAACATGATAAATGAAAATTCTGCACTGCCTTCCAGGAGGGGTTCAGCTCTCCAAAGAGGAACATAAGTGCAGAAAGAATCACTGATGAGCCAAGGGAAACATGTGTGGTTAGTTAACATAGTAACATAGTTAACAGAATAATTGCAAGTTGATAAAAGTACAGCTAAATGATTTCAAACCAGCATTTTAATTAAATTCATTAAAGCAAAAGACTTGAAACTTTATAATCTAGCAACATGTAAGAAAACAATGGTGAAAAAGAAGAAATCGATAGATGAGGGATTTTCTCAGTTAATTCCTTAGTTCATTTTTGACTATTTACAGTTTGTACCTACATACTGGAGATACAAGTTTCCTAAAATCTCTCCCTTTGAGGACCAGTGTGCAGATCAGCATTTTTTACACCCAGACCACTATAATCCTGTCTAAGGTCTCATTTTTTGTTTCATTTAAAACATGTATCTACTGCACAAAAGGCTTATTTTCCCCCTGGGCAAAGTATTCTTCTTTTTATTCTGTATTTTACTGGTGTCCATCTCAGTCTCCATTCTTGATAGCTAAGAAAAATCAGTTTTTTGGTGTCTATAATGCAGAAACCCTGGACTAATTGTGATATATTTTTGAAGATTATACCATGAAGCATAAATAGCATATTTACAATTATTGTAGGAATGTGTCAAAGAATATTCTGCAGAACTGTTCTAGTTAGAGCTATTGAGTTATAGCCAGGTGTTCTAAAGGGCCTTTTGGGCATGATGGCATCGTAACTGATATGGCATAAATAACTGAAGCAGACCTTGTTGAAAATTTTCCCTTAGTTGTCACTAATCCTGCATGGAAATTTAGCAGCTTAGTAAAAATCTTAGCGAAAACATCAAAATTGTCTAGATGTAAATAGTCATGACCTTGATTTGGGGACAGTGCTAAAAACTGATGGACAACTTAAGCTAGTATGGTGGAAGACATGAAAAGTACTGCAGACTGGTTTGCCTCATGTGCTCTGGTTAGTTGTAAATACTAGCACTTCTCTACCTAATTCTGCATTTAAATTCCAACTATTTGAAAACAGCTCACTCTATTTCCTTCAAATGTGGTATTTTTTCCATGCAGTGAAATGACCTGAGGTGTGAATGTGAAGCACAGCATCCTTTCATGCTCAATATGCTCTTCTACACTTTTTAAAATAATATACTACCATAGTAGGTTAAAAGGCATCTGTGTTGAAGGGAACAAAAGGATCTGAGCTTCATGCACCTCCTGATTTGGTTTAAAAGTTGAGTAGCTACACTGTGTTTCAGTAAAGATATGTGCCTGATTTTATGCTTCAGCAGAAGGGAGAGGGATGAACAACAGAGATGTAGACAGAAACAGAAGTTAAAAAGCAAGGCAAAAAATAAACCCGTGATTATCACTATAAAGCTTTCATACTTCCATCTCCTCAAACATCATCTTTGTAGCCACTGGGGCTCATTCAGGTTCATTTCCTTAGTTTTGCCAGTTTGCCTGGAGAAAGACAAGCCATCTCCTCCCCATCTGTGTGCATAATACATCCCACTTCCTGTGTCCTCATACTTTGCTGTGCCTCAGTCAGCTGAAGCTGCTGGCGCTCTGTGCCGGTTCCCCTCCTGCTAGTTCCTACCCACACAGCTTCCCACCCCACGAGCTTTTCAGCTGGCACATGCTCTCCAAGAAGTCTGGAGGAGATGAAGGGCGATGGTAGGGAGAAAACCTGGGAGAAAACACCCTAGAGATGGAGGCAACATGGCTGTGGGAACAGTATCACTTCTGTCTCAGTGTGCTCTTCGTACTTCCACAATGTTCCCTGGTGATGCCTGGGGTACTTTCTGAATCCCTTCTGAACTTTGAGAGGGAAAAGCACAACTGATAAACAGCGAAATAAAACTTTTCTTTGTTTTTTTCCTTATTTCAGGGAGACTAGGCTATTTTTTGGCTTTTTTTAAGCTCAGAGAGGGGCACTTCTGACGTAGCCAATGAGCCAATATGCTGAAGTAGACATGAAGTGAATTTTTGCTGCTGGAAATAGTTGAATGATTGAAATCAGAGTTGAAACCATCTATATTAAGAAGATTGATGTTCTAATAAATATTTTCAGAGTTCAAAAAAAAAAGGGTTGTCTTCCTTTACACTAGCTTTTCAGGACTTGTTTTGAGAGAAAATTGTACAGTTGTATTTATCAGTGTTTCTGTCATAAAAGAAAGTCAGACTGCTGAATTGCAAACACTAGGTCAAAATGACAAGTGCCTTTTTTTTGCAATTAAAGAAGTAATACATCCCATAATACCCAAGTATTGAGAGGTTAGCTGAAAAACCATATGGATTGTTGTGGGTTTTGAGGTTTTTTTAGCACATTCTTTCCTCTACTTTTTTAGTATAGATTCTATTCCTCTTTCACAAGATTCAGGACTGAAATCTTTTCTTAATGGTTTCACTGACACTAGATCTAGGCCTCTCTTGTACCATCCCCTAGTTTAATCATCACAAATTAGAATTTGTAACATATAACTGTTGTGATGACCTGGTGTTTATCTAGCTGCAAATAGGCTGAATCATGACAGTTTCAGACATACAATTTGTATTATTTCTCAAATTTCCCCAAGCATGACCAAAACTGCACAGCAGGTCACTGATAGGATGGGGAAGACTCGATTCTTATCTTTCTCTAAATCTGTTTTCTGTTACTAGGAAACACCTTTCTCTATTCAAAGCTCAAGGGTATTGTCACTAGTTTGTCATCCTTAATCTGAGATGTGGAAGTGGGCATTTCCTTGGGATGCTGCTGTACAAGAGCTAAGTGGTCTGAATACACATTTTTTTTTTTTAGCTTATCGCATTCTTGCTTTACATACTCCTTGAGATTTCCTCTGGTTTTGCTTGCGTTTGTAATTTTTGTAATTTTTGTAATTATTGCTCTCTATATCCTTTGAGTTCAGTAATTACTGTTTGCTGGGGTTTTTGCAACCAGCTGAGTGATAATCGTGTCCTAGAGCTTCCAGCACTCAAGATGGATGTAGTTACAACTGTTTGCATCAGCTGAACAGCAGTAACCAATTTGGGGACCACTCCTAGCCCACTGCAAATGCAAACTGAAAAATGCTCTCAAATGGTAATGAAGATGTTCAAGTGAATACATTTTAGCTGCTGCAAGATAGAGTATGAAAGTTGTTCCTGGCCTATTCCTGCAGCTCAGCTGAGGCCCTGTATTTTACTGAAACCTGGTAACTGCACCTGATGCTGGCGTCTTATGATAAAGAAAGTGAGAGTCAGATGGAATAAGAACAGCCCAGCTGTTTCCCCAGCAGACTTTCTTACTTGTCAAAACAGAGTACCTAATATGATGAGGGGTGAGCTGAGGACATTTCTGACTAGTGCATTTGTTAATCCACACAGTGTTTGCATCAGCATTTCCATTTATTCATCCTTCTCAAAAAAACTTTGAAACTTCTGTTATTTTCTTATCATTTAATGAAAGGCTCTGCAGTACTGCATGTCCCTTTGTGTCCTGCCCTCTGATGAAACTATCATGCTGGCAATGGCAGATTTTCTCAACAGATCATCAGTAACAGATAACAGTCTCCCAGGAGGAAATGCAATTTGGATATACCATGAGGGCAGTTACATCAGTCTTTTTGTGGTTCATGCATTTGAATGGTACTAAAGCACATGCTTTTAGAGGACAGATGTAAACAATCATTTGAACTCCTCCATAACATGGCTGTTATCCAATATCTGATGAGCATGCTTGTGGACAGTTGAAGATGATTTCTTATTTCTTTGTGGGTAATGTTAACTTGTGTGATATTTTATAGCAATTGGCTTATCTGCGACAGATCTGAATTTCATTCTTTTGTGTGTTGCTATTCATTAAATCATCTTTTAGTTAGAAGTCTTGTGAGGCAACAGAGAGTATTAGTTCAGGAAAGAACTAACTAGGCAAAAGACTTTGTCTTGTCTTTATTGACTTTATTAGGCCTAGATTTTTGCTGCACTACTGAATAAAATCAATGTTTGAAGTAGTCAGTTTGCTACTTTGATGTACTCTATGCAGCTCAGGTAAGAAAATACAATATCTGTTTGATGTGTATGTACCTGCGTGTAGGTATTTAGATTCAAGTTGCTGCCTGTTCTCTGATATACCTGTGAAATATTGGATCCTGAATTACTACATCAAAGGGAGCATGAATGTGGATGCTAAAAATATAACGCACAGTTTTGTTACCTAAAAAATTAATAAAGTGACTGCATGGAGCTGAAGAGGCTAGAATCTTTTATTTGATGAAGGAAGGAGAATAGAAATCCAACCCCTCCTTTTCCAGTGTTACATGAAAGTATGAGAATCCCAGGTAGGGTCCACATTACTGTTGTTGTAAATAATACAGTAATAAACAATAACACCCTTTTGTTGCCCCTGTACACATCCTTTAAGCATCCCTGCATCCTTGGCTGTGGTCCTGAGCATGCAGTTCAAGGTTATCATGGTACTGGTGACACACAAAAACAATGAAAATTGGCATTTAGTTATTTTGTTGTGTGAGAGCTTGGCTTGCTTCGGCAGTGTGTTTAAGAAAGTTAAAAAACAGTATAAATTTTAATGCTTTCCTTCAAATCAGTCTTCTATAAATTGATTTGTCTAACATCCCTGTATTAAGGTCAAATTTTCAAAATAGGCAATCATTTGCCATCAGTCCTGTTTACCTGGGGAGGTCCCAGCTGACTGGAAGTTAACAAATGTAACACCCATCTACAAGAAGGGCTGTAATGAAGATCCAGGGTGCTGTCAGTCTGACTTTAGTGCCCAGGAAGATCATGGAGCAAATTGCCTTGAGTGTCATTACATGGCATGTACAGGACAACAAGGGGATTGGGATCAGCCAGCGCGGGTTTATGAAAGGCAGGTCTCACTTAAACAACTTGATGCGACCTTCTACGACAAGGTGACCCATTTAGTGCATGAAGGAAAGGCTGTGGATGTCATCTACCTGTACTTCCACAATGCGTTTATCAACATCTCCTGGAGAAACTGGCTGCTCATGGCATGGATGGGTACACTCTTTACTGGGTGAAAATCTAGCTGGATGGCTTGGCCTAGAGAGTGGTGATGATTAGAGTTATATCCTGTAGGATTTTTAGAGTTATAACCTGGTGGGAATGTGGATCTGCTGGAGGGTAGGATCGATGGGCTTAGATCAATTCTATGAGATTCAATAAGGCCAAGTTCCAGATCTTACACTTGGGTCACAACCCCACTATGCAGGGGTTGGGGCAGAGTGGCTGGAGAGCTGCCTGGAGGAAAAGGACCTGGGGTGCTGGTTGACAGCCAGCTGAACATGGGCAAGTAGTGTGTCCAGGTGGCCAAGAACGTTAGTGGCATCCTGGCTTGTATCAGGAATAGTGTGGACAGCAAGGTCAGGGAAGTGATTGTCCTGCTGTACTCGGCACTGATGAGGTCACACCTTGAATCTGTCCAGTTTGGGGCCTCTTACTACAAAAAAGACGTTAAGACACTGGAGTGAGTCCAGAGATGGGCAATGAAGCTGATGGAGAATCTGGAACATAAGTCCTATGAGGAACAACTGAGGGACCTGGTAGTGTTTATCCTGGAGAAAAAAGGCTTATTACTCTATATAATTACCTGAAAGCAGGTTACAGCGAGGTGGGTATCAGCCTCTAGGAGGACATGGTGTTGCATTGGGCCAGGGGAGGTTTACATTGGATATTATGAAAAATTTCTTCGCTGAAAGGGTTGTCAAACATTGGAACAAGTTCTTCAGGGAAGTGAAGGCTGAACAAGGTTATGACTTAGCTTTACAAGTTGAGTTGCATATCTAATTAAATATTGAGATGACTAAGATTTATTTTTATACTAACATCTAATAGGTTTATTTTGCTTTATTCTATTTGAAGCTCTTCGGAAACTTGTGCCAAAGAGAATAGAAGACCAAGTAATGCTGAAAATCCTGGCCAGGCCAGGGTAGATTTGACACTTGATGGTTGAGTTTAGTTCAGCAAATGTGTTAGTCAACTTTCATTTACCCACAATGAATACATAGATTTGCAAGGACCAAAACCATTTTTCTATTATTTTATTAAATTGATAGGTTCTGATGAATGGGAAGTGCCTGGTACTTTTGCTGTTGTATTTGTTGCACTACTTCTGGTGCAATGTAGTTGTACACAATACTATCAAAAGCTATTTTGACTCTGTGACAAATTCTTTTCTTTTGTATTTGCTCCCATACTTGCACATGAAGTCTCTTCTGTTCTTCCCTACAACTCTTGAGAACTAAGATCAGGTGAAAGTAGTTGGAAGTGCTCAGAGCAATCTGGAAGAAGCAGGAGATGACCCTGAGGGTCAACAGTGGTTTCGAAGCTTTGTTGTGTTTCTCCTTCTTTCAGCATTCCTTTCTTTAAACTAAAAGTCAAAGCAGAGAATGGAGAGTAAAGGCTCTGAAGGCAAGTGTGGATTAACACCATAAACATGAGTGTTTATTGCCATTTGAGATCCAGTTGGGTAACAGAGCTTTAAATTTTATTCTTGAAAGAATGGAGACCATTTTTTCTTCTCAAGATTAAGATCAAGAATTCAGGTGCACTCCCGAAAGAGCTCTCCTGAAACCTTTTTCTGAAGTGAGCCAGACTCAGATTTGCTCAGTTGGAGATGGCTATTAGCTCACAGCTGGAGTACCTTGGAGTGACCTCTCACATTAGAAATTCCATCCTGGACATTCAAGGTCTTCCTGATTCTTTCTTTCTTTTCTTAAACAGATAATTTGAAGCTACCGTGTCTTACCAACACCTTGTTTTATGCAAATGTGTGTTTTATGACTCTCCTTCACAAAAAAAAAAAAAAAAAAAAATTAATGTTCCCTAAGCTTCCTAGATCTAAGTGCATACACAGGTCTGCTTTAATTTCTTCACAGCAGCATGCTGACTTTCCAGGCAATGCTGATGGAGAAGTTCTTCTTCTTGGGTGGTCGAAGTTCAAAAATAATTTTAAGTTTTAAGTTTTATTATATTACCTGAGGCGTGCAGTAATCATGCCAACATGCACTGTCTGATGTGTATTATTCCTTGATTGCTGTATTTTTGCTGTATGCTTGGAAAATCAACAGATCAGAATTTGTACCAAATAACTCTAACTCATCTTGAAATGTTTCTTCTTATTATTTTTAATTTTGAAGGTAATGAAATCCTGGGTCTTACTATTGACAATATTTTTGTTATGAAAAATATTTATTTTATATTCTTAGTCCTTGCAAGGTCTAATAATCAAATATCATATGATAGTAGCAACAGTCCTTTGGGAGTTAAAACCTCAGAATGGCAGTTGGAAAAAAAACCCCAAATTAAATACAGATTAATAGATTTATTTTTTGAGCATTTGTACTATCTGAAGGAACCACAATGATGCTTTCAAACTTAATTGAAGCTCTGAGATAGACATCCGAGAATAGAGAATTCAGAATTTTTTAAATTATTATTATGCTAGGATTGTAGTGTCTATTGAAATTAATGACTTTATGAATTTAATGTGGATTTAATGAAGAGGAGGATGTTGAAATTCACATTATGTATTCATAGTGCAACGTATGCCTATACAATACTGTAGATCAGCAATCATCTCCAGAGAGACCTGGATGGAGGCTGGGCAGAGAGGCTTATACTGCACTTCCTACAGAGAAGGACAAACGAAATGAAGCAGTGTAGGAGAATGCTATGCTGTGCCTGTAGAGGCACAGAGAAGGAAAAACAGTAACACCACCTGGAAGATATTATAGGAAAGGGAAAACAGCTCATTTAGCTTGGAGGTCTGTCTAGTTGCGAATATAATTTTATTTTACAGATATGGTTTCAAATGTAAACTTTGAACTTGGAGAAAGCAGTTGATTTTGTGGTAAGGGCTTGGTTGAAAGTGTTATTCATAAAACTGGCAGAGTGTCATTATCCAGTAAGTGGCTGTTACAGAGCAACACACTTTTACACAGAAGCTCAGATGAGGATTCACTGATCAGACACTGATCAGGCACTGAACATAGAGAAATGATCAGAGGGAAATTTGAAAGGCAGGTTTCTTTTCTGTGGAAGGGTCTAAAATCCTGGGCAAAGATAAGAGAGGAAGGTATTATTAAAGTCTTTTTCAGATGCTTGTCCCTGAATGCTGCAGTAGTAAATTTGGAACTGTTAAATTTAGAGGGGAGAACCACTAGAAAGCAGAATGGTGAACTTTGAGTTCCTTCTGTATCCTTCTTGTTGACTTTCATGTGCTTTTTCCTGAAAAAGTTATAACAGAATTGAGAGATGATTGGATGAAAACTGGAAACAATGAGAAATGCTCCTCCCCATCCCTCCAGATGTTATTAGTAAAATTTTATTTTTTATAAAAGATTTGAAAAGAATTCAGGATCTGTTAATGCCAACTTCTGTGTTTAGTGCTGAGCTAAAGCTCTATAAATTAAATGCTATAAATTCTCATGGTTTAGAGGAGTAAATATTAACTTGTGGAAAAAGTTCTCTAGAGAAAGTTCACATCAAGAATATGTTTTAGGAACCTTTACATTGCAGTCTATAGTACTGACCACTGACAGAGATAAGCTGTGCTAAAATAGTTCCTTCTGTGAATTGTCAGAGTCTCACCCAAAAGCTGTCAAGGCTACTTGTGGTAATTCTCTTTGCCTAAAAAATTTGCTAGTTGCCACTTTACTGCAAAATCATATCACCTGATCCAGTAGTCTCTAAGGATAAACTTCATCTGCAGATGAATTATTTCTTTCACTTTGCTGTAGAGCATCTCCCTATGGGCTCTAACTGTTATTGCATTTTTATTTGCAGTACAAATAAGATAAAGTCTTTGTGCAAAGAATCTCATAAGCCATAACCAAAAAAAAAAAAAAAAGAGGAAATAATCCTGATTCTGTAGCCTGAAAGGTCCTGGGAGCACCTCCAAAGAGACTGAATTCCAAAAATGGGGCTTTCCACTCATGCATTGCTCCTCATAATTTTCAGAGCAACCAAACCAAGTCTTTACATTGATCTGCTTGCTTTCTTCAGGTGATATGTTACTGTAACAGTACAGTTGTTTCTAATTTTTTGCAGTATCTATTCTGGGCATTCACCATCTCTTTTGGCATACAAAACACCTGCTCATTTCCTAAATTAATCTAATGGTCCATCAGAATCTTTTGGGTACAATAAAGTACTTCATCCAATAAGTTGAAACTGGAGAATCAAGACTTTTAAGTAAATAAAAAATAAAAAACCCCTATGAATTAAGACAGTTTGTGCAACCTTAATTTGCCTCCTGTGCAAAATAATCTTTAATCATTTAGTCATCAAAGCTCCCAATCAGGAAGCCCTGTCCTCATGCCACAGCAGCTTTCAGCTCTCTTCTGCCAAAGTACTGGCAGCAAAGGACAGTTGTATTATCACTAGAAAATCTGGTAGCTATTGCAAATTACAGTATTATCACCTTCAGCATAATAAACCGGTGATGATAATGAGAGACAGCACTGAAGGCCAATAAAACTCTCGCAGCCCTACCGGTTTGTGCTCAGTTATGGCCAACCTGAGCCTTCGCTTTTTGGTATCTCTGGCTTTGAGCCTGTCTCGGAGCTCCCTCTGGTGCTTCACTGCTCTAGTGCAACCAATAATTTAACGAGAGATATCCGGAAGAAATGGCTCTTTCGGAATGAGTCTTAGTAAATGGAAGTAATTACCAGAAAAAGTCTTTTCATTCTCAGATTTCAGTGATTACACTTGAAGGAGGGTGGATTTAGATGAGATATATGGAAGAATTTTTTACAATGAAGTGGTGAAATGCTTTAACAGGTTTCCCAGAGAGATGGCGGATGCCCCTTCCCTGGAAACCTTCAAGGTCAGGTTGGATAGGACTCTGAGCAACATGATCTAGTTGAAGATGTCCCTGCTCATTGCAAAGGGATTGAACTAAATGGCATTTTAAGGTTCCCTCAAATGCAAACTATTCCATGCTTCTGTGATTCTAAGATTCTATGACTTCTTATGTTAAGAAGAATTAAAATTTTTTTAAAAGTGTCATTTTTCATTTGGTTAACAACCATCTTATAGTTTCAGGTAAAAAAAAAGGCAATGTTTTTGTCTTGAAGTGTAGCATTGGTAACTGAAGCTGTGATAAACCATTATCTGACAATTTATTACCGAACATGTGTATTCCTCTTTTTGGCTGTGTTCAGTTTCAGGCCCTTCAAGACAAGAAAGATGTGGAGGTCCTGGACTGAGTCCAGTGAAGGGCAACGAAGCTGGTGAAGCTACCACTTGAAGAACAAATCTGATGAGGAGTGGCTGAGGGAGCTGGGGGTGTTTAGCCTGGAGAAATGAAGGCACTGGGAGGACCTTATTGCTCTCTACAACTACCTGAAAGGAGGCAATAGTGAGACAGGGGTTGATCTCTTTTCCTATGTAAGAAGCAATAACATGAGTGCAAATGGCCTCAAGTTGCACCAGGGGAGCTTTAGATTGCATATTAGGAAATATTTCCTTATGAAAAGGGTGGTCAAGCACTGGAACAGTCTGGCCAGAGAGGTGGTTGAGTCTTTGTCTCTGGAGGTATTTAAAAGAAGTGCAGATGTGGCACTTAGAGACATGGTTTAGTGGTGGAATCAGCAGTGCTGGGTTAACAGTTGGACTCAATGATCTCAGAGGTCTATTCCAATCTAAATGATTGTATGATTAAAAGAAGAAATATTTAAAATAAATTGCTGGAGTTGCTTTGCTCTCCTTTTACGGTTTCTTCTCCTTGTACTCTTTTTGGACTTCTTTCTTTGTTGATTCCACAAAACTACTGAACACTAAAAGGCTCTTTTTGGATACTGGTGGCTATGGAGAGAGTGTAAAACTGTCCTCTGTAAGGAGACACATTGTAAAAAGCCCAAGTAGACTAACCAAGATATTTCAAACTGCACTAATCTGAGCTCAATTGATCTTCAGTTAGCCATTATGATGTCTTTTGATTTCTCTTCGTGTAGCATAATTTTCTTTCAATCAATGTTGCAAATCATTTGGTGTCATTGACAGACAAGGAGAGGCTTCTACAGGGACTGCAGCAGCTTAGCTTTCTATTTGCTTTTTGTCTCTTCAGAACTGTCCAATTTCTCCAGGGTGACATTAAATAAAGGGAAATAATTTGCAATAGTTGCAGCTAAGTGTGCTTCCATTCAATGGATGAAAAGAGAATTTTGCTGCTTCTTATGGGACTAAACACTTTATATGGGTATCTGTTGACACAAATCAATGGGACCATGTATTGTGAACTGATTTTTGGAGCAAAACTCATTTGTACATACTTGTTTATTTTCTTTGGTACCATTAAAACAGAAAGTATCTGTTGGTTCAGAATTTGGCTACACATGTTAGTGATAACTGAAAAATTGAAAACCTCTTGCCAAGGTAAACAGTTTTCACCAAAGTGAATTGTTATCCAGGAACCTGAAACAGCAAATTCTTTCTGCTAACATTCTAGAATTCTTGAGGAACAGCAGTGAAATCTGCATGCAGAACGGAAAAAAAAAAAAAAGAGGGTCTGATGCTCTTGGCAATTCAGTTTGCAATTCATTATTCTCTTGTCAGCTTGAATCTGTAGATATTCCTGTCAGTGTGCCCGTATGGGCACCCAATTCAACCTGTCAAGTCTTCTACACTTCAACAACAGTTTTTGGAGTGCCAACCATATGTTTGGATCCCACCTGCAAAACTTCAGTTAAATAAGCAATAGTCTCTTGAGAGATAATTGTCTGCAACATGAGTTATTATGAATACTAAGCCAAATGCAGTGTAACTCTGTTGTACTTGCAATGTAATCTTATCCTATAATATTAAGTATTCAGAGGAAAGATGTACTTTAGATCACATTATTATTGAGGAAATAATACAATTTTTATAGTACTGAATTTTAACGATGAAGTATCCATATAAAATCTTTCCTGCTACATAATAATATGTGCAAAACCAGTGTCATGAATTTAACACAAGAGACACTTCTCTGTCCTGCCTCCCATGCTCATTCTACTCCATCAGAATTACTGGGAGAAGGACGAAAACCTTTGTCCTCAAAGTCATTTTGCCAAGTCTTTATTGCTGAGACATAAATCCGCTTATGCCTTCTTCATCAGAGAGGCTTGTAGCTCACTGGGCAGACAATCTACAATCTTTTTCAGAACCACAACAGGACCTTTACTTGTAGACTTCAGTTGCTGGTTGGAAGTAGACTTCTGTTCTTCTGTCTTGCCAGCTGAAGGGAAGTCACAGTATAACAAAAGTGTTAAAAAACCCCAAACAAAATAAAATCCCCCAAACTCCTAAAACCTCATCTGAAGTGGTTTGTGCTAGAGAGGAAAAAAATGTAGCATGCCTGGAAATGAAGACTGACAGAAATCTTGAACCCTGCTGCTACTGCTGGAAGGGCTACAAGCCTGCTCCAGGAGGGAAGTATAGAAACTGGAGCTGAAGCTGAAGCTGGATGTTTCTGGGGAGCCTTTCTTGGAACTGGGAACTAAATGTTTTGCTACTGGTGGAATAGCAGTCTTATCCTGTAAGATGCAGAACACAGCTGCAGTATTTGGTAATGGTCAGATTGCAAATCCACCCATGGACTGGCCAGTCATTTTCTTTATATGCAGAAGTTTTTGCTTGTGACTTCCTTAAGCGATTTCTTTACAGTTAGGTGAGTGGAAGCATACAAGTTGCTAATTAAGGCAAGTCTGACTTGCGGTAACTTTTCAAGTTGACATTTGAATTATTTTCAGTAAATTTATATAGTAAATTTATATTTTGGAAATCGTTTTCTCATAAGTTAGTTTCCATGTTGACCACAGGGAAGCTCTTCTGAAAAGAAATACATCTGTCTTTAGGAGATGTGACTGAAAAGTTAGAATTATAATTGAAATTGGACTGGCTTTATTGGACATGGTGGCAAGAAAGTGGTTGTATTTCAAGTACTTAATGGCATCATCTGTCACAGAATATGCTATCCTGTCTTGAAACTTTTCAAACTCATTCTGCTAAAGCTTGTTCTCCTTCCTATTACCTGTAAGATTTCCCATTTTCTTTTCACATCATAGAGAGAAGTGGTCATTTTTTTGGTATATGACTCCTCTGACCTATTTTAGATCTTTCTTTTAGGGTAAGATGACCAGCTGTTCCTTCTGGATGCTTAGAGCCCATGCACTTTGCTGAAAGTTAAATTAAATATTATAAATCTTTGTATAATGTACAAATTAGCAATACAAGTATGTATCCAAACACTTTTTAGGGCCTACTAAATTCCAGTTTGGCTGAGACTTCTATCTGGAAAACTACTTTAGGCTCTACAGTAACATTTCAGTTGTATATCTTCACATCATCCCTATCTCTCTTAGGTAGTTTTCATTTTTAGATAGTGGAATGGAGTTTGTGTATTGGCACCTATTGACACCTATTTCATGGTTGTGTACTATACGTTTTCTGTCCAATTACATAGAATTTAAAGAAGATACTTGAACTTTGCTTCTTTGGAATAGTTTTGCTTCCTTTGGTGTTCCTAATATTGGTTATTAATTTGCTTATATTGAGCAGGGCCTAGAACATGAGAATCCACCTGTCTTCTAAATTTCTCAGACTTAAATGTGTAAAACTGGATTTTCTGTTGCTTCTTCTCTTTCTTAACTTGTGAATCTTGATGCTTGCCTGTTGACATAGTCTAAAATACAGTGGAAGAACTGAGAACAACTTCTTCTAAAACATACCATATGTAATCTGATTTTCATCAAGACAACATAATCACATATGATAATGACAACGAATTAATAGCTCATGTTGATTTTTTGTTTTGGTTCATTTTTTTTTCCAAAGTAGTGATGACAATAATGGTAATTCCCATGATAATAACGCATACAGGACACCTTGAGATGATATTCCAGGTACTAAAGCTGGTGTCTCTAGTGGTCAATCAGCAAGGAGAACTGGAGAAAGGATGCTAAAATTTATCTTTCTCTTTAGTGGTAAAGCAAAGTAGCAGCTCAAGGGACATTTCAATCTCTTATTGCCAGTAATGTTCCTCTGCAGCAAAGAAAGCCAACTCCTTCCTAACTCAATGATTTTGTGATTCATTCAGATCATCCGTAACATACAACCTTTTATATATGTCATTGAACTTTTTATATGCCTCATATACCTTTAAGCACAGATGCAAACAATTTCAAACCTATACGGCTATATATACATGAATGAAGAAATAGTCACACAGATGTATATAAGCTGGTCAGATTTACTTCAGGAAATTATTTGTGAACAGGATAAAAGCTTTTGTATCATCAAACATCGTCCCCAAAACAACAAGTCAAAAAAGAAAGTGTAATGCTAACTCTTTTCACAGTGACTTAGATGTCAGATTTAAAAATAAATTATCCAAAATAAAAACTTATAAATGGAATACAGGCTAAGGAAGAAGTTTAACTGGGGATAAAAGAGACAGTCAGCTGGGGGTGGGAAAGAGAGAGACAGCTCTCAGAATGGGAAACCATCAGCCACTTATCTGTGTGTGTGAGATGCAAGGAAAAATAGTTTTAATGCCTCATTCTACTTATTGAGCAAACTGTTTATTATTACTTATCCTAAAGTTTTGCTTCTGGGATTTCCTTAACCTCTATTTGCAAATATAATCAAGAATTAAACATTTGTACCTCATTTTCTCAGAGAATGCCTCAGGAAATTGATCATGTATCTGTAATCCCAGCAAAAGTGGATGGGGCTGTAGGTACACACACCATGTATTCTCTGCAGCTACATATTTCTTTTCCCGTGGTTCACACTGTAATAGATTTTCAGTCCCATAATAAATTTATGTTGTGATAGATTTTTAATCCTATAATAGATTTATGTGTGGTTAAATGCCAACTACTCATTAAGCACAGTATGTGCTTCCTCCTTGATTGCCAAGTAGTGCATTTCCTTTGAAACACACCCTCATGATGCACATATTATTTACGCACAATTGTGCAGGAGGGAAAAAGTCAAAAGCTGTAAGTAGGAAGCAATCTGTGCCTAGCTGAGCAAAAACCCTGAGGCTTTCCATAGCCATTGTAACTGTCCCAGTCTTTCTGGGCCAAGAAGTATCGAAGTAGGGACTTGTGGTTAATTAAGATTACAGTAAGGGTTCCCATAAGTCAGTAATTGTCACTTGTGACCACAGAAAACACTGTCACATAAGTCCTTTCATGAGCATAAGTAAGGCAGAGGAATTTCCATAGAACTGGGAAATGAAAGAGCTTTGTCAAGTCTGCAGCCTTTAAATCTGCAAAAATATTTTTGCTGCTTTCCACTCGCTCTGATTTTAATGTGAGATTTTGTGGACAAAGGTGTATACAATCTATAGAAACCTTTTCTCTAAAGTTATCCCATGGCTTAAATGCCAAGGAACTAGAATTTCTGGAATGCAATGGTTCAATAAATAAATTCAGAAAACTGGAAATAATTTGGAGTGAGATATTTAAAATGTAACCATAGCTTCTGAGCAAAAGGTCAGCAAGGTGGTGAGAATTCTTCTCAAGTCCATGAAACTGCCAGATCTTATCCATAAAGTTGATCCTTCTTGCTTAGCATATTAAATAACTTCAAACAAACCAGCCCTGTCAACTTAGATTGACCATGACCAACAAGGACTGAACTAAGTTTTCAATTTAAGAAAAATTGTTAATGCGCGTGATAGGATATCCCCTCAGAGCACTTCACTGCAGCCCACTGTATCTGTTACAGCATTCAAGGCAAGGCAGTTCAGCCAAGGTATCTGCGTGATAGCCCTGCTTGGGGGAATGCTTATAGCAGATGGTTGAATGGCATTTGATAAATGGAGGGCTAAGAACTTTCTTCTCTTTAACAAATGTTGAAAGAGTGCTATCAATCAGTGTTTAAGAAGCAGTAACAGTAGCTTCAAGCTTTCCTTCTCATCTGCCCATTTCTGATCTATAGGCCAGATATCTGTAGACCTGCTTTGTGTGAAAAATGAAACCTCCTGGGACTCCTAAATTCTGCCCTTGGTCTTGGCCAAAACTGCTGGCTTTCTAGTAATTCCTAATGAACAGTCAGTTAATTACCAAATTCTGTTAAATTGCAGTTATGTCTGGTCAAAACATTAGGTACAGCCACAAAAGGAATATGTCAGAATGTGGATTTGAAAAGAGGGAAAAAATACATGGCTTGAAACCATCCTTTTGAAATATATGTAAAGTCCAGTTGAATCTCAGAGTCATTTTTAGGAAGCCAGTTGCTTGGCAGTTTCTTCCTCCCTTGTCTTTTGCTTGTTTAAAAATCTTACAAAAGAAAAACACCTGTCTCTGTACTAAAATGCTTCTTGCGTTAGAAGGGAGATAAAGCGACTTAAACTAAACTCAGAAATACCTGAAAATAAGATAAGAGTGCTTGAAACGTATTGGAGTTAGTCCATCTGCAGTTGGATGCAATATGTGCTTTAAGAAAGCCAAAAAAAGACAAAAATTCCCAACATAAACCAGAGGTGAGTGCCAGTATTCCAGAATGAAGCAAGATGCATGAAACATTTAAAGATCATTTTGTTGAGACACAATGTGCAAGGGAGATCCCATTTCAAAAAAATGAGTATAGGCAAACAGAAAAGGCTCAGTTTCATTCTATGAAACCAAAATATTTAAAAGGAAATTCTCTGCCATTGTGAAATGTGGAGCCCATAATGATTTCGATATCTTTCTGCTTTGTAGCAATAGTTTGCCTTAAGAAATTCTATGTTGAAAAACTGAATATTTATGGGAAAATATCTGATACACCAAAGGCTTGTATCACATAAAATCCATCTTGTGTGGTAGGTCATTTGCTGGAACAGATGATGAGTGTAGTCAGGAAGCGTGGAGAAGGAATCAAGCCTGGGAAAATCACTAGGAAAAAAATGGATCAATGACCTGTCTGTCTAAGATTCACGATGTGGAGTCTTCTGCCCTTGACACTGTAGGAGATCTGGCCCAATATCAGTGGATACTGCTATCAGTGGGCCATCACTGTGATCCATTGTACTCTCTGTTAGTTGTATCAGTATAGACAGAATCTCTCAATGCTTCTGAGCTTTAATTTGCAGATCTCCTAGTGTGAGACAGCATGGAAAAAGGAAGGAAATATCTCCATGCTGACACTTGTTCTGTTGCTGATTATTTGTTTGGATTTTGAAGTAGCAGAGACATAGTTTGGATCAGTCCTAAACCTTGGCTCACGTACTTGGGATCACAGTCAGCCCCTGACGTGTAACAGTGCTGAAGTGCTGCAAAGGTGGTATGTACCTGCATGTCTTGGACTTTGAACTGAATAGCTTGTCTGCACATGAGAAATAAGATGGAGGCTGGAGACTCAATCAGGTGCTGAGTGATGGAGGGCTGTTTGAGGGAGGATTAGCATCTTGAACTTTCTCCTTGATCTTAAAGCCAAATAGCAATCAGGCAATCCTTAACACGGAGAAGGAAAACCTGACAACAAACAGTGTCTAAGGTATGTTTGAGCTGTCCAAACCCCATCTTCACAATGTATTGCAGAATGTGTGGAAAAAATATGAAATAGACAGTAAGGGCCAAGTAAATTTGCCGAAGAATTAAAAAAAAAATAAAAAAATCAATGGTTTCATTAATGAGTTACAATATGTAGAAGCAATTATTTTATTCTGAAAGGAAAAGAAGGGACAAAGTACTGAAATGTAAAGTGAGGTAAAACTAGATTGGATCATTACTTGAAAGTGAGGAACTGAGGCTCAGAGAGGGGGAGAATGGCATGGAAAATATGAGGACTAATGGTGTTGAATGATTACATCACAGAGCAGTTCCACCAATGAGCATTTGTGGTTAGGTGTTGGGAAGAGAAAATGTTCATTCCCAGGATTGGGGAACATAAGCATTTTAGAGGAGAATGTTTTATATATCCTTACTTGTTTTATGAACTCTAACTTTGCACAATAAGAAGGCCTAGTGAGGTAAAGCCAAATTTTCAAGATGCCTACAGCTCTTCAAAGCCATATTCTACTCCCAGTCTACAAAAAGATTTGAGCTGAGTTTGGTTGTCCAATCAGAATCATCTTGTACTGTTAGAACATGTTGTCTGCCACCCAAATGTTAGTTTAGGTCTCCTGTTTCTTCTATATCTTATAATTTTCCCATTTTGTGAAGGTGTCCCAGACAACTTAGGGATTCTCAAATGATTGTAGATGACTATTTTATAAAATCATCTTATGGAGACAAAAAAAAAAAAAAAAATCTGTGCTTTTAATATCTTACCCAAAGGTCAGTACTTGTATTGGTGTAGTATTTTACCTACATGGAAAATTACCCCTTCTAGAATCATCTAAATGACCGCTTAGAACTTAAGATTTTTTCCCAGAATTTTGCTTTCCATTATTTACCAAGCTACTAAAATGACAGCTTGAGGAGACTGTCGACTTGCCATACATATTCCTAGCTATCTCCTGCACATTTAATTTATTTCTACATTTCAGAGTGAAAAAATGGTCCAATAAATCATTCTAACTTACACAGATGTGGCTAAGATTACATCCTCTTCTTTACTATTTCTTTGCATGCTCTGATCTGGATTTATCTTGACTGGATTTTTTACTAATTGCCTGTGATTTAGGGGAAAGTCCATGCCTTCACATGTGTTTCATGGTTCCTGGAACAACAGAACTTCAAATGTGAATAGAGCCTTAGGACACTTTTTCTGACTAAATATAGACTTTTATGGTCAAACTAAGGTACTTTGGAAAAATGGTTAAGCAACTACACTATAACTTATTGAAAAAGGGCTTAACATTTGGGATGCCAATTTCAAAAAACTAAAATAAACAATCACCTCCCCTCCCTAAAAGATCAGCATGAAGAAGATACCAAAATGAGGATTTTTCTCTGTGTAAGCAAATCCCTTGGAAGCAATTTTTCCTGGATAGTTCTGTGGAGAAGTTAGGTCACATTTGGCTAACATCAGTTTATTGTCAGGGTAACCTGCTCCTTTGGCCTCTCTTACTTGACGTGTGTGTGTCTGTGTTTGTGTGTGTGTGTGTATTTGTGTGTTTGTCTGCCCTTTTTCACAAAGGCTCACTAATAGCCTGTATTGAGAATCCTGTGAAGGAGTTAATTTTTATTTTTTTTTTCCTGTATCACTGCAGGTGCTTTAGAAAAATATGGACCAAAAGGTTACTGAAGGCTTCTTTGATCTTGGCATTAATTTTGGTTTCTTTTTCAGGAAAACCTATTTCCAGTATAAAAGACTGAGAACTGCTAGGCTGTTTTGCAGACTCTGAAGACTGTGCTGTAGAAAACAGCCTTCCAATAATAACAACTGTACAAAGCCATTTCAAAGTAACCTTCCATTATCTAGTCAATAAGGAACAAAGAACAAGGGCATTTGTTTTGGTTTTTGTTTCTTAATCTGAAAGAAATCCAGAATTTAAGAGCTCTTTGGCCTTTTCAAGAACAACAAGTTCACATGTGATTTAGTCATATGGCTGCCATAAAGTTGTGGTACTGTGCTTTCTTAAGAGTTCTGTTATCAGTCTGATGTTTAAACCATCAAAATTAATGCTGTAGTGTTGCAGATTATTCCAAGAGCTACACACAGATTCAGGAGATGTCAACTTTTCCTACATACTTACACTTTTATGAGTGCAGACAACTCTAAATTATTTGTGATTTTAAAATAGTGAGAAATATAATGTTCTCAACAAACCCAATATGTGTCACGCACCAGAAGTGTACAATGTTCTGAATAAACAATCCCAGTAACACATGTATAAACAGCAAGTAAACTCCCACACAGCAAGATGTGTCCTCTCACAGAACAAAGTCACTGAATTGGAGACATTATAAGATGGCTTTGTGGTTGTGCAGACCTGGGGCTAGCATGGACTGGACCAGAGCCCATCACAGTTTGTGAAACAGAGAACCTTGGCTTTCAGTAAGGGCAATGATGCAGCGCATGGGTCTGACCACTGCACAGCTAATGCCTCAAAAGGCACTAATGGAAATTAAGGCACCTGAGGAAGCAAAACTCGTTGAGCTTAAGTTTTAGCCTAAACTGTGAAGTTACCGACATTTCAAAACCAACTAACAATTACATTTAGTAAGTTGAGCTAATTGGTAGTATTGTGGAAATGGAGACCAGAAAAGAGGGGGGGGAAGTTCTGGGTAACATCAAACATATTAGCATAGCCTGAAATGTATTAAAAAAACAAGAACTAATTTTAAAGAAAAAATAATTAAGCACATGGAGGTAAAAGGAAAATAGGATAAAATGCAGTATTAGGTTACCAGACACTGATCTTGAAGTTTAGCCCAATATTATTCTTTAATAAAAATGGATTTTTAGACTAGAGAAATACAGTATATCTATCTGGATTTCAGTAAAATGTTTGATATGCTGCCACATAGGAAATTACTAGTTAAACTGAAATAAATGAGAATTAGAAGAAAAACTGCAAGGTGAGTAAAGAGTTGGCTAAAAAGAAAACGTCATGGATTTTGCTTAAAAGGGAACTCTGAGGCTGACGGGAAGTTACTAAAGGATCTATGTTGGACCACTCTTGCTTAATATTTTTGGTGGAAACCACTGACTGAGAAAGATAACAATGTTTAAGAGTACCCGCTGATGACCCAGAACTGTGATTCTTCCATGCTTGAGGGCCATACATTGTCTTTCAGAAGAACCAATTTGGCTTGCATCCAAGTGAGACTACCTTTCCCAAGAAAATCTGGCATGTGCAAGACAGCTGCCTATAGGCTTGCATGTTTTTTCAGTGAAGCAGAAGCCATCTCCCATCTCACCAGGATATTGGCTCCTCCTCTGCCCATCCCTGGGTACATGTTTAGCAGGTCTGCAACTCCTGGTAGGGCATCATCTTGGGGGGTAGTCTCAATACAAATCTCCCCAGGAACATCCTGAAGAGCCATAGAGCAGCATTAGCACAGAACCGTGTCCAAGACAACATGCCTAGACTCTCAGCAGGGCATATTGACTCCGGCACACTGCTTGTGAAGGCTTTGACATGACTCCTGGGTCAGACCTGGCTAGCGGCTGCCCAGGTTGGCACTGTGACTCAGATGTAGACAAACTCCAAGACAGTTTTGTTTGTTTAGCCTACCAAAATGAAGGCTGAGAAGAAATTGAATTATACGGTAATTGCGGGACTGGAATTACAGTAAATTGTTTCCTTAAGTAAAAGGAAACTGGATTTGATGCGCCTCCCAGTCTTATGTCCTAAGCTTCTAAGTCATGCCTAACTGACTGTGTGGGACTTCTGGCAACAAAGTCTTGCCAGGGTGATCCATGATCGAAGGTTGTACACCTAATTAATTCTTAAAGATAGTTGGAGATGGACCTTTCTACCATCTTTCTGCAACTTTTTGATGTTGGAGTAGTCTCCAGGAGAAGAAATAAACTCCTTGTGGTCTGGATAGAATAGACAGTAAGAAACAACATTGCCAAAAGTTAAGAACAGCTTAGTGAGAGCAGTATAAGAAACAGTAAGTGAGTGGAATCTCTGCCTGACAGAGGGTGGAGACTTTTTGAAGGAGCCAGGAAAGCAGCACTTTGGTAGACAGGCCACGTGCCTCTATTGGAAAAATAGAGTCATGTATCGGGTTTGCAAGGTGTTGGCAGCAGGGGGCTGCAATGGCTTCTGTGAGAAGCTACCAGAAACTTCCCATATGTGTGATGGAGCCAATGCCAGCTGGCTCCAAGATGGGCCCACTGCTGGGCAAGGTCAACCCCATCAGCAGTGGTGGTAGTGCCTCTGAGATAACATATCGAAGAAGAGGAGTAGGGGGTGGGAAGGGAATGATGCAATTGCAGCCAGAGAAGAGAGGAATGAGAACATGTAAAAAAACCAATTCTGCATACTCCCAGGTCAGTGAGGGCAGAGGAGGAAGACATGCTCCAGGTACCAGAGAAGATATTACCTGCAGCCCATGGTGAAGATCACAGTGAGACACAATCTCCCTCTAAAACCCACGTAAATCCATGGTGGAGCAGACTGGAAGTGATGGTGTTGCCTTCTCAAGTAACCATTACATGTGATGGAGCCCTGCTTTCCTGGAGATGGCTGAACACCTGCCTGCCAGTGGGAAGTAGTGAATGAATTCTTTGTTTTGCTTTGCTTGTATGCATGGCTTTTGATTTCCCTGTTAAACTGTCATTATCTCAGCCCTCATGTTTTCTCACTTTTATCCTTTCAGTGCTCTCCCCCATTCCCCAGGGGTGAGTGAGAGAGTGGCTATGGTGTTTAGTTGCCAGGTGGGGTTAAAACATGACAGAAGTAAAGCCCAGAATGAAGTAGGGGAAGTAAGGTGTTTTTAAGATTTGGTTTGGTTTGGTTTGGTTTTCCCCTCTCATTATCCTACTCCAATTTGATTGCTAATTAATTAAATAATTTCCCCAAGTGCTGTCTGCTTTGCCCAAGACTGTAACTGGTGAGTGATCTCACTCTACTTATCTTGACCCATAAGGTTTTAGTTCTGTTTTCTCCCCCATGTCCAGCTGAGGAGGGGAGTGATTGAGCAGCTTTAGTGAGCACCTGACATCCAGACAGAGTCAACCTATTGCAAGGCAACAGATACAGGTAGTCAGACTTCTGTTTTAGAATAACTCAAGGATTCTAATATGGAAAGCTGTTATAATCATGTTGTGTGAGTCTGCCAAGAAAACGTCCATCTTATCCTCACAGATGATGATGGAGCTGACACAGGTTATCTCCACTGCCTTTCACAGAAGTTGTGGTTGTTTGAAATTACCAGTTGCTCAGATTTTAGATTCAGTCCTTTTCACAAAGTGAGAAAAACTGAGCAGGCTGGAACTGAATGACCCACAGATACCAAAGGGGTGATATAGGATCCATAAGCAATTAGGTTTTTTTTTTCTTTTTTTTTTTTTTGCTTTGTGAGATTTTACAGTCAGCAGTGAGACTATCATTTTGGCAGAGGATGAAGAGTCTGAAGGTGTAGACATCAGCTGACCCACTGGTAGAGTAAGTTTACAGTACAGGAAACAGAATAGGTTCTTTGGTAAGAATAGAATTTGCTGCTGCTTATTTTGTAAAGTAAGATGTATGACGTTTCTGGTCTCATGTTCTAGACTTCAAAGTGTTTGGGTCACGTAAGGTTTTAATTCTGTGGAACAGTGTTGCACAAGAGTGTGCTCTGAGGAAGTATCCTTTCCAACCCAACCAGAGTGGGCTGCCAGATCAATTGAACTGAACACAGCCTTAGTGTGGTGCTTCCTACAAAGGGAGGGTGGCAAAGAGTGTGGGGAAGCAGCTGGGCATACCTTTCCTACATGTTGGTGGATGACAGGTGGAAATTGAACTTTAAATGCTGGGCAGGCTTTGGTCAGAAACTTGTCAGCTTTCCCCCTCAGTCCCTTTCCTGCCTCCTTGGGAGGCACCTAAAGGATGAACTGAGGACTGGAGAGCCCCAGGGTTTCCAGTTAGCTGGAGAAACTGTCCATCCTGAAAGCAGGGATCTCCGTGATCTGGAGATGGGAACTCTGTGGTTGGTTTTCAAGTGCCATATTTCTGAACCAGTTCTACCACATGAGTGACCTCAGGTTAAAGGTCCCAAGCCCTCTGAGCTCCACAGCTTTGTTTGAGCTGCCCTGGGGTTGGTGTTGGAGGAACCCTGGCCAGTGCAAACTGCAGTTAGCACAGTAATAGCATACTGGTTACGCAGAAGCCCTACACTAACTTGCTTTAGACTGGTATTCAGTAATGCACAGCTGTTACTGTTACTATTAACAATAAATGTGTTCAATCCAGCTGGTGACTGCCAGGGATCTTAGGAAACACATTTCATTTTGGAAACACCTTGTGTTTAAGAATTTCTGAAACTAAATATGGCTGGACTTCAGTTCTGTGAAAATTTTCCGGTGTTTGGCTTTTCGTCCCAAAGCAGGATGAAAAGTATTCTGGTAATTTGGAAATTATCACAGAATGGAAATTCATCTCCCTGGCCAGCTCTATTTATGAACTCATTAATTCAAGTATTCATTTACCAACAAAAGGCTTCCTAGCCTTTAATTAAATTGAAAGTCTGAGCTTTAGTGTTGTCCCTCTGGTTTTGTTTCCAGAACCTTTTTGAGACCCTTTCTACCTTTCCTTTCTGTTAGCTATGATGGCACTTGGAATGCATTAAGAAATTGTAAGAATGCCAAGGAGTTTATTTTCTTGTGAGATTATATACGACTTTTGAAGAACAATTCTTTAGCTAGAAATCCTTTCTCTCCTTTAAGGAGACTATTTACTTTTGACTGCATGATTTAAAAAACTAAAAAACCAGAGTAAACAGTAAAGCTGAATGCCTTTTTTCTAGATGTTCCTCATGAATGTGGTCTTACTCTCAGAATGTTTTATATGGTGAGGCAGAAAAGGACCACTCTTCATTCAGTGCTTCTTTTTAGGCCTCCAGATTTGAAAATCTTGGCCTGCAGTCACGACTATTCATTCTATGTGCACCTTTCAGAAGACAAGTCTGATTGTCTTACTTTGTTTTTGAGTCATTATTCTCTGTGCTTTGTTTTTGCCAAATGTCAAAATATAGCTATTTCTCTGCTTCAGGGATATATTATACTAAGTGCACTGGAAAAAAACACTGGCAAACGGTATAATACTCTGGAAAAGAGAAAGAGATTTGGATGGTGCTGGGAGGGAAAAAAGAAAAAGAAAAAAGTAAGAAAAAGTGACCTTGCATCATACAGCTGGCAAATTTTGTCAAGCCAACAGCCAATCAGAGTTAATACGGTTTTACTCTCAATAAACCTGCAGCAACGCTAATATAGTTTCACTATACTGTTTATGAAAAGCTGAGCTAGTCTGGAAGGCATTACATGGAAGACAATTCTAGGAAAAAGGGAAAAAGCCCTGTAATCATTGACACTGCTCTTGTTTGAAACCTGGTTTTTGAATGTACATTGGAATCCATAAAAGTAAATACTGAATAACGGAGAGAATGTGTTACTTCCTGATTTTAAAACAATAATACACTTTCTACTATAGCAACTACTAAATATAGTGTCTATGTCATCTATGTATCTATACAGAAAAAGAGAGCAAGGATGCTTGAGTTACATGTGCCTTTGCACATGTTCCACTTCAAAAGCTGCTCAGGGCTGGCATTTCTAGTCTGAAGTAATCATATCCCTTGTTCCAGCATAAGATTTTCAAGGCAGCCTGCTGCAGTACTGCAGCCATTCTGGTGGAGAGGCAGCAGTGGTCAAGGTCAGGTCCTTGCCAATATTTGCACACATGTACACACACACACACACAGACACACACAATCACCAGGGATATACTTAGTCTCTCATGCCTGGGATTTGCATGTGTGGATAAGAGTCTTTCAACTACACTTTCTCCCATCTTGCTGTTCTCTCTTGGTGTGTAAAAACACAGATAGCCCTGCAGGGCACTGGGTCTTTTGGCACACCTAGACTTTGTTGTGGAGTACATCTCAGGACAGCATTGTTGCTGAGCCTGCCATGAACTGGAAACAAGTTTGATACCTCTGGGGATGCTGACTACTGGTCCTACTGTACTGCTTCTGACAGAGGTGCCTCTCTTTACAGAGGTCTGGTGAGCTCAGGTGCCTTTGAACTGTATGAAACTACTCTTTGTACCTCAGAATAAACAGAGACTTTTGCATCTCAGAGCTGTTCTTCAGCTTGAGGTCTTAAAATTTAGGGTGAAGTAAAACAAAATTCTCTTTTGTTGACCAAGAACCATAACTTCCCACCTACCTATGACATTTAAATGCAAAATATTCAAAATGAGTTAAGCAGTAACACAGATTCATGGAGTTTTTGCCATTTCTCCTTCAGTTGGCTACTTGTGACTAAAATCTGGAAAATACTAGCATTTTTCTCATCTTTAATGTGTCTAGACAGCATTTTTGAAAGTTCAAAATCACACAAAAGCTTAAAGTTCACTCTTTGTCAGTTAAATGCAGATGCCTAAAGGAACGTGTGGGGGTTAGGTTTTTAAATTTCACAATTACTTTCTAGATCAGCACTCCAGCCCTGGGTTTGCCTCATGTCTGTAGGAAACACACACCATGGCTGCTTGACCCAACTTGAGCCCTGGAAGCAGGAATGCGAAGGGGACTTTAATCATTACACATCTCTTGAAAGGCTGAGTGTGAGCTTGTTTGTTAACTTATGAGGTGATGGAAGAAGTCCACTAGATTTTCCCCTGTGCTGGATGAGCTGAGCTACCACATCTTAGTACTGGTGTGGAATTAGCACTTAAGCGTAAAGCTAATCAAAACCAGGTTTGCTTGAATACCCATGTGCACATCCATGGTTTTGTTCAATTCCTGCCTCTAGTTGTAACAATTACTTGTTAAATGTTGTAAAACATCATAGTTGCTTCTGGAATCTTGCTGTTTTAAGGGGCTTCTAGTTTTTTACTGGGCCAGTAGGACAGACCACAGAAAATCAGGACTAACCCAGTGGTATTTTTCTGGAAACCATCAAAGGCTCCAGAGGCAAAGCAGTTCAAACACACAGGCAAGTGCTTTCAGGACAGTAAAAGAAATGCTAGTGTGAATTTAGATCATTAGTGTTTTTGAAAATCTACTCCTTTTAGCTGCAGCCTTTTCTGCAAGATTTGTGACCAGCTGAGTCCAGCTGTTGGTTATGAGCGTTCACTGCGTAAACAAAAGAAACCCCCATGCCATCTTGTAAAATGTGCTCCAGCCAGCATTATGCTTTGAGACAGCCCCAGGGTGTGAGGTAAGATATCACTGAGGAAATTTTCCCTGTTCTCAATTCATTTATGAAAATATTTGCATCACACAACTTGTAGTAGTGGAAAGAGAAAGACTTGTATGGATTACACTTCTGTCCTAAAGCAGAAGTTACGTTTTACATCTGGTTTGACCACTGGAGGTCAGTGTTTTGGAGCCGAATGGACATTACCCTGTTTGGTAATCCTCTGCTATGGCCATAAAGACAGGAAACACTGTACCAGACTTTTTAATGCATCATTGTGGTGTTTAATATGTGTCATCTTGGCTTGATGTGGGAACACGCAGCAGTCAAGGGGTTATGTTTTTGAATAGTGGAAGAACAGCTGCAGAGAACACAGTTATGACTCACAGATTATGCAATAAAGTTGCATGTTGGAGTGCAATAGTGGTTCAGTGTGCTAGGTACGCCTTACTGACGTCACTCATAATGTGACACCGGGGCAAAACATTAGCAAAGCCAATAGGAGTAATTGCCTAATAGTACATCAGGCTTCATTTAGAGCTATGAGAGCAGCTCTAACAGCTTTGGCTCTTCTGCTTGCATAGCTCCCACTGGCCTTTCCCTCCTGTTGGTGATGAGAACACATGGTAGGTGTGAAAGGAGATGCATGTACATACTCTGTGTTACTTTATTTTCTTCCACGTTGCTGGGATTTGGAGGCTTTCCAAAAAAAGTAACCAGTAGTGTACCCCGCCAATGGCCAGTAACTAGAAGTATATCCAAGAGGCCAATACAGGGTCCAAGGCTATTTAACAACTTCATTAATTATATAGATAATGGAGCAGAGTGCACTTCAGCAAGTTTGCAGATGACTTGTGAGGAGTAGCTGATATACCAGAGGATCACGCCATCATTCATAGGGACCTCAACAGACTACAGAAGTTCATCAAGGTGAAGTGTCACATCTTCCACCTAGGGAGAAACAACCCTCTGCACAAGTGGAGGTTGGAGAATACCAAGCTGGAAAGAAGCTTTGAGGGATAAACCCTGGAGATCCTGGTAGACACTAAGCTGAACGTGAGCCAGCAGTGTGCCCTTGAGGCAAAGAAGGCTAATGATGTCCTGGGCTGCATTAGGAGGAGTGTTACCAGCAGATTGAGAGACGTGATCCTTCCCATCTCCTCAGCACTGTTGAGGTCACAGCTGGAGTACTGGGTTCAGTTCTGGGCTTGTCAGTTCAGTAGAGATATGGACATACTGGAGAGAGTCCAATGAAGGACTCTGGAGATGATGAAGGAACTGGAACAACTCTCCTATGAAGAAAGGTTGAAAGAGTTGGGGCTGTTCAGCGTGCAGAAGAGAAGACTCAGAAGGGTCTTATCAATGTATGTAAATATCTGAAGGGAGAGTCAGAGAGGACAGAGCCAAGCTCATTTCATCAGTGTAGTACCAGGGCCAGGGGCAATGTACACACACTGAAACACGGTAGGTATCCTCCAAACACCAGGAAACACTTTTTCAGTGTGGGGGTGGCCATGCACTGACACGAGTTTCCCAGGGAAGCTGTGGAATCTCCATCCTTAGAGATAATTAAAAACTGCATGGACATGGTTCTGGGCAACTGGCTCTAGGTGGCTCTGTTTGAGGAATGAATTGGACAGGATACCCTCCAGCAGTTCCTTCCCACCTCAGCCATTCTGTGGTTGTGTGATTCTGTGAAAAGGCCTCACCTTTCTCCTCCTGTCCTTCTCCATTTCTTCTCCTGTCTCTTGAGCAGACCTATGCTCTCCACGTTGGTGGGGACAGAGATAATAAAGTCTGGGAGTGCTGTGAGGGGCTGAGTAGACAGAAATGCTGCATCTCTCACACACTTAGAACAATAACTGCAGTCAGATGTTTGGTACAGAGCCCTGCCTGTCCTGATACTCATAGAGGTATATTCTTATGGCACCAGATCTTCCCTTCCCAAACTCAGGGAAGGTCAGACTGGCTGGCAGCGGTGGGAGGTAGAGAAGCAAAAGGTGCAGAGACAAAACCTCAACCTCTAATTCCTTGCAGATACCTCCTTGCCCCTCTATGTCACCTATATCCTCTGCCTTGCTCCAACTGGCACTTCACTAATCTTTCCCAGCCTATCCTACTCCACTCATCTTTCCCAGCCTATCCTGCTCCACTCAAGAGCATATTTTGTCATTCCCATAAATTTATATCACTGATGACTAAGAGAAAAAATAGGTCATTTTGTCCCTCTCTATCAGGGAAGCACATTTCACATCTAGGAAGTCTTTACTGGTCTTTTTTCTGTTATTGCCATGTTACCAATCATAAATAAAATCACACCTGAGACATGCAGCCAAATTTCTGCTCATATTTTCATTGGTTAAAATCTTGAATATGTAATAAATTGTCAACTAATTCCTGATTTGCTGTGTCTTAGGAGAGAAAAGAATTTGGCTTGTTTGTAGAGTTTATCATTCAAATACATTTTTTATCCAGTAGAGGGACAGGTATAGGGAATGGAAAATCACGCTAGTGGGAAACCGCCAGCCTATTCCTGGCAGTATTTTAAATTACATGAATAGGTGTGCCAACCTACTATTTTTTTGTTTTGTCTTTCAAATGGAATGGCTACAGTTATAAGTATATGCGGTTTCTCTCACCATTTTCAATTTCGTAAGAAAAAGAGTTTTGCCTTACAAAACTTAATTTCTGGTAGCTGAAAACATGGATAATATTTTTCTGCTTTAAAAGAGTGACAAAATCCAAAATATCTTGGGAAAAGTAAGATTTGTGGTAGATCATCTTTCCTGCCAGAAAGATTTTCACTGAAAGAAAACACGTCACTTAGAAAACTGCCCAGTTCACCTCTCTTTGAAAGGGGGGTCATTTTGAAGGTCTTCTGACAAAAGGGATATTTAATTCCTGCTTGCAAAAGCAAAGGTGACTTCTGTGATACATTTTTCCACAGAGAAGTCAATAGAATCAGGGCTGAGAAGAGTTAGGTTTCATCATGCTTCACTGTTATTCTATGTCTTCAGGGGCATAAGCACATGACTGCCTTGATCCTGGAATATAGTTTAAGTCAAACAATAGAAGGTAAATTCTTGCAGTACAATTTCAAACACCCTTTTCTGAGAGTATCCTGCCCAAGAAATGTTCACAGTCTTTCTCTTTTTTCCCAGGGAAAATTTTTTTAGCAATTCTCTCACTGTTTGCTTGACCTTTGTTGGGCTCTCTCACAATGGCTTCCATCTGTTTCTGTATTTCATGTAATTCATTCAAGAACACCCACTGAAACATCCTATGAGTCATTAGCTTACTGTGTCATGGGTCTTGCAAGTGGGCTCATTTAGGTGGTGGCTCCCACAGTTTAGTGCTCTGAACTTCAGTAAGAACTCCACATCTTTCCTCATTGAATTATGACTGCCAGCACCCACAGAGTTTCACCCCAAACACATCACAACAGTATGTCATTGCTGGTGGCAGATAATGGAGGCTGTTGAGGGCTCACTTATGCATCTTAGCAGAGCTCTGGAGCTTCTTTGGCCCCTGGCCTCACAAAGTGTCAAACACGTGTAGTGAAAGACAATTAGAGGAGCGGGTTAATTGGACCACAAAACTAGTCATACCAACAACGACAGGATAAGAGGAAAGGGCTAATTCTCTCATTCGTAATTCATGGTAAAGAGCTGGCTCCAATATCGTATGATCTCTCTACAGGAACTTCTACAATGTCATGCTGGGATGTCATGTGTGCAGAGTAGCCTTTAAAGAAAGATAGGCTGAAGCAGGACACAGAACAGTGTAAGAAGCAAGATATCAGTGTGACAGCAGTTAAGACTGTGTCGGGTGGGAGTACATAAAGATAAAATTTATTCCAGGTTTCAAGGAGTTATTCATATATGCTCAGTTGGAAGACCATTTGAGATGCAACTACAGGAAACCCTAAGTATTAGAGGGAGGACTGAATATTTTATGAGCTTTCTCTGACTAAGTAGAATGAGCCACAGCACTAGATTGGAGTTGAATTGAGCATATCTTCTGGCAGCACCTCAGATCGTAGTATAGTCCAAATGCATATGAGAGTCATGGATTTTCATTTCTCTGTTGGTCCTGACACAGGCAGCAGATCACAGGGTGAGCCTACAAGCTACCTCTGCCACAGGTGCTCCCACAGAGACTGTGCAGATTGACTTGAGATGTGAGAAGTTCCTCAGAGCATGAAGGGGAAGCAGAGAAGAAAGAGACGAAGGAGCAAATCTCCTACTTGAAGGCATGAGATGTCATGGATCTTAACTCATGGCCACCAGCAGAAGGCAACAACTCATCTGTTGGGCAAAGCTGTGCAAAGAAAAGTATCAGATGAATGCCCCATTTAGTGCTGGAAATGACCATTGCCACATTGTACTCATTATAAGCTTCTAACTTGTGACTAGGAACCAGATTCCTCAGCTAAAACTTTTACTGATGTGCTAACAACTTGTTCTCTTTACTATTTCAGATTCTTTCTTTTCTTTTTTTTCTTCATCTCCCCATTTAAATGCCTTTTCTCTAAAGTACAGGGCACCCAGAATGGTGTGGCTAGACTTCTCTTTCTTCAGAAATTTTTTCACCTCTGCCCTGTGTCACCTTCCCTAGCTTCCTTTCCATCATCAAATTAACATGTAAGTTACATTCCTGAGGGCTGATTC
Organism: Myiozetetes cayanensis; assembly: GCF_022539395.1. NCBI lineage: Eukaryota > Metazoa > Chordata > Aves > Passeriformes > Tyrannidae > Myiozetetes > Myiozetetes cayanensis. The sequence continues at coordinate 30,270,041 of NW_026086604.1, read as the reverse complement.
TTTTTTCATCACATCAGATTTAGACCTGAGTAGCTCACTGGCTTTATTAGAATTGACTGTGATTAAATAAAGGAGAATTAGACCCCTTTGTTTTTAAAGCTACCTATAGATTTCATCCTTCCTGTCTATCATCTTGTAATAAATAATAATAATGGCCAGTCTTCGTGAGGTCTAGTGGTAAAGGCGCCGCGCTATCACCGCGGAGACCCGGGTTCAATTCCCGGTCAGGGCCACTCCCGGGCAGGTGGGGCTCGTTAGCCCTATCATCTTGTACTTAAGGCAAGACTAACACATTAGTTTGCACATGCTTCCACTGTCTGGATTTCTTTTCTGTCTCTTTTCCATGACTGTGTGTTCTTTACGTCATTTTCTATCCTGTCAAGCAATCTTGTTGATTTGAGCCACTGCCTTGCCTTCCATATGCCATTATAAAAATGTCTTTTAAAGTTTCTGATTAAACCTAGGCATGACCAGAAGTAAAAACGGCAAAGCAAAGAATGTCTCCAAGAAAGGGGAAGTTTGACTTTATTTTTCACACCCTATGTTGGTAGGAGCTGAAGGCCTTCAGTCCTAGAGGACTGGATTGTTTCTGATGCTGGGCTATACAGGAAAAAACATTTCCATTATAGCAAACTATCTGGCTAACTTAAGTAATTATCAGATTAAATAGGATTAGACATATTAGGGATATTCCAGATGATTCCGGGCAATAAAACCAATGAAATAAATTCTCTTCCTGGATACTTGCATAGAAATGTTACTGTAGGGTAACAGTCTGCATTCAAAAGCTGTTTCCAGCTTTGGAAAACATACAATTCCCATCCACAGCTTCTGGTGCAATCAGTGCCAGCAAACATGAGCTCTATGTGGAATCTGACAGCATTTCTACCTCAGGGAATGACTGTATGTAGTTGCATCTCCTGAGAAAGACCACAGAGAAAGGAGACAGCTAACAAAAAAGATGAGAAAAAATGGAAATATTGATGCGAAAGAATATTTATACTCTTCTACTTGACTGAAAGACTATGGATAGAGCTCTCAGATCTAAATCTCCCAGTAATCTAGAGTTTAACTAATCTAATCCCATGAGTAGACGGCCAAGTGAAAAGTTCTGATCCTCACTTTCCTTTTGAGCAATTTCCAGCTTGTAGGCAGCTGAAGGCTGTAGGCACCACTGCCTTCAACTTTCACATGCCATACAAGTTTATGTCTCTTTTACAAACTGCATCCAACAAGGGCTTAACTTTGAGTGTCATCTGTAGTGGGGTGCCTGTCAAATGGTCAAGCATTTTGAGGATCCACAGATTAGATGTTCCTCTGCCTGCGTAGCCTAAGAAAACCAAAATGCTGTGTGCAGGGTGAAAACACTAAACACCACTGGTTCTTCATCAAATAGGCAGTGGTGGTTGTAGAGACTCAGTGAGTATCGTATCCATTTTCTGTCTCAGTTTGTTTTGTTTTTTAGTATGCTGCTCATGGCTAGCACACTCTTCCAGGCTCTGGAAGACATAGGTTTATTTCCTTTCTCTCCCTGATTTACAATACCAAGCCATTTCTTGCTGGCTGCATGAGATATTTTCCCTCATGTGCTGCCTGTTCAATTCTATCTGGAAGTAACCAACCCATTATGTAAGAAGCTTAGACTTTTAGCTTGTGGTTGATAATCCTCCCCACAAATGGAGATTTGTATTATAGTGCTTTAGTAGTGCTTACGTTACTTTGTCAATCTACCTCTTGAGCATCCATCCAAGGACTTCAGTCTCTTGGCTATAAAAATAGGAATGATTGGGTGGAAAAAATTTAAGATTTTTTTCCAAAACAGTGTAATTTACCTGAAAGAAAAATCAGATTTTTACTCGAATATATTTTAATGACAAAGTATAAGGGGACCATTAGAACAGTTGCAGATGGTTTGTGTGAAATGGCTCAGTTACAGCAAGAACTACATGAACTTTTACCCTGAACTCAAACCAAGATCTCTCTCTCTTCTCTCTCTCTTTTTTTTTTTTTTTCCCTGATGTACTAAGTTGTTTAGTTAAACTTTTGGTTTGTTTCTTTTCCTGTTCATATGCCTTTTTAGCCCTTATTTCAGCTGGGAGTAGTACTCAGCTGCCACCAGGAAGGCTGAACTGTGAGACTCATTCTGTTCTGTGTCGGGTAAATTTGTCCCTGTTGCAGCAGTAATAGAGTTACACCAGCCTTCCTAATCTTTTCAATTTATAGACTGTAACTGAATTTCAATACTAGAAAAAGGAGGTGAGCTTTTTTCTTTTGCTGTCAGCAGACATACCAAAAGATACCCCAATGACAGGGTAGAGATAAGCAAAAAACATGGATCAGCTGTCCATGTTCAATATACAACAGCCTTGCCCATGCACATCCTACTTGTAGTGCACTGTCAAGGCATTATTCCCTAATAAGTGCTTCTCATTCACACTGGTCGTCAGCACAAGTCACAGAACAGTTATGGACAGGGAGGGATGGGCAAGAAAGGACAGAGAAAGCAACCACTGTACAGTCATCTGTCCAAAATTTTTTTTTCTTGCTATGAACAAAGCTACTTCAGCTCTGTGGCTGGAACTTGGCAGCTCTTCTTTGAGTTCCTTAAAAAGAAACAAAATTGTTCTACCATCTGTGAGACCCACTTGTCCTTTCCCTTTCCTCACACATATGCTCACTACATTACATTACCAGTTGAATATAGCAACATACGCATGCAAAGCTTTCCAGGCTCAGATGCACAGAGATTCTTTTACAATTACCCGAATGGAGTCAGCTGTGCAGCAGAACTGCTATGCCCCAGTCACTTAACCTGTTACTGATTGAGAGGAACAGAAATATGGAATGGCAACAGAATTTTACATAGGTAGAATGTGGTAGCCATGAATCAGTCTGGAATATGGCCAGTGCACCATGACGTGAGACCATGAGCCAGCAAAGCACTTAATCATGCACTTCACTGAAAGCAGGTGCATAATCTTACTGACTTCTCATATTCTAAAAATTAGTCTTGGTCTTGAATGTTTTATTGGGCAAGGTTCCTACATCCCTGTTCCATAAAAACACTGTCAGATCATGTATAATTGGGTATGTGCCTTATATGTTGTAGGCAAATGTAATTTTACTCACCTGAACAGCAAAGTGGTGTGACAAGAACTTGCTCTGATCCAGAAAAGGTGACTTCCATTAACGTAATACTGAATACATTGTACCTCACTGGGGGGCTTAGGTATGGACATGCTACTGCTATCACACAGTTTACCTGCTCCAAGCAAGCATAAAGCTTGCAGCTGCCTGCCTGAAACACAGCCTTCTGACTGACATACCCTGCTGTGGCTTTACACTCAACTGTGAAGTTTAAATTCAGGGACCTTCCTCCAGTCTCCATTATTTAGTAGTGTGAGCCTAGGGAACGAATTTGGAAAGGCTCACCATTGTTTTCCTAACTTACCATCAAAACTCATATGAATTTTGGGTTTTGTTTCTGATATCAGTTTTCTAAACCTGTGAAGGAATTCACTAAGGTATAGAATAAAGCAATCTTTGCCTGCAAGAATATAAGTTCCTTAAGACATACTCCATTGGTGTACAGGTTGACACAAGCTGCTTTTGAGGTGGGATGAATTCCACACAGAGTGAATATCATCTTTTTTCACATATTAAAGAGCCAAAGAAAGACCAAGAAAAATTGGTTGCCTTCTCTTCTAGCATAAAGGGGGCCAGATTCTCAGCTGCTCTGTATTAGTACAGTTTCTTGAACTCTTTGGAGTGATGCTGATTAGAACCATCTGAAGACCCTGTCTGGGATGTCCTGCTATTTTTACAAAACTGTATAAAATCGATCTACTCAAGTCTCAGTAGCCATGAAAAGGAGCCATACTACTTGGTGCATTTTAGCAACTAGAAGCAGGAGGTAAAAAAATGTGTATGGGCTAACTTTTTTTTTTTTTTACATGAAATGTAACAAACACGTGGAAAAAATTACCAAACAAATTACATATTTAAAGACTTTATGATTTGGAAGCACTAATGAATTTATGTCTGGCTTCAAGAACATTGTTTTTAAAGTGGGTGTTTTTATTCAGCATTCTAAGTGAACCATTTGCTCAGCCTTTTTTAACCAGATAAATGTAGATCGTAAAAATCTACTATATGTCTCTTCTTAATTAACTATGTGAACAAATTATTAGCAAGGCAACATACATACTAATAAGCTTTCTTAGGAATGTTGCAAGTAGTTATAATAAAATGCTCCTGAATTGACCAGTGAAAAGTTTTGAGCTCATTGCCTATTAAAATGAGAATTTTTTATTTATTTGTTAAAATTTTGAGGCTCACTGTACCTAACAGGGATAGGAAGAGTTTTCCACTTAGAACTTGAAACTGAATTCCCACTGCTGGCAAAACCAGTGGAAAAATGTCATGTTTGCAAGGATCATGAGAAAGCAAAACAGCAGGGTCCAAGTTTGAGGTTCTGGTTAAATTTCTATTCAGTTTGTACACAGACAAAACTGTCACAAAAGATGATGTCTCAGCAAGTTCTGAGTGAAAATGCCAAGCACCTGAAGGTGCTTGAAGGATATGTTTGCCTATTAAATCCTTTAGATTTGTTAAAGGTGGCTTTGTTTTTTGTTTGTGTTTTCTTGTTTGTGTTTTTGTTTTATTATTTTGAGTTGTTAGCAAATACATCTATTTCTGATGGCAGAATTGTTTTTCAAAATTAATATAATAAAAAATGACATTTACCAGACTTAGCATACAATACCAAGGTTCTTAATTTTTATGACATTTGTGTATTCTACTAGTGTGACAGCTCTTGTACTGATCTCAGTGTAGATTCTCACCATTTTTTGGGGGAAAGCCTCAATGTTTATAAAACCTACTTTTCAGACTTTATAATTTCACTATACCAGTGGTTTTCAGGCTGAAACTTTCCTGAATCTTACATAGGCCCTTCTCTTTTCCAATAGACACCCTTAAAATTGTACTTCTATAAATTTCAATTTTAGTTTAAGTCAATTTCTCATATCTCTCTTCATTTTAAATTCTGATTTCTTGCAGAATAATGAGGATCACCTATCATCTTGGAGTCATGGAATCATGGAAGATTCCTGACAACTATAAAAAGGCAATACCATGCCCACCTTTTAGAAGGGCAAGAAGGGTCTTGCCAGATCAGTCCCTGGGAAGGTTATGGGCTGTATCCTCCTCAATGCCAATTCCAGTTCCATGAAGAACAAGAGGTGTTTGGGAACTACCAAGATAGATTTTTCCAGGAGCAAATCATGCCTGACCAACAATATTACCTTTCATAAGGAATGACTGGCTTGCAGAATGAAAGAAGAGTGGAGGATATTTTTCTCCTTGACTTTACATGGCATCTGTGTAGTCAGAATTAATAGATGTGGAAGTGGTAGTTGGACTATGGGGCTAGTGGATCACTGGGCTCAAGGTATCATGGAATTAGCTGACGCAGTTTTGTAGAGAGGAAAGGAACGAATCAGCGTCAGGGGTTCTTGGCTAGCTTTTAGCTGTTAAGGTAGCAGCCAAGGAGGAGGCTAGCAGGTAAAGTTCAGGGAATGACGCAGCCCCAAGAAGAGACACACGACACACACCCAAACACCTGCACAGCCAAGGGCTGATTCAACTTTATGAACACAAAATGGTGGGTTTTATAGGGTCTGTTAAGGAAGGATCTGGAACCTGGGCGGAGATGGGGTGGAGCATGCAAATCCTCTAACAGAGATTGGGTAAAGGTACATGAATAAACATTAAGAGGTAGGGACAAGGGAGGAGATAACTGGGGGAAACATGATTGGTCCGTACCTCAGAGTACATGGACCAATGAGGGATTGTCTCTATGCCTGGCAGGCAAAAAGTCCATGAGGGAAAATGGGGAAAATCAACCTACGAATAGGTTTCACAAACTTAACACAGCTACCACGTAAAGTCTTTAATCATTATGGTTGTTGCAGGTAGAGGCAATAGCAGACTTGGTCTTCCAGTCTTCAAACGAAACTTCTCCCTTCCCTTGGTCCTTCCATGCAGCGAATGCTGTTTCCTGGTTTTCCTCATCCCCAACAATTAGCTGAGGACTGGCTATGGCCATTCTTCGGGTTCACTACTGGTGTCCCTACTGTTCAATGTCTTTATTACTGTCTGGATAGTGGAGTGAAAAATGCCCTCATCAGCTTTAGTGACAACACGACTGTATGTAACCAATATACTGCAGGGTGTGGCTGCCACTGAGACAGATCTTGAGAGGCTCAATCAATGTGCTAATGGAAACCTTATGAAGTTCAACAATGGAAAGCACAGGAGCCTGCACCTGAAATATGATAAACTCATGTAAAAAGGACTGGCTGCTGCCTGGGTAGAAAGCAGCTTATCAGGAAAAGTTTGAGGGAGGTCCAGCAGAGAAGTTGAACATGAGTTAAAATGTGTGATTGCAGTAAAAAAGGACAGTTCCATACTGTATTGTATTAACAAAAGAATAACTTGGACAACCACATCTGGAGTACACTGCCCAGTTTTCGAAGACAAGAAAGACATTGGTATACAGAAAGAAGTCCAGTGGAGAGCCACCAGAATGGTTAAGGTCCGAAGCACTTGCTGTATCAAATCCTGAAGGAACAGTATTTTGACTAAGAAAAGAAGACTAATCTGTGCCCTTGCCTACCTAGTGAGTGAGTGAGTGCAGAGAAAATGAAGGTAGGCTCTGCTCAGAGGATCACAGTGACAAGAAGAGAACAAGTGGAAGTTAGTAACAGCAAGGGAAATGACAGCATTGTCAATGCACTGGTGTGCCTCAATGGTCCTGACCAGGTTTACTAAGGCCTCCATCCACGCAACCTGCCTGGAGACTTCATTTAAGGGCAGGTGTAGACCCTCAGGCTTTGCCTGAGCTATGTTGTATCTACAGGACTGTCTCCTGCTGTCCTAGCTTATTGGTTGGTTCTCCAGGATGGACTCTAGACCTACACTGTAGGTAGACTTTTCTCCTGTCTCCTGTCTTCTGCTGATTCTACATGGACCTTGGAAGGCATTCACTATCTTGTCTGAAACTGTCGTTTCACAGTTCCTGCTTTGCCCACACTGCTGGCTTGCCTTTCCTCGGGGAGCGACCCTGCTCTTGTAGCTGCTAGACAGGAAGCTGCAATCAGATAGAAGGAAAAAATTCTCCCCAGTGAGAGCGGTGATTTGATGAAACAGATTGTCAAAGCAGATCATTGACTCTCCATCCTTGGAACCCAACCATACAAAGCTCTGAACAGCTTGATGCTGTTTAGATCTGGGCTTACCTTGGGTGGTAGTTTGTATCAATTCAGAGGTCCTTTCCAAGCACAGTTCTCTGACTCCATGGTTCTAAGAGGGCAAAGGGATCAGCAAATGAAGAACAAGGAGTTCTCCTTTAACAGCACCACTGGTCCTGATCTTCATAAATGCTTCAGATTCTAGAATTTGATGTTTATGTTTCTCTTTTGGTAGACAAATCAAGCCTAGATCAGAGAAAAGAATTTCACACTCAAGAAGATCTGGGCTCAGATGTCACGAATCAGTGTTGTTACAGAGGGAGGCAACGTTGCTGGGTGGTAGTGGAAAGGGAAGTGATGAAGCTAATTTGGTGTACACAGGAAAAAATAGGCTGGAAAGCAATACAGTAACATCATTG